>NW_024505450.1:1958745-2614681 GCF_017590055.1 Onychostruthus taczanowskii | reverse complement strand
CGGGCTCCCCGCTGTCCCCGGCGGCCCGCGGCGGTGGCGGCGGCGGGGCGGGCGGTCTCTCCGCCCCGGAGGCTCGCGTCGGGCTGCGGCGCGGGTTCAAGAGTTCACGCGTCCGTGCCCGGCTCCCGGAGGGAAGCGGGGCCGCGGGCACCGGCGCTGCCCGGCCGAACAATGCTGCCCGCCGGGGCACCGGGCCGGCGGAGGCGGCCGCGCCGCGCCAGCATCCCCCGCGCCCTTCCATTTCTCCGCTGTTGTGCGCTCCGCTGTGCCTGGAGAACCTCTCCTCTAAAGCGCTGCTCCGGGGCGTGCGGAGCCTCCTCTCAGCCAAAACTTGTCTGGAGCGATTCAGTCCCACGGAGAGTTCTGCAAAGTTCCGGGAAGTGCGGGGAAAATACAGGCTATCTTATTGGCTTCGGGTTGCTTTTTGATTGTGTAACTCTGCCAACTAAAACGAGTATTCTCTAGGCGATGAGATTTTCGTTATCGCCTGCCTTTTATGTCTCTAGCTTGATTTATCTGCAGTTCCCATCTCGACGACGTCTAAAGGTAAAAGAGAGTCTCGGGCTAAAAATATCCCGTTAAAATAGGTGCGCTAATAGATGACTTTGCACTTCGTTCTGAGAGTGGTCAGACATGTCTGATAAGATTAATAGATTATCAAGTCAGAAGGACTGTTGCAATCATCTAATCTGACCTCTTCATAATGCAGGCCATAGAGCTTTTCTTTTTTCCCAATCTGTGTTTGAAAACAGAGCTCACTTTTTAGAAGGTGTAGTCAAAAATTTCTAGTGAGGCAAAATTCAGCACAGTTCTTGGTAAAGTATACAAGTGACTGATTTATATTGTATTTCTGATATGAAGAGGGCTAGCTTTAATTTTTGGCCACTGAGTCTTGTTTATAGCCTCATCGACACTGAAAATACCTTGAATATGAATTCTTACTAATTTTAATAAATTTGTTTTACTTTTCTTAATGAAAAGAACATAATCTTTTGAAGTCTATTGCCAGAGATTTTTTTTCTTTTTTCTCGCTGCTTTAGTTATTCTCCCAGATTTCTTTCAGATTTCCTCCACGTTGTTGTCAGTTTCCCTTCCTGAATTGTGCACATTGCATCTGAGATGCAGTTAAGGCAGTGAGAGGTGAGATCACAGGAGCTCCGTGGGATTAGAGGCTGTACATTCCATGTTTCACAGAGAGTTGCAAGGAGAGGCAGCTTTTTGGCCCAACCCTTGTCCCATGAAGCTCTTTAGCCAGTTTTTCTGAGGAGTTGCCTGCATGGCAAAATAAGGTCTCCATTAAATTATTTCCAGTTTTTCTTCATAATCACTGAAGTGCTTTTGGTCATGTTGCTATGTTGATTTCAGTGGAAGTCAGTGACCTGTCCTTTCTATATTGCTTTTGCCAGTTCTCATCATCTCTTGAGGGTCGTGCCAGCTGTTCCACAAAGGAGGTTTGGGTTTCCCAGGTTGTTTAGGAACAGGTAGTGTAGAAGCAGAAGTGGATCTGTCTTGGATTTTACAAGAAACAAAAGTGCTTGGTGATGTTTTTTTAATTTTTCAAAGAATCTCCTGGTTTTAGAACACATCTTTCACTTTTTTAATGACTGCTCTATTAATGATGTCTAAAATGTACATTTTGGGAATTCTTTAGAAGAAATGGCATGGAGAAAAATTCCAAGACAAGTACCATGCAGAAGCTCATTAGATCAATGCCTGCTGCCTTTACCAATCAAATTAGTATTACTGCATCCCTGTATGATACAGCAATATTTATACTATGCTTCAGGAAACAATGTGAAGAAAACCTTCTTTTAGTTCTTTCAAGTTTCATCTCCAGGTTCTATACATAGTGACAAATGATGCATTTAAAATGTGTTGGCTGAAACATTTAAACTTTGTTCTTTTGTTCCCAAGAACAGGGAAAATACAGAATAATGAATCATATTTTGTGCTTGAAATTCTCCTGAACTGATTTCTTTGGGTTCATATCATTTTAACAAGAATTAATATACCCTGTCTTTGGCCAGATTTAAAGATTTTCGTGTCCATGTTGGATGCAGTGATAAGTAGAGTCTGGGCTTTAGGTGCTTGTGGTTTCCTCTACTGCTGATAGCATTTGTCTTTGGATGGATGGAGTTGCTGAGGAATTGGGATGGAAGAGTAATTTCTGTCACTGCCAAGGCTTGCAGCAGCCTGGAAGGAAAGTGTGAAGGTATAGATGTACTGTAAAGGAATATGCTGTCCATGCCCTCAACTTGTGTTACAGATCACATCACATTTTTCCAAGTGGTGTTTTTGATTGTGGTTGACAGGTAGTCACCTTAACAGCTGAAGCTGCATTAGCCTGATGTTAAATTAAAAACTGTGTGTCATGTTCATCTGGTACTTGCTTGAAAAGAATTCAGCCTTTAGGTGATATAGATGACAATATTTCATTCAAATTTCATAGTTATGCTCTTGCAGGCTGTGTCGTGGCAGGTTATGTTTCCTTTGTGTGGAGACCATGTTCACAATCTCAGCTCATCTAAATGATTTCTCCTCCCTACAAGCATTGCTCCTGTCTTCCTGCGCTTCACTTCAGCCATCTGGTTTTTATCCTGCTTCTTATTTCTTGCAGGCACTGTTTTGTCTGTGCAATGCCTCTATTCTTATCAACTAAAGGAAATGTGTGGTGAAGTGTTACAAGGACATTTCTACCAGGCCTGCTGTGACATAGCTGTTCCCATGGAACAGGAGATGGTGAGCGGGGGTGGAAGCTGATGGAAATCCCTGGGATCACTGTGGTTCCTAAGCAGGGACCACTCTTGCTGGGGAGCACACTGGGACACTGCAGCCTGGTAGCAGGGGCTGAGGGGGTGCTCCTGACCCCCAGACCTCTTACACAGCCTGTCAGCATCTTGGAGGAATTTCTGGTGGTTCTAGCAGTGCACTGCCACTTTTGGCCTTTTACCGTAGCTGTCAAAAAACCCTCTTAAACCCTCTGTGCTTAAACCCTCTTTTTGCCAAAAGCTGTTGAATAGCAGATAAAGTGTGTCATGCTAACTTGATGCTTGCTCAGGAATTACTGAGTCTTCAGAAACCAGGTGGTGTGTAGTAGTGTGAGAAACTGTTGAAATTGCTTGGAAAGAGACATGGAGACACCTGTTAAAGGATGAGGTTTCTGGCTGAGTTTCTCTGACTTGGGGGTACTCGTGTAGTTAGTTTTTTGCTAATGGAAAGGTCTCACTCTTCTTGTTCTGTTTTTACCACAGCTCTAAGACTTAGATCTGCTACATGTGATTAAAAGTCAGTCGCAATTATTTTGTTGTTGATTTAAATTTTATGGTGATTGCCATGGTCTCTGATGTTCCTTTATGTCTGTATCCATCTCTGTCCTACCCAAGCATATGGGGTTTTATGTCATTTAGTTCAGTATGGTTCTTTATAACAGCACTGACATTATGTTAGTGTGGCCTATAACAGCTAATCTAAGATAAAGAGTTAGTTACTGTGATAGTTCATTTGCAAAATTACATAAATGGGAGACTTACACTTTTATGATAAATGGTTATGATGGGTTTTTAAACTCATTTTTGCATAGCTGTCAAACTAATGCTTATTGTAACAGCTGTGTGATAATTGTGTTTTAGTTAAGGCTCAGTTTTAAATTCTAATGGGGTTTTGCATAGCTATAGGAACTCTGTAAGTGCAGAGTATTTTAGAAAAGCAGAGAATGTTTCCTTTCATCGAATGAAATTGTTCTGAGAGGTGAAACCAATGTTTGTTGTTAAACACATTCTACAAAAAGTTCCCTATGGCGTAGTATTTCAAGTGTTGAAAGGAAAGCTCATAATCTGGGAATATACTTAGAATTTTTGTATTAAAACGCACAGAAAGATTAAATAAATTTTACAAACATATAGAAAGATAGGTCACTTTTCAAATCTTACCAAACTTTCTGTCGTAGTTTATATCTGAAACATTTATACATGCAAAATAAACACAGGTAGTCCATGGTATAGCACAGATACCTTACAGGGACTTGCTGGCTTTTGTTGGCCTTCCTTTCTTTTTCTTTTTTTTTCACCTGCATTCATTACACACTGAAATCACAGCTGTGGGAAGGTCAAAGATTGGCTGAACAGAAGTTGAATGCATTCTTGCTCTGTGTCCCATAGCCTTTCCCTTGTGCAGATGTGTGGTCATCTTGCAAAATCTTGGCTAAAGTTTCAAAATGAGCCAGCCAGGCTTGTTTGGATTGAGATGCTGCTTACCTGTGTGAGATTTAATGCCAGCTTTACATGGAAGATTTCAAGCGGTGTGTGTCATTCTGCTGCAGTGAGAAATGGTGATAAAGAACTGTCTGCAGAAGGAGTGAGCTGAAACTTAGTGTGAGGGTGCAGTTACCTGAGAAGGCTGAACTGGCTGCTCAGGCTCACTGCTGCTGAAGGGGCTCCCTTCCTCTTCCCTTGTCTTGGTTTGGTGTTTGTGCAACTGCACAGGGAGCTGGTCCCGTTTGTTAATCCGTGAGAACTTTCTTGGCTGAGGCAGTGAATGGCTTGAGCTGGATATCTGTGCTGGTGAGCCTGTGCTGGCAGACTGGAAGCCAGAGGTGGCACCTGGGGACAAGCAGGGAGCAGAACTGCAAGGAGTGAGCTGCGTGCCTTGGCAGGGATTCTTCCCAGTGGCTCTGGACAGGATTTAGATGGGCTTACTCTTGCCATGCCACTGCCTTTGAACATCCCACACAAATTGTGCTGCCTGCTTCCCTGGCAGGAGCACTTGGTGAGGTGTTAGCTGGGTGCCAGATCTGTCTTCAGATCACCTACAATGCCATTCCAGATGTGAGCCCTTTCCCGTGGAGCCAACATCCTCAACACAGGGTACAGAATACATTGTTCTGCACGACAGGGGGGCTGTATCCCACCACCTATGCAAAAAATGTTTCATTCCCATGTGTGTATTTTGCCTTTCATCCTGTTAACTTTAATCATAGGTGTGTTTACCTATGCCAACAGAGAGCAACCTTTTCACCTTGTTTCTTCTGTACTTTTGCCCACCTTTTATTTTTTTTGTTGGAGTTGCTGCTGATTCTGGAATGAAGCTGTCATAGGAAGGAGGTTGTTTTTAGAAAAATCCTTGTTCCTGTCAAGAAAAAAACACCTGTGCCTGAACTATAGTAATTCTGAGCAATACTAGGGCTCTTATTGAGTGGGTGTATTTTGCATGGATATCTTTGTTGTATTTTGTCAAAGCTTTCACAAATTTGTGTGTCAAGAAGTTACTTTGCATGGTGAGTGCCTGTTCCATACATTAAACAAACAAAGAAAAGACAAACCAAAACAAAAACCAGTCAAAAGGCGGTACATTAATAGTTTCACTTCAGACTTTCCTTAGCAGCCTTAACTGTGACAAAAATAATTTTGAGCAGCATGCAGAGTTCAGCCTTTCCAGCACAGCATTTCTTGCTGTACCATGCAAGTGGCAGAGAAAAGAAAATTCTTTGAATTTTTAAGCAAAGAGAAATGCTTTCTGAGAGGACAGAGTGCGTGGTTATTAAGTACTAGATTTACTTGTCTCACTGGGCAGATTTCATAGGTTTTAGGTTTACTTCTGCTTGCTATTCTGTCATTGTTACATGGCTTCTTTTGTTTCATTGCTCTGGACAGACCTGGGGCTAAGTGGACACTTCTATTCTTTAGAGCCTCCTCAGAACCTCTCTGATGATAGGCTACAAAAAGGGGCAGGGAGCTCTTATTCCTGGATTTCTGCACACTTCAAAGTTTCTTATTCCAAAACAATTCAGCAAGAACTTACATATGTTTAGACAAGCTTTTACTTTCCCATATTGCTTTTCTCGTTTTTCATCTTCCTTCTACATGCCTACCTGTACTCCTCGCTTAGGACTTGGAAAAGTGCAACCAATTATGCTCAGCAGGAAGAAGGCACCCTTAGGCATCCTTATCTTAGAGTAATAGTGTTTACACAGCAGGGTACTGAGGAGCATTTATTCCTTAATAATCCTGCAGGAGTTCTACTTGAGGCAGTCATACAGCTAAATTTCATGGGAGATATCCCTCCTTTTTCAGCTGGCAGTGCTGTGGGAGAAGAGTTAGAGAGCTCCAGCTCTTGGTCTAGCATTCCAGATGTCTGGCAAGCTGTTCTGAGAGCTTTTGGTCATCCAGAACGTGCCAGACAAAGGGTCACAGCGTGGGCCAGGCTGAATGTACCAGTCTGTGCTGCACCTTCCACGCTGCCCTTTTTCCTGACCAGGAAATCCCTGTCAGAAATATGGCAGCTTGGTGTTTCACACCACATCCTGTTTACTTTCTCTCGTCTTCGTGTCAAAAATTCCAGTGCTAGACAGTGAATAATCCTTCAATCCCCATGCTCGTCCCATTTCATTATGTTCTGCTGAGTCTGCCAAGAACAGGATTTCTAATAAGTTTTTCTTGAATCTGAACATTTGTTCATTTGCTGTGCAAAGAGTGATTGTAGAAAGCCAACTCCTCCCTACTCTGAGCACAGCCATGTGTTAACTACCTTCAGCTGCTGGCACTGGTGAGCTGCAGCTTGCTGATAGTCAGCACCACTGGAGAGAGATGGGATTTTCATCTTTTCCCTTTCAAAAAACTCCCTTTTGTTATTGTTTTTAAGAGAATACAGTTTTTTCACCAGTTAAAGGATATTTTTTTAGTTTCATGTGCATATGCTGTTTTGATCTGGATTAATAGTTTTGTTTAGACATGATCATCATGAAAGCTCAAATCAGTATAAATATTCCTTGAACATCAGTATATTCAAGGAATTTGTTTAATATGGTGTGGTTTTTCCTATCTCAAAGTAAATGCCATGTAGCTGTAACTGTATTTCTACAGTTTTGAACAATGCACATTTTCTGGTTGAAGCATTCACAAGCAACAGGGTTCATCTGGTATTTTTAGCTAAATAGTGACTTGTGGCAAATGAAATGATAGCCAGGGTCCCAGGATGAGGAGAGCACTTGTGAAGAGGCGTAAGAGCTGTGCTAATTTTCCTTATAAACTTGGTTAATAACACCCTGTGATGCTTCCTTTAATGTTAAGGACTCTTTGCTGCTGTGTTTTATGATGAACTTTGTTGTTAATATGTTAGATCTTTCCTGGGCACACCTCCTAAATTGGGATGGAAGTGGTGTTAGTCATAGGATACCTCTTGTTATGAATCTGAAGGAGCTCATATGAGCTGCTTAGCCCCTGTGGTGTGTTGTGGGGTGTGGAAAACACTGTGCTGGCCATGTGGAGGCTTAGAGCCCATCTAATGGCCCTGAATTTTTGGCTGTAGGGTGGCAGGATGTATGATCTCAGATGTGGTCGCTGAGTAGCTGCCCCATTCTGTGCCAGTGGCTGTGGGCCGTGAGACCCCGCTCTTCACAGGGATGCATTTAAACTTCACAAAACCTGGAGAAACTGCCTTTTTTCAGTACTGGAGACTAAGTGGTGAGGGATGTAAATCAGAGTGGTTATTCCTTGTTCCTGGCTTTCCCTAGAGTGAAGCACAAGGCATTCCTTGGGTTATGGAACTGGAAAGTGCTTCAAGGTTAGGTAATGAAGGGAACCCACTGACAGCATAAGATGGCTCTGTCAGTGTACAGCACACATGTATTTGCACTTCTTACCTCTTTCTGTGATGAGAACCTCAGCTTTGTCCTTTCCATATAAATGGAAAATAAAGGGCTTTGGTAAGAAATGGGATTTCAAGTATTCCTGTAGTACCCTAAAGGTAAGACTCAAGCTTGCCACAAAATATGATGCTGTAATAACTGTGGGAGAATGAGGGTTGAAAAGCCTCAATTTCAATAGGTAAAATGAACTGTAATTTTATTAAGGCTCTGATGTGGCTAACCCACATCTTGAGATAATGCTCTGCTGATTTTTATATTTTGAAATAAAATTTTGTTATTAAAAGCAATGGAATCTTTTCGTCTGCATCTCAGCTGTAATAGAGGATTATGCTGTGTGTTCAACCATTAATACTGGAACGATCTAGAGAAGAGTTTTGAATATGCCCCAAGTACACTTTTGACAACAGAATAGTATCACATATCAGAGAAAATGTGTTAGATTTCCATTACTGTCTGTTACAAAAATCTTTTGAAATTGTAAGTAAAACTCCAGGAGAGAAGTGTTTATAATTTTAAAAATCACAGCTATTCTCTTTATGCTGGGTAAAGCAAAAGTTCTTTCATAGAGGGAAGATAAGAGAAGAAGATAAATGTAGTGACAAAATAATCCAATGTCTCAAAAGGCAAAAAAATAAGATTGCAGATCTTCCAGTGGTGGAAGCTGCACAGACCATAATAATACTCCTGTTTCTGCAGGCACTGATTGAGTAGAAGCTGTCAGGGAAGATGTATGCATCCCCAAAACACTGCTTGGCAAACAAATGTCTTAAAATTATTTCTGACACTACATTATAATGCAAATTGGGAGGAATGTGTTACAATGTCTGTTTAAATGATAACTGTCTTAATAAGGACATCAAAGTTAGTCTTGAATATTCAGAGCAGGAAAGCACTGAGAGCTCCTTTCCAGACCTTGAAATCTTAAAACATGCATGAGGAGCTCTAGACTGACATTGTAAAATAGTTTAATTTTAGTTTCTTTTTTGTAAGCTGCAAAGTTTCTGTTTTGGTTATGTTACAAAGTTTTTTTTGTCAAAGCCAAGAGAAGTGGTTCCAAATTTACCAGTTATGATTTTTAAAAAAATTTGTTAAATGTACTCCATGTCAGCCATAAATAACCTCATAAAGAAAACTGGTTTAGGTTGCATGCATTAAAAAATGACAAAGTAATTAATCCAGTGCCTTAGTAGTAATTGAAGTTTATAAGTAGCTCATTTTTATTTGAATATTAGTTTTCACATACACATTTTAAAGACAGAATTTAACTGATTTTTTGGAAACAGAATCATATTCTTTGTTGTTAAGAACTCCACAGGTTACTTAATCAGACAAGCCAGCACTTGCACTCAGGTATTAAAGTCCCAGTAAGACTATTTTGGCATCCCTGTTTTTCATTTTTAAAAGGATCAAGCATAAGGAGTTCAGACACATTAACATGGGAATAAAAGGGAGCTGGACCTTTTGTGTCATACAATCTCTTTATTCCTTTAAGATACGATATATATTCAGGTGAAGAATCACAGGAACAGTGTGAATTTTGCTTATTGAGGCAGCACCCTGCATGTAATTTTCTACCTCAAAATCTGTTTCTTAGAAGCTCCTTATCTCTGCTCCTAGAAAGCAAGGAAGTAATGAGAGTTTCCTCTCACAAGTACCTCCAGGCAATCCTTGGCCCACATTGTGGTAGTCTCAGCCATGCTCTTGGTGGCTCTGCCTTTGAATTGAAGGGGAAAATTAACATTATAGCTTCATTTTTGATGAAAGAGTGGAGGGTGATTGCCTTTGGTGTGTTAGGATGGGATATATTCTATTCTGGGTATGTAGTGTGTAATTGCATTAAAAGGGAGACTGTGCCATAACCAACAGACAGTGAAGCTTGTCAGTAAAATGCTGCTCCTCTGTGGTTTACTGACTTAACTCAGTACTGGTGTCTAATTCTGTAGTTTCCATCTTTACAAAAGTTATCCACCCTGAAGAATAATGCTAATAACACTTAAAAATATTGACATCTATTTTTTCTTGCTATAACAGAAAAATAGGCTAGACAAATGATAAAGATTTATGCTGTTCTTAAAAGAATGCATTGTGTACCTTGAGGTATTAGTTGATTTTCTTTTGATTTTTCAGCAGTGGACTTTATTTTTTTCAAGTAGTAATTTTTTTTTCATTTGTTTCTTGTAGTGTGGGGCAAACATATTTGTGTGTAGACGATGTCTATGTTTTTAAATACAGCTGCAAAATATTCTACCCCTTTTCCTTCTCTCCCCGTTCACTCTCAGATCTAGATTTAAAGGCACAAAACTGATTTCTGGGCTAAACAGACAAATGGGGATAGAATTGAGCATCATAGTCACCCCAGAACACATGGACACTGCACTGTTCTGGATTGTTAAATATTCTTTCTCTTTGTGCAGTTATGATGTTAAGGTTTGTCTTGTCTTGTATAATCTAATGAGAGGATCAAGAGAATTAGATGCAGGGTGTAGGCTGGTTTCCTATTTTTCTTGAACCTGCCAACATTTTCAGGCTTCAACCCAAATTTGTGTTTGTACTGTCTTCCCCCTCCCTTCAGCATGTCTGTGGCTGGGAAATAGAAGTGAAAAATCACATATTGTATACATTTAAAAATGTTTTGCACTGAAATGAGTTTCTGGGCTGAGAAGGCATTTGTTTTCCATTGGAATTAATTATTGAAACATTCTCAATTTGTTTTCTGTTGTTTTTAAGGGCTTTCTGTGCTTTTAAACTTCCCTAAGTGTGTTGGACAGGAGTGACTTGGTATTACTAATGGTACTGAACTCATTTAAGTAGCAACTTTCTTCCTGGGCAACTCCCTCCTCTGCTTCTTAGGGTCATGGCTTATTTAAAATAGAAGATTATATCCATTTCTGGATTGAAGTCATCTACCTGTAACATTGCTTTTAAATTTTAATTTTATTCTGAGCTGCAGATAACCCCTGGGTGCTGAATTACATTCTAGTTTGACTGCAGCAAAGAGGGAACTCTTGCTGTTAAAATGAGCAGCTGACGGGCCATCTACCCTCCATTTCATCTCTATTAAATTCAAGTGAAGTTTTCAAGTAAAGCTCTTCCATTCTTTCTCCAGGAGATGTTTGAGTAAAGGCAAAATAACATAGAGAAGTATTTAAGGAAAGTAATAAGCATTGAATCTAATATTAAAGCTATTATTCTAATGATAGTATCTATTATATATATACTAGATGTTCTAATATGTAACACTAAAGGTATTAAATATTAATCCTAGCTATGTACTTGCTAGCAGGTAGTACAACCTGGAACTGCATTTTACACATCTAAAATCAAATACAGTGGACAAAAAAAGACGTAAGCTGCTTATCAGTTTCTAGATCTTATATTTCTTATGACATTTTTAATATTTAGAAGTGCATTTGTGAGTTTTATGGCTTTGCTTTCTGTCTGTGAGTGCTATAGCACAGCTGAGTAGCTGGTTGGAGAGACACTCCTTTGCCAAGTGTCTGAGCTTTGGGATAGAGAGGGAAGTTTGATGTTTCCCCTATTTCACGTATATCTCAAGTAAGATAAAATGCAAAGTGTGAGTTTAAAGGTATTTTCTTGCCAGTACGAGGCTATCACTGTTCTTTTTAATCTATTTTGTGGTGATTTAATTAGAAGGGGGCTGTGCCGAGTCATCTTCTCACAGGAGCTCTTGTTTTCAGTAAGGCAGAAGGGGCAGACAAAAATGAGATCAAATTTCCTGCTCTGCCTCAAATCTGATGCCTTGTGTGCATGCTGGGTCGGTGGCTTTTGTTGTTTGTGCTTGGTTGTTTTGGTCTCGGACTTGTGCTGGGGCACTGAGTTCCCTTCTCAGGGTGCTGGCAGCACCTCTGGGGTTTCCTGGAGCCAGGAGCTCCCTGTGCACCCTCTTGTCTTTGTTGGTGTCCGGGTTCACTTTGAGCACAGCTTTGGAAGTGCTCTGGGGTTTAATCTGGGTGTTTCTGTAGCAGTTTTCCTTTATGTGAGAGGCAGGAGGTACAGGTGCCCAAGAGCAAGGGATTGCACCCTGAAGAGTTCTGGTCTGCTTTCCAGAACCAGAAATTGTGAGGTTCCCTGGTACTTGAATGATTGCCGTTACTGAACGAAACATAACCCAAACAACCCCCCCAGAAAACACAGAATGCAAAAATAATCAATCAACCTTAAAAATTGCTAAGCTGTTATGAAGATTTATCCAGAAAATCAAGTAGAAAGATGAAAAAAATTACTTTACTTAGTAAAAAGAGTATCATTACATGGAAAGGGGACAAAGATACTCATGTGAAGTGCTTGTCTTCCATTTCTGTGTTTTATTCTGCATGGATGCCTTGGAGAGTATGGTGTTTTATATAAGTAAAAGAAATAAAAATACTTACTTGTATGTCCAGTGTTTATTGCAGCTAAATTTTGCTTCCATGTAAAAATGATACTTCAATCTGAGTTTGAAACTGGGAAATGAATCCCTCACTTGTGTGAAGGATAAACCTGATAATTGTCTTGGCAGGTGAGGAGGGTGGTGAGTGCAATGAGACTCGATAACCTTTTGCAGATGGAGACCTGAATTTGTATGAAACTATTTGATTGAAGAATGCTTTGAAAATAAATGATCATGAGAATAGCAATGCAAACAGATGTGTGAAGGGTCCATTCCTGACAGATTTAATATGGGCTAACAAAAAGGAGTTGTAAATCAAGGTTGAGGTATGTAAGTAACAATGAAGTGCAATGACTGTACAGTTTTCTTCCAGAAATTTTACTGGAGAAGTAAAAATCTTCTGTTAGCCCAGCTGACGCAGCTGAAAAAAATCAGATTAATACTTGAGTCATTTAACTTCCATTGTCATACACACTTTTCAATTGCATTATTACAGCAATGACAAATAATAACTCGTTACAGGCTATCTCTTACATTTAATTTTAGAGTAATATTTATCTTTTCAATGAAAAGTACTTCAGGGGAACCATTTTCCAAATGTGTGTGTCAAATTAATATTATTTCCTAGCAGTAATCACTCCATTATGACAGTGGGAGTGAGAAATCACTGTGATAATCAGGGATAAGGGCCGAGTGCTTTTGGAGCAGGGCATAACGAAGTACAGAGTCATGTGAATGTTTCTTCAGTAATTTATCTGACATTTCAGGACAAGTAAGAGCTTGCACAATTGTAGCAAACTTCCAAACAAGAGCATACAGAGTTTGGTAGCCATAAGGGTGTTTGCCATGCTGGATGTATTTTTGATATGCAAATTACATGCTGTGTAAATTCATCTGTTTAAAAGTTAAATTTTCTAAAAAGAAACCTTAAGGCAGTAACCTCTCAGATTGCTGTGCTTGTTTAGGATAAGCTTATGTAAACTGAAGGCATATATGCAGGGCTTTTTGAGATAAGAATCTACATTCCAGCGAGCAGTAATTATACCATAAACAATTAACTGTTCAAATAAATACAATGTTTTTTATTGAAAGACAGATTCATTTTTGAGGTTGCGGTTGCATGAACTATGGGCTGGGAGTTTGTATTAAAAAAAAAGCACCATCATATACTTGGAGTGCTCCAAGATGCCCAGCATTACTAGAATTTTGAGGTTCTAGTAATTAACAATGTTTCTGAGTGGTGAAGTCTAGGAGTTATTTTGTATCCCAGTGCTAATTCTAGCACCCTCCTTGTTACAAAGTCTTTGTCCAAGTTTGTTTTACAAGTTACTTTTATCTTCCAGAGGATTCTGCCTCTGGTCTGCAGGCTTGTCTTATGGTGTCTTACGGTATTTGTGTGTACTGTACCTGTCCTTTGCAAAAAAAGGTATTTATTGTATAGAAGTGAGGAGGGGAGAAATTAATCACAGTCCTGAACAAGCAGAAGAAATAGAATTTTAAAATAAAACAAACAACAAAAACCCAAACAAACAAAAATTCACAACAATTTTTTTTAATTTTCAGGTGGTTAATTAAAGTTAATCTACTTTTTGCTGATGACCTTTTGCTTTTACAATTATAGAGGAGGAATGAGGTGATGTTGCTTGATACACTGAACTGGGTCTGGGGTCTTGCCTCATCTGAAAGAATTTTGCTGCCAAGTGTAGCCCCAGTTGCCTGGAACACCACCAGAGTGCCTCTCATCTGAAAATACAGAATGGGAAAGGGAAGCTGTGCTGCTGTAGGGCTTTAGAGTTTGCCTTTAAAACACGTGTGAGAGAGAGGTCAGCACCACATACTTTTATATAGCTAAAATCTTTAAGTAAACTTGCAAGAAAACCTAAAAACAACCTATTGCTGTTGCAGGAAAGTTTCCACAAGCTCAGCATCTTTGTGAGTGAAGATAATTCTTGCGAGCAATCTGCCATGCTTCAGATTAGAAGCTTATTTTCTCATGTAGTGCTTTTTTATTTCTTAAAAAGACCTGAAGAAAGCTGCATGTCCCTGAAGTTCTATGTTTTGGGGGCTTTTTTCCCAGCTATCAAGTTTGTTCAAAAATCCTAGACCACCTTAACTTTAAAATTTTTCTTGTGAAAATGTTTGCACTTCAGTTGGCTTTATTACTTGCATAATGGTTTATGTGCAGAACACTGTTGCAATTTTTTGGGGGGTCTGGAAATAATAGAAATTGTTTCATGCTGTAAATAAAAAAATAATCTACAGTGGCATGCAATCATGTCTGCCAGTTGTCCATAGCAGTGATGCAAATAGTTAGATTTCAGTCAGCATATAATAGAAATCAGTTGCTGATGCATAGTGTTGAACTGCACAAAGATCTGTCCTCTACAGCATAAGCACAGGGATCTGCTGACTCTGAATTTAGGTTTGGCAATTCTCTAAATTGCAATTACTGCTGTGAAAGGTGTTAAAGTGCTAGACAATGAGCACAACTGAGAAAAGCAGTAGCTGAGGTTCTTTGTTTTTTCAAAGGATTTTGGTTCATTCTTTAGGCCTGTGCTGTAGCCTGGCATGCTGACTATAGAGCATTGCTGAAGTGGAAAATACATCCCCTGATAGTGCATCTCAGGCAGGAAAGTCCTGCACAGGCAGGCTCTTGCTGGTCCATGATGTGTGCAGGTCACAGTGCTCTAAGAGGCTCATCTGCCTCTTAATGAAAATGAAGCAAAGCCAGCAATGTTGCCAGTTTTTATATTATTTGGTGTATTCTATAAAAGTTTCCCATGATGTCATGATTCCTGGCACAGAGAGTTTAATTTTTCCTGATGCAAAGTGCCTGCCCCTCATCCCCAGGGATGAAAGATAAGGGAAGTCTCCCTTAGAGCAGGCAGCAGGGAGGGCTGTGGGTGTCCTTGTTTGGGTTGTTTTGGCATTTGTTTACACTTGAATTTTGAAATTGAAGCAGTCTCACATCTGCACCGGAGTAAGTAGCAGCTACCTATAAACTTAGTGTCCAAAAGCAAGAAAAGAAGCAGGTAAATGGTTACTTGGTCATGCTGGCCTTAATTTTCTTCCATTTGGCAGGTAGTATGCAGAGCTGAGTCTGGGGAAGCTTGAAAGTTTGGGAATTTTGTTTTGCTTCTCCTTCTGTTTTCTGCTTTTTAAACTGGAAATCATTAGGGCTTTTGGCAAGTTCCTAAGTTTGCTTGGTGTTTAGATTGCATTTATTTCTTTTGTGTGTTATTGGTTTTGCACAGACCCAGACAATGTATATTTTATGTGTGCTTCCATTAAGTCTGATTGAAACATCATGTTAATTTAGGTGACTCACTTAAAAATGTTAAATAAAAGCTGTGAATCATTAACTTGCATTTCATGCTAGGAGGTCTGAAGATGGATTTGTCACTTGGTAGTGCTTTCACTGTCAATTTTATTAAATTGTACCAAAAGCACCAAAATCTTTTTTAAAACTATTGCTCCTACAGCTTCCTAGTCATTTCAGCCTTTTAATTAAATGAGTCTGCAA
Organism: Onychostruthus taczanowskii; assembly: GCF_017590055.1. NCBI lineage: Eukaryota > Metazoa > Chordata > Aves > Passeriformes > Passeridae > Onychostruthus > Onychostruthus taczanowskii. The sequence goes on along the minus strand of NW_024505450.1, from coordinate 2,599,126 downwards.
GTTTTAATGGAATTAAAAATGGAGATGTTGAAGTGGGCATGTATTCATAGTTATCTGCTTTGCAGACTTGCTATCAGTAAATCATTACAAAAAGTGCCCAGTGAGTGTTTCTTACAGTTGAACTCTGTCTTTCTGATCTAGTCCTTTATAAACTTTTCTGTAGGCAGCTTTGATTTTTGTAAGGTTTTTCCCACCCTAAATCCTTTGGCTTTTTAGGTTTCAATAGTACATTTTTTTATCTGCTTAACATCTTTTGTGATATTCTAGCAGAGAGATCTGCCTGATCTTGGGCGTTTGCTTCCCTGTATTTCTGTAACTTCTTGGCTTGTGATTGAAACTTCATAATTGTTTTTTGTTTCTATAGGTGTACATTTTGTTAATAATGCTTAATTTCTTCCTTAGTTTAAGCTATGGAGGAGGACATTCATCACATTCAGAAACAGACCTTCACAGACAGACATACACAGCTTCTCATCAGCTTCCTGGATACTCAACTACACAACATCCTGCTGGTAACTGTCCATATCATGAGAATACTGCTTAAATTGCTACAGAGGAAAAAGAAAAAATAAACCAACTGTTATGTCATTTAGATTGAAGTTAATGAATTTTATAATCAAAGGGAGTTTGTCATGTAAGTGGTGGCAACTGGTATTAAAACATCTGTGTGTGTAGCAGGTGGTTAACAGTTGTTAGCTTTTTATCAAAATGTTGTAATTAGAAAGGAAAATATGAAGGCAGGTTATGCAGGCAAACAGCAGAACTGATGTGAGCTGGAGCATGCTGCTGCTGGTACTGCCATGTGCACACTGAGACCCTGCTGGGGAAAAGTTTAAATTCATTTAAAATGTAGCAGTAGCTTAGGCTATGTTATAGCTGCATCAGGGTCTGTCTTTGAGCCTGATTATATCCTGTCTCTGGATCCTTCCAGAACATGAGGCTTCACCTCTTCCTGTTCATTTTGCAACCCAGGTTCCAAAGAAAGGTGTTTGAGCTCATGTGCTGACTGGAGTCTGTATCTCCTGCCAGGTCCTTGATCAGGGTGATGGAGGGTTGGAATTGCAGTCTTGACATAATCTCAGTTACTCACAGCTCTGGATCTCACCAGTGCTTCCCACTGAGCCCCCTGCTATGGAAAGGTCTGAGCAGTGGGAAACACATGAAGGTGTTTGTTGAAACAGGGAATGCAACCAAAACCCCTTTTCACGTGCCAGTCTTATAGATGTGTCCAAACTTCCATAAGCTGTCCAAAAGGGAGAAACTGGATGTAGAAAAATTGGACATGTTTCAGGAGGAATTCTGAATGTTTAACCAGGTGAAAATAGAACAGTGAACCTTCAGATAAAGGGAACATTTTACTGGTATACCTAAGTACTGTTAGAAGCATCATATTTAGCATGCATTTATTAATAGGTTTTAAAATGTATACTGATGTTTCAGTTTACAGTCATAGCACTGCATAACAGTAAAACACAGAAAAATCCATGTACTTTACATTGCTAATGTTTCATAAGGTGGGGGTTTTTAGTGATTTATGAACATATATCTTTATTATTTGATTTTGCTTCTTTGAAGTTCATCTGAATAATCTGTTTTGTTTCATTTCCCTCCACTATCATCTAGGTCTTTCAGGAATATTTGATACCAGTATGCACAGTGCTGGAGGTAACACTAAGGAAACTTCTTCAGTTATGAATTTTCTCTCTGCTATTGAGTCTCGTACTGCTCAAGCAGTCTCTTCAGGATCTACCCTTTTACCACAATTCAGGGCTCCTTCCTGGCAGACAGGTGAGCATTTTCTCTTTAAATAAATTTTGTCATTGTTATATTGAATGTTTGGGAGGATTTGAAATAAATATTCTGACTAAGTGAAAAGGCTGCATGTTTTCTACCTCTTTTACATCTCAATATTTAAAAATATTAAAATAAAGGAAATTATGTTGGCATGAGATTTATATGAGCAGTTCTTGTTGTTTAGAAGAAATTTAGGTGTATAGGGTATTATTTTGTCTGACAAGTCAAATTTATTTTCTCAGCTTTGTTTACAATTAGTCTCACTATAAGCATTTTCAGGTACACTATCTGTACCTCCTAGCAAATCTTTCACTCTCAAACTGTTCCCTATGATAGTTCTTCTGTGGTATTAGTACCAAAAGTTATGGGTAGCTTTGGCCCCTTTGTTATGCAGAAGTAATGAGCATGGGGTTCTCAAAAATAAGGTCTGAGGTGCATGTCACATAGAAATAAGGGATCTAATTTACAACTGAACGAATGTGCCATCTCTTTTGGCAGACTGACTGCCTTCCACAAACCTCCCCCATCTGTCAAGCCTTCTGTGCAGAGCAGGAAACTGCAGATTTTGAGCTTGCTGTAGACAGTCACACCAAGATAAGTGTTGCTACTGCATCTGTGGGTAGCTTCAGGTTCTGCTTCATCTTATGGAGTGATTGTGCAGCTGTGCAGTGAATTGGATCTATTCACTGATCTGGCAGAAAATGTTTGAGTGGCTGTTTTCCTTTGGTAGGATGGTTTTCCTCTGTATCAGCAGGCTGATCTGTGTCTCAGTGCAGCTGTATGATTGCTGTTCTGATTTGGGGAGGAGGCACAAGGTAGCTAGAGTGGAGCAGTCCTTTTGTTGACAGTTTGCACTCGTTCTGTTAAGGGTAATGTGCAGCTGCATTCTGTGAAGAGCTGCTCAAAAAGTTGAGACTAGAGACTGTGGGTTTTAACTCGCCATTGACAAAAGCAGATATGTGGGAGCACAGATGAAGATGCATGCTGGTAATCTGGCAAACAAACTTAATATCAATCAGTTATGAGTTTAGAGTTATGATGACCCATCCTCACATCAGAATGTCATCTGGGAAGAAATCTTTTTTTCTCTTTGTCCTAGCATTCTCTCCATTGCAGCCTGCCTAACAGTGAATTGTGAAGAATGGGGAGACACGCTGTGGGTTGGGTTTGATGTTGGTACCAATGACTGGGAGACTTCTCAGTACTCATTGCTAAGAACTCATCAGCAAGCCCATTTTTCAATATTGCCATATCTCTGAGCTTTCTATTGTCCTTTAATACTTTTGCTGCTTTTCTGTAACCCTCGATCCTTCCAAGTGTCTTTTGAGAGCTTTGTCTTCTGCAGACTTCTTTGATGAGGGAAAGCAAGAGCTCTTCACTCTGGAAGCTGAACCCTTTTTTCAGAAGGGTTTCTTACTTTGGGGTTTTCTGCAAACCCTGCACTGCGGATTTTGGGGGAAAAAAAGAAGAACATTGTTATATTAGTCTTTCCAACTGTTCCTTTGATCTGTGTTATCAGGGTTCTGATTTGTTCGGGGCGTGAGGGTGTGTCTGTGCATGCAACTTAGTACCTTTGCCATGCCTTTTTTCTGCTCCTGAGCAAATATTAGAATATAAAGCCCAGCAGTTCTGCCATAGTACTGCTCCTGTGACAGGCTCTTGTCTGGTTTAAGAAGTTACAGGTGTATTTGGAAGGGTTTTGATTTATGGAAGAGAAAGGTAAAATACAGGTTAGATGAGAAATTAACATCTGCAGTTAAAACAGGTTGAAATTCTTCCTTTTCTTTGAGGCTTCCAGATGGCCCTTCCTTTGTGTTAGCAGTAGGGATCAGTAGAAGAGAACCCAGTTGTACATGATGTTGCGGTTTTTTAGAATAGGGGGAGAAAAATGCCTTAAAACACTGATTATGCTTTCTCACTCAGAAAGACCTTATTGTTGACTAAGGAAAAATATCTTGGCATTCCTTCACTATCACATCTCTTCGTATCAGTTTGTCTTGGACTGAAAGGGAGAAACAAAGAATTTATTTCTCAGCTTCACCTGAAACTTCAAAAGCAATTGTATGATTAAGTTGCAATCAGCTTAAGAAGACTTACTGTATCGTAAATGAAATATTTTTTTAACTGAAGTATTTGTTTCAAAACAAGCTTTATTTACTGAGAGTTTTTATTTGTTCTTGAATGATGCTAAGCTAAAAAGTGTTTTAAGTGTGCAAGAAGAATCTAGAAAGGTCAAATCATTCCACTGATTTTAATTTTTTCTGATTTGCATACCCTGGTAAATTTCCCAGAGGAGAAACTGAGTCCTTTACAAGAATTTTAAGCTCCTCTGGGAATAAACTTGTCTTCTTCACTCTTCTTGGTAGACTTTGGAAACAGTACACAAACTTCACCAGAGTCTGCAAGTTACAGGGTGAAAAGCAAGGTGAATAATTGCAGGGTTACAGGGTGAATGATATGGATCACTGCTCTAAGCCTCAAAGCTTGCAAGGGAATTTCATACTCCTGTTTCAGTTGGAGTAGTGTATTCTATTGAGAAATCTTGTTTAGCCAGGGTGTCATACCCATGGCTGGATGCAAATAAGAAATATGCTTTTCATTTGGATAGTTGATATCGCACCATGCAGATAATTGTTGTCTGAGGATATTTGGTACTTTCACTTCAGAAAGCATACAAATTATATTTACTGCTTGTACTGAAAGTCAAACCCCTCCTTTAAGAAAATTGATTGCACTGTATGCTCTGAAATGCTTCCCATAAAGTGAGTTAGAAAATTATTGCTGAGGGTAACTCCAGGAGATGGGATTGCTTCTTAAAGCAATTGTAATGTACTGTGTATATATTACAACTGCTAAGGTGTAATTTTGCCTTTTTAGTGTTTATTAAAGGTGGCTAGGGCTTTTGATCAGTTTACTATGACTTTCTTTTTAAACTGAAATAAAAACTAATAAACAGCCTGCAGTTTCAAAGCAGAATTAATCTTGTACAATTTTTTAATCAATAATTTGCATCTTAAGGATATGAGGTTTTCCCTCAGCAATTCACTGCAGGTATAGAGTTTGGCATTCTAAAAAACCCTGCACTTCCATTTTGAAAATAATTTCCACAAGAAGTGCCTCCCTATGTATGTTTGGGGCTTTTTTAAGTGTGGTGATTCTAAGGAGCATTATATTTGTAAATGCTCTAAGAGCTTGCAGTTAAATGACTTACAGAAATGCAATGTTGTTACTTTTAAAGCTCTCTTATGCTCCTTTTACCTCCTTGTTTTGTTTTTGTTTTTTCCAGGTATGCATTCCTCGACAGCCACAGAACTATTTGTTACTGGAGCTTTGCCAACCTCTGGAACATTTCCACCAACCTCTGCTTTGTCAGCGTATCAGCATCCCAACACCTTCAGCAGCAGAAACTTTGCTACTACCCCTTCTCTTACTCTTCAAGATGCCACTTTCAGTGCCACGTCCAACGGTCTCTTAACTGCCCACGATCCTTTATTGCAGATTAAAACATCCCAAGGCACTGTTCCAACCGCTTTGACATTCGAGCGCCTGGGCAGCTCTGTTCTGAGTACCAGTGTACCGCCCCAGTCATCCACATACCGTTCTGCTCAAGAATCTGCACCCCATCTTTTGCAGCCTCAGTTCAGTTTGTTGCCTTCGACCCTTGGAGGAGCCCAGCAGGTGTCTCAGGCCTACAGCACGTCTGTCTTCACTGGTTCCACTGCTTCCATGGACAGAGCACTTCAGCGAGAATGTAGTGTTATTAAACACCACCAGCGGCCTTCGAGTACTCAGTCTGTCCAGCCTCAGCTGACTGTTTCACAGCATTCCTTACACAGCTATTTAACAAGTACAAGTGGAGTTAACTTTCAGGATACATCTAGGCACTCAGCATTACCCTGCAGTCCGGTTGGAGATGTTACTCAGGTGAGCAATGGAGGACCACAGCAGAAGACTTCTCAAGTCACAGTGGAACTTGCTCAGTCGTACACATCTGCAATTCCATCGCCCGGTTTTCCCTCTGCTTCCACTGCAAAAGTGAAAAACTGTTCCATGAAGCAGCCTCCAAGGTCAACAAAGACCCCCAAACCTCAGAGTGTAGCTCCCACTGTGCAGACACAAAGCTATGCCAAAACTGCACAAAACCAGAGTTCTGTCATTACGGGCCAAGCACAGATCTATTCTACAGCACAGCTCCCCAGCCTCCTGTCGGTCAGTCAGTCCCAAAATTATATTTCATGCCAGGCTCAGAATGTGCCACCTGTCAGCCACTCACAGGACTTCTCATCCAGTAAGGTTGAGAAGCTGCCCTCACTGTACAAAACATTGACTTTTTCTGGGCAATCTCAAGCTATTACTTCTGACAGTCAGACTCTAAGTTACTCCTCAGAGGAACAGGTATTGACCTCAGTTCCAAACGAGAACTACTCTGGGCAAATGAGGGAACTTTCTTCAGTCAGCCAAGCTCAGAACTACTCTTCTAGTCACTCTCAGGGTTTATCTCCAGTTACCCAGTCCCAAGTTAATTTTTCATCTCAATCACAAGTTTTAGCAGCTGTTAGTCCTTCAGAAAGCTATTCTTCAGGGCAGTCTTTAACATTAACATCGCCTTCTCTTTCCTTTAATGCCTCTCCTCGGGTACAAACTCTTCCAGCCTCGAGCCCTAATCAAAGCTATATTTCTTTACATTCTTCTCAGAACTCTCAGTCACAAGAATCCTCCTCTCCGCAGTCTCAAAAGTTTTTGCCATCTGTCCAGTCTCCTTTTGCATCCCCAGCTCACTCCCAGACGCTGCAGAACAACAGACCTTCCTCAGAAACAAAGTCCTATGTTAAAAGGAAGTCTGACTCTAACTTGTACGCCTCATCGAAACAGGAGGAGGAATTATCAATGCAGGACATGCAGGCATTGCAACAGCAAGCTACTCTTGAATCTTCCACTCAAAGCCTAACAGAGGAGGAGATCAATGCTCAGGATGCATCCTACAGGGTCTCAAAAGCAAATGACAGATACTCTCAAAGTGTAATCAGAAGCAACTCTCGTCTTGAAGATCAAGTTGTTGGACTCACTCTTCAAGGAACAAAAAAAGATGAAAGAATGGTCAGTTCTGTGGAACAGCTTTCCCAACACATTGGCCATATCAGCAGCCTAAGCCATGATATCAAAAAGACAGCGAATTTAATGCAAACAGCACAGGGAACTGTGAGTGCTAAGGAACTAAACCAGCAGCATTCCCTTATGCATAAGGTACATGACAGTAAAGCTCAAGAGCAGCAGGGCCAAGTCATCAGCACGCCACCGCAGGTGCAGCCTCATGCTTTAAGACGTGGTCATCAGCTGTGCTTGCCAAGTGCACAGGTACTGCTGGAATCAAGCTGTGACTTGCAGATTCTTCACCAGTCAATCCTGCAGTCGGCTTTAGGACAAGCAAAGGCATCACCGCAAGTGCAAAGAATACAGAGTCCTCAGCAGGTGGCACATCCGTTCCTTCAGATGGATGGTCACATTGTTCAGAGTAATGGGGGTCATTCTCAGCAGCAGCTTCATAGTCAGAATTCAGAAGTAATGAAAATGGACATTTCTGAGTCTTCAAAACCACTACAACAACATTTGACCGCAAAAGATCATTTTACTCAGACAAATCAACATGATGCAAAAAATCAATTTGTTTCTCTTAGTTCAATATGCTTCCCAGAATCTATGCTTCTCAGCGATGACAGGAATATATTATCCAACGTGGATGACATCTTAGCAGCAACAGTAGCAGCCTGTGGAGTAACACCGTCTGACTTTGCCAAATCAGCCTCTAATGAAGAGGAAATCCAAACTGTGGAAAATAGTGAGGAGTCTAAAACGCAGTTCCGAACGTTGGATTCCAGACACGTGTCTTCTGTTTTCAGTGCCTCACCTACTGTAGTTGGAAAGCCAGCAAGCAGAAATAATATTTCACTGAATGGAGGCCAAATTACCCTAAATCTTACCCCAGTGTCAACAATACAGACAAAAGCTGTGAACCTGGATCAGCAGCACCTTGAAACTTCTGATCAGAGTGTACCAATAAGAATGACCTCTCCCACCCTTGGTCCTGGTCAGGAGGAGCAGGAGGCTGTTCGAGTGAAGAAACAATCTAGCATCAGTCACGAGTCTGAAGAAGATAATGATGCTTCTGTTGATGGTGCACTGAATGCAAGGGAGACAGAGTTTGTTTCAAGTGGTAGGAGCCTGAGTGAGGAAAGTGCTGCTTCAGAGAATGATTTTAATGTGGGCGGTGATGATGGCGCAGTAGCAGGTAACCAGCCAAAGGTGCCGTTGCAACCGCTGTCTGTGCCCCAGAGTGCAGATGGAGCCATTAATAGAACTGAAGAAGAATGCCAGGATTTAACTCAAGGTAGCCTTCAGAAGAAAAAAAGCAAAGGAAAAAGCCAAAACAAAAATGCTGCAGAAGATGACAGTGCAACTCAGAAACAGGTAAAAAGAAGCGGACAGTGTAAACGTCAAAATTCAAGAGGAAATGATGCATGTTTCACATACTCTTCTCCTGTTTCTGAAGGTTGTTATGATACTTACCAACATCAGGAAAGAATGAGGCAAAAAATTAAAGAAGTTGAAGAAAAACAGCCTGAAGTCAGAACAGGATTTATTGCATCTTTTTTAGACTTTCTAAAGTCTGGGCCTAGGCAACAGTTTTCCACTCCAGCTGTACGAATGCCAAACAGGACTAGGAGACCAGTCACACAAATAGTTCGTGCCCCTTGCCTGCAGCCCTCTGCAAAGCCTCAGCCAGCAGCAGCACCACCTATGGCTGCTGAGGTCAGTGGAGAAAGTCCAACCAAAAAAGTTGATGAGGAACTTAAGAAAAATTTAGAAACGCTGCCTTCATTTTCTTCTGATGAAGATGATTCTGTGGGTGGTAACCATGATCTTCAAAAGAGCATCTCTACTGCATTGTCAGCCCTGGATGAAACATCTGACAAAAAGATCAAATCAGGTAAAAAGGTTACTACACGTGCATATGTTGAAGGAGATTTTTGTAGCTGATGGGACAAAAAAAAGAATAATTTTATCTCTCTTCAGGTAAAGGTTTTGATTTAGTTTGGTTTTGGCCACAATTGAGAGTTTTCTTCAGAAGGTGTATTGACTATGGATTAAAATAGTGTTTTCCACAATTAGAAAATATGTAAATAAACTTTTTCGTGCTACTTAAATAGGACTAATGCCAAAAAGTTATTTTAGCCTGGAGTTGGAATAATGTGTGTGTTCTCTTCAATTCTGGCTTGAAACACTAAATATGATTTTCATCTGGGAACATCAACAAAACATGTCAGAGGTTCTAAACCTATTTCAAACAAATTCTAGCAAGAGAATCTATTAATAATTGCCATCAGCAGGTGATAGGTTCATGCTAGGTAAACACACATTTTCTGTGTTTTGGAGTTGCACTGGATATGTGTGTGAAACAACTTTTGCTCTTGTAAATTGCACTCATTTACTTCTTGTAAACTTGTGGTCCAAGGTAGGAGTCATTTGAACCATATTGATCAGGGGTGTTGTAGCTCCATGTGTGTTGATAGGTTACTAACAAAAGAACAAAACCTGGGAAGGATTGGTTTGGGTAGGGAAGAGCAGGCAGCAACCACTGATCACAGTAGTAATTAGTTTTTCACACACTTTTCAGTTTCACTTGTGTTACATCCATGCTGTACATGCATCTTCAGAGCTTTTAACTGATGGTGCTTTGTTGTGAAGTATTTTCAGCATAGAGAATGTTTTTGCCTGGACAGGTCTCTTCAGTAAAGATTTTTTTTTTCCTCCCCCTCTGGTAAGCAATTAGAAACTATCCAGCCAATCACATAATTGTACTAATTCCAGAGAAATACCATTGTCTTCCAAAATAATCACAAGGAGAAAATGAAACAGTTCTTTAACTCTTCTCAGGATTCAGGACCTGTGACCCATAAGCTGATTCTTAACAAGAGAGAATGAAGTAATGGTTTCCCTTTTTAGATTAAAGGAGAAAAGGAGATTTTTCTTTCTATAGGTGTGACATGATTTACTGAAAAATACATAGCAAAATTAAACTTGGATTGTAATAATCATACCTAAGATACTGGGAAATTATTGCAGAATGTGTGAGATGCTGAACAATACTTTATCTTAATTACTGTTCTGGTTTTTTTCTGTGCCTATTTCTATGTAATTATGTTAAGTGCATGCATTTCAAAAATGTTGTTATAGAGGATGAAGTTCCTTCTGTCTGTCAGCTGAATATATACTTCAAACAAGAAAGCACTGATCATTTTTCTTCCCAGAAAGCTGAAACCTAGACAGTGCCAGGGCATGAGCCTCTTGCTGAAGTTTGTTAATTTTAGTAAGCCATTTCTGTGTACAATGTCCAAAGAAGTATTTCAAATGGGGTTTTTTTTGTTTGTGTGTTTTGTTTTTTTGGGTGAACATTTCCATTAGTGTTTTATTTTCAGTGATTTATTTTATGATATTATTGTATCTTCTTTGCTATCCATAAGGATGTATTATTTATGTCACCAATTTCTTGAATTCACCTTCCTGTTTTGTGACACACAAGATTATTTGTACAAGATGCTTAACAATGACATCTTTCTTCCTTTCTTGCTGGTGTTTTGCAGGTTTTTTTGTAATACCCTCTTCTGTCTGTTTTTACAAATAAGTATAGACAGACAAATATTGAAACATAGTCTTTTGTTGATAGTATTAAGTAGTACATGTACCTTTATCTGCTGTTATGACAAATATATAAATATACCTGGGCAACTAATAATGGTGTGGCTAATTAAAGCTGTTGGAGCTCTCTTTCACTGAAGAAGTAGAACATATTTGCAATAATGTGAGGTGATGTATCTGGAAGAACACATTTCACATTCCAAATTAACAATTTTATTGAATCGATTTAGTGACTCTTCACTTAGTTAGGTATATGGGTTTTGTGTTGACACATTAATTTGACATTTAACTCACTTGTTTGGAGTCACTTTTGTTAAAATATGTTACATTATCTTTTATATAATTTTTCAAGTGAAAAAGTGAACAATTAGCAGTGATTATAACAAAAATGTGCAGTGGTTTAAGTTTCCTGAGTGATATTAGTAATTGTGTTATAGTTAATATAATTTGATTTCTTTTAGATCAGCAAGTCACTGTTAAAACTAATACGCATAGAAAATTGTAAAGTAATATCTAAAAAGGATTCTAATTTTTTTCAGGTGGGAAAGAATAATTTTGAAAGGTGGGACTTCTCTGTGGCTCTTTGGAATAGAGGAGGAAAGGAATGTTCTTTTCCCTTCTTTGTTTTGTATCATCAGTTCTCATTGCTCACCTCTGTTAATATTAAAAATCATTAGGCTATTGCTGAAGATTTAATCTGGAACGTCCCATTATATTATCACAAGATATAAATTATAAATGTCCAAAAGTCACACAGAAAATGTTTTCATATTTCACGTGTATTTCTCTTTCTGCAATCCAATTTCAAAAGATTTATCAGCAGATAACAAGATTCAGTGTTATAACCTTTACTGTTGTATTTGCTTATTGTCACAAAGTACAGCAGTACTACCTGGTGATCATGTCTGTAACTGTCAAATTGTTTTCCAAAGCATTTTGTTAATTCCAGATGCTAACAGATGTAGCAGTTTAATACAAACAGAGGTATATTAGCTACAGTATTCTGGTTTTGTTTAATATTTAGTTGTGGTCAAATACTGCTTCTAATTTAACTCCTAGAACAGGTGTTTTTCCTAGAATAGTTGCTTTTAATATAAATTGTAACAGAAAAGAAGAGAAACCTAGCTCCATATTGCATTGCTAATCCTTGATAATTTAACTGAAATTTGGGTTTTTTCCTTCAGAAACTGAAAAAGTGACAGCTGTTACTGCTGCTGCCACCACCACCAGTGCTGTGGTGAAGCAGGAATCTCCACAGACAACTGCTCCTGTAGGCAATGTGCAGGAGAAAATGAATCCAGCTGACCCCTTAAAAGTAGCTCAACAGGATGCTGTGACTTCAGAACAATTGGCAAAAATGCAGGAGACTGTTGCAATAGAAGGATGTACTGATGAGGAGAATATGGACAGTGAAGGAGAGGGGATGTACAGAGAACGTGATGAATTTGTAGTGAAGATTGAAGATATAGAGACACTAAAGGTAATCTGAATATTTGCTGGGGGGGAAACACAGCACAAAACCCCTGCATATGAATTTAGCCTCAAGGAACTACCAGAAGAGGAAAGGCTGCAGAGTAGTTTTCTCTTTCTATTCTACTGTTCCCTGATTGCTGCCAAAATGCCTTGAAGGTGTCTTTCTAGTGCAGATTACAAACATGTTTTGAATGTCCATGACCCATTTTATGCTACATACATAATAAAGTAAATCTGTGTGCTGGTAACCTCTGTTAGAACTTGGAATTACCTATTTGAATATTAAAAAGCATAAATTTTTCAAAGGCTCTTGACTACTTTTTTTTTTTAAGATATGAGTACACTTTCATGTGTAACTTTGCAAAAGAACTTGAATGGAATTGGCTTCTGGTTCTTTGTAAGAGGTTCTGCTTTGTATTTCAACAAGAAATTATTGCCATAAGCAACCAGTGCAACTCTTCACATGAGTTTATGTGAATTTCCTTGTTGTCTTTGATTGTTTGGTTTGGTTTTGTTGCTTCGCCATTTTAATTCTTCTGCATGTTAACCTTTCCTTTTGTTGCTATCATAGCCAGCAATATTCTTACTGTTAGAAATTTTCTATTTTTGATTACTTGTCTCTGTGCTCATCCTCTGAAGCTGCAGTTTTAAATTAAGTTATGCTGTTTTGTCAGATAAGACAAGTGTGTATCAGTCTGAAATATTCCCTTGTCACTTATAAAATGGATTTAAGTACATTAGGAGATATTTTGAATTTTAAATTTGTTAGTTCAGGAGTCATGAAAAAGTAATCAATGTTTGACTACATTTTCCAAAAGGTTTATTTGAGTTAGTAGTTTGTTTGTAGGATCTGGAGAAAATTCTCATTCAAGCTGATAATTACAAACTTGCCTTGATGCAAACAGGACTTAATAACGATGGTGTTGGAATTTTAAATTACTTATTTACATTTTATCCTTGGGTAACTTCCTCAAAAAACATGATGCACAAACACATTTCTGGAAGAAAAATAAGCACTGCTTTTAGCAATTTTTATGTTCTTCCAGGTTGCTTTGCAGACAGGAAAAGAGCCTCCAGCTATCTGGAAAGTACAGAAGGCTTTATTGCAGAAGTTTGTTCCTGAAGTGCGTGACGGACACAGAGAGTTTGCTGCTACTAACAGTGTGAGTCCTCAGAATTCCTTGGGAAGCCTCCTGGGAGCTGCTTTCCTTCATGCAAGGCTAGGAAGCTAAACAGAATGTGATTCTGCATACATTTTTAGCAATCATCCTTGAGGGGAAAACCCCCTCCAACTCTCTCCCTAAAGACATCCATGGACTGATTTTCTGCTTTCCAGCACAGGGTCTTTGATATCATTTTGATATCACTTTCATGTCTTTTGTAAAGGAACAAGTTTTCCTGACCAGAATCAAATTAGTGGAAAAAAGCTGGTGAACCAGCTGCTTTCTGCAATAGGAGTGATACAGAGAGGAAGGATGCAGTTTTAACAGGCAGCCTTTTGCCAGGCAGATAATGCTTTTGGGATAACACATGTGGAGAATAAAATCAAGGGAGAAAAAGAAGCCCAGAGTACCTCCCCTTACTATATTGTCTTCAGTTTTAATTATTATCAGGAAATCTGATGGAGAATTTTGTTTAAATGATAAATGCTGTAAAGTGGCTTGTTGTTGTATTTAAACGTGGCGGAGTTTAAACTGATTTTTTTTCTTTAGTATTGAAATTTTTACTTGTTAAAACTGACAAATTTTGCTTAACATAAACACTTGTGGTTTGGTTTTTTTTCCTTTTAGTATCTTGGGTACTTTGGGGATGCAAAGACAAAATACAAACGAGTGTACGTGAAGTTTGTTGAAAATGCAAACAAAAAGGAATATGTCAGAGTATGCTCAAAAAAACCACGAATCAAGCCTGTGCAGTCAGCAAGGTACTTTATTTCAATTTGTTTTTCATTTTGCCATATTGTTTTCATATTAAGTACGCACCTGTTGAAATAAACAGGAGTTATAACTTTCATGTATATTAACTGTGCTTTAATATGGAAACGGAGAACTGTCTGGTTTGCTTTAAGAAATTAAATATGAATCACTGCCTTGTCTTCCCTACTCTATTCTGTCCCATAATCAGTTATTTTGGAGGTGTTAGGTCTCTACATCCTATTTCTATGTCATCCTTTGCCCTACATGCCTGCTAGTGTAATGATTTTAATTTTCTGTGTGTTGTTTTCTCATATCCTGTGGACTTCGCTAATTTTAGTTTTTTCTGGGTTGTTTTAATGACTGTTCTGTCCCAGTGTACTGAAAGTACCATGCTTTCTTCACAATCCTGGAAAGAAAATTTGAAACCACGTGTTCGTGACAGTGCCCTTCATTCAGGGAAACACTGGAGTTTTAAGTCTAGTTTGCTCTCAAAGAAAGCAGTGCCATCAGATAATAAATTCTATGAAATAATCCTGTTCTACTAAAAGAATTTGATGGGATTTTGAAGCTCCTTTTTTCTTGGGCTGTGGAAGACTGTTCCAGGACTGACCTGTTCTTGCAGTGCTCTGAAGCAGCCCCCTCTTTTAACAAAACATTGTGATAAGCTCGTTAAGCTTCTACTGTTCTCTCAACACTGCTTTTGGCTTTTCTTTCTGTTTGTACTGCATGTTGTATTTGTGGAGAAATCAGTCAGATCCTACCTCTGTGTCCAGTGTTTACTGAGCTCCATTAAGTGAGGTCTTTCAGCTTCCTCCTTTGGAGCAGACTTTCCATTGCTCTCATCCTTCTACTGTCTGTTGTCTCCATCCATTTTGGTTTGAAGTCTCCATTTCTGACAGATGTCTAGAATTATTCTCAGTGTTCCAGAAGATACTGGCAATATTTCTGCTGTACATATCACTGCTTTCCCATCTTGACAAAACTCTTAACTCAAGATTGTATTCCCTGCCATGCTCTCAAAACTGTATTGCATTATTAGTCCTAAACCACAGAACTTTGTATTTCTGATATTAACATTCCTGTTTGTTTCCTGTTTTGAGGGGTAGGAAGAGAAAGGCGTTGTTTGGTCAAGTATTATTTCAAAAATATAGTAGTATGTAAAATGGGTAGGACCTAATACCCAGTTACAGTGAAATAAGTATGTATAATCAGTGGGGAGTATATTCTGGTTAAATAAGATTATAGCTGTTTTATTACTGCCAAAACTTGTGTGAATTATATACATAAACATTCTCCTCATAATTTTGCAGGACTATTCACTGCAAACCTAGTAATAGCAACATCAAACCCCCCGATCCACCAACACCAAAACCAGCAGCAACAAAAGTCTCTTCTGTGAAACCCAAAGCTAAACAGCCAAAGGTAAAGGCTGAACCACCACCAAAGAAAAGGAAAAAGTGGAAAGAAGAATTTTCATCTTCCCAGTCTGATTCTTCACCTGAGGCCCAGAGTGAAGAAGATGGTGAGTGAGATACCATTGCTGGCACCCTAGACCCTTTTGACCTTAGCTGGGAAGAGTATTATAAAATTACATTGTTTGATCTTGCATATTTTTCTGTACAAGCCTCAGAAAGAAAATATAAAATCCAACAGTGCCATGCAAATTGAGTTTGTTAAAACTTTTCAGCTGCTGTTGGTGTATAAGCAAATTGAATTTCTTTCAAATGTAGTTTATCTACATGAATACATTTTTTGCCACTTGCTGTCTGTGACGGGTACAATTGTAGGAGGAGAAGCCAATTTGAGTTTTGAATACATCTTAAGAATGAGATTCTTCATTAGTTTTCCATTGCAACTGAATGTCATGTCTAAAATAACATTCCTGTAGTGTTTGCCTGCATGCAGATATGGGCAGAATTCAGATGCTTCTGTTGTTTTTTCAGAACCCAAGGAGAAAAAGCAGTTGACTTTTTGGCTGCTCCATTGCTTGTCTGAATGCCAGCTGTTCAAATGTAGCCTGCTGAGCAGATTTGCTATTAAGACATTCATAGAACATTGAGATTCAATGTTTGCAGGAGCTCTCCAGAAGAAAAAGGGATTTCTGAATTATAGGGGTTATCTGTTCTAGCAGATTTACAGTCCATTTTGCAGGGTTCTATTTCCTGGTTGTTTGAAGCAAAGCTGTGTATTGCTCGTACTTTGTTATTGCTGCATTTCTAAAGCATCCTGGTGACTTTTAAATATAGATACACTCTCAGTGGTGTACTGGCACACTGCCTCTGTGAGGACAGCACCTTTGAAATAATTTTCAAGCAAACTTGCCCAAGTAACACTGTCCATATTTAAGACCTCAAATAACTTGGTGATTATGGTCATCCCTAAGGAAGTTTAGCAGCCTTGCTGGCTGAATCACTGCAAAACCCTGGTGTCAGACATGGAGCCTATAAAAAGCTGCAGAATGCTTCCTAGTACTGATGACTACTCTGTGTGCATGTTAAAATCGCTGTCTATGAAAAAATAAAAGCTTCCTCAGAGTAAGCATAGCATGCCTATATCGCTACGCTGATAAAATGTGTTTTACCTTTTTGTGGTTTTTTTTTTTTTGAGTTTAAAAATGAGGTGTGATTGACTTCAAAGTATGCAGGCTCCTAAGTGACATTAGTAGTCAGAAATTATTTTTCCTGTTAGATGACTTCAAATTTTGCAGTTTTGGGAGGTACTTGCCCTGATGTGGAAATTAGGGCACTTAAGGTACTTCACTTGACTGAAGTTATGAATTATCCTGTTTCTCTGAATTTCCATCTACAATAATAGGAAAATGTTTTAATTCTTTAAAATATAATTTAAATGCTTATAGTTAAAACATTGAACCATTTGTACCACATTTGGTGTCTGTCCCTGTTTTTGATATTTAAGTAGTTTATTGCAATTGACTGCACTGAATTTTAATCTCTTAGGGTACCAGTAGGGGTCACTTGTGTTTTAAGAAAGAAACCTTCAGTTTTGAAAAACACAAGTGTTTTTAGGATATTGAAGGGAAAAAAATCATTCTATCCTGTTGGCTTTTTAGAGGTTGTACCTCCAGCTCCACTTGTTACTCGTTTTTTGAATACAAGAGCTATGAAAGAGACTTTCAAGAGCTACATGGAGTTGCTTGTGAGCATTGCCTTGGATCCAGACACAATGCAAGCCTTGGAAAAGAGCAATGGTACAGTATGTTTAACATTTGTGTGTTCTTACTAGATTTCAAGGTTATTAATCAGTAAAGTAAGTGTTCTTTTAAAAAAACCCCGCAAACACAACAAAATTCAAGTTATATAACCTCATCTGAAGAATCTACACATATTATATGTGTGTGAGTATATACATGTATTTTTGCATTATCTCTTTCAACAATCAAAGTTACTTGGAAATATTGTTTTATCTTCTTTGCTGCATTAGAATTTTGCTGTGAATGTCAGAATTGAGCTATTTGTTCCTACAAAACCTTAGCAAAGATTTATTTCAAGTTACAGAGTTTCAAGTCTATTTGCTTTCTCATGAAAAAATAGGCATATAAGTAGGTATGATTCCTCCTACTATTAAAAATACAGCTTTTTAAACTCTGAAATCTTGAAATCCTGATCACAGTGAATTATATTAATACACACTTTTTCTTTGAAGACAAAATATTTGGATTTGTTTATCCTAGTAAACTCCAGGGTAAAATCAAAACTCCTATTTCTCAAAATTTAGTAAAACACCCACGTTCAAAGATAAAGGTTCCAAAAGAGAAATCCTTTCATGTATTATTTAGTTGCAAGCTGTTGTTTTGTACTACATTCTACTTGTCTGTGTTTTAAAAAAAATATTTTTTAGCCTTTCCTCTCCTGCCTCTCTTATTTGAGCGTGCATCAGTGCACACTTATCTCAAGATTTCAGACCCATGCATTATGTCAGTAGTACCACTAAAATCAAAGTCATTGACTTTATAAATAAAATGTTCCATACTGAGCTGTAAATTTTCATTCCTGGCTACATGCCTATGTTCAGCTGTATATTGTGCAATTCATAGTGGTTTATCAAATAACTTTTATAAGTAAGCACTTATCTCAATTTTTTTTTTTGTTATAAATGCCAGCAGGACCATTTCTTGTAAAGTGGAATAACAAATGTCAAAACCACATACTTGTGTTCATAAAACTGCCAGCTGTATTTCACAGAAGAGGATTATCTAGGAATTGGTGTAAAATTGTCTCTAATATTTATGCTCTGTATTGCTCTATCTTAATTTTTCCTTGCAGCAAAGGAAACTGAGAGAAGGAGTAATTAAACTTCATACTATCTACACCAGCTTAGTGGGCTGATGAAAAATAAAAGATTTTTCTCTCACGTTTGAAATTAGATTGTGTGCCAGTTGCTTTATTTTTCCACTTTGTATATTAATGGGTTAAAGTATAGCATGAATATGAATCTCATTATTGTGCATCTCTTAATAATCAACTGCTGTGGGTTTTTAATGTGTTTTAGATGAGCTGCTTTTGCCTCACATGAGAAAGATTGATGGTATGCTGAATGACAATAGGAAAAGGCTGCTGTCCAAATTGCGCTTGGATCACGCTTTCAAGGTACTCTCTTTCAAATTGCAGGCTTTTAACAGTGGTGTTTTGGGTAGATGACTGAATTCATACCATGCAGGCACAGCTTAAAACCCATTTGTAACAGAAGCGAATGTGGATTTGAAAGCCGTGCTATAAATTTAGTGCTTGTATGTGGCATTTGGAGAACATTTTGGGATGGAGGAGTTTATACTGCAGAGGTGAAGTTCTAGTTTTACTCCCCATGCTTTCTGATTCGTTCTCAAGCATTTTTTCCTTTAGGTTTTTCAAGTTTGCCAAAAGAAAATCTGTTTCCTGTCCTTCTAGAGCTTTTGGTTAAGTGAGTGTATTGCCTAAAAATAAAGTTTTACATGAAATAGCTGTGCTGTGGAGCAGATGTCTGACCCTCTTTGAAGTAGAGAACATGATCAGAGGAGTTTAAAGCCAGGACAAAGAGATGCAAGAACAACTCATTTGTGTGCTCTTTCATGTATCTTCAGCATGGAAGGTTGAGGAAAGTGTGGATAACAAGCCCACATTACAGCAGCTTTGACATGGTAATAAAAAAAACAGGTCTGGATGTGGCCAGGGAAGAGAGAAGCCATACCATCTCAGTAGAGAGAAGGTAAACAGGAGGATAATCACTGTGCCTCCTACTGTTCCCACCCACCCTCCAAGCAACAATGCAGAGCTTGCAAGTGCAGGAAGGTGATTTCCACTCATGTAGGTTAGAAAAGATCGATTCCAACTGTTAACCCAGCACTGCCAAGTCCACCACTAAACCCTGTCCCAAAGTGCCACCACATCTGCTGCACGTGTTTCAGGACCTCCAGGGATGGTGACTCCACCACTTCCCTGGGCAGCCTGTTCCAATACTTCATAACCTTCCTGGTAAAGAAATCTTTTGCAATATCCACTCTAAATCTCCCATTTCCTCTTGTCCTTCTGCTTGAGAATAAGACATCCTTTTGTCAGTGTCTCTAAGCAGACTGATGATTTGTTCTTGTAAGAGTTTTGAGGCCAACAACAGTAAAGCAGGCCTGACTATGAACACCATCACCAAACTTGTTCTTTGCCTCTCTTTCCCTGTCCCACAGCACAGAGACACTTGGAGAATGAGTGCTGTTCTTTGTACTGCTGTGAGCTTATATCTGATAACTAGGTGAGGAGGGGGATAATAACAGACTTGAAAGTTCTGCTTGTTTCCATGATGAAACCTTTTTCCCTCCTTCCATGTCTGGTAAATTTTGTGGGACATAAGGTGGCTTTGTTTCAGGGAGGAGACTACCATCAACCAGAGAAACAGCTGTAATTCACATAATTCTTGAACTTTTTAAATGTTAGTTATGCTGTTTTCCCAACAGCTGAATAATTTGTATCTCCTTGAACAGAATTGCTTGTGACTCCCTCCTTACAGTAAAAAGGCCCAGGGAGGGCTGTGTAGTTTCAAATGCACAGAGCCTCAGAGCAGTAGCATGTGTTAGCTCTCCATTTGTTTTTCTGCTGTGGTAAGAATTTAGTGCTAATAGTTATTAATATAGATACCTCTTTTTGACCTGTCTGTGCAGAGAAGATAGACCAGTTAAGGGAAGACACAAATTTGTAGAATTTCAGTTAAATTCACAGTACACAAAAAGTGAAAGGTAGTCACACTTGATTTTTTCCCAGTTTAATAGAATAATTCTCTGTAATACCAACATGTAATTTCAACATGTAATTAAACTGGAGTTCATAGTGAATACAATAGCTTTGCTGTGTGCTCACTTAGCAGCAGATTATGTATCATGTCTCTAAAGTTAATTTAATACTGTATTCCATCATATAATCTGCAAGATATTAATGGAGTTAATGCATGTAAGGAAGGGATCTGCTTGTGATGTCATCTGCAGGATAGAAAACCATTTCTGTTTTTCTTCAGATGTGACAGTGCCAACTTGTGCCATCCTTGGGTCAATATCTTGGACAAAAATGAAATGCCTACTTGTCATCATAACTGCTTATGTTAGTTAGAAAAATGTGTTTGATGCTCTTTAAGATACAGGAGGTTTCTGTTCCACCTTTAATGAAATAATCAGGTATTAGAGTTGAATGAGGCACTGAAGAAAGCAGTAGGTTAAAAGTATCATTTGTCATTCACTGCTACCATTGTTTGAATGTTTTTACTGTTCTGCATTGATTGGCATGGATGAATTTAATACTGTTTTTCCACTGGATACAGTAAATATGGAATATGTTAGCACTATACTACAAACCAAAGCAGACACTGGAGTTAGCAGTCAGCGTTTGGTAGTTTTGCCTGTAACATTTTTTGTAGTTCTAACAATTCATTGCATCCTTTGGGTAATAATTGTTACAAACAAAATTATGAAATATTATCTTTGCTTTAGTTGGAGATCAGTAAGTGAAGCATCTCAGCTGTATTGTGTAAACTTCATTAGAAAACAATTGTGTGTCATGCTCCCAAAGATGCAGTAATCACTAGTATTTACTTCTTCATTGCAGTTCACATATCTCTGGTGTAGTTTAGTGGGGTGGCCATGGAACTGTTCTAGTTCTTAGGAATTCTCCAGAGGAGACCAGAAGTGGCCAGAGCCCCTTGACACTCCAAAGCAGCCTTGAGGAAGGCTATCACAGTGAATAGCAAAACTAAAAATTCAAACCTGTGCAAGTTGTACCACTTTGGAAGTATTGCAGAGAAGACTGGATATGGCCAGATTGGCTGGTCAAGGTTACTGCTACCACTGTACAGGAGATTTAATAGCTGTTTACTGAGAGGTTGCTTAATAAATTTATAAATGGCTGATCTAGATAAAGAGATAATAAGTTACAGGCGGGGAGATTGTTGTAGTCAGGTACTGTTTGTTAGAAGAAAATGTAAAAATTGAGTCAAATTCATATTTTAACCCAATAGTCCCAGTAAGGCCCTCAAGCTGCATTGATTCATTTCTCCATATGTGTATTTTTCTGCCTCATACTGGAGTGTAATACAAAGATGTATGTTTATTTAATGTGAAACATATTTTTCAGGACCAGATTATGTAGCATAGCAGGACTGTTTCAAAGCAGCTGCTAACATAATGCTGTGTTTGTTCAACAAAATTGTATTCAAATTTACTCATGCAAATAATGTAGAATTGAAGCTGGCAGAAATGCAGTTCACTCTCATGAATTAAAATGTCTTAAACTTGTGCTTTTTTTTAACCAGCCTTCTACTTCACTGTGCATAAGCTTTTCTACCTTACAGATCTGATGATACGCAATTAGTTTGTAATTTGGAAAATCTGGAACAAAACCTATGAAGATACTTAGGCATCTAATCCCTGTGTGCCTGACTATGCATGAATTACTTAGAGATCTTCAAGTAACTTAGCCTTAGAAATTCTTGGGTAGAAATGGAATGGAAAGCAATTTAGAAGTTAAAAATTGCCCTGTGGAACTTCCCCCCCCCCCCCCCCCCTTTCTAGTGAGAGAATCACAGATGTTAATCTGACATAGAGTGAAAGAATCTGCTGGTCTTGAAAAATTACAGTAGTCAGGAGCAGGTGGTCATGCTTTCCAAACCAGATTTGGTTGTATAATCTAATAAAGACACTTTTTCAGGTCTTTGTGGAAGTACAATTTTTTTCCTAATAGGCTGCACTCTAATCTTTTCAAAGAAAAAAGGCCAATTTATCATCAGTGTGGCCATTCTTGAATTTTTCATAATCCTTTGTCTTTATATGCTCTGTTAAAGAATGCTTTGGAAAACTTTCCTGAACTGACAGTGGTCACTCGGGATTCCAAGACAAAGTGTGGAGGGACATCTGTGTCTAAGATCAAAATGAATGGTAAAGCTTACAACAAGAAAACACTGAGGGCTTCTAAATCAACCACTAAATCAGCACAGGTGAGTGTTCACAGGGTTTGTTGCTGCCACCATGTGACTTGTGCTGTGATAACCATGTTTATATAAAACACTGCTCCATGTGTTAGCTGCTTTGGTTGGTTGATCAAAATATAAAATCTTTGAGAGAGGTGCTTTTTCTGTAACAAGGGGATGTTGAAAACCAACATTTAAGGGAGTACATGAAATCATTATTATAACTCATATGTGAAACATGGTTTGTTACCTTCCTGAGCTGTTGCTGGAGCAGCAACAATTTGCCTTCACCATTGCTGCTGTAGATCATAATAATAAGTCATATTATAATAATATATATAATAATCATAATAACAATTTCTTACACTTGCTGCAAAGTAAATGATACAACGGCTTCTAGATCAAAAATTTAATAAAAATAGTGTTGATGCTGTAAAATCTGAGATCAGATAGCACTTAAAAATTGAGCTCTATCTTGTTCCATTCCTCATTTTCAATGGCAGAATGACGCTGTGTATCTTAAATTAAAAAAAAAAAAAAAACCAAATTAAAAAATAACATGGAAAAAATTTAAGAAGCACATATTGTTTATTTCTATGGAATTCCTGGCAAGCACTCTAACTAGATTTGGCTTGCTTAGCCTCATCTCCCTGCAGTAAATAGTGGCTTGACAAGTGACCTGTACATACAGCTCACACTCATATATATTGCAAAATTAATCTAATTTTTAGGTAAGCACAAATCAGCTCTCTCAAGGACCAAGTCTGTGTCTTTTGCAATGATAGCCATCAGTCTGGTAGAGTAATGGTTAAACTTTGGTAGTTCTTGGAGTACTTCTTGAGAAGGGAGTGTCTTACCCATTTTGGGTTTGCAGTGCATTCAGGATGACTGAAAGCATTCTCACACCTGGTTTTGATAAAACAACATGGGAAGTGGAGGTAGAAGTAAATTATGATATAAATGGAATCCTAGTTTGCCAGATATGTCACAATAATGATTTGAATGAAGCACTCTGTTTCTGAATTGCTGAAAAAAATTGTTTACAGAAGAAAATGTCTGTCATATCTCCTGGTAAATACCATGAATTTTCCTAAAATAATTGTTCTTTTTGCAGGAGTTTACAGTAGATCCAGAAAAAATACAGTTATATTCTTTGTATCACTCACTCCATCATTACAAATATCACATATATCTAACATGTAAAGAAGAGGTAAGTATTGCTCTCGCTCTTTGCATTCATTGAGGGAATTGAGTCCAGCTTGAGAGATTGTTCTCCCATTCTTGGTAAATTAGTTTGGATTGAGGCCTCTTATGGATGGTAAATGAATGGATTGAGGCCTCCTATTTTAATTATTTCTTTATGACAAGCAAAGGCTACACTGTCCACATGAGTTGCCCCTAATGGGAGTTGTTGCTTAGAACATTCAGATGTGAGGCTTGCAAGGTTTGTGGGATTCCCTGAAGTGTTCTTCACTGTTATCCAAAATAAACAAAACAAATCTTATCAGTGTATTTAACTCCTTGCATCTAAAAGGTTTTTTTGGTCTTAGAATGTCGTGCCTCAATTTATTCTGCAAATCCTTGCTGGAAATATTTCAGGTAGCAGAAATACAAGAGTTGAGCTCTGGCTCATTTGTTAAGAAATCCATTTTGGGGAGCATTACCCTTGTTTTTAAAACTTAAAGGTATTCTGGTAGAGAAGGTTCATATTTAACTGCAGACTTTTATAAAAATGAAAATTCTCCAATTCTGGCCTAACGTGTGTGTGCATTTCTCCCCCCCACCTCCTTTTTTTTAAATAGATTTCTTCTGTTCAGAAGACGAGTGCAGATCTAGGCCAGGAAGAGATCGTGCAGCTGTGCATGAAAAACATAAAATGGGTGGAGGATCTTTTTGAAAAGTTTGGTGAACTCTTGAATCGTGTCCAGCAGAAATGCTCCTAACAGAAATGTGTCCCAAATCCCACATTTTTCTACGGCACTAACCTGATGGAACAGAAAGCTCAGAGAGAGGCTCTGATTTCTTTTACAATGCCAGACTGCATTCTTGTTCGTAGCCATTTTTATTTCTCTTTATGGAACTCTGTGCCTTGGCTTGTGCTAAGGAAAAGTGATGCTGCCAAGGAAATCAGTCCTTTGGAGATGGAACTAAACATAAACCTAACCACATTTTTAACCTGAAGAGTTATTTTTGATTTTGTAAACTATTGGATAACTTAGTTTTATTTTCAGAAATGTTTTTGACAAGTGATGAAGCATGCACTACATATACTTTTTTTCTTTTTTATTGCTCAACAGATAACAACACTTAAAATACTACAGATTTTTCCATCCCTGACTAAGTGAGAGAAAATTCAGCGTTGGGGCGAACTAATTTTTACATGTCTGGCCACCAAATTTAGAGTTTTGTACATTTTGTGAACAGAGCTGGAGTGACATCAGTTTCTGCATACGTATATTGCCATCATAAAATCCAGAAATTTCATTATGCTTTATGGACTCCTTTTACTATTGTCATGTTTGGGAGACCGAACATGGAGTTGGTGCAATCCTATGACTGCTTTTGTGTCAAATTATATTGTAATGAAAGACAATGACCTTAACTATTTTCCCTGTTTTGAAGAAAAAAATATTTTCCTTTATACTGTGGTTTTTTTTTTCTTTTGGAAAAAAAAATCAATTGTACATTTTATCTCACTAATAGTTGTATTTTTCACAGAGGAAATATTGTGGTTAAAATTGTTACATGTATCTTTGTAATACACTTTCCATTGTTTTCAGTAAATCCTATTCATTTATATGTTGATTTTATATTGTAAACTATGTATCTCGAGGTAACCCTTTTGTTTATACAGGTTTGCTTCAGTGTTAACCAGAATAATGCATAATGCATACTAGACTAGTTTTGCTTTAAGTGTAGTTGTGTTAGACACTGCAATTATTTTCTGGTATGTGAAAATAAATTTCTTACTAAACTAGCACTTGATTAACTGAGAGTTTAAATGAAGAGCTACTACACTTTATCTTGGTCAACAAAGATTGTTGATTGAAAATAGACTATATGCAGTGTTAAACACAGCTTACATAATTGTGTGTAGAACTGGCAGTTGCAGAGCTGTTCTCTTTTTGGTGCCTTTCAAGTCTTCAGACATCTTTGTAGCTTTTCTCCCCCCTCCAGGTTGTTAACACTTAATAGTGCCACTAGTCACACTCAGACACTGAATGTAATGGGCTCTGATCAGGAGAGCATTTTCTTTAAATTTGCCAATAGAATGCCTTACTGAGTCATTCAGAATGGAGATGTACTCTACTGGCGTCCTAAAAAAAAAAGTCATGTTGGTCTTTTTTCAGATAATGTCAAAAAAAAAAAACCTTCATTCCTTTATCCTTTTACTGCCACTTAGTGCCTTAATTTCAGCCAAGAGAGCAGGGTTCACTATTCATTGGCCAAATGAAGTAATGTTCATTGCCATGTGACCTTTCCCCCATGTTTTGATCCTATTTAGTTGTTAAATATTCATTAGACTGTAGAACTATAAAGAGTTTAATGAATAGATGTGAAAATGAAATTATTTGATCTTGAGTAAGCAAATAGAGGTTTGAATATTAAAGTATGTACAGAATTTTAGCTGATTAGATTTAGAACCTTGTAGGATGTTTACCATATTTCCAAAGCTTTTCATCCTTAAAAAGCAATAATTCTCCTTTACAATTTGTGTGCAGACTACGATGAACAGAAATGGGTATGTGCCCTTGCCTTTTTTAAAGCCTCTTCCTCGTGGTTTTGCATTAAAAAGGGAGGTCACTGTCGTGTTAATGGCACATTGTGCTACTGCTGTGTCTGCAGTTATCAAGGAGGGCTTGGGGTTAGGCAGAATGTGCAGATTGTTAGAGCAATCATGGAGCTAATTAATTCCCAGGGTGAAAAGAGGGGTAGCTGTGGGGGTAAGGAATTTCTGTAGTTTCTGTCCTGCTGGGTCTGCTAGGAGCTCGAGTTTGGTTTTATCCTCTAAACAGTAGAGTTACCAGCCTTGGCAGCAATTAGATAAAATGATTTTAATGTAAATGTGCACACTGGAGTAGAAATGTGCCTGGTACACTCTTCAGTCATGAGTGGGCATTCCCAAATTTCCATCCCTTACTGGGATGGCTGGCAGTGGCTGCAGGTTCCTCAGAGGGAATTAGGTGCCCAGGCAGAGTTCTCTGGTCACCTTACAGTTTGGAAAATCCTAGTCTGTGGTTTTAAAAATCATGAGGATACAGGCTGAGGGAACAATGGAATCAGCTCCTTGATGGTGTAGTAAAGAGCTGGTCACACTTTGTCTCTCTCTCACCCCTTCCTAATGAAGCAGTGAGTTGAGAGAGTTCTCTGTGTTTTCTAGAACATTACCACTACTGGGTACTTACTCTGGATTTTCTATTCTAGAAGAAGCTTTAGAAAGCTGCTTTCACTCCTTAGAAGCTGGAAAAAAAAATGAGAGGCTTTTGGAATAGCTTGTCCCTGTTTAAAAAGGAAGTAATTTTAGCAACAACCATTTAAAAAAAGTAAAAATAAAAAAGGGGGTGGGGGGACCAGGATGCTCTGCACTGCCATAGAAAGTGACCTGGCTTATTTTTGGCTGTTTTGTTCCCAAGGCCAGTTAAACAAGCACTGTGCCTGTAGAAGACAGGAAAAACTTGTCTTGAATAAAAGTAACTGCCCCAGACTACTAAAGATTAATATAATGGAGCTTCCATTTTTGTCTTGGGGTGCAGAAATGGTGGCTGGATTGTTAATTTACCAAACCAGAATAAGTAAAAACATGAAACTCTTGTGTGTGTTGAAGGGTCATAAATCAAAGCAAAGCTTTGTTAGTAGGATTGAAGAGGTTTTTTTATACTGAAGCAAACTTAATGAAAAAATCAATGTACAAATTACTTTTTTGCACAAATACTTTGTTTTGTTGCATTTTAGTTAATGAAGTCTGCACCCACACCTCAGATTTTTTTCCCCTTGGAGTAACAGTGAGGTCTTCATCCCTTAATATGACAGTGGAAATTGAGCACTGATTTGACTGCAAGAGAAGATGCACTAGGAAAGAACAAAGCCCTCCTTAGACTATGAATTAGCAAAACAGGAATGAAACAAATTGCATAATCAGTTATTTGGCTTTTAATTCCACTATTCTTTCCTTTAGTATGGCATCCCAATTTACACTGGGTTTGGTTTTATTCAAATACAGCATTGCTCTTAAAGGCAGGTTTGCTTTGAGATGCTACTCCCAAAGTTTTGCTAGCAAAAAATCAGACACAAAATTGGATTGAGAAATTGTTTCTGAAAACAGCTAAGGACTTTAGGGTCTTTGAGGTTCTGTGTCATGTATTGTATTCATATATTGTCAAAATGAAATACTACTTTTTAAAAAGTCAGATCTTACAGGCTGTCTTCCAAGTAAATGATTCCCATAGGAAATATATTTTAAATATTATTTAAATATTTACTACTATTTAAAACAATTTTAAAGCAGGAAAGTTAATACTATGGTCACAAAATGTCAGTGTGTCACCAACCATTTCTTATTTCGTTGCCAGCACTTGACATTTGGTCTCTCTTACCCTATTATGAACCTGTGCATTTCACAGTGCACATTCTGCCATATTTTATTATTTAAGCTAATATTAACATGTCATTGGTAATAAATGCATGTTTTTCTGCATATCTGTTCTACATATGGCAAAAATGAAGCTAGGGCTAATTAAGAGACACTATGCATTCTTAGTCCAGATTTTCAGGTGGTCCATAATACAATGTATGGAAATGTGAAAAAGGACAGTTTTGTACCATTCATGATGTTATTAACTAAACCCATTAAAGTGAAAACACTTTTTAAACAAAAACCTTATAATGCTTAGTCATTTGTTATTAAAATATTAAGTCTCAAATAGTTAAGATTGTTGGAAACAAATTGGCAATTTGAAAGTTTTCCTGTATTTTCTGCTTGCAACATGAAGAAATACAGTTCTAGGGTTGGGGGCGGGGGGGTTTCCATTATGTTGCCTGGGCTGAGCGTGTCTGGTTGATTTGGATTTTTTAGTTCTGGGTTCTAAATATTCTGAATTAATTTGTACAATATAGCTGCCAGATCTTCAGCTGCTGTGGTGAGTGAGGAGCCAGACTGTTGGGGCAAGAGAGAATCTGCCGCTGTGATTCAGGTGGGATTTACCTGAACTTCAGTCTTTTCATTTGTTCTCTTTCGTGCTGGACTAGAACGTCATCTCTGTGTACCTTAGGGGAAGAAATGGTGCTCCACAGAGTTTTGGTATTTTTGCCCCCAGCCACAAGGAATTACCCTGGATATTCTTAGCACTTGTTTTCCCTCACACAGAGGGCTGAACCCCCATCCCATGCTGTGAATATTGCCCATAAGATCCACAGCAGCCCTTCTCTGAGCAACTTGCTTGCAGAAAAAGGAAATTCTGGAGGCTGGAATATTTTTTTTTTAATGGTCCTCTGTATAAGCTTCTTCCCAAACCAAGATGAATATAAAATGAGTCGTTTTCCCATGAAATTGATTGTTGTTTTCTTCAAAAAGTACTTTGGGAAGCAGGTAGGCAGAGAATGTCCTGTTGCAATCCTGAAGTTTTCAATGCTGTGTTTCAGGTACAACTTTTAATTTCTGAAGGTTTTATTTAAAAAAAAAATAAAGAAAAAGCAAGGCAAGAAGCTGAATGCATACAGCTTTTTAAAAAAGGAAAGCAGCTCCTACTATCAGCAGTTTGTGGGTAAGTATCTCAGGCAATCAAAATTACTTGCTCTGCATCAGCTATTTGCTTTTTCCATAGATAACCTAACAAATCTTTGTTTCATTTCTAGAAACTGAAGAAGGGAAAACTGTATTAATATTATTTTCATTTGATTTCTTACAAGGATACAGAAATACAGAAAACAAGCTTTTTATAAAGGAAAAAAATAAATGGTGAGTCAGGGAAAACAGCAAACATTTCAGGGCTGTACTCTCTCATTTGACCTGAGTGTCTTGGCTTCTTCTTTTTAAAAGTTCCACTGGGCTTTTTCTTTTCTATGTGTGTGCTTAATTTTGGTTGGTTTTGTTGCGGTTTTTTTAGCTACCTGATGCCCAAAGGGTAGAGGGAAGCAGCAGTAACAGCAGAGCCCATGAGCAGGACTGAAGGAGCAGCTAAGGCCCTTCATTTTAGTGTTCAGTTCAATTTATGAATAAATGAAGTCCTTTGTTTACGTGTGTTATTTGAAATCGTAAACTATATATTTGGGAAAACATGTTGTAGCCTTCTCAGACTCCCAGAACACAAATAGCAAGGTCTTTTAAGTAAAATTATGTTGGTTTCCATCATCCTTTCCTTTCTAACTGTGGTGGCTGCTAGTGTGATTTGTCTGTGTGTTATTTATGTATCAGATATTTTTGCTGTGGCAACAGAAGGTAAGTGATATGATAATTGAATAAAAGCTGGAGCATCAATGTTTTATTGTGTGGTTAGGTCAAATGGGCAGCTTGTTCAAAGCTCTGGGAGAATGAGGATTTAGAGCTCTTCCCTAATTAAAGAACTTTGGTGGCTTCTGAAACTTGCCAGATTTTTGTTGTTGGTCAGAACGCAGAAATTCCCGTCCCTACAGCTTTCCTAACAAACAACAGTAAGGGAACACTTACTTGTTTCAGTGCAGCATCCAGCAGCTTTGTTTAGAGGTAGCTTGAGCCAGCCAGAGAGGCAGTTTGACCACAGTCAATGGACTTTGCACTGAAGGAGTTGGAGAGAGAGCTCACTGTTCTGTGAGAATCCAAGTGTTGCAATTCTGGAACCAGATGCCTTAAATAAACCCCAGAAACGAGGTAACAAGAAATGCTCAGCCAGGGACTGTCACTTTCTCTTTGACATGAACTGTACAAGTTCCCTTTGAGTTTAGTGGGGTAATAAAATTCTGCTGGATGCTTCTGAGGACATTTTCCTATCCTAAACCACGGGCCTGGCAAAATATGGCATAATTGAGTTAGGTGGCCTCAGCCATTGTACAGTAATATAAAAGGTAAATTATAGATTCCTGTTTCTAACATACATGAACAATAAGCCTAGAGCATATAGGGTATGCAGCTTTTTCTAAGAAAATCAAAACAAATGGTCAAAATCAGGAATTCAGTTTTGCTCAGCAAATCCATTTAGAGTTCTCCTTTTCTCTCCCCTCACCCACTAGCTCCTGCTGTCCCATTAAGCTGGTGCCACTGGTGAGTGTTTGTGGGATTATGCCCTTTTCTGACCCAGAGATGGGGCAACTGAGAGGGGTTTTAAAAACTTTTATTCCATTTTCAGTCTCATGTGAAGGGTGAGTCAATACAAATGTTATAATTCACACCATCATAATCAGAAATGAACTATTTCCTAATTACAATACATTATAAGTGTTTCTTATAAACTTTTACTACACCATACTATAATTACCTTAAAGCCAATCATCTAAAATTACCCCTTGTAAGTCCTACTACAATACATCTTTCATAGCTCTATTTGTCTAAAATATCTAATCTTATTTATAAAATCGTCCTTTAAAATTTGTTTCTAGTTCCATTTCTCTCTCAACAATGTCTATCCTATTCCTATCCTAAGCCAACATTTCCTATCTCAAAATTTACGTACAATTGCATACTGCGTAAACCTTCTGTCAAACTTTAAGAATTCTCTACAAATTCATTTCTCACGAGTGCTCACTGGGGAGGGGGAACATGGAACTTGTCCCACAGTGAAGTTACCACCTCACCGAGCTTCAGGTGGACATCACTGCTCCTCCTGGCTCTCCACAGCTGTGAACTGGTGAGAGCTGCTCCCCTAATTCTGAACTCACCCAAAGCCCCTTCCAGTAGTAACCCGAGTTAGCGTTTGGTTTTGTGACGCACAATAGCGGAGTTAATGCTGGGTCAGTAAGGAAACGGCCCCTCCCAGCTGGGCACAGTGACTCCTGCCGCCTGAATTGTTCACAGTGTCTGATTGCACTCCTCCTTCTGGCGTGCAGAGGACACTGAGCCTTCGCTCTCCTGAGAGGAATCTTTGCATACTAAATATTTTTCTTTACCAGCCAGGTTCATGGCTTGATCACGGCTATAAAATTGGTTGGGAGACGTTTTCTGTTTAGTGCAAAAAAAATATTTTAACATGAACAACTTATGAATTATTAAAAATAGAGGTATTTAAATTTTCCACTTAATATGTGTCATAGTTTGACGATATGGTATCAGTGTAAGTAATGTACTTTTCTTAGAAGTTAGAAATTTGCTATTGATTTTAGTAAGTGACTTTTAGGTTTTTAAAATGCTGACAGGTGGCAAATTCTTAGTTAAAAGACTTTGCAGCTGAAATTTGCTTATGATATTAGTAAATTCATGTTGTATGTATGCTTTGGACCTAGAATGTTGGGATGATTATATTCTTTGAATCTTCTAGGTCGATCTAGATCTATTACAAGTAGAAATACTAAGAGAAAACTTACTAACATACATTCCAGGATCTCTTTAATACACAGTAGCCCATACCTGAGACAGAAGCTAAATGTTTTCTTAGGAACTGTAATCCAGACAGCAGTGCCAGGACTCATTTAGGGATGGTGGAGTCAGTCTCTCATTACAGCATCTAATCATGCTTGAAATCCCAGGAAACCTCCACTAGAGGGAAAAGTGGGAAAATTCACTAAAGACAAAATCCTTGTATCTTTATTAAGACTGAGAAATGTGGGCTTGTGACATCACAAGTTGTGTTTGTGGTGAGGTTGCTCCATTCCCACTTCCTTGCCATGAGCCACCTTGAGGACGGGTGTGTGCCAGCTGCTGTGGCTCCTCCTGGAGTGTGGGAAATGGATCTGTAGAGAGCTCTAGGTCAAGAAAAGAGTGTTGTCTACAAACTGGACAATACTCTTTTTCTTAACCTAGAGATGGGGCAACTGAGAAGTTGAAAGTTTAAAAACTTTTATTCTATTTTTAGTCTTATGAGAAAGGTGAGACAATACAGATGTTGTAAATTCACGCTATCACAAATAGAAGCCAACTATTTTCTAATTACAATACGCTTATAAGTGTTTATATCTGTTTTTTACTACACCATGCTGTATATGTCTTAAAACTAATCATCTAAAACTACTCCTCGTATAAGTCTTACTACAATACATCTTTTATAGTTCTGTTTCTCTAAAGTAGCTAGTCTTGTAAAACCATCTTTTGGAACATTTTTTAAACTCCATTTCTCTCTCAACAATATCTGTCCCACTCCATGGCATTTCTAAGTCGGCATTTCTAAGTCAGCATTTCTTATCTCAAAGTTTACACACAAATACATACAGTGTAAGCCTTCTATGAAGCCCTGGAAGCTCTCTACAAACGCAGCCCGTGTTCCAGCGGGGTCAGTGTGCAGCAGCAGCCACAATACAGACGTTGTAATTCACGCTATCACAATTAGAAGCCAACCATTTTCTAATTACAATACGCTTATGTGTTTATATCTGTTTTTTACTACACCATGCTGTATATGTCTTAAAACTAATCATCTAAAACTACTCCTCGTATAAGTCTTACTACAATACATCTTTTATAGTTCTGTTTCTCTAAAGTAGCTAGTCTTGTAAAACCATCTTTTGGAACTTTTTTTAAACTCCATTTCTCTCTCAACAATATCTGTCCCACTCCATGGCATTTCTAAGTCGGCATTTCTAAGTCAGCATTTCTTATCTCAAAGTTTACACACAAATACATACAGTGTAAGCCTTCTATGAAGCCCTGGAAGCTCTCTACAAACGCAGCCCGTGTTCCAGCGGGGTCAGTGTGCAGCAGCAGCCTGCCCTGCCCTGCCCTGCCCGCCGTGCTCCCGCAGACAGTCGGTGTTCCAGCCCGGCGGTGGAAGGATGGCGCTCCCCGACAATGCTCCCTTTGTCACCAGAAGCTTCTGTCCTGGGAGCTTGTTTATTGTTCCAGGCTCTTCAGAAAGGCCAGGGTGGAATCCTTACAGATTTCACTTCACAGTAAGGTTCCAGAGCTGCCCTTCAGGAGTGAGCGGTGCTCTGCAGCAGCCTCTCCGGGCTGGGGCAGGTGCTGTGCTCGCTGTGGCTTCAGCGTGGCCAGATGGAACCACTGAATCCCACAGAACCTATCAATGCAGTGCGACCCCAACGTAGGGAATAACGTGCTCTGACTCCATGATTCAGAAGGCTGAACAATTGCTTTATTAAGCTATACCATATTACACTAATACTATACTAAACTATATACTAAAGAGATGCTATACTAAAGAAAAACCTGAGACTGTCTCCAGACAGTCACCACACATGTGGATCGATGCCATACTAAAGAAAAACCTGAGACTGTCTCCAGACAGTCACCACACACGTGGATCCAATTGGCCAATCAATGCAAACAACCCTCAGCAGAATCCAATTAACAAGTCACTCTTGGTAAACAATCTCCATAACACATTCCACATGTGCAAAACAACAGGAGCAGCAAGTAGAGATAAGAATTGTTTTCTCCTTCTCTGAGCTTCTCACTGCCTTTCCCTAGGAGAAGTCCTTGGGAACTTGTGTCTGCTGCTCTCTGTGAGGAGAGCTGTGGCCACACTGCGCCGTCCTCTCTTGTAATTCCTGTGTGGGTGGGAAATGGGACTAACAGAGTGAGTTTGTGAGTAACCTGCTCTGCATCCTAAGGGAGAGCGTCTGTCCTCTGCAGCCCGTGGAGCTCAGCCCCAAGCAATGCTCGTGCTCTGAGCTGCACACGGCAGAGCCCGTTGGTCAGTGCTAAGGGAGATTCCCTGTGCCAGCTCTGGAATCAGCCTTCAGATCTGTCCAGCTTGTCAAACAGCCCTTTGCAATCTGATGTTGTGTGAATAGCTGTTCCTGTTCTTCAATTTGAGATTACCGGAGAAGAGTTTTCCCATTTTTATAGGTCCCTTTCATTACTGAAAACCTTTTGCACTGGCCTTTGTATCCTCAGGCACTGAAGTAGAGCAGATTTGATAATGCCATGATAATTGTAGCAATTTCTGTAACAGAAGCTGTTGATTTTCCCTTCCATGAGGATCTCTGTGCGACAGTGAACCATGTGCTGAACTTTAATTTGTCTCGACATTTGTCAATGGAATGGAGCAACATTTTAAGGGTTACTCTTTATAATGTACTCCTTTCATCAACTTCACCACTGTAGTGAATACAGGCATTGTTGATATTTAAGTGGGGAAAAAACAGAAGTGTAACTGTTCTAAATAACTGGAATATTTTTCTGAATTTTTATGGTAATTATTAATTGCTATGCTTTTTCAGAAACAGACAACAATTGGGCTCAACAGATCTTGATGACAATGGCAATAAATTTTACGTACATATACATTTAAGCTGTGTTGATATACACTTAATCTTTAAAGCTTTATTGTTATGGGAAGACATTTGAAATCTAAAGAATAAAGTTTGATATATAAGACAGAGCTTTCTGACGTGCTTGAGATGTAAGAGAGGCATTTGAAATGCAGAGTTCTATGTTAACTATTTGAAAAAGTGAGATCTAAATTCATTTGAAAATAAGAAATTGGATGGTATTGTTCTACAAAAATCCCTCTTTATTTCCTAGTCAGTTTTCAATGACAAGTCACTGTCTATTGTGGTGTTTAAAATTTGAATAATAATTGGAACACTGAACAATTCTGGGTTTTAGAACAGCTTATGTTCCAGCTTTGGTGTCCTTCCAGGTTTTTTTAAAGTTATGAAATTAAAACTTTTTCCTGTGTTTTTTTTCAAGAACACATACCATTTCCCAGACACTTAACCAAGCATTGAACTCTTGCAGATAAAACAGCAGCACCCCTATAGAATAGAACATTTTCTGTTGATATGCCTCTTGTGTTTTTACTTTGTAAGGTCTTAAATCCAATTATATCTCCTTCATTCATGCTCAGAATATCTGAAAATTACAGGTGCTGTCACTTCCCCATCCTGGTTGGCTGCCCAGATTCCAGGTTCGTTATGGGAAAAGCTTTTTGCATTTAACATGCAGGTGTGCATCATTGCTCCCTTTGTGAGCTTCAGAGTTCCATTTTGCCTTCTCTCCCTCCATGATCAGACAAGACCTGAACATGGGTCTTTATCCTCTGTCATCTTTATCCCTGAGCAAACACTTAATTGACATGAGGAAGTTAATCAACAGACATGCCTGAAATTGTGGCTGTTGAATTTAAATACTCTGTTTCTGCTTTACGCTTCTAATTAAACCCTACAGGTCTTACATGAGACTCAGAAATTCTTGAAAACTGAAGTTTTTAAGTTCTTCAAAGCATAATCACTCTCTTGATCCTTTTGTAGCTGGTAGGAGTATATCTAGCTGACCTGGAAATAAATGAAAATTGATTTTTATTTTGCTGTTCCTTGGTATAAAAATCCTTTATAACAATTGAAAAGAATCTGACACAACTGTGGACTTCTGTTAGGACTAGGTCTTTTGTTAAAAATACATTGGTCTCAAACGATTTTATGAATAAATTATGTTAGTTGTGTCTTTGTAATTGGCATTCTCTTTTGTATCCTGTGTTCGGATTTATGGAGGTTAACTGGGGGAATCTGCAGTGGAAGGGTAAACCAGATACAGGGAGTTGTACTTTTATCCTGAAGTCTTTCCACCATGGTCTGAGGAATTCCCCAGCCAAGACCATCCTGGCTGCAGAGGCTGCACTGTTTCAAGTGACTAAATAAAATTATAAACAAACTATTATATTGTAAATAATTATGTATATATTAATAATTACATAAAAGTTTAACTGTGCTTTAGGAAAGCATTTTATAATAATGTTATTTTAAGAAATAACAAAAGATGGCATTTCTCAGATTCTGTCTGACCAGCCAGTATCTGCTGCCTGCCCCTGTCAAAACTGGGCTGTGGCACAAAACATGAAGGCGAAGGCAGAAATCCAGGGTAGGCTGTTGGTCCCCTGATGATAAAATACAAGAATAAAACCTTACAAACTTCTCAACGAGCAGCCCTCAGTGCATTGGCTGTGGCTCTGCTCCCTGCAAGAGGCTTTTTGACAAATCATTCTCCAAGGTAAGGTGCAATGTTCTGATTGGTGCACCTCCTACTCCAAAATGTTCGTGGGTTGGAATTCTCTCAAGATTAGGTGAACCACAGCAGAATGATTGACTGCATCACTTTATTTCAACAACTGTTCAAAATTAAATCATTTTTAAAAATTAAAATTAATTCAGTATTTATTGATTTGCAGTTATATTTTGGCAATGCATCAAAAATTCTAGCATCAAATTGCTACAAAAGCAGGGAATAATAAAACAGTGCATTGGCTTTGCATTATATATTATTTCATTGGGTTCTTATTGGCACCTGTGAATCAGGACTACTTTTTTTTAAACATCTTCTGTTCTTTCCCCAACAAATAAATCTCTATTAGTCACTTCCTATTGTCCAGGAAACGAGATGAACTTTTAATTTTTGTAGGCTGGCACTTTGCTGCAGCTTGAATAGTTTTCTTTCTCTGTGCCCAGAGACTTAAGCCTTCCTTATCTGAAAAAAACTTCACAAAAAACTTCCATGTTTAGAGCTCCCTTTACCCAATACTGTGTTGCTCAGGCAATGAAACATGGAGAAATGTTTGTCTGCCACAAGTCTATGAAACCTAGTTGCCTGTAGTAATTTTTCACAGCTTCAAATGCAGTGCATTGTCTATTTATTTGCACACAATGAACAAACTTGCAGTGCCCTACCTGTAAGTGTGACAAATGAGGGTCAAAGAAGGCCCTGAGCTTCAGTGGATAGCAAACATCCTGCATTTCCACCTGCTAGCACAGAATTTGGTGTAGAACAGGCTAAAGTTCAACAATCTGATGACTCAAAGTGACTTTTTGAATCACTTGTAACACTGTATTACTTATACTTCTGAGTCTGTGTACCATGGAGATCAGTTTGTCTTTGTCTGTTCCTATGGAAATCAATCCAAAAAAAAGAATTATTTTAAGTTGTTCTAATACACTTCTATTGAGTAAGAATATCAAAATACTTGATTCTTAGTAGAAAATTATACTTTATATACAGTAGAAAATTATGTTGGATCTCTCAGCAGTTTGCTGCAGGCAGTAGGAAAAAAACCACTTATTACTCTGAAAATGAATTTGTGTTTTCATTTCATGGCAATGAGAAATGCCAGCTGCTATAATGAACAGCTCATAGAAGACATCACAAGAAAACTTCAACCACATGTGCTCTTCAAGCCGTGTGTCCCACAGGAACAGCCAAGGACAGCGTTCAGGTGTTCAGCCATGGTCATGTGCAAGGCCTGTGCTCAGTTAACCCACAGAAACAAATCTGACCAGTCTGGGGCTTGAAATGACACAGTAAATAAGGGCAAAATAAGGAGAATTGTTGAAGAGAGACATGAAGGTCCTGGAGTGGGTCCAGCTGAGGGCAGTGAGGATGACTGGGGGACTGGAGAATCTGTTGCAAGGAAAAGCAGAGGCAGCTGGTCCTGTTCAGGCTGGGGAAGAGGACAGAGAGGGGATCTCATCCACGGGTATAAATGTAGCCATGATATTTTATGAAAAATCCTTTGCTAGGATTTTTCTCCTGAGGAGCTGAGGAGCCTCAGGAGAGAAGTGTAAACAATAACTGTGTGCTGCTGTGGAATGCAACAGGTGCAGCTGTGATTGTTGCATGTTGGTTGCTTCCAATTAATGGCCAATCACAGATGCAGCTGGCTCAGGAGTCAGAAGTCTGTTATTCATTCCGTGCTTGTTCTTTCTAGCCTTCTGATGAATCATTTTCTCTCTATTCTTTTAGTATAGTTTTAATGTATCATTTTAATATAATATATATCATAATATAATAAACCAGCCTTCTGAAACATGAAGTCAAGATTCTCGTCTCTCCACTTGTCCCTGGAGCACCCCTCAAAGCAGACACCACATATAAATATCTACAGCCAAGAGCACAGAGCCAGGCTCTTCTCAGTGGTTCCAAGCAATGGGACAGGAACGGGCAGAAGCTGATCCACAGCAGTTCCACCTGAACCCGAGGAAGAACTTCTTCACTGTGCAGTGACCACACACTGAACAGCTTGCCCAGAGAGGCTGTGGAGTCTCCCTCACTGAGATATTCCAGACCCATCTGGCCACAATCCTGTGCCATTGCTCTGAGATGGCTCTGCTTGGGCACAGAGGCTGGACCAGGTGTCCACTGTGTGTCCTTCCAGCCGGCCCCTGGGATTTTGGGAAATCCAGCATTTTGTGCTCTGTCACCAGGGACATGTCCTGCTGCCAGGAGCACAGGTGGTGCTGCCAGTGCTGCAGGAGGCAGCTGTCTGTGTGGCAGAGCACAGTTCTTCATGCAGGACCAGTGGTGCTCTCACAGCAGGCTCCGGCGCTCGCCATGGCCACGGTGCGGGAGAAGGCGGCGGCTCTGAGCCTCAGCGCCGTCTGCAGCCCCGCCGCCAAGCCGCCGGGTACGGCCGGGCACCGGCACCGGGGGCCGCGGGGAGCGGGACGGGAAATGGGAGCGGGAGGAGCGGGTTGCCCGCAGCCCGGGATCGGCTGGACGGACGAGACGGTTCTGCCGCTGTGGGATGCGGGTTCCCGCCGGCGGCAGCTGCGCTCGGCGCCTTTCCCGGCTCCGGGAGTTTAAAACTTGGCCGCGCTCCGGCGCCGGGAGCCGCTTCCGCAGGGATCCCGTCCCGGCTGCGTGCCCGCTCCGCCGGCAGCAGCGGCGGCTTCGGGCCGGGCGGCAGCGCCGGGGATCCGCGGGGCCCTGCCCTTCCCTGCCTTACCCTGCCCTACCCTGCCTTACCCTGCCCTTCCCTGCCTTACCCTGCCCTTCCCGGCCCGGCCCGGTCCGGCCCGGCGGGTGCCAGGGAGGCTCGGGCAGATCCGGGGCCCCAGCGCGGCTTAGGAGCAGGTGCCTCGCTAGCGCAGCGTAGGCGGTGAAAGGGCGCTCGCTGGGAACTGGCTTTGCCCTTTTTCCTTCCCTGCCTTGAGCGCCTTAACTTTGTGAAAACTTGTCTTAATGCTGCACTTCATACCGCTTCCCTCAGAAAAGATGGGAGGCTGTGTGTGTAAGGAAGTGCTGATAAGGCTGTGAGTAGTAGCATTGCAGGCTGTACGTGTTTGTGTTTATTCTAGCGACAGAAGGCAGCGTTGTTGTATGTTTGGTGATGTCGGGTTTGGGGTTCTTTCTTTCCAAAGAGCGTAGCTGGCTATTGGAATGTAGGGCAGGAAGTGAATCCTGTGGTCGTTGTGTTTGTTCTGCCTTCCTGAAGGTGTCATCTGGTTAAAGTGCCAGCAGTTGTGTACCTGGTCCGTCTTGTTCTTTTAAAGCTTTGGAAGCTGGAGGTTCTGGGAGATTTCTACCTTGGCTGGTTCCATGCTGTGTATTAAAAAGCTGCTTTGCTTTACTTTCCATGAATATTTTCAGAAAGAAAAGATGCTGTCTTTCTGAAGTGTTGGTGTGTTCAAATGGTGTTGTGTTCTTTGCTTTCTCTCCCTCTTCCCAGTCTTTACTGCCCCTCTACCTTTCCTTTTCCCCTTGTTCATTTGCCAATTTCTGGGCTTTCTTACAGCTGGGGATCAGCTGAAAACTGATTGGTGATTTGGTGCTCCAAATTGGAATGCAGCTCTCTAACTAAAGCCACTTCAGACTAAACAGAGCAGAGAAAACCACCTCCTGCATCTCTGTGGAAAACGTTCATGGTAATATGTTCCAGAAGGAGTTGCATGTTGTTGTTTTTTTCGAACACTGCATCTCACTGTTAATTCATTTGGTTTGAGGTCTGTCACAATCCCAGCTGGCTTTCTGTAGGATTGCTGCCAACTCCTCCTTCCATATTTTGTCCTCAGCTTTTGATTTCTCTCTTCTTCCTCTGCTTTAACTCTTAGTAAATTATTCATCTGACTTACTGAAAAGCATGTTCTAATTCTAGCCTCCCTGGTGGCTGCAGCTCTCCCGAGTTGGGTGCCACCTGCTTAAAAACAAACTTCGTGTGTTTTTGAGTCCTTGTGGAGGCTGAGTGTAGCCTCAGGTCAAGCTGTTGGCTGCTGGCATTTTGTTCTAATCAGACTGGTAAATGAGTAATAGTTCAGTGGTTTCCCTGGGGGAGGGAAGGCAGACTGGCTCACGGAAGTGGCGTTGGGTGACAGAGCTGAGGTCTCCGCTGGAGCCGTGGTGGCCAAGGGCTGTCTGCAGGGATCAGCGTGGAGTGAGTGGCACCTCCAGAGAATCCATGGATTCTTAGTGGTGTGCTAAGCACGGATGTTAGATAGCTTGTGTGTATGCACAGTCCTGTAGCAAGCAGGGTCCTGAGGTGTCTCTTCATCCCTGCTTCCCTCTTCCCTGCCTGATGGTGTTAGTGGAGGAACCAGGGTGTTACGAGTGCACGCAGCTGGTCTGTGGTTGTGGGACCTGTGTGCTTAGCAGTGGTTCTGCAAGGGTAACCACTGGGTGACCGAGGGACACACGAAAGGACAAAGGGAGAGGCTGAAAAAACAGGAACTCCTGGTTGCAGAGCTTTAGGCTGGTGTAGCGAGGGGAACCACCAAAGAGAGAGAGGGAGATGGTGGTGCTGAGCAGGCAGACTTGCCGAGGAAGTAACACAGTGTTAACGCCTGAGCAACCCGAGCCAAAGTGGAAGTCTCAAAGATTTTTAAATCCTTAGGAGGTTGATGAAAGCTAGAAGCCAGAAAGGGGGCTGTTCTCTGTGGCTGCAGCATGAATTCAGGCTTTGTCTGTGTTCTCAGGCTTCAGCCTGGCGCAGAAGCCGTTTGGAGCGACCTTGGTCTGGAGCAGCATTATCAGCGCTCTGCAAACGCAAGTGGAAGTGAAGAAGCGCCGCCAGAACCTCAAGAGTTACCACGACTGCTTCATTGGCTCGGATGCAGTGGATGTTGTCTTTTCCCACCTTCTGCAGAACAAGTACTTTGGGGACGTGGATATTCCCCGGGCGAAGGTGGTGCGGGTGTGCCAGGCGCTGATGGATTGCAAAGTGTTTGAGGCTGTCTCGACGAGGGTCTTCGGCAAAGACAAACGCTCCGTGTTTGAGGACAGCAGCAGCAGCCTCTACAGATTCACAAACGCCTCGAACCAGCCAGAGCTTGAGAAAGATTACCAGCAGTCTATCCCACAGAGGTTAGTACGTGGAGGTGAAGAGAAATTTTTTACAAGAGGAAAATATTATGTATCCTGGGGGAGAGAAAAGAAGACTTGTACATTTACGGGGTAAAAATAGACACTGCATAGATGTTTGTGAAGATGTGGGTGGAAGACAGGTAGGAAAGAGCAATTTGAAGAGGGTAAACCACACAGCCTACATGGTTGCTTGTTTTCTCTGTCTGTTATCACCTTGCCTTGGGGGAGGGAGGTGAGAGGGTAGAAATTAAGTGCATTTACATGCTGATCTAAATCAGTATAACCAGCTGGAATTCAGGTGCATCAAACAGGCTAATGCAACAGGGCAATCTTAGTCACTGCACACCCAGCTCTGGCATAAACCAGTAACCCATGCACCTTCTAAGAAAAAAATGTTTTCCCCTTTCACCTTCTTTGCTTTGCTACACTTCCAGCTTAGCTCTTTTTTTAGCTGTTTCTTTATGCATGTATGACTTGTCCCCAGCAGGCTGTTCTGCTGTTATGCTATTGCACTCCATCCTAGGACCAGAGGGAAGTGCAATGGTGAGGTTTTGTTTCCCTGCCCTTTTAGGAGTGGGCACAGAAAACCCTGGTGCTAACTAACCCCACACAAAGCAGAACATGTAGATGCCACTTTGCCAAATAACTTTCCTTCAATGGTTTTTGCTCAGTGATCATCTCTTCACCTACTCTGACATATTCTTACAAGAAACCACATGGATGAATTTAATGCAGTAGTTTTAGCAATGTGCACTTTTGAAAATCGTAAATAGTATTGACCCAAAATTCCTTATTTGATTGACGTGTTCGTGTGAGTAGCAAATGTGAACTTGAGTGCATCAACCCTGATGAAAAAAGTAGAGGAACAGAGGTTAAAAATATTTCCTTTGTCCTGCTTCTCCCCTCTTTCCCACTAGCTCTAGTTCTGTCCTGAGGCATACCAAGTCTTTCTTTAAAAAGATAATTCACGAGAAATTAAAACCACTTTAATTATATGTGGTACTTAAAAATATTTCCATCACAAGAGCTGTTAAATTAAGACTTAGAATATATTGAACAAACAGTCATTAAACAGGATTATTCCTGTTTTATTAGTGTAGAATGAAGGTGATTTTCTTCTGGACAGGGCACAGATCCATTAGGTTACATTTCTTCATTTAGTGAAAGGAACAGCTCTATCAATACAAGCATATTCATGTCAAAGATAGTGGACATCAAAAAGATTTTACATGCCCTAAAACAAAGAAACTGTGGGAATTGAACTCATACAGCTGTGCTTGGAGGAACACTAATTTTGTGGCTGGAGTGGTTCTGTTACATGCAAATAATTTTTGAAGGTATGATACATTCTGCTGGGTGACTTGGACAGAGGAAGTGTCAGGCAGGGGAGATGAGGGGGATTATGTAAATATCTATACAGGAGAGAATTTTTGATCTTGGCACAGTTACCCACATCTTCATGTTGCATGATATGTTTGGTTATCCATATATATGGTTATAGATATATATCTATAAAAACTGGTTTTAATCTCAGATATGAGAACAGCACGTTGCTCTACTCTACCCCATTCAAACCAGAAAGCTTGGAGGATCTTTGGGAAAACCTCAGTCTAAAACCTGCGAGCAGCCCTCAAGTAAACATCTCGGACAGCTTGTCCCGTCGAGGTAAGCCAAGTCATGTCACAGCCACTTGTCTGTGGGAGAAGGAAGGTACATCTGCAGGACTGGGAAGACTTGTGTCCTCAGGCTGGAGAGGGAGGCAAACTGACACTCACCGTATTTTGGTTTGAGCACCAGGTCATGAAAAGGCAAATTATATTTCTTGCAGACTTGCCTTTTGCCTTTTTGTTTCATCAGACAAGAGGAATTATCTCTTGATTGAAATAAATCAGCATTGACCTTTGTGGAGAAGAATATCCGATGTAAAGAGCTTGATTTGAGTTAGAAATATTCATAATACTCAGTTACCTGCGCTACTTGTGTGCTTGTTTTAGTCAGGGCAAATAGTCTGCTGTTAGCTGGAAGTGAATTGTGTATCTGCACATCCAGCACTCCTTCAGTATTGTGTGAAACTATTCCGGACAATTCAGGGCTTGTCTTTCAGACCAAAGGATGATTTAATGTGGTTTTTTCCTTTGGTTAAAAGTGCTAATGCATCCTAAAAACTGGGGTTTCATCATAGGGAAATATTCAAGGAAGCTGTGATAAGGAGAGTGTCACTGTTGCACTTTTTTTTTCATCCCTTATCTAGAACAAAGATTGTTTGCAAATTAGACCACAAAGAGTGTAAGGCACTTCAGACTTATCCGAAAAGCAGTTCTCTCACACTTGTAGCTAACTAAACAAATGGGTAATTCTTGCCTTTTTGTGGTGATAAAAGGCACTTCAAGCTGATAAGAGCCACATGCTTTGCTACTGCAAGTGACTACTTTGGTAAAATCAATCTGTTAGGTTAGGCCTGATGGGAGGAAGGGGAGTTATCTTCCTTGTGATCGGTTTTTGCACATGCTGAGTCTCCATGTGTGCTTTGTGTATCCACCCTGCCCAGTTATTAATGAAGTGTGGCGAGAACAAACAATTGCTCGCCTGCTGCAGCTGGTCGACCTCCCTCTCCTGGAGTCTCTGCTGGAGCACCAGGAGATCAGACCTCAGCTGCCAGAGCCCAGGAAAGCAGCTGGATATGTCATCACCAGCAACTACCTGGACAGAGAGATCCTCAAGGCTTTCAGTGACTCGCAGTAAGTGATCATTGCTGTCCTCTGCAGCTCTGAAAAACTTGCTGCTTTCAGGGGAGTGTAAAGCACAGCTGGTCTTTGGGGGGATGCGGCAAATGTAGCAGTCTCAATCCTGCAGAAAGTCCTGAGACTGCAGGAGCAGGCATTTTTTTGTCTGTTGGACTTGACTGGAATAACTGGTAAATAACAATTGCTTAGTGAGAACGTCTGCTGAACACTGGGATGGTTTTTG
Source organism: Onychostruthus taczanowskii (assembly GCF_017590055.1). NCBI lineage: Eukaryota > Metazoa > Chordata > Aves > Passeriformes > Passeridae > Onychostruthus > Onychostruthus taczanowskii. The sequence goes on along the minus strand of NW_024505450.1, from coordinate 2,554,705 downwards.
AATGCAATGACAGTAGTTGATGGTATTCAGAGGGGAAATTCTTTGCTGCATTGAGGGAAGAATAGAGGGTTTGTAATCATCATAAAAGTTTTTTCCTGGAGACATTGCTTGTGAGGAACTGGTTTAGTTCCTCCTACTGTATTAAAAGAGCTAAGAATGTTGAGCTTGAAACTGTGCATAGAGTTGAAAACATTCTCAGAAAAACTTGTACCAGTCTGAATCAGATCAAGGTTCATGTTTCTGTTTATCTAGTGATAATTGTGTCCTTATCTAACAGTAGAGGACATGATTGACTTTGGGTTTTACTGCTTGGGACTGTTTACTTGTGGGTTACTAATTTTTCATCTTGATTAAATACATTACAAAGAGGCTTATGACTGTGATCTGCCCGAGTGTGTCAGGTGAAGTGTCTTGTGTGTGTGAATTTCTAGTGGGTTTTAGTGCCCACACACGCAGTTTTCACTGTGATGAAGGAATCAGTCTGTCTGCCCTCTGTGGAAAGCATCGCAGCCAGCTCTGCAGGGCACCCACAATTCAAGGTACAAAACCCAAACCCCTCTGTCTTCCAGGACAGACGAGTGGCTCTCGGCAGCAATTGATTGCTTGGAATATCTTCCTGATCATATGGTGGTGGATATTAGCAGGAACCTGCCTGATCAGCCAGACAAAGCAGATTCCTGGAAACTGCTGCTGTTTGAAAACATTGGGAGATACTACAGCCAAAAAAAGGAGCCACTCTTAAGCCATGCACCTGAAATTCTTTTAGGAATTGCAGAACTATTAGGTAAGTCAAATAGAGCTGTGTTCCAATGCTTATGTGAGATATGTACTAAGAAACTGAGTGCTTACCTCAGGAGCCAAAATTAAAAGATGATTTCTACAAGTGGTGTTTTGGTTTTGTTTTTTTGGGGGTTTTATGTATGATTGTTTTGTGGGTGGTTTTTTCATTTCTAGTCATAAAGACTGTTCTTTGGTATTTTGGTTCTTACTGTATGCAGTTCTGTAATCATTGTTCAGGTCTGTGTAGAATGGCTATGAAACCAGAGTGCTGTAATTTCACGGTACTAGCTGGTATCTATGGAAGTCAGATATCCATGGGAAATGAAATATAAATATAGCCTAATACTAAATATTTAGGCTGTAAGAGCTAAACTGAAAGCTGTGTGGATGCTTGGTACCCCACTGACAACTTTTACTGTTTTCTTCTTTACTCATTTCTTAAATTTTGCTTGGACAGCATTTTAGAAAGCTTTTGATGTTTCAGTTCTCATCATTTTATCCCAGATCTCCTTATTTTTCATAAATTCTCTGCCTTGATTATTCTCCGTGTTCCATGTTAACTGGAATACTTTGTATTTATATCCCATTCTTCCCCTCTACATGATAAAGGATATTAGTACAACCTACTTCATTTAAACAATTCACAACTCTAAAATGGCTATTCTGCATAGTAAGGCAAATTAAAACTTAGCAAAGTTCTACAAAGTAATTTGCAATTAATTTATCAAACTCGCCCATGTATCTAGCACATATTCCTCAGTTTTTGTGAGGTCTTTATTACCACAAGCAGAGGTCATTCTTTTTTTTTTTTAATAGAACCATTTTCCTTTTTCAGTATTTCTCAGCCCCTTTAAGATGGCTGAACTGTAATTGTACTTAATTACAAGAGAGCTTTAATGCCAGGCTGGAGGGCTGTGTGTGGGATGTTGCCAGAGGCTCTGCAAGCAGCTCTCAGCCTGGGAGGAGTTTTTGGGAAAATGGATTGCCGTGTTTGGCCTGTTCTGTTTAGAGAGATGGGCATCTCTTCAGTGGCTAATTCAGGTGTTTTATGGTAGCATTTATTTAAATGAACATGGCAATGGATCCCTTTCTCTCTCCTCAGTGAATGGGAAGATGGAGCAATCTTTAGAAGCTGTTCAGCTCTATTTGAAGCTCCTAGACAGCCAAGTCAGGGAGGAGTTCAGGAGACTGCTGTACTTCATGGCTGTTGCAGCACATCATTCTGAGCTCAAGCTGCAGAAGGAGGTAAATCTGCATTCTCAATAGTTGTTTTACTCTTCCTGAAATCCAGAGGTCCCAGGTACTGGTCAGAAAAGTTTAAATTTGTGACTACAGGAAAAGCAATGTCTCAGAAGAATAAAGGTGATTCCCTTCTCCTCTTCTGGTCATTATTTCCCTTTGTTCTTTAGAGTGACAACAGGATGGTTGTGAAAAGGACATTCTCTAAAGCTATTATCAACAATAAAAACCTATCCAGAGGGAAAACTGACCTCCTGATCTTGTTCCTTGTGGACAACCAGAGAGATGTGTTAAAGGTAAGAGCTAGAAAATGCGCAGGTTTTGTTTATCTGGTCTGCTCATGGAGAACTGCCTTCTCTAAGCTGCTGTTGCATCTTTGTCCTCTCTTTCTGTTCCAGATCCCAGGGGCACTGCACAAGATGGTCAGCGATAAACTGCTGGCCCTGCAGAAAGGCCAGGATCCCAGCAAGATATCAGGTAACTCTTCCCACTGAGCTTTGTAATCTTGTCATGCCAAATGAGAAATGCAGTGATGCAAAGAAAAAGTTTGTAACAATGACTGATGTGATCTGAAGGAGGGTGGGTCCCTAGAATCTCGAGGGTGGGTGGAGTGTGGTGATAATCCTCTCCATGTCTCACCTTTCCTTTCAGGTTACACCTTTTGCCAAAAGCTGGATGAGAGAGAGTATCGCTCCAACACTGAGAAGACCACAAAGAATGAGCTGTTATCTCTATTGAAAGCTATTGATGAAGATTCAAAGCTCTCTGACAAAGAGAAAAAGAGGCTGCTAGATCAGTTTCACAGTAGTAATCCAAGCATTTTCATGCAGTATTTTGGAGACAGAGTTACTAATATGTGTAAATATTGATTACTTTGTATACCCCAGCAGTGAAAACACTAATATATTTGTAAATCTTTTATATTCATGTATCTGCCTAATAAAGTTATTTTGTTGAAATGGATACAATTTATGCAATTATTACCGAAGCCAACAGTACCTGAGTTTCACCTTTATTTATAGTTTAGCTTTTCTCATTCTTAATTGCTATAGGACCAAAATAATACTTCCTTTCCCTCCCCAAAAGCCAAGTACTCCCTCTATTCAAGTATCAAAATCACTGAGATAGAAGACACCATGGATGAAATTTCTCTGCCACCTTTTGCCCCAGCACTGAATTTTATGCTTTTTTATTTCCTAATTTCCCTTTGATTGTGTGACTATCAGATAACATTGATCTTTGACAGCTGTGTGCTGGGGAGAGCTGAAAAATGTGTTCTGCTTGATACTGCACAGCTTTTCCTCAGGCTTGCCAGCTAACTAACCCGTGTGTGTGACAGATTACTGTGCTGTTTTCAGCTCAAATGGCACCAGATTGAGGAATTGGCTCTCCTGGGCTGGCAAAGTCAGTCTGGATTTTTAAGTCAGTCTGGCTTTGGTTGCCACAGGATGTACTGTTTGTGGCTGGTTATCTTCATCCCTGCAGGGTTTTTCTCTGTCTGTAACTCTTGCTGATGGCATCAGCTGTAATTAGAAAAGTGCTGGAGCGAATGAAGGGCCTTTGGCTTTTCTTGTGGCATTTCTTATTCATGGCTGGTCTACAGTGGAAATACCAAGATTTGCAACTCAGGAATGCAGTCATATATCTTTATATATATAACATGATCAGACATCTAATTTTGACTCTTGCAGAGTTATCTTTGGAATCATATCACCAAAACTTCATTACAGCTGCTGTTGAAAAAGAAATACCAACCAAATTTTGTTCCATTTAAATTGTTGAGCTCTGTTATTTTATTTAGGAGCAAAAACTAATTTAATTATGACAACAAAGTAGTAATAACTGTTACAGTCACATGTGGTGAGCTGTTCTTAAAAAACACCATCTTGTTGTCAGACTCTCATGTCTCACTAATTAATGCTTCAATGATTACTGGTGTCTGCTGCCAGGGGCCAGAGTCTTTCTCTGAAATGGAGCTGAAGGACTTGGTGTGCAACAGGACAATGTTTTACTGTGTCCTGATGGGGGATGGAAGACAAAAATGTAAAAAGCTTCTAGTTGATTAGAAAGGCCTTCTAAAAATAATCAGTTCCTGAGAACTAGCAGGGAAACGTAAGCCTTTATAGTAGTTATAGTTCTTAGTTTTAACTGAAAGGTTTTTATTATGAACGCACTTCTTCAGAAAAATTGGTTTTGCTCATACTTTAAAATGTGAGAGTGGAAATCCCAAGTTACTGGTGGTGTTGGATTGGTTTGCTCTTCAGCAGAAGTATTTCCCCTTTCTACCTCCTGCCTGCTGTAACATCTCGGTTATGAGATTCCTGTCTGGGACAGGGGCTGCTGCAGAGTCCCAGAGCCAGTCCCAGAGGGAGTCACCGGGCTGGCCCTGGTCGGGCTACGGAAAAGCAGCCCGGGGCACTCAGAGGCGGGCACAAGGCAAGGTCAGCACGCTCCTTCCTCTTTTTAGGGTGATTTAGGGAATCTGAGTACCTCCGATTCCCCTTTGGAGGAACTGGCGGTCACTCTGTGACCTGTACGAGGTGCCTAAGGACAGCAAGGACGATCCAGGACTGCGTTCCCTGGTTGCAGGGGCGGTTGATCTGTGTGATGGGGCAGACCCCGACCTATCCATCTCCCCATGGATGTCCGGCCGCGGGCTGCGGGGCGCTCTGCTTGGGCTCGGGGCCCGCTCCTCGCTGCCCAGCGCCGTTGGTGCCCCCGGTGCCGGGACAGCGGCCCCTCAGCCGCTCCGCCGCGGGGCGAGCCCGGGGCCGGCGGGGCCCTCGCTCCGCCCCGCCCCCGCCCCCCGTTCGGCCCAGCAGCCCACGGCCCCCCGGGCTCGTTTTCCCCCTTCGCCCATTGATAAACCCCGGGGCTCCCTCGCGAAGGGAAAATGTGTCCGGAGCGGCGGCGCTGCTGCAGGGCCGGTGGGGATGGGGACGGTGCCGTGTGAGCTCCCGGTGGGGATGGACTGGCAGGGCCTCACCCGGAGCGGGCGGCGGAGGAAACAGCGGAATTTCACAGCATCCCTTTAACTGGGACGGCGGACAGGCTGCGGCTTGCCTGCTAGCGGGTTACGAGGGAAAGCAGGCTGTGGTGTGGCAGGTGAACGGAGGGAAGGGGAGAGTTCAGCGCTGGGGAAGGCAGCCCGGGGCTTGGGCCGGGACTCGGGGAGCTGCCAGGCCTGCCCCGGACGGTGGGACAGCGCTGGGAGCGGAGAGCTGCTGCTCCAGCCCTGTGTGTGCCCCAGGGCAGCACAGTCAGGTTTATTTAGTGCCCACCCTGTGTGTGCCCCAGGGCAGCACAGTCAGGTTTATTTAGTGCCCACCCTGTGTGTGCCCCAGGACAGCACAGTCAGGTTTATTTAGTGCCCACCCGTGTGTGTGCCCCAGGACAGCACAGTCAGGTTTATTTAGTGCCCACCCTGTGTGTGCCCCAGGGCAGCACAGTCAGGTTTATTTCGTGCCCACCCTGTGTGTGCTCCAGTGAGGTTTATTTCGTGCAGGTGCGCATCACACGGTTTGAGGACCTGTAATGAAGCTGTGGAGAATGTTTTGTTTAGATTTTAATTTTGTTGCGTTTTCCTCTTGCGTTTCTGTTCTCATTAAAAATAAATGCAGGGAAAGTGCCAAGAAGTAGACTTTGCTCTATTAAGAGTCAGAATTGTTTCTGTGAAAGGAGGGATGACGGTCATGCTTCTGGAAGAGGTATTGTCAAGCTTATTTACCCAGTGGAAAGAGGATATGTTCTAGATGTGTTCTGGCAATAATAGCAGTAATCCATCAGAAAAGAGCAGACCATTGCAAACTAAACAACTAAACCAACAAGTGTGCCTGTTTACATCATCTGCTGAACAGTCATTTGGTAGAATGGCCCAGGAGTTCTAATACCTGTCCTCCATAGCTGAATTTTTCTGAAACAAATGGTAATTAAATGAAACTTGAGCTGGGTTTGAGACTGTAGCTCTTGAGCTGCCATTTTATGGGAGGCAACACTTTAAGGTGTAATCTGTGTGCTAGGAATGGTGACCTGCTGGGCAAAGCTGGGGCTAGGAATCATCAGACTGATGATCTTGTCCCTGTCATGTATCTTCTGTGAGTCCTCAAGCAACTGAAACGTCACTTTCCCTTCTGTAAGTGAGGTTTTTTATATTTCTCTGCTTTTCTCAGGATAGTGAGGGTAAAGTGCAGTGGGAGATTGCAAGGCACTAGGAAGTGTTGTGTGCATTTAAGATGAAAGTGGTGCTTGGTTGAGTCATCTTTGTGGTTCAGATTTGGCTTCAGGAGGATGCTTTGTGGAAGAGAATGGATGGGAAGAACAGCCATCTAGTCTGGAATGAGTGTGGAAGTCTTTATGATAATGCTTTTATCCTAGCCAAATTCAACAACAGGTTTCTTCTCTCTCTCTCTTTAACCAGTCCTATTTTATATTTTATATTCCCATGGTTGCTCTGCTGTTAGCTGTGAACAGCCCCTTTATTAACAGAGCTCCTCATCCTCCATCCAGAGGTGGAGTGAGTCTAACAGTACCTGTACTGGTGCCTGTGTGCCACGGGTGTTCTCCTGTGTTATTCATCCCAAGCTTCTCATGCTGCTTTCTCTTCTAAAATAGAAATGACACAGTGCTGTGGGCAAGTGTTGCGTGCTGTTGTCTCTCATGCATCGAGCAAGATGATGATCCTGAGTCATTGCTGTAGAGCAAAGCTGTTCCTTACGTGCCCTGAGCTTTCCAGCTGTCCTGAGGAATCTCATTGTGCGATCAATTTAAGCGCTGGTGGAGCTGTAGTTATTACAGCTGTTGTAGGAAAATAAATCTCAGTGGTGCATTTTATATTTCTGCAATGTTGCTTGCTTCTGCTGCATCCTCTTCAGTGTGGTTTTTGGTGCTGTATTTTCTCTCAGTGGCTGTGAGGTGCCTCTGCAGAGTGTCTGTCTTGCAGGGATCTTGGTTTATTTCAAAATGTGAAGGTGGGGATGGTGGGTCACTAGGGGGAAGAGGAAGTTGTTGCTTTTCCAGGAGCTTTCTTTTATTTTGAAAGCAGACTCTTCCGGACTCCGACTTCACAGAACATCTAAGTTATTTAATTTAGAGACATCATATGCTCTCAAAGAGATTTCTGTGAAATTAAAGCCTGAGCAGCAGCTTCCTGTGTGATAGATTTCAGTGGTGGATGTAGAAATTACATTCTTGATAGGGAAATGTGAGAATGAAATAAGTGAAGATAAGGAATTGAGTGAGACTTGGTTTTCTACTGGTAATTTTGTCAGTGTAACTTTGGGTACCCTGCAGGTCTGCAATGTGATATAAATATCCTTTAATATGTAATGTCTAATAAACCAGGATTTTAATTACTATAGCTGTTCTTTACTGTCTTAATTTAAAAACATAAACAACTGTGATATTTTAGGAATAAATCAGGATTCTTGAATGTAATGGAAATATGGGAATGTAATTTTATATTAATTTCTTTCTAGTTCTTTTCCTGCTTCTTAATGCTTTTGGATGGCTCAGAGGGAAGTTTTTAAGTTGTGAGCAGTTGGGGCAGACCATAGTTCAGGGATATGTTATGTTCAGAAAGATTTATTGCTGTGTAGTAAGGAAATGTTGTCTCATAATATTTTGTAAAACATGTTTGTGACATTGTTCTGAAGGTGTTTTTCATCCTTCTCTTAAAAGCAGTGCTAGGAAAGAAAACAGTATCTTTTTCTCTCATCTGCATCATTATGGCAAGGGAACAGTTTGAGATTTTTGAGAACTGACTAGGACTGCAGATTAAATAAATGGTGGCTGTGTTGAAAGCATCCCGTTTTGTGGAAGATGGAAGTGAGTCACTGAGTCCAGGTCCCCTGCCATTATGGGGATGACATCATATAACTCCTCATAAAAATTCTTTCATTCTTAATTTTTTTCTTAATCAAGAGGACTCCTGGTGATGTTTACCCCCTCAGCCATGTCAGAAAATACTTATTCATTCCCTTTTTCATATTTTTTTCTTTTTGTAAGGAGCCAACTGAAAATGTCTCAGAATCCTGACAAGCTAAATTCGAGTGAAGAAAAGTTGAGTGCTTTGGAGGATGATGAGGAGGAGAGCTTGGACAACTCAGATCAGTCTGTCCGAAAAAGAATACGACAGAGTGCTCCAGGGTCACACAGAAATGATACACCCAAGTGTAAGCAAAACTGATTTATTAAATACACACAAAAAAAGAGTCAATTCTGTAATTGTTGTTGGAGGCAATCCTAGTGTTTTATAGCATTCTGTGCAAGTTTGACTGTCTTGCAATTAAATACAGTGTGACTTTGATGTTATGCCTTGAAACTGTAACACTTTTCTCCCCGTTTTCATTTTATTTTCCTAATTGTACACACAGTGTGCACCTTTTCTTAATTGTACACAATGACCACGTTGCTCTGAGCCATGTATGTCCTAAATATCCTGGTGTGTTTGTGCTCTTGGAATGGATGAACACCACTCCAGTGTGTTCCAGCTAAACTGACTCTGCTGTTTGCCTCATCAGCTGAACCTTCTGCATTGCTGCAGCCCCTGTTCCCACTGCAGGGCAGAAAAGGCTGTTATCAACAAAGGGATGTCCTGTCAGCCCCCTCACAAGATAGCTGGAAAGTTATATTCCATATAAGCAGGACTGCATATTTTCCCTAAGGCATATTTTTCTTTGCCATTCTGCTTTTAGCATGAAGGTCTGGATGCAGTATGGGAGCCAATATTTCTGGCAAATCTGTAGATAAAACCAAGGGGACGTTTTCTGCCTCCAGGGATTCAAATCAAAGAAGCAGAAGCGCTCAGGTTTCTATATTTCTGTAGGGAGTAACATTTTGTTTGTTGCATTGTTTTTATTTTTTGTTTGTGTTCAGTGTGGTGTTACTCAGAGGAGATGTTCTGAGGGAGTTTCTGTTCCCATGCCTTGCTGGTTGCCTGCTGGGAAATGGGGTGTTTGTATGGAGAGAGGCTCTGAACACATGGAAAGAAAAAGCATGGCACAGTCTAGCCCTGCACTGTACCACAAAGAGGTGGTTTGGTCTCAAGCCCTTCCATCATCTAAGGGAGCAGGTATGAGAATGAAGGGATGTGATTTAGGAGCAGTCTTTGGCCAGTGAAAGAGTCTTAGTTATTAGAGCCCCCAGTGCTGGAGTGAAGTCATTTGGCACTCGGACAAGAGCACTGTGAACTTTGCTGTCTGCTGGTTCTTCTCAGAATATCAATCCTTGATGTGTTCCCAGAGTCACCTGCAAGGTTAAGCTCCAAGCAGAAGGAAATAAGGATTTAGGAGGGTTGCATGAAAAGAGCAAGATATTGATGAAAAATGAGCAGGTTGGAACCCAGCTGTATGAACTCAGAAGATGGATACTTACTTTTGAAAAACCTTTTCTGTGTAATTACTTAAGTCCAATCAACATGGATTATCAGATGAGATGGTCATAGTTTGCCTGAAACATTTCTCAGGGAGCCCAGCCTATGAAGATCCTTGCTTGGTTTCTTTCACTTTTGGATTACTACGTTGCTCCTATGCCTGGCCTGTAGCTGAAGTGAATGAACTACAGAATGGAATGGATCCATCAGGGCACCAGCCCTGTCACTAACCCAGGGCCCAGTCTGAGGCTGCTGGCCCATCCTGGTCAGTCCCAAGTGCCTGCCAGGGGAACAGCTCCTAAGCATTGCTGCTGCCACTGCTGCTGTCCTCTGTTGTTTGGGTGATGGCCTCTGGGGGGAAAAAAAAAAAGAGTTTGGAGGAGTGCCATTTGCATTGGAAGTAGTGAGAATAATTAGCTAGTGGTGTGCTGCTGCTTAACAGTGATGGTGATTGTTTCTTGACTGCTTTAATGATGAAATCACTTCCTTGAAAAATGTAAAACTGAAATGGCAATATGTGCACAATACTTGTGGAAGTAGTATTGTGAAAAAGCTGCTGTTTGTAATTATTTCTTCCTGCAGTGTGGAGAAAGGTGCCAAGATGCTATTAAGCCATCCTAAAGAAGTATTGGTTGTTGGGGGGGGGTGTTTGTTTGGAGATGGTTTTTAAAAGAGCTTGATAGAAGGAATTGACATACTGAGCCCAGAATATCAACTGGGATCCACTCATTGGTTTTTTGAAATACCCCAAACCTGTGTCATCCACCAGATGGGAAAGGAAGGGAAGGAAAGGAGAAAAATCTTCAGCTGATGCTGTCATTTGACCCTTTGTACTGTCAATAAGGTGGAAAGGGTCCAAAAGACTCTTTCTGCAGGCTTTTGTTGGGAACTGTCTGACAGTGTAATTGATGTTGCAGCCAGTCCCTCTCGGCCCGTGTCCATAGAAGAGCTCATGGAGACAGCAAAGGGAGTCACCAACATGGCACTGGCACATGAAATTGTGGTGAATGGAGACTTCCAGATAAAACCAGCTGAATTGCCAGAACACAGGTAAGCTGGTACCAAATACTAAATACAATTGTGTTTGTAGAACTGCAGAGCAGCTCTGGGTTCAGGTAAAGGCTCTGGCTGGTGACTCGTCTGGCAGTGCCTGGGAGGAGGTAGGAAAGAATATAAAAAGAAGGTGGTAACTGTGCAATTCTGCTTCCCCAGGTATGTGTGTGTTGAACCTCTTGGATTAATTGGAGATGTGTGGTGTAAACCCCAGAGTGCTGTGGTTTCTGTTGTGTCCCCTTGTCCCAGCACTCTGAGGCTGCAGCCTTCCTTCTCAGTACCCCAGGCTGGCTGCAGATGTAGGTAGTGCTTTTAGCAATTTTTAAGCTTTCCTTGCCTGTGGGAGTAAGAGGAAACTGATTATTTTAGCTTTTCCTGTCTGTTTCTTCAGGGATATTCTGGGGAGAGATTCCTGTGTTTTATTAGGTTAGTCCTTGCTCCTTTCAAGTTGGAAGCCTTTCCTTCTCTGTGTGAGTCTGCAGTAGTTGTGTGCCCTGCTGAGAGGGGAGAGGGAGAACAGAGGAAGCTTCATCTTCTGTTCCTCTCTCTCACACGCAGTGAGGTGTGGCTGACAGCCTCCTGGCCTGATTTGGGGAAGGGGTGCATATTTCATGGAGGGAACTTGGTCCCCATTGGGGCCAGTGGTGAACTAACACCTGGTGTGAACAGGAACTGTCACTATTTTGAATTAGGAATTGGTACTGAAGCAGTGGAATTAATTTATTCTTTGTATACAAACTGATCTGGGCCCTCATCTCAGAGTAGGTGCAATACTTTATACAGTGAAACAAAAGATTTTCTGTCAGGAAAGTTACTTAATTTCTCTTAGGTTTACTACTGAATTTTATGTAATAGAATTGATTTTACTTAGTGGGGTCTTTAAGAGGACTTTTGAAGACAAAATATATTTTTTGCCATTTTTGTTTTGGTCCATTTTTCTAGATGTAGAATGTGATAAATACTTTGAAGGCTTTTACTTTGTAGCCACCTTGCTGTTGTGTAACCTTGTATTAGGACATAAACCATTATAAATCCTGTGTCCAGTTTTTCTTGAGAAACTTTAAATGATGGATCTCTGTTAATCATCATGTAGTTACTATTATATTATATTCATATTATTACATGCTGTGCTTCAGAAGCTGCAGGTTGTCTTTGTAAGGTGGTGCAGAGACCAGTATCATTCTTTTTAACATGTTTATTCACAGCTTAGAGAAGAAAGTCAGAGATATTGTGCATAAAGCTTTTTGGGATTGTCTGGAAGCTCAGCTGAAGGAAGATCCCCCAACATATGATCATGCAATTAAGTTATTGGGAGAAATTAAAGAGGTAAGACGATGTGATATAAAGGGAAATTATTCAGTTTGAGTAGCTGCACTGATATGAATGAGCAAAAGTGTTTGGAGTTTGGGTTTTCATTAAAAAATCCTCTTGTTCTCTTTCATTACTCTATCACTGTGAACATATACAAGCTGTATAATCCTAGAGGAGAAATTTGAATATAAAACCAAATGCAAAACTATGTAAGGTGATTAACAGGTGATTAACAATACCAGTTCCATAATTCCAAGCTTCCTTCATGTTATGGCACTGGTATTATTTATAGAATCAGTGAGATGCTCCAGCACTGGGCTGATAAAACTAAGCACAACAGTCTGAAGCATGATCTGTGCCACATAGTATTTACCACTTATTAGCTTCAGTATCACACAGTGTGAGGTGAAAAACTTGGAGTTGGTGAATGGTTGGTTAAAAAAAAAAAAGCAATTATTTACTTGTTTAGATAAGAATTCCTGGTAGTGTTCAAGGCCAGGTTGGATGAGGCATTAAATAAACTGGTTTAGTGGGAGGTGACTCTGCCCCTGGCAGGGGTTTGGAACGAGGTTGACCCAAACCATTCTATGATTCTATAATTCTGTGAGAGGTGGTTCAGTAACTGTTTGGATCCTTGTAGTCTTTGATGTAGAACTAATGCACTTGTAACTTTCCATTTCAGAGTCTTCTGTCTTTCCTGTTGCCTGGTCATACTAGACTGAGAAGCCAGATTACAGAAGTTCTTGACCTGGATTTGATAAAACAGGAGGCAGAGAATGGGGCCCTTGACATTTCTAAGTTGGTCAAATTTGTTATTGGGATGATGGGGACTCTCTGTGCTCCAGCTCGAGATGAAGACATTAAGAAACTGAAAGATATTAATGAAATAGTTCCTCTTTTCAGGTACTGAAATGTATTTATTAGTAACGTTCAGAGTCCCTTAATTTCTCCTAGAAAGAAAAGAGTAATAGGGAAAAGGATACAGCTGTGGGTGTGAAGGGGAGAGATGCTCCAGGAGTCGTTAACAAGGGCCATCTCTGGTCTGGTGAGCTGGAGTACTTGTCTGGCTCCTGCATGTCACTGAAGGACATTTGCTTAAATGTCAAATGCAAATAAGCTGCAAGGTAGCAGATGAATAGTCAGTTTGTATCAGAATTGAATGTCAACAGCAGAAGGTGGAAATAGCACACAGGGGCTTAGGGGAAAAGCATTACTGCTTTCCAACCCATTTGTCCTTTCCTCCCAGTTTGAGCTTTCTTCACCCCACTCCCTGTAATTCCCTGTCAGTTCTAAAGGGAGTGTTTGTTCCACATCTGGGAGCATCCAGGCTTCTGCTTTGCCACCATGTTCTCAGCTCAAGGTCTCAATAGTTGGGAGAAACTTCATTAACCTTGCTGTTTTCTAATTTGAAAAGCTTCCAGGAGTTCAGGATTGACTTGGCAGAAATATTGCCAGCATGAATTAGGTTGCTTGGAAATTAAGGTGGTTTTTTTTGGTGTTTGTTTGTTTGTTCTTTTTTGCCCCTTGGGTCTGATTATTCACTTCCCACTGAGGCTGGCTTTCCAGGCTGCCAACAGCCATGGCATGCAAGCTTGGAAACCCAGATATCTTTTCATATGCAATACTGCACATCCTGGGAGATAAAATCTATGGAGCTAATGAAGTTAATTCCATGGAGGCTTTTTTACAGGAGAGCAAGATTTGTTTCCCACTTGGAAGAGGCACATGCATGCATGTACATGGTCGCTCCAGCTTTCTCTGTCTCATGCTCTGAAGTTGTTAAGCTGTTACTGTTTCCCATGCATGTTTTTGCTCTTTCTTTAGACAACCTGTAATAAATCTTGTAAACAGCACCTCTGAAACATCTGCAGCCTTGAATAACTTTTTCTGTTTGTTTGTTTAGAGCAATTTTCTCTGTATTAGACCTAATGAAAATGGATATGGCAAACTTCGCTGTCAGTAGTATTAGGCCAAAATTAATGCAGCAGTCTGCTGAATATGAAAGAAAGAAGTTTCAGGAGTTTCTTGAGAAACAGCCAAGTATGACTTTGTTCCTTTCTTTCTTTCCCCCTGACCTCCCAATAAACTGCGTGTCTTTGCCTGTAGATCATGAAAAGAACTGAGATATTTCTATAAGTTCTAGAATTCTTATGGTAAATGACATTTTGGGGCTTGTGCCCCAAAACTGTGGTTAGAAAAAGTCTGCCAGAACAATAGTTGTGCCCTTGGTACATTCGGTTTAATTTCAGTACAGTGTAGGGCATGGTTACCCAGCATCATCTCACCTCTGATTTCCTGTAGCTGTCTGGTTTTGTTTTAGATGTTCCGCTTGATGCAATAAATGAAATGCATGTCATACCTGATATCATGGGCATTAGTCATAGTAACTAATGGGATTGTTTGGAAATTATTGGTGGAAGAACCTAACTGTGAAAAGGAATTTTCTCAACAAGTGTTTTTTTCCCTGCTCTTCCAGGTTCTTTAGACCTTGTCACAAAGTGGTTGCAAGAAGCAGCAGATGATCTTGCAAAGCTGGGACATGAAATGTTGCCTCCCCACTGTAGTGATGGTGCCGCTGGCGGAGCTTCTGCCTTGTGCTTCACTGCTGTACAAAATCAGGCCTATCTGAAGCTTCTGAAGTGGGATCACGTGAACAGGCCTTTTCCAGAAGTAGGTATTTAACAGAAAAATTGGTTTCTGTGCTTGTTCCACTCCTCTATTCCCAGCACACAGCAGAAGCTGTTTGAATTTGTAGCCTGGCAACACATACAGTACTAAACCATTGATCTCTGACTGGGAGATGGGGCAGCTCTAACAGGTGCTTGTCTTTCAGCTTTTGTTTTTTGAAACCTGCTTAGCTGGGAGAGAGGAGCCAGTGCTTTTCACTGTGCTCCTGTTGCTGACCTGCTGTTCCCTGGGCCTTTGCTGCTGCACCCCAGTGTCCCTTCCCAGCCCTGCAGACTGACTCCCTGCTGTGCTGGCTCCTTCCCTCCCTCCTTGCAGACGCTGCTCATGGACCAGACACGCTTCCTGGAGATGCAGCTGGAGCTGGAGCAGCTCCTGGTGGTGGGGACAGTGCTGCTGGTCACGTTCAGTGCAGCAGGCCCAGCTCTCATCGACCTGCCTGGATTCGCCGAGAGAATCAAAACCATCGTCAAGGTGCTGCTGACAGGAATGCATCTCCCGTGAGTACAGCACAGTCCTGCTCTCAGGGGCAGCTGGAGCTCGCTTGTCACCCTGGGAAATCATCAGGTTAAGCCACTTGGATGGGGAATGCAGGAAATGCAGAGGAGGTGATGAGGGCTTTCTATGAGTCCAGTTTTTCCTCAGCTAACTCACACAGAGATGTCTTTTCTTACTCTCTCTTTCATGGTTTGTGCAAGCTGCTCTTTTCAGAGCACGTTTTTCATGGTGCCAGGCTGGCACAGGAGGGTGCCAGCAGCTGCCCTGCTCAGAGCTTGTGCCAGGCTTCCCAAAAACCTGAGTGTGGCACCTGCAGATTCAGTGATTACACCTACAGGTTTTGCTTTAGTCAGAGCTGTCCTCAGGCAGAAAGTCAGCTCTTATATGTATGGATTGTTCAGGCTTGTAGTCTTGAATGTTCTCCTACTTGCTTGCTTTAGATCTCAGCTTTATTTTTCATGTATATGTAATTGTATTAATCTTTATAATTGGCTTTATCTCCATTATGCTTTTCCCAATACATTTGATAAGTAAGGCAACTCTAATTGAACGGTTTATTTTTAATAACTAATTAGTAACTAATACAGTCATGCTGTACCTCATGTTTTCTAGCTCCTTTAACCTGAAGGAATCCCTGGCCACCGTGGGTGAGAAGGTGTGTGCTGAAGTGAACAGCTGCCTTTCCCAGCATGGCTTTACCCCGTTCTCAGCTGAGAGAGAGGCTGTGCTGAAGGGGCAGATCCAGGCAGTGGCCAGCCCAGATAACTCCATCTGCAAGCTCATAGGTAGGTCTGGAGAGTGCTCTGCTCTCCCTGTCTGTGGAACTGGGGCTGGATTGTGTGCAGGGCTCCCCTTTCCCTGTTGTTTCCACGTTGTTTCCATGTTGTCTTTCCAACTTGCTGGCCACATTCAGGCTTGTTCCATTTCACATGAGGTGATGCTGTTTCTATTTCACCATCTCTTTTGAAAACAAATCAAACCCCTTTTTTCCAGATTCTCGAATTCAAAAGTTTCTGGAGAATTATCTTGCATCCAGTCACCAGAAATCATTGCCTGCCATTCCTGGAGGATTAGGCCCTATTCAGAGGGAGCTGGAGGAGATTGCTACCAAGTACATTCGTCTAGTCAACTACAACAGAATGGTCTTCAGCCCTTACTATGATGCAGTCCTTGGCAAAATACTGACTAAGGAAGAATCCCAAATTGTAGGGAAGTCAGAAGAATCATAAAAACCAGTCTGTGTGCTACCAATACAGTATTGTCAGCTATTAAATAAAACTTGTACCAATATTTGTCTAGGAAAACAGCTTTCCGTGTAAATACTGGTTCCTTTTAACCCACGAGTGCTGACTGGTGAGGGAAATAGAGGAGATGCCAAAAGGGTTCTGAGGTAAAAGATGAGAGTTGCATTTCTAATACAATTATGCAACCTGGGGAAGGGGATATCATGGGAGTTTTGTGGCTGCAGTTTTTAGAGTTTTGAGCTGGTGATAGGTAGGGCAAGTTTAAGAACCAAACTTTGTATTTAAGTGGCTCATTTCAGGGTATTTAACTCTTAATTTACAGTGAACTTAGTTTAATTTATCCAGAGCTGATTAGTAATGGTTCTTCCCAGAAGGGGTGATTTGGTTTTTCTAAAAAATCTTACTTCAAAGAATTAATTAAGCTAAAATTCTAAAGAAGAATTTTACCAGACAAACACCAAGCCAAGCGGCACTTTACTGTAACATTATGGTGAGTATGGTAGGATTACTAGTTTTTTCTGTATTTTACTGCATTTTTAATAGCATTTTTTTGCTGTTTACCTGCAGATGTTACAAAACATAACATATTTTTGTAGCAAATTTTCTGGTTATTGGGTAACTGTCCTCTGCTATGTACAGTACTCCCAGAGGTGGCAATCTTATAGATTGCAGCTGTATTTATATCTTGTAAAGATTTCGGAAAGGGCAGAGCTAAAATGTTTTGATAAAAGTGGCATTTCTTACCTTTTTTTTTTGCTAGTAATTTACTCCTTTTTAGGTGCAATACTAATTTTAAAGTAAATTCTTATTTGCAGAAGGTGGATTTAAAGTGTGTGAAACTTTAGGTTGAAAATGTTGAGCTTTTTTAAAAAGTACAACAGGGGATGGTTGCATATTCAATCATGTCTTCAAAAATATCGCGTGCAGAGCACTGTGGGCAGTAAGAGTGATTTTAATGTACCGTGAGAGGTGAATGGTTTGATGTTAGTTTGAATATACAGGGAATATTTTAGTAGTTTTTTTTTTTACTTTCTAAATGTGTTCTTGAAACTTAGAATATTTGTAGGTCTTGAATTTAATAAGCTACATGTTGTATAGAGGAGAAGAGCCTTGTGATTTTTACATTGCAATCTCAGGCTCAGCTGGGAGGTAAGTGAAATTTTCCTCTGGTTGAGCACAACTGTGTATTACAGTAATCAATATTTGATGGTTTTGTGAAAGCAAAGTTTGTAGTTACTCACAGTAAGTGGCCCAAGTATGAGGCTGTCCAAACTAGAACGTGCTGTCTTTAAAAAAAAACAACAAGGTACGTGAAATAAATAAATGAAGGGCCCTTGTATTGCCAACAGGCAGGTTAGTTTAGGAATCAACCAAAAAGAACTTGCAGAAGCACTTGATTATGATCCACTGTTGATGCTTCCCTTTCCAGCTCCCTTTAAATGTCCATGTGGCTAAAGCTGCACCAACTTTGTGTTTGGAGGGGGATGGAAGAAATAAGACCTTTTTTTCTATATTAGCCTATGCAACTTTAAACCAAATCTTTTCTCATTCATTACAAAGCCCCTTCCCCAAGGGAGAAACCCAGCAAAACCCTGTGAGAGTTCATCAGCTCAGACAAGAGACTTGGCCAAATGAATGTCTGTCTTGGGAATCCTTCTTGGAGAATGCAAAAATGAGGTTGGTTAGCCAGAAAAAAAGTGTTCTGAGTAGGGTCTGTGTCATTGTTTGGATCAGCAAAGGATTCTACAGAGGCCTTCAAGGCTGCTGCCTCAGCTTGCTGGGCTTTGCCATTAGAGCAGGCTCTGCCTCATCACAGCCTAAAGCTCTGCAGCAGCACCAACCCCCTCAGCCTGTGCTCGGTGAGCAACCAGAGCCATCTCTGCTGGAATTAGCACCAGGACAGAGAACCAAGGCACAGCTGTTTCCAGTTTTCCTAAATGAGAGCTGCACAAGTTAGAAATTGCTGCTGTTTTATCATTCAGTCCTGCCTGGGAGCTGCCTTTAGAGGCACAGAGTTAGATGAGGAACAGCATGGTGGGACAGGTACCTAGCAAAGCCCTTGAAAGGTGTGTGAGTGATGGCAGGGTGCAGGGCACTGCTTTAGCAGTGGATAAAACCCTGACTGAGGAGATGGCTGCTCCCAGGGCTGGGATTCAGGGCTCAGGGCCCACGAGTGCCTGCTCCTGCCATGGCAGCAGGGACTGTGCTGCCACCAGTGCTTGTACTGCTCACAGGGCCCACACAGGGAATCCCAGCTCTCCTCACAGATGGGTTTGATCCTCAGCCTTCGTGCAGCAGAACGATCCTAGAATGAAGGAACAGAGTGCAGTACTCACCTGTGGCTCCACTCTCACCTCCAGGGCCCACAAAGAAGGAACAAATGCTCCTGGCACAGGTGCCGGGTGCCTTTCAACAGGAAAGATCTAAAGGAACTGCAATAAATTCCCCCAAGTGCAAGGTAATGATTCTCCCAGGTTGTTCTTTCTAATGAGAGTGTTTGACAAACAGTTTCTCTGCGTCCTCTCCAAAAGAAACAGGGAGCTGCCATTGAGTGGCAAAGCAAGGAGGGCATTCCAGGATGGCTAAAGCCAGCCCCATCTCCATGGGCAGGTGTTCACCCTTGCCCTGGCTGAGGCAGCTGTGCTGGGGAGGGAATGGCTTTCATTTGCCCCAGGCTCTGACTGCCCTGTAGTCCAAGGGGTTCTTAGGATCTTATCAGAGTCAATCTTATCACAGCCAATTCCAAGTTAAAAACTGAAGTAGGCATAGAAACTGCTTGGAAAGCTCACATAGTCTTTCTTTAGCTTGTTTGAAGATAACAAGTGCAACGATGTAGCTGATTATTAACATTTAGCTTTGTACTTTACGTGGAAGAGCAGTGCAGGTATCCAGGACCAGGCTGTGTGAGCCAGGGCTCCTGGACTACCTACACTGAACTGAGTTACTCTTATGATGCTGTCTTCTTCAAACAGTCCTGGAATTACAAGCAAAGTGTGCTGTATCCTCTAGAAAATGGAAACCAAGCTCTATTCTAATATGTACGCTCTGATCAATTTCCTGTGATGGTATAATTAGCATTGCTTTTGAAGTGGCTGAGTAATATTTAAGAAGTACCTTGTTGTGTTTGAATAAAACCAGAATGAGGCATGATGTTATGGATATCCTTTTATTTTAAAGGAATGGTCTTTTGTTGTTGTTTTATTTTTAAATTTTCAACTACAAAACAGATTCCTTACATTCTGCCATAAATAAAAACGAACAATAAGGCAGGACACTACATGAACAAACTGAGAACAATTGTTTTCCAGAAAATGTGACTTAAAAATGCTTCACAAGTATAAGCCATCCAGTTTTTAAAATAAAACTGTTGAAAACCCACAAGAGTTCAAGTGGTAGATGTGTACACCCTCGAGGAACAAAATACAGTTTTGACATTTTGCACTTTTGGTTTTGAAAACCGAGTTTTGTTCGGAGCACATTCTAAGGTTGTTCGGGCCGTTTTCAGATCAAGAACCATATGGGAGAAGAGGCACCACAGTAACAAAACCATGTTCAAGGACTTTTTTTTGTTTGCAGCTGTCCCTTTTAAATGCTTGACTTTTAAGAGACTGATTCAATGCAAGTCTTTGTCCGTCACAGCAGAACTCCAAACTTGTTTCACCGGATTCTCTTTTGCTGTCGTGCTCTGTAAATGTCATGTACAGGGGGAACTACAGATCCTTTCTCCTCATCGTCATCAGAATCCTCATGTGATCTCTTCACAGCCTTGTTGAGAATGGTGTTGTTTTCCACAGGTCCATTGCCTTCCACAGCTATTTCAGGCAGGCCGCCCGTGATGATCCGTACGGCTTCGTCAACAGCTTCAGAGAGAGACACAGAGGCACTGAGGGGGTGAAGCTCAGAGCCTGCCCAGCAACCAGCACCCCAGCAGGGACACCCACAGACACCTCAGGGACACTTCTGCACCGTGAGGCACTTCTCCTGCCCTCTCCTACTGATATTAAGCCTCAGCTGTCTGAAAGTCTGAGCTGTGGTGAACAGCAATTAGAAAGGAAATGCTGCTGCTCCAGCTCGAGCCCTCCCTTTACACAGGAATTGAGGTCATTCGAGAGCTGCAATAAAATAGGAAGGCCTTTTGGGAATCAGGGTAACTAGTTCATGATTCACCAGAGAGGCTGCAGAGCAAATCAGTTTCTGCTTCTCAACAGAGGAAGCCTCAAAAATACCCTGTATAATTTAAATAGATATTTTAGTTTCACTCAAAGAAATTAAATCCTACGTTTCTTTCTGTATGATAATTTTTTTCCTTAAACTAACAAGGAAGGTGAGGAGTAGCATATTATCATCTGCTGTAGGATCTGTGCTGTTTCTCTGTTCAGAACCCTCCTTCCCTTCTTTGCAGGAGCTCAGAAAGCACTGCCTGCAGCTTGTGCCCAGGCACTGCAGCAATGTGCACTCAGAGTTACCCGTCACCGTGCTGCAAATCTGTAATTTCATGTTGCAGCTGCAATGCTGCTGGAAATGCTGCCTTTAAAGGGTATTCTCAAAATCTTAATTGCTTTCTTTCAGTAGATACCACCAACATATTAAAGAGCAGCTGGTGATTTGCAGTTTTTTGACTTTTTGTTGCCTCCCTCCAGGTAGAAGTGAAAACATCTCTATGCAGATTCCAGCACAATCTCCTCTGCTCTTAAACACTAATTACAGTCTGTAAATGAGGTCTGGGCTTTAGACAGAAATATCCATATGTAACCCCAAGTCTCATGCAGCACTAGCACAGCCTCTAGAGAGGACAAGTAACTTACTGTCTGGCAGTTTGCATCTTCTGAATATCTCCATGAGCTCATCCACTTGAACAAAGGGACCCTGATTTGTTACCAAAGGAGAAAAAAAACAAGTTTAGAAGGTTATTTTCAATAGAGTGATACACACTGTGGTTCTGTCATGACAGAATGTCTTCCACAGCTTTCTGAAATGTTCAGAGTTCTTTAAAACAAACCTGAAAACAAATAGGAGGTGGCAGGAGCTTCATGAGAACTACAGCTGCTGGTGGAACAGGAAATACCCCGCCTGGGACAGGATGTAAACCTGGAGCTGTGGGGAGAAAAGCTGGGTGAAGCCTGTGCAAGACAGCTGGGCCAGAGCTGCTTTTGCACTGTGTTGTTATTTGATACAAGTAACTGGTAGCCTGTCCCTTTTGCCTCTACTAATTCCACCTTGTTCACTCAGCCATCTTCTCTGTGATGTGTGTAACAGCTTATTACCATTTACCAGACCCCAAACTCCTTGTACTTATTTCCATGTGACCTTGGCATTAATTAAAACACATGTGCCTTTAGCAAGCCAGTGAAATGACAGACTAAGAGTTAAGTACAGGTTTAGGTGACTGAGGAGTAGGAAAGCCTCTGATTAGGCTGGCTGAACAGCCAGGTTCCTAACTCACCACAGGTGAAACAACCACTTCCCAAAGCCTGACTTACGTGCTAAGTGTCTTGGCTGAAATGGAATCATCTGCTGGGTGTCTGGTTTGGGATATTCAGGTTTCCTGTCTACTTCATCCTTGAGGACAGGCACGATGGAAGGTGCAACCACAGGGTCTGGAATTATTGCTGCTAGCTTGGCACGGGAGACATCCTGTGAAAGCCAATTAGAGAGTGCTGAACTTGGCAGGATCACATTGCTAGCTTCGATTACAGAACAAAACCTCACTCTGCACCAGTCACTTATTCTCACTTTGTCTTCATTATCATCTCAGATGGCCTCTTACAAGACCATCTGGGCAAAACTTGCATGGTTTCATTAAAGATTTTAATCCTACAGCGACCCAGTGGAATGGAAACACTTGTTTCTGTTACTGAATGTGTGTTTGTCATTTTCCAGTGGCTCCTTTTTTAGGTTAAGAGGATTTAGGTGAACAGGTGCAGACCACTAGGCCTTCACAACTATCATTTCTCCCTCATTTCATTCCCTAGATTACTTTAGCTGGAAAAGAAGTAAAGCATAAGGCAGTCAGCAGGCATTCAAACAGGATTATGTTTTGGCATGTTCCAAGCAGCAGGACTGCACCATCTTAGGCACACACTGCCCTGCATGCACTTAGCAAAATGTACTTGTTTGTAAGCTCACATCAAACCTCAAAATAACTTTGCCCCCACTGCATTCAAATAAAAGTATTCAGTGGCTCAATGTGAATCTGATTTCTACCTCTCAGGTTATTTTACAGCTCTGTGATGGTCAACAATTCAGCTGCTTTGTTAACTTTGATGGCATCTGTATTTTTCATACATTATTTTTCTGTGTAAGAAGTAAGTGGAAGTTGAGGCACTGTTTTAGAGGCACGGATTGAGGGCTCTCTTCCTGTCCATGCAGATGGCAATCAGCTGTTTCTGCTTCTCTGGCAGCCTTAAAAAAAGGTAAACCAACATCCTGTTCTGTTCTAAGGATTCCTCAAAATGACAGAAATAGTAAAAATGCATGTGGTTAGAAACAAAACTAGGGGTCTGGACTAGACTATGAACTCCACATGGCAGCACCAAAGCACTTTAGCCCTAAGAAACGGCTGAAAAAAGAGTCACCACTGATCCCTGCCAAGAGCTTCCCTCAGCCATTCCCAAGAAACCTTGGGACTGCAGCATGTGGGGTTTGATGCAGTTCCCAGTGAAGTCAGGGGAGCTCTGCCAGCTCAGAGCAGAAGGACA
The DNA here is from genome assembly GCF_017590055.1 of Onychostruthus taczanowskii. Taxonomy (NCBI): domain Eukaryota; kingdom Metazoa; phylum Chordata; class Aves; order Passeriformes; family Passeridae; genus Onychostruthus; species Onychostruthus taczanowskii. Next base: position 2,531,828 of record NW_024505450.1, on the reverse strand, counting down.
GTCAGCCATATTTCCTACACATGACCTGATCCTACAAGTTTCCCACAGAATTCTGCTTTTTGAAGGAGCTCAGATGTGGAGTGGAGGCCTGTAGAGGTGATGGCATTAACACATCGACCTTTCCAAGGGAAGATGGGAGGTAACCAGGAATACCCAAAATTGCAGCTGTTACTGATGGTCCTGGCTCCTTTCTGCCCTTGGCCCCTGGCACTTTGCTGCCCAACGAGACCAGGAGGAGGAGGAGGAGGAGGAGGAGGAAGAGGCCTATTTTACCTGCTTTTCTAGCAAGGGGAAGGACGGTAAGGCAAGTCCCAAATGAGGAATTGCCCAAGATTCCTAGAACTGAAAAGAACAATAGTGAACTGAAGTGTTCTTACCCACTCACCTTATAACCAAGGGCCTTCAGCTCGCTGGCAGAGCAAGGGTACAGATCCATGAACTTGTACCTGTCCACCAGCAGAGCTGTTTCTTTGCCTTCATACTCTTCCTTGAAGGCTGTAAACCTCCGTTTTTCCACTTTCAGGATGCTGGCCAGATCCCCAATGTTACTTTCGAAGGCTAAAAACCGAGCCCAGATTTCCCTGGAACAGAACAGGACACTGAGAGTTACTGAAGGAGAAAGGATTACTGAGCACAACCCAGTTAAAAAACTACGAGAGGACAGAGCCAGAGGAGGCCATCTGGGAGTGCATGGCCATTTCTGATATTTACTTCAGGTGCAAAATAGGCATTACCCTCCCAGTGCCTTCTGTGTTTCTCTAAGAGCTTTCAGTCTGGTGGACTGCAAAGGAATTTGTTACAGTGAGGAAGGGATTTCTGGTGTCAAAGACTTCAGCATTTGAGGTGAGCTTTTATCAAACACTGTTCATCCTGTACACACAGCTTCACTCTGATGCTGATATGGGAAGAACTTTTTACCAAGCACTATGATCTAGTTCCTCTGCACAGACCAGCACATTCTAACTGGCAAGAACACAACAGGCAGTGCTTCAGAATTTTATACAGCCCAAAATATATACAGTTACTGCTGATTTCTCCATGGAAAATCTCATATATAACTCAAGCAATGTCTGACCATATTTCTGGACTTGATTCAACTTTAATTTTAGCTTTGGAGTTCACCTTTGAAGAAGGTTCAGCTTTTAAGCTCTTGTGTTTTGTCACTTTTAAATTTGGTATAAAAATATTTCTCACAAAAGATCAGAACTGAAGTGCAGAATGAATGTGCACAGCAGTGCCATATTTGATTCCTTAGTTTTGATGCTTTTGTCTATCAGAATAATGGTGAAGTGAACGCTCAGACTGCAAGGCTTTGGTGAGCATTTTTTTGAGAAAGAAACTTAAAAAGTAGTTATGAAAATATGGCAGCAAGTGGTTAATCCAAGTCCTTTCTGGTTCTTTCCTTATTTTATTTTTATGGCTGGGAGATGCTCAGCACCCTCCTCAACAAATTCCTGACTCACCTTCCCAGCTCAGACCACCGAGTCCTTTCTGTACAGGAGGATTTTGCACACTATTCTCAACAATCCTGCATCAGTGAGGTTTTAAAGTCAATAAATTAATGAATTTCACGAGAAGTGGGAGAGGGACTTTCCCAAATCTATCATAGTTGTTCCTATTTTGGACAGCATGAAGAGGAGAAGGAACATCTGTACCTAATTTCATCCTGCTGTTCATGTTTCTAATTTCTTTGGGATATTTACAGTTGAAAGGGGTTATGTATATATTTTCCAGTGCAGTAAAACTGCTTTTGCAGACATACCCAGATTTCTCAGGTGGAAGGCTCCCTGAAGTTAAAACACGCTCAAACAAAACTCTTGTATTGTTGTCCTCTTTAAAAACAGAAAGAAAAAAAAATCACACTGAGTAAAACATATTAAAGACAAGTTAAAAGATGTCCATTCAAAGAGATGTGTACACTGAACTGAGCATAAAGCTGACTTTCATGGATTTGAATTTCAGTAAGTACAGAGATCTGAGTGCCCACATAAAACTTTCCTGATGTTAAATTTCAATGTGAATTTTTTCTTTGGAAGTCTGTTTTTATTGATAGTGACAAACTGATCCTACTACAGGTTCTTTGATAACAGCACAGCTATTGCTTGGCATCTCTTCAGGATTTCTGGGGAGTTTTATCCTTTTTTAAAATTATCTCAATAGCATAAGTTGGTAAATTTAAATTTGGCCTTTCAATTCATTATTTCCCTTTTAAATCAGGGCAATATCAATATGCTTGTATAGTCCTCAGAAGTCCTCCCAAAATTATTAGACGGGGTTCCCAGCAAGCAGTCAGTCTTTGCACATTGCCAGCTGGGGGGTGGAGAGGTTGGTGGGTTTGTTCCTAAAACTGCCAGTCCCTGCCCTGTGCACTGCCCACCTCCTACACTTACAGCCCAGAGATCAGTTCTCCTGGGTTCCAGGAGTTCTGCTGGGCTATTAAAATAGAGCAATAAATTAGAAAGTTCTAAGATAATTTTTTCTCTGGCAACTTACAGAAAGGTATTTTTAATATTTATGTAGACCCACAATAACTTAGAGCAAAATTAAATATACTTTGACTTAGATAAAATCTCTCACTTAACAGCTCACAGGAGAAAAAACCTTCAAAATCTTTAAACTCCCAGTGCCTGAAAAACCCAGGAACTGCAGTCTGACAGATGGTGAATGGTGCTGCAGAATCCACACAGCAGCTTGGGTTTCCTTCTAAGAAGGCCATTCAGCCCCTGCCCCAGGGAATTCCACCCAGAGCCCTTCCACCTCCACCTCCTGCCCAGGTCTCCCCAGCCCCTGTGTCCTGCTCTTTCCACTGCAGCTCCCCAGCACATTCCAAGCAGGACTGACATGCCCAGTACTGATTTTACATGTTGTTCATCTCATCTACTTGGGGAGAACGAGTTTAAATTCATCCTAGTCAGGACCAGCTGATCCCTCACTCCTCTCATGCTGACTGTAAACTCCTTTAGACCTTTTCCCTCAGGATTTAAACTCTTCAGTGTACTTCCCACTGTTCACAGCAGATTCTGTAAAACCCCTGCACTGCCAGTGAGTTACAATTTGGAAAGTTCACTCTCCTCCCTTCAGCAGAATCAAGATTTAATGTCACCAGACTTCGGGAGCTTCGGTTCAGACAAACCAGCAGGTTTTGTGTTCAGATTAACTGCTGAGCTTCATGAAGAATTTAAACACCAAGAACCTGGCCTGGACCTAAACTCACAGAGTAATGCTTCATTAGACCTCTCAAAGCTCAAAGCTTACCATTAAGGTGGGAAAGGTAGTCGATATATGCCAGTACATATTCTGGAATGTCCCCATATTTTTTCAGCCCTAGCTCAAAAATCTTAAAGGCCACAGACTTATCCTGCAAACATTGGGGGGAAAAAAAAAAAAAAGTTATTAGCTTCAGTGAGCTGTGCACCCTCCTGCCACTTGTTTAGGATCAGGGTGAGCACCTGTGGTTACCTTACTACAATAATACTCCATTAAAGCTGCAGTAACATAGACATGGTGGCGGGTCCGGGCATCCTCTCTGGCTTTCTTAAATATCGTCCTTCCGGATTTAATGCCTTCTGCTCGCCTTGCAAATTTCATGTACTGGATATAAACCTAAGGTGCACATTAATATTTAAATAGCATCAGTGCTAACAAAGAACACCAGCATATCATTAAGTGTTTTACTACGTCTGAAGTAATCACGACTCACAAAATACAGCAGATGAATCCTAATAGAAACAAGGCTGTCTTGTGCCTCTGAGTTGTTTCGCTTTAAATACTGAGGCAAATCTTTCTATAGATTTTTTTAAAAATAAAAAATGGAATACACCTAAGACCGATTCCATGAAAAGACAGTAATGAATACACAGATTTTTCAAGGAAGGGGAGGTAAGGAGATGAATGCCATTTACATTAGCTGGTGCCTTCAGAGAACTCAAGGCTTGTTGTAAAAATGATAACTTTCCAATAAAGTTAAGACGTCCATAAAGCCAAGGAATAGCCAAAAGGCCTGATGAAGCATTTTACTATACATGATACAATCCAAGATACAAATCCTCCTGCCTGCAAGTATTTATACCTGATCAAGGAAATAATGAATGTGCTACTTAATTCAGCAGCCAATTTGTGATTTGCATTTCTTTGGGATTCAACTCTCCTTCAGTCTGAATTAGATCACGAATAGCAGCATTCCTCAGCAGGAGGAACTGGTACATGATTTCCCACAAAATGTGCCTTTGGGAAGCATTAGGATGTGTCTCTAAAGAATGGCAAGTGTCAGTAAATGGAAACCTCTCCTCTGACACTGTTGTTTAGTGTTAGGCTTCACACCTTCTTTTGCCTCCTCATGCTTTGTTGTGTCTGTTTATAATAAACTAAATAACCTTTCGAGGGCAGGTTCATTCTGACACCTCTTGTTCAGCTCCACCACAGCTGGCACATGGACAGTGTTTACTGTGTCACTTCAGCAGAGGTACAGCAACACTCTGATACCTACATGGTGCATTGCAGATTTATTTGGAAACTACATGGCCACAGGATGCTTGTGAAATATTTTATATCTTTTATCTTCTTTACTTGTTGTAAAAGACAGTATAAAAGAGACAGAGGAGGAAATGCATGTGTCTTAGTGTATTTCAATGGATTAAAGATTGTCATTCTGCCACCTCAGTACTCCATCCCTGTGACCCAAGGAATCCTGTAAGTGCTTCCCCACTCTGTGCATGCACTGGGTGCCAATCCACGAGGATGTGGAGGCACTAAGGAGGATCTTACCAGCGTGGGGTCGATGTCCTCGATGGCCAGGAGCCGGTTGTAGATGCTGTGCACTTTCTCGTACTTCATCCGGCTCTGAGGGAAGGCAAACGCACCCTGCTCAGTAAATCCCTTCAGATCCCCTCCCAGAATGCAAAACTCAAGCTGAAGACATAACTAGAATTTTCCTGTTCCCATTTTCCCTGGCTGAACACTGTGTATGTCAGTCCCTTTACGCAGACACATATTCTCTCTTGTGCAGACATTTTTTACTTCCCACACTAACTTCCCACTAGTGGTTACCTACACGCCTTTCAGGAGTCTCTGAAGTCTTTTTCTAATGTAGTAATGCTGCAGCAGAACTGCCATTGGAGGTGTTTGGCATACAAAGTCTGTACCCTTTACCTCTGTCTAAAAATAATGTGCAGATGGGTAGGAAAACCATCTTCTTAACTCTCCAACCTACACATTGCCAATAGTCCACTCTGTTCCCTGCCAGCTGCAGCGCTCCAGGCTGTATTGTGAGCCTTGAAAAACCAGGACACAGCATACAGGAGGCTGCACTGGAAACCAAGGAAGGATTTTTCTTTGAAAGGCAAAGGCTTTTCTCCCTCCTCTGTTATCCTGAAGTTCTTCCTGGAAAGATTCTTTCACAATAAAATAAGTGGGCAAACTGTACCCCACAGAGGACTCCACAGTCCCCATCTGATCAGTGGGAACCAGTCTTTTCTCCTGGTGGAATAAACACCACTGGGGCACTGCTCCTTGTGGAGAATGCACAGTGAGGTGCTGGCCTGAGGAAAGAGATTTCTCCAGACAGCTGCAGCAAAGGTGGCTCCCATCTTCTGTCACAGCCATGCCAACATAAACATCAACTCCCCAAGAACCAGACAGGAAAAGGTGCCCTTTATGCCCATTTTAAAAGTGAAGAAGCTGATGCTCAAGGAAATGGAAATCTGTAAGCATTTTGCCCTTATGGTAGTTTCAGAAATACAGTCAATATTGAAATGGAAAGACAGTGGATTTTCACAGCTCATACTATGGGCTTTTCCTCTCCGTTTTGTCAGCTCCATCTCAGAAACACTGAATGAGAATAAGGCTAAATGAATCAGTAAATTAATTCTGCAGAACTTTGTGTACCCAGTATGTTTCAAATAAATGACAGTATTAATGGGAGATGTATTTGGATTTTAATGTCAGTGCATCACTATTTTTGCTCACCTCTTCATAATCTGCATATGCAAAATAAAGAAGCATATTCTTCTTTAATAAAGTGCTGATCGCTCTTTCATAAATATTAGCAGCCTCATCACTGAAAAGTTTAGCATTGTTCATGTCCTGTTATAAAATAAGTATAATAACATAATTGTTCAGCATCTGTGACAATGAAGGCAAATGTATGGAATATCTTCTGTGTGTGACAAGCCCCAGTGAATTTCCATTCAGTGCTCCAACAAAGAGATAATCACCCCTCCAGTACTTAAGGAATCACAAAATCAGGCCCAAAAAATCCCCCAAGCCTAAAACTGGCCAAGATTGACATAATTTTTCACAATTCTTATCTAAATTGCAGACATTTTTATTTCTTAAAATTTTTAGTTTGAAATTTCTGAACATTTGAAAATTCTGAACACGTCACAACTATTTTTCACACCCCCCTCCTTGATTCCGAGGAAGAACTGACAGTACACCATGTCAGAGCAAGGAAATAAGAGAAAGCCAGTGGCAAGCTGCTTACCCCTTTCTCAGCCAGCAGCTTGCTGGACTGCTCGAGGTACTGAGCTGCTTCATACCAGATGTCTGGGTGATGGCCCAGCACCAGGAGACACTGCTCATAGGCAAACATCACTGTGGGCAAAACACGAGAGAAACACTCCTTGGAAACGGTACCACCATTGTACAACTCAGGTATGGAATGCAAAATTCATCACATAAATCAGACAACATCAACACTAATTGGCTTTGAATACAATGGTCACTGCTGCAGCTCTTTTATATTGCCAGGAACTTTATGAACCACAACCAGCAGCCAAAACCTGCCTTGTCCACAGAGGAACAAGCACAGCTCACTCAAAATCAGCCATAAAATCAGGCTGCAATCTATTGTTTCCAGACCTGCACTGGAGGTTCAGTGGCACACACCTACAGCACTGTGTCCCAAAATCCATTTCTTACATTCAGCTTGGCTTTAGAAAAATTTACATTGTTTTTTTATAAAAAAACACCCACACAATTCAAGAAACTTGATCAACTTCTACTCCAGCACGATCCCTGAACACCAAATCATGTCATGACTTCTGCTGGATCTGAGAAATACAATTCTCTACACCCTAGAGATTTGTAATTACCTCTTTTTGTTATGAGAGTTTGATCTTCTGTTCGTAGAGGGTTGCTCTTCTCCCACTGGATGTACTTCTTCCACATGTCCACCTGCTGAGCCTCCTGGGGGGTGTTTTGTGGGGGCACGGAGGGAGCGTTGCGGTCCAGGCCCTTCATCACCGTCTCATATTCCTGAAACAGAAGCAATGCTTTGAATTAAACACATTGAACACTTCAGGTTATGCTTTCTAAAACGGGAAATATTTTAGCATACCAGCCTTATTAGTCTGTACATGCTTTTATTTGATGTAAGAACCAAGTTTAATGCTGGTTTGTGGAATTAAATAGAGCAAAGAAAAGTCAACAGAAGGTTGTACCTTTGCCACACGTCGTGCATTCATATAATCTCTACTCCTGTCCTCGATCATCTTCTTGGCTAAGTGAATATTGATGCCCTGGAGAAGGGTGAAAAAAGGAATTGGCAATGTGCAGTTTCCCTTTGGACATACTGAATCTTATTTTACACAGGAAAGGGCTTGAAAGGGGATGCAAAAGTGAGCAAGGACAAAGTTATTTTAAGACACCAATCTCAAAATATTTATTTCCACTAATAAGTATATAGGCAAGAACTTATATCAGAAGATGAAGTCACTACTAAAATTCAAGTGACCTGAAGCACCTCAGCCTATTTTTAATCACTTTCAAAAATACAATGAACTTCACATGCACTGCTGTGAGTGAAAGTGGGAAAAATGTATTTGTGATTTACAATTTTGGTCTTAAATGACGGCCAGTGACAGCTCCCTGAACAAGAGCACATGAGCAATTTGATTTTCTGGTACAAGGAGTACCAGAGACTGACCTCCAGGCTCAGAGCTCTGCCTTCTCCTCTGTTCCTGAAGTAACTGACAGCTCTTAGAAGAGGTTCCATGCAACACACACCCTGCCTTTGTCAGCTGGGGCTGAGATGTGTCAGCACTGCCTGACACCCTCCAGGACTGCACACGTGTCACACACGTGCAGAGGGCTCTGCTGTGCTGCTGTGCAAGAGCAGCAGGGGCTGGGGCAGCCAGGCCTGGGCACAGGGTTCTGGCAAGAACAAAACCTTGAAGAACTGCTCTTGGGCAGGAAAAGCAGCCACGCTTTGGTGATGCTGTGTCTGGGTGGATTTCGCTGGTGTTGTTGCCAGGACTGTGCAGAAGTCGTGCACAGCTGTCAGTCCAAGTCCAAAGAGGCACCTGAGCTGGGAAGCAAAGGAAGCTTTGCCCTCACTGCAGAAGCAAAGGCACCATCTGGGATAGCAAACTGGGCCATGTGGCACACAAACCCAGGTAACCCAGGACCAGGCTGAGGGTACAGCAGGACTCTCCCAGGATGCACTCCCAGCTCAGCAGCCATGCAGGTTTGTGAGCCAGACTGCCACTCTGTGACCGAGCCACCTCTCCCTAAAAGCTCTACCACTTTTGACCATTTAGTTAATGAAAGACTGGTGACTGACAGGCTGGTATTGTTACCTGGTGGCTACAGCTGAGCTGAAGGAAAGCTTGAATTACAGCAAATGGCCATTAACTTTCCATACTGAGACCTGCATGAAGTCTCTGTGCTGTTGGGCTGCTGACATGGGCAATCACCTCCCCCTCAAAGAGCCCTTTGGGTGAGGAGCATTTCCCTGTGCCAGGACACCTGTGAGCAGCAGCCCTGTCCCTGAGCCAGTGTAGCCACAACAGGACAGGCAGATCCCTGTGCCCCAGCAGAGCACTGGCCCTCAGCTCCCCCAGCTCAGACAGCCTGGAGGGACTGCCTGGAGCTCCAGGTGTCAGCCAGAGCTGCCTCAGCTGGGAACTGGACAGCTCTGAGCCATTGTTTTGGCATTGTTTCCCCATGTGTAATGAAAGCAGCAGGAACCAGCAGCGAGAGCCTTTGCTTGCTGTGTGGGAGGGGAAGGGGTGGTTTATGGGGAAGTTGTGTTGGGGATTTTCTATACTGGAGAAGGTGTGTCCTGGGCATCCTCCCTGGGGACAGCAGTGGTGTCCCCAAACACCTATGGGGCAATGAGCTGTCATGGTACACGCTCATGGCTGGGGATGCCTGGAGTTCTCCCACCCAGAGGTTCTCCCACCAGCTAAGAACCGTTAACATGAGAGGGCATCAAGCTCACAACTTGCATAATTAGCAACAAGGGAAGAGGAACTGGCCCTTCTTTGCTGCTCAGGGCACAGGGACCCACAGCAACCATGCCTGAGCACAACCAGCAGGACCAGGGTTGTATGAGCATCCCTGCTGGGCAGTGCTGAGCACAAGGGCATCCACATCAGCTTTGCAGTCACACTGCTGCTGACTGGGGCTACTTGGTCACTAGATGTGTTTAAAATACATCTAAAGGTGCAGCTACAAACTGGCCTGAAAGGGTATAGAGCTGAGCTGAAGGCAGTGTGGGAGCAGACTCACCTGAAGGGGTTCTGGAATGGCTTCAGGTGGAGGATGGTGAGGAGCACTTTTAGCACTGAGACCACGTAACTTAATGCTGTGGAGGAAGTCCAAACCATCCCAGCTGAATGCCATTTGACTCTAAGTGAAAGGAGGGGAGTGCCTCCTTAGGGACACAAGTCCTCACTGCCAGCTGCGCTGCTCCAGTGAAGTCTCACTCACTCACCAGCAATTCCACTGGGCCAACTGGGAAATGGGACAGTCAAATGAATTTCATGGAGGGTCTTTGAAAGAAATTTAAAAATCACTCAGGAGTGATTTTTTTGCTACAGGAGTTGGTACATCCTGCACACAAAAAATGTGTTTATACTGCTGGTCATCTCTTTTATACATATGTGTTTAGGGGATATGGCTCGGGCACAATATTTGATTACAGGACAATTACTTCTTTCTGAATGTCACAAAGAATCAGTTATTGGTTACCTCTTCATATTTGTTATAATCTCTCCAGAGCTGCTCTATGTTTATCATGGGGTTGACACAACCACGCTGGTAAACCCTACGGACAGCTGTGATCCTCTGGTTTTCTGCATAAGATCCTACTGCTTCTCTAAACAGTGGGGAGAGAGAGCAAGGTCAGCTATGACAGGTCACAACTGGCAGGAACATCAGCATTGCATTAACTGAGCTTAAAAAAAGGTAATTTTTAAGTACTTACACGCCTTTCAAAAAATTGATGTAATCCACCCAGATCTAGGTGAGAAAAAATATTACATATAGTGAAACCAATGGTTAGCTGTACTTGTCATAAAGTTAGAAATAAAATGTGTTTTGATTAAGAAAACATACCTGGTATGACATGATTTCCATGCCAATCTTATCCAGAGCAAAATCATATGCCTGAGCCATTTTTTCTCTGAGGAAAAGAACCACAAAGACCATAAAGCAAGTGTCTAGTATTTTTAAAATTCTTTATTTAAGAGTATTCTTTTGTGCAGCAAAGTCTAACCAAACATCAAGGAATGAGAAATATCATTCAACAGCTGAGAGCAAAAATTGGTATTCAGACAGCTTTAAATTCCTTTTTCAGATTCTGTTGGGGTTTTGGTTGTTTGTTTTATTCAAGAATTATTTAAATCCATTGGTGGCAATCCAGCATTTTAACAGTTCCTGGCCCACCCCAAGTCAGTGGAAATCCACAAATATGACATGAAGTTGAGAAGAAACCAACTGCTCTCCACATCTTCTCAGCTGACAGATGCACCAATGGTTTCTTATTTTTTCCCCTCAGAGTTCCCCAAACCTTTTTGTAACTCTCCAGGAACCCCAAAAGGCTGGGACAATTAGGAGTAGCTCCCTTGTGTGGAAACTGCCCAGAATACTTCACAAGATTTCTTATTTCCCCCAAATTCAAAGTATTTCCCCTCAAATTTAAAATGTTTACAGAACTTCCTTGGTTAAGTTTCAGTGAAAGCTGATTTTTTTTCTCCTCAAATGTTCTCTTAATTTCCTTTACTCAAGCACACTTCCATACCTTATTGCCTCCTTGACCATGTTAACAGGAGAAACAGAGGAAAGGCAAACTGAATAAACTGATACTTCTAAAACTGTTTCACAACAGTCATGTAAAAATAAATTAAAACCCCTTGCTTATTTTCTCTGTTAATGTATTACTCATTTTGCCAATTATAGTGCAAAGAAATTATGGTGGGCTGGGGAAGAAACAGTTTATAGATGCTGGAAGTCACTGGTATTTTTTGAAACTCAACCCACTGGAATATAAACAAGCAAAATGTAATAACTGAAAGGGGATGAAGAGTGACATATCCCAAAATTCTCACACCTTAAATTTTATGACTTTTTTTATGCTTTCCAAAACTTCCTCCAATTCCTGAACTCTTTACTGCTACTGGTCTCAGCTGGAACCAGTGCTGAATTTTGTGGAGACTAAACAGGACACTGAGGGCAAGGACAAAGAGGAAGAAATGTGTTTCAGGTTTTTCAGGTTTTTGGTTCAAGCACCAATCCCATCTGCAGGGAACTGGCATTGATTCACCAGCTTCTCCACTGCTCTTATCCCTCCCTGTTAGAGGATCCAGACTAAGGAACCAATTTTACCCAGGCAAGCTCAATTAAAGAGACTTGAATGTTTTCTAAATGCAGATTATATATTAACCCCCCAACAGAAAATCCCCAGACAGATTTGTCACCCAGGCTCCTCCCCATCCCCCGGTCAAAAACCAAGAAGAGATCCACCATAGAACTAAAATAATTCAGAGCAACTCTGGGAACTTACTTGTAACTAGGTAGCTTCCCCTTGGTTTCTCGTACATAGGAAAGGTAACATTTCCATAAATCAATGTGTAAAACCTTCATAAGGCAGCGCTGAAATAACTGTTTAATACATCAAGAAGATGTGATCAGGATTCCAGACACAGAAATTAAGTTTCTACTTTTAAAGCTACACAAAATGAATTTAAATCGCCCCTCTAATTACGATTGAGATTTATAAGGAAGAATAAGTTAAACTACTCATTCTTATGCTTAAAGCATCTCCGTGCTATGCAAGGGAACTGGAGAGAATTAAGCAGAGAATTTCCCCTGCACATTTCACTGATTAGAGCTTGGCAGCAACAAGTCAACTTTAGTGCTACTTTTTATCTGTGTTTCACATTCAATGACAGCTATAGAGTTTTTTCAATCTGATTTAGACCAATCACAAGATACTTGTTCTTGCTATAGAGATATATTACATATATTAATATGACTCACCTTTTCCACCTTGTCATAATTTTTTGCTTTAATCTATAGGGAAGCAGAGAAAAAACAAATCACTTAAGAAACTATTTTAGAATAGTAGGAATATATTCTTCATACAGTACTATAGCATTCCAGTTTGTACTTTGTCTGCCTAAACTAATTACACCAAAACACCACATAATGTTGTAAAAATATAATTAAACCTACAGAAGTCATGTACTTTGCTGCAAAATTAGCAGTTTTTTATTTTTAATTCTTCAATTCCAAAATGTAGGTACCAGGAGGCAAAACTGCTTTCTGGTTTGAACACCCAGACTTAGCCTTTTATTTCAAGGAACCTGATGCATTCAGTGCAGATATAGATTTAGATATTTAGATTTAGATTTAGATATATGTCAATATTTAGTAAAGGGTAAAATACTGTATTTAGAACTACTAGGCTAATAAATGTATTATACTTGAATATTCATTCCTCAAAGTGCACTTTGCTCCAATCTGCTGATGCTGAATAAGGGAATAATACCCATGGAGAACCTGTTTTTCCACAGCTGCCCCAGCCCCGGTTCCCCCTGTGAGGAGGGAGCAAAGCACACTCACATGCCAGCAGCACTTTCATTCATTCAGACACACACCACAAGGGCAGGGGGTGAAATTCACACCCCAGCTCAGAGTTTGCCTTTCAGACAGGACAAAGGAAAGCAGGAGACTGATGAGGAGGGCAGAGTGGCATCCTGCATGGATTTGTTAGCTCCAGCTGTGGTAGCAGGCTAAGCCATCTCTACAGACACACCCTGATGACACAAGGAAAAACAACAACACCCTTAAAAGATGCCTTGAAATAAAGAGCTTTAATGAAGTAAGGATTTGTTATGCTGTCTTGCATTTTTGTAAAGCATCAAAGTCCCCTTTTAAATCTCACTGCTCTTTGTTCACTTAGAGGATTCCCAGCCTTTACTGTGGTGTGAAACACAAGCGCCTCTCCATCTCCCCTAGGAGCACGGTGTGAGAAGCAAACAGCACCCTTTGCACCAGGGGTTCATGATTTCATTTTCTATCATTCCCACTCTAGAGCACACAGAATTTTTAATGGATGCATCAGGAGACAGGGACTGCAGGAGATCTAAAATAAGTACACCCCGCCTCCTGTTCCCTGAGCGTCTCTACTTCTGCAACAGCCCAGGCCTGAGAGGCTTAAAAGAGCCGTCCCCATCTCTCTCACTCCCAAAAAAAGATCAGTTAAAAATGAGAGAACTGAAATAATATTGTAAAAAAAACTTTATTGGCACACAAGGCAGACTGGACCTTTGTGTCTGGACGATACTTTAACTGGAGCAGTATCCCACCCAGGCTGAAAGAATTCCACACAATCCAGGATGGCAGGAAGGTAAACCTAATTGTGTCTTGCAAAGAGTCCAAAAAAAAAATTTCTACTTCTTCCTTCTTCTCCCACTCCCTAAAATCTCCTGCTATCCTTGGCTGAGTGAAAAAGAACAAATTAATCTTGGTTTCTTAGCACACAGGACAGCTGCCTGCACCTTCTTTCCCTTGCACTTAAGTAAAACCTTCAACAAGATAGGCAGGATTAATTATCTTTTTAAACAGAGTGAGACAGGAGATAGTATGAATTCTTCTGTGAAAATTACATAATTAGTTCATGGCCCTGCCACTGACAAATGCATCACCCTCTAGTTATTCGGTAACAGGAGGAAAAATAATTTTTAAGAGCTCAGAAGGAAAAGCTGCAGGCAGAAAGGGCAAAAAATGAGTTTGCCTCCCAGGTGCAGCCAGGAAAACAGTGTCAGCAAGTTTAGTAGCCCCTGGCAGCACTGTCACCAGGCAACATCAAAAGGATGGAGCACAAGGAGTATGTATCAATTAGACTGCTTGCACTTCCCAGAACCAAAGACCTTGAAAAGAAAACTACTTTGCTCAGAAAAGAGGCTATAGTCTTTATTTGCATGGGCTATGACTCAAAGCAAAATATCTGCTGTGTGATTATCATATATATGAAAAGCTGCTGACCACATCTGGACTTCAAGTCAGTGTTCTGTATTTGTTAAATGCACACGAGTGATTTGGTACCTAAAAATCCAGAAATCTTGGTAGCAGTGGAGTTAGGAGGCTGGCAGGCAGGATTTGTTTAAGAAGAAAAGCAAAGCAATATTGGCCAATCCTTACTGGATCTCTCAATGGAAAAGTGTGGAGGAGGTTTTACAGCAACTCCTGTGAGACATCGAGAAGTTTGATAAGAGGATCCATGTTTACCCCTGAAAGAATTTCCTACCAAGGTCATTGACATAGAAACCAAGAAAGAAAGAAGGATAAATAAGAGAAACCTGCAACTACCTATTCCAATAAGCACTTTGTTTGTCTTTCCTGTAAAGGAAGTGTAAAACTAGGAGTTTTGTAAGAATGTGTAAAAAGCATTCATGCCAGAATAAAGACAGGTTTGAAGCCTTCTGAGAATGGAGAGTTGCTTTGTGTTGTGACTGTCTCAACTATGACAGAAAAGCATCTTTCCTGCAGGAATCTGCCTGCATTTCTTGGCTCACCACTCCCAAGCAAACAGCCCTGGCTCAGGGAAAGCCCAGCACCATCCCCAGCAGGGGCAGGTGCTGCACCCAGGACCCATCACACATTTCTTGGTTTTCCTATGACAGACATTGCAACAGGCACTGATGACATGTGGGAAAGCATTAAAGAACTGACGTTTATACTGTAATTTTGTCCTTTAAAGACAAACATAAAGTCAACTGTAAAGATATTTACAGCAGCTTATGCTCCAGTTTCTAAGGCAGCCAGGATTCCTGTTCTGACTGCTTTAATTCAAGGGGCAGGTCTAACCCTCACAAGCTGACACAAAGGAATGGCTCCACCACAAATCCATCTCCTACTCAATGAGATGAGGGATATCCTCATTCCAAGGTGAAATCCATGCAATGAATGTCTCCCCTCCATCCCTGAAGGCTACACAAAGACCACCCAGTCTGACCAGCTATGCTTGGACATTCCTGTAGCAAAACACACCCGAACCTGCCTTCCTCTGCCTGTGACAAGGAAAAATTCCACCTCCTTTGCTAGAAGAGTAACTTTAGATTTGATGCTCCAAGAAGAAATTTAAGTCACTACTGTATCATCTTTGTGCAAGATGAATTTGTGATCTAAGTCAAATTTCTTCCCAGAATACACAATGTAATTCCCTATAACGAGCTTCATAAGCACTGAAGGGCAAAACTTAATCCATAAATTACACAGCACTTCACCCTTTTAAACAGACTTTTACAAGCCACATGAATCATTTATGATTATGCAAGGCAAGTGATTTTACTAATCTAGAGATGTAATACGTATTTAGTTCTAGTTGTCTGCCAACATGCAACACAAGCCTAAAAAGCATCCCCGTTTTATTTTAACCTCTTCAGCTTTCCATCAAGCTCCTAAGGAAGCATAGTTAGTAAGGGCCAGCATGGTTTGATTTATTTCTATATCCCAACTCCATTTTCTTTCTAGCAATTGTTGCTTTCCAGGGGGAAAAAAAAGATTTTCTGCAGCAGAAAATCTGATGTTCCTTTATTCACTCCTTGCAGCCCTCCCCTTGGTGAGGCAGATCCTCTTGCTCTCTTTACTGCCCCCCACTGCCCCTGCACTACTCTCCAAGGTTTTTTAGAGTTTTTCTGGACTTGAAGAGAAACACTCTGTACACCTGAGACTGCAGCAACTGATGAGAGACAAACTAGGAGAGAAAAAAACCACCACAGCTACACAGGTGTTAACTTTTTGAGGTTTTTCTTAAAATCTGGTTTTGTTACAAACACTAAAAGGCATGCAACATCCTTATTTTTTGGGGTTTTTAAAAAAAATACACAACATCTGTTTCACAGTACAAAATTACAACCAGAGTCTAAATATATATACTTGGAAATATTGCTTTTGTTTGTTAACTGAAGGGAACTCACTGTGAAAACCTAGATCCTTTGACAGTCACACGACTGGGTGTTAGATAAATAAAATTAACATTTTAAAAATAAGACCAGACTACACAAAATTATCACCACTGAATCCATTTGCGTTGACCATTTGCTTTTTTTAGTTTACATCTTGATTGTTTGGGTGAAGTAATCAACTCCCCACTGTGCAGTTTGGGTCTCTAGCAGTAAGAACTGTGGGTGTAAGAAAATACACTCACATTTCTCTGTTTCCAAAGTACAGGCTAGGGACCACAGCAGTTTAAAGTGTTCAGACCACCTCCAAGGAGTGGCATTTGAAAGGATGGAGTTGCTAATTCTCTGTTCTATCTTCAGCACATTCAGCCTTTTGCTGTTTGCTGGGGATCCCAGTCAGTGAGTAATTGTGTGAGCACTTAACGTGACAAACTCCTTTTGCTCCAGCTCAGGGAACAGCAATGGCCTTTGCAAACGCAACCCAAGCTCTGCTCAGGCCCATGAAATGCAGAAAAAAGGCAGGGTTAACACTGCACCTCCCCATGGTCATTAACCCAAGGAGGCTGGACTATCACTGTCTAAATAACTGGATGCAAAACTATTTTTTTATGCATATATTTAATTTGTATCAGGTATTCCAAATCCTTTCTTTAAAAACATTAGCATGTGACTGCAGATGCAGTTTTTGTAATATATTGTTTTGCTACAATTTGTCCCAGATAAGACTTGAATTGTTAGGTATTTCTGCTGCCTTCATTCAGAGTTTTAATATTCCCTGTGAATATATAGCTTTTATCCTGCTATTAGTAAAGCCTGCAAGGAAGAGATAGAGTACACTGACCAAGGGAAAACTCATTTTCTCAAAAGGCAGCAAGATGAGATTCTACATATTTTCATTCAGAACTGTAATTTTCCACATTCACCTGCTCATATGTTTCAATTTCAAAATCTGTCATAAAAGTTCCTTAAAATTATTCTAAATTAAATGCCTCCAACTACTATTTACAAGACTATTTCTAGAGCTTCCAGAGCCATAGCATCAAAATTTAAAAGTCATGTTGTTTCCACTAGATATATCACATGAAAAACAGGATTCACTCACAGCTGCCAAAAAACCCAGCTGTAATGCAGAGGGGGAAAATCCCCACTGTCTTGCAATCTGCTTCTGAGGAAACCTACGAATAGAATATTTCAGTGGGAAGGAACCTACCCTGATCTCCCAATCCAACCTCAGGGCTGACAAGAGGCTCAAGGATGTTCTTAAGGGCTAAATTACACCTAAATGTAATTTACATGTCCAAATGACACCTAAACCCCAGCAGGCTCTGGGCATTGACCACCTCCCTGGGAAACCTGTCCCAGTGTTCCACCAGCTTCCTGATCCCCACCATCCTTGAGGTGTCACACACACTATATTTATAGTTAGGTACACTTTCAATTTGCTCACAGTATATACAATAAAAAACTTCACAGTAACTGAGAATATTGGCTCTGCTAATGAAGCAAAGCTGCAGTTCTGTAAATCCAATTATCAGTTCATATCCTGCACACAAAAATAGCTGAACAGGCACTTACTGAACAGATAGTGGGAAAGCTGACTTTTAATAGCAAAATTCTGAGCCACATTACCAGTTTCAACAGAAAAATGTGGTCCTGTCTACAGGAAAAATGATACTTAGGAAATGAAGGGCAGCAATTTTCATAAGGAGCTAAGTGGCAGCAGGAAATGGGGACAGGGCAGTGGCAGAGACAGAGCCACTTCATGCATGGGCAGTAATAGGCAAGACTGCTCCTCACTCTTTTAACTTCTTGAAAATTCTCATTACAGCTTCATCACCCCAAGCCTTTAATAAATCCTGCAACAGCCTTGAGAAACAATTAACCACAGCATATCAAGTTAACACAGTCTACCAACATCTCTCCTCTCAGAGGCAGCAGCCAGGAGAATCTCTGCCTGAACATCTCCCTCACTGACTAACTGCAAAAATTAGACTGAAGATTTGAAAAGGCCATTTCTGGAACTGCAAACATAAAACTAGATTTATCTGGAGGTCTGGAAAAGAAAGGAACCCAGGGGGCCTGAGGGTGGTGATGGAGCAGCTCAGAGCAGAAGGCTTCAGAAAAGGGTGCAAAAGAAGAACTTGTGAAATGCCCCTCGGCAGACAGAGTAACATTCCCCAGTTAAAGTGTTAGGAGTCATTCTTAATTAGAAAAACTACATCAACAAATAATTACCACTTTAAAAAAACCTGCAAGTGGAAGATGTCTTTTTGTTTAATCTATTAGACTGAAAGACTCAGTACCTTCAGTTTTCAGATGCATCAGGAAAGGAATCAATCCATAGAAATACTTCAACAGAAAATGCTTAGGTATGAGCAAACTGCATTCCAGAAGTGCAGTAATACAAGGAATATGGAGAATATGGACAGCCTCTTTGTTACTTACAGCAAACATTTATCTAGAAGTGATGAAGGATTAATGCATTGCAGCAAATAAACTTTGCTGCTAATAATATAGTTTGGAATATAAAAGAACTACCTACATCATCTAATTGCTAAATAGCTGCTCTAGTGTAAAGGGAAAATGCTTCACTAACAAATATGAGCTCAGAGAGAGAGCTACTAAAATAAGTAACTGTGCTTCAGTTTACACCTTAGTGCAATTTGATTAATTTTCTATTAAATAGAATATTAGAAATAGAAATGGAATTTTGTCTATTTCTATTAAATAGACAAATTTGCAGGAGTAGCATCTGCCCCTACTCCCTTACAAAAAATGCTGGACTCTTGGTCCTGCAGGGAGGGCCTTCCTTCATGTTAATATTTTGAAAAGAATGCATAATTTTCAGGCACCACTCTCAAGAGACTAGACAGAGGGTGTACAGAGAAATATTTATTTATAGGCTGCCTTAAAAAAAAACAACCTGTGGTGACAGAAGTCTTCAGTGATTTTTCTGGTTGGAGAATGATTCTGAATTGCAATCACTGATTTACTTCCTACTTGATTTATTTCGGACATCAAATACATCTTTTTTTGTTTTTCATCTGATTATAAAAGAGAAGCAATTTCCATTGTGTATTTTCTCTTTCTTTCTATCTACAGCATCCTACTGTTATCTCTTCTCATTTTGCTTTGGAGTTGTTACTTTCTTTAATGAAAGAACACACTTTCATTAGAAAAACCCCCAAACACATTAAACACCAAACCCATCTGTTATTACTTGCACTGCTGTTCTTCCTGACTGAGCCCCAGTATTGCAAACATCTCTCACAGATTAGCAGTGAAGTGAAGCTGCAAAAACAGCCCTTTTAAGTCATGATAAAAAGCACACTCTGTGCTATTGAAAACAAAAAAGACAGTGTCACTTCTCTTTTACTTTACCACCCTACAGCTCTGACATTTAAAAACTGCCCAGAAATTGGGGGTGAAGAAGAGAACTGCTCCATGTCTAAGTTTCCTTTTCCTGGGAGTCTGTTGAACTGGCTGTTCTTGATGAAGCTCCCAGATAGACAGCTCACATCAGCACTGCCAGCTTTTTTTCCATGCTGTGTTTCTACCCACTCTTTAATATGTTCTCCAACTCAGGAAAACCATTACCTTTTTTTATTTAGGCAATCTGCCCATTATGAAATTGAATGTAATAGTAGCTGTATGGAGTAATTTACAAATGCTAAGCACCTACTACTTTCTAGCCAGATTCTACTTCATAACCAGATTCTCAATCTCATTTTAATGAAAAGTCAATTTTCAACATGCCCCGTGGCTTGTAATTTCCTCTTCAATTTCACACTCCCTTTAAGCCACAGCGGAAAACACCACCCCACATTCACAGCCCTGCAAACTTGCTTCCTTCCCAGCTTAGGCATTTTGGTTTTTCCTGTGTGCTTTAGTTCATTTCTGCTGCTCATCCCTTTCTCAATGTCTTTTGTACTTTACAGAAGCAGTGGGATGTTCTAGGATGTGTTTTTGGATAGCTAACATTCCCAGAGCTACTGGGATCCTTTGCAGTTCTCAGGAAGCATGCAAATCAGCAGTGATTCTCCTCCTAGAATTTATTTTTTATCATTTAACTCTCAAATTATAGGACTCAAAAGCACATCTAGCACCCATATATTGCAAGATAATCACTAACACGACAAAATGCAATGAGATAAATTAAAGATTTGCAGTCTTTGCTGTTGGCCAGATCACTGAAGTTAAAAAGTTTTATTAAGATGGAAGTCTAAAGCCAAGGTATTTGACCCATCTCATTTGGCTAGAGATCCCTAATTTGTAAAATCAGACAAATGTCACCATTTATCTGCTTCAATGGCTTTTCAAAAGAGAACAGTCCCTCAGCAGGGCCTTGGAATTGAACACAGGCACTCCTCTAATGCTTTTTTCAGCTGATTTAATAAGATAATAGGCACCAGTGCCTGTTATCTGAGGAGCACAGAGCAGTCTGCCAGTGCCTCCAGACAGGCTCTACCCCATAATCCAAGCTGGACATTCCTTGCTACACTCAGACCTAAACACAAGGCAGGGATCAGACCACTGCAACAGATTACATGGAATAAAGGGTACGTGAGGCATCACAACCAAGGGAAAAAAGCCAATTGTTCCTCTCACACGTTACAAGGCTGTGGCCTAAGATGTAATTTATTAAGACTCTTAATTTGAAATCATTGTGTTTTCTCATGTCTATCAGAAATCAGTGTCCATTACAGTAATGTACAGCTATTTTAAAAAATCATTCCTGCTTTCATTTTGCTACCCTCAAATTTTTAAAGAAAATGGCAGTTTACTATGTCATTTGAGGTTATAGCTGGGAAAAATGGGTGTTTTAGGGGGCACTGAGTTCCCCGTTAGGTTTATAGTTTTATAATTTCTCACTATACTCATCACATGCCTACAATTTTTACACATTCTTTTCAGATGAAAAGGGTTTGCATAAAAGGGCAGAAAATAGTTTGATAAGCATATTTTTTTTCCAAACTGTCAATTACAGTGTTTCAGAGAATTTGTTTTAGTAAAATATGGCTATCAAATAATAATAATTTTGATGGAAGAAATCTGTTCATTCACCAAGCCTATGTTAAAAGCACACTTGAACAATTTCAAAGAGATCTTACTTCTTAAAGAGATCCTAGACTATAAAATGTTTAAAAAGCTACACATCTGTAAGGCAGCCTCTACAGGGACTTAGCAAAAAGGGCTGACAGCCCAAATGAAGATCTCATAAGACCAGAAAGAACTGCTGCCCTTTTGAGTGGTCAAATTCATTCAGTGGCCATGCATTCATGGCTCACATTTTCTAGCATGGAACTGGTCTCAGAAAGGCTCTCCCCAGTAAAGCCAGCCAAACAAGCAATTCTCCTAAGGAAAAGGAATACAGGTTACTCAAAGAGTAAAAAATAGTACTAAAAGATGTAATTATGTCATACAGCATAATCTTCTTACTCTTGTAATATTAGCACAAGACCAGCTTGGCCTGTTAGCAGATTCTTATTATCTTGCCTCTGTTCTTAGAACATAAAGAGCAATTTTCCAATAATTTGTAGCAGAAATGGCCCAGAGAATGGTTCTCAAAATCATTAGACTGATCTTCAGCCTCCAAAAGTGCCTAAGGGCTCCCATGTCTGACCACACAAGCCAGCTGTCTCATCACAGGAAACCATAAATCAGAAATCTCAAAGTTAATAGTGCAGAATAATGCTCAGGCACAAGTAATTCTCTGCAACTGCTGCCCAGCATTGATTTGCAGCTGACAAGATGTTGTTTATTGTACACTGCATTACAAAATAAACCCTAGCAGAGGTAACCCACTAATCCCAAACCAAGCACACTTCAACTGCAGTGCTATGAAATGAATCTTTAAAGGAAGGGATGTGGTTCCTGGCCATGGACTTCCTAAGAAATCATTAAGAAACAGGATTATGTCAATCATTTACTAAACCAGGGTAATAATCTGCCTCAGATGATGACTGAGCTGCTTTTGGTTTACAAGAATGAAATATTCCTGCTGAAGTTCAGGGAAGTTATTTTTCTAATATAGGCAGCTGCCCTCATCAAAAATCTTTAATGTCTGTCAGAAATCAAGGGAATTTCCCCATGTCTTCTTTGAAAATGCACATTCTTAATCATAATTACTGGGGAACCTCATCTATAATATTAAATTAATATTGGAAAAGGAAAGAGTCATCACAGAATTAAATACCCAGATTTTTGTCTTTGGCCATGAAGAGAAAACAGAATTCACTATAAAAACAGCATTCAGTGGTGAAACAGTTTCCTTCAAGACAGGAGTTTTACTGCAGGGTCTCCTCCATATCTAGCTACCATATCTGCACTGATCATCAACAACCTAATCCGAAACCACATGAACAATGCAAATCTTTTTGGTAAAAACTTGATCCAAAAACTTTCCATGGATAGTCTCTGCAAAACTACTATGGATCCTCTTTCCAGAATAGTTGAATTTGAGTGAAATTACTGTCCTAGCTGATGAGACTGCGTGTATTACAAAGCCCTCAAGTTTCTAGAATATGTAAATGCTATACTGCTTTTCCCCTTAAACACTGTACAAGTAGAGTTTTTTAAGTGGGTTCCTCTTCTCCTTCCCTAAATTTCAGCTTCATGCCCTCAAAGGTTAAAGTTAAGCCTGCTCAACTTCCACTTATGGAAATTTATTCAAAAAACAGGACCAAGACAAAAATATTTGTATAGCTACTTGTAAATCTACAAGTTGATGTTAGTGCTTAGATCACCTAATAAGTGACTTCACACTTGAATAATTGGCTACATAGAGATGCACTGAAGTTGGAAAATAAAACCACAGATCACACATTCCCATGCTTAGGTGACACTGCCACTGAAAGGTGAGAGGGGATCTCTCACTGAAAGGTGAGAGGGCTTGACACAGAAGTCTTTTAATTTTACAGGGCATCTCAAAATGACTGACACATTATGTGAGGTTCCTGTTTGCTTGTGGGCTTTTTCTATACACTCTGTGATATCAGAATTACAGGACTAAAACCCACTTAAGTCAGCTGCACTTCTAAGACAAAAGACTTGCAAAGACAATTCATTATGTTGCTCCTATCTGAAACTCACTGGTGTTGGGTTAGCAGAGAGAAGAGCTGCTCTGATGTCAGATTTCAGTATCACAGTGGAGCTAACATTCATTTCCCATGCAGCATAGGTAGGTGCATTTGCAGCTTATTTCACCTCTTAGGAGGAAGATGAAATACAGAAGCCCATCATAAAAGCAGTACAGAACTTACAGCCCTTGTGGCCTAAACAAGAGATGGAACACCACTGACCTCCCAGTTTCCTCCCACCTATCCCCCTTTCAGTATACTGAGAAGAAAGACCAGGAGTTAGGGTCACATATTTAAGCTAAAGATTCTGATTTGGGAGTAATGAAGAGAAACTGGCACAGGTAAACCCTAGCCTTGCCAAAGGTCAGCCTTGACCCACATGCTAGAAAGAACACCTGCTTAGTGACCAGAAATGTGCTACTTTTAGACACCTGTGCAAAACAAATAAATACTGCTGGCAGTTCTGCCCCCTCTGCTAGAGAACACCCACAACAATTAGCTTCTTTGTAGTAAAGCCTTGTTTGGTACTAATAATCTCATTTCTTTATTGCTTTTCACAGGGAAAAGTGCATTTTCTTCTGCACCCCACCACCACCACCACGTGCTGGCCACGCAGAACGAAACACATCCTAGGGAACTGCTGTTTTGAGACAGCAGAACATCTGTTCAGTTTGATACTTCTCTCCCCTACCCCTCTAACCAAGCATTTTGGGGCTTTTCTGCTATAACTGATCATTCAGAAGCCCATGGTAAAGTGTCCTAAAACTTTCTGCACAAAAGAGCCTCTTCAGTAGATGGACAGCAGGCAATTATTTGATTCAGGACTTGACTGTGACTCCTGGGTTAGGTGCATTGTTATGCAAATACACAACACATTCAGACAGCACTTGCATTACAGAATGCTGCAAATGCCTGCAAAGAGAAAATTAAAGCATAGTGTTAAAAATGATACGTAGGCTTCCAGCTAATTTAATTTGCATAGAAGCACATGAGGGATCTCAGAAATCTAAGATAGCTCCTTTTTCTTCTATTTTGCTGCCTTAAGCTAGGATGCCAAGAGCAGGTTTGATATAAGAACACCAAGCACATGCCAATACCAAATCAGTCTGTAAAAGGGACACGTAACTAACACAGCAGCTTAACTGGAAGAAAATATTTTGCTAAGTACAAAACAGAGACCCGCTACAAAACATAATGTAAGCCCTCTAAATTGAGAATGTGCAGCTCCCAGCAAGGCAGCCAAGGTTCCCAAGAAAAGATGTGGATCTCCCCAGGTCCAAACTTGAGGCCAGCTTTGGAAGAGAAAGGGTTTGGCAATGGTGCTTGGCTTGATTTGGGCACACATCATCATGGTGATGTAGAAGCCTTAAAAACTCCACTCTGAAGGCTCAGCAGCACAGTGAAGCATCACCACAAAACCTCTGTGACAGAATGAGTCAGGCAGTCGCCCAGAACTGACTTCCAGTACTGACTGCAGCAGAAATCTCTGCTCACAGGTGAAAACCAGCACTTTCCAGACACTTACAGCAACTCTGCCAGCCTGGGAGGCAAACACAGCTACCACCACAGGGTTCAAGCAGCTGCAGCAACTCAGCATGTGCTCAACATTTCTGTGTGTCAGAGGCACAAAGGTACACTCCAAGAGCAGTGAAAAATGTTTGACTGTGAAGCTTCTGCAGAAATGACAGACTGCTAGAAGTCTAAGGACACCTCCTCAGTGCAGGGTCTTCATCTGACTCAGACAGAAGATCAACCAGAATTATCAAACTTCATTATTTGAAAACACCAGTACTTTTCTCACTGGCAGATTAAAAAACCCACAGTTGACCTTATTCACAACTCTTCTAGGGCTAAACCCAAACTTTGGAACATCTCCTCAGTGCAGGGTCTTCATCTGACTCAGACAGAAGATCAACCAGAATTATCAAACTTCGTTATTTGAAAACACCAGTGCTTCTCTCACTGGCAAATTAAAAAACCCACAGCTGACCTTACTGACTTTTCTAGGGGTAAACCCAAACTTTGGGAGCACCAGTAAAATGACAAATAAATATGTCATCTCTAACTTCATGCCTTTTTTCTTTTGTAAATACCTGATAATGCAACAGTAATTTTTTTTAACAGCTAAGACTACTAGCATGAAACTTACCTTCATTTGCTTAGTGCCAGAAAAAATATTCCTAAATTCAAGTATATCAGCTAATTTTAAAGTTCCACAGTATTTCCCTTTTAGTACCCATCCTGTACACATACAAAAAAGCATGTGCTTTTGTGTATTCATCTGAAATTGAATTCCCCCTCCCCCACCCCCCCCAAAAAAAGTGAGGCCTGAATTAAATTTAGTCCCATCTTATATGGGAGAACTTAAATTTTTATCCTGTAACAATAAAACATGGAGTCTGTTTCCTGCTCAGGCTTACAAGCACTGATATTTTATCAAGAGCAAATACTGTGGAATATTCTGAGGTGCTTGCCCATCCTGCTCAAGGACTTCTGTGCAGAATTTCAGTTAAGCTACATTTATTGGTAACATTTCCCTGGGGAATGGTAACTGGTGGACAACAATCATGGGCAAGTAAGGTACCAGGGCAGCAATTTCTTTCCTAGGGGGTGGAGTAGGGATGGGAACCCTGCTCTGCATTTAGCTTGCACTCACTGCACTTCTTGGATGACTTGGACCAACAAAGCATGCATTTGGGACTGTTTTAAGAGTGCATTTTTACAAAAAATCCTTAAATAGCTAGTAGGGTATTCCAGGGCATCTATGTGTGCTTTTAAACACACATTTTTATCCCTGTCTATTTAGAAGCAGGCCATTTGAACTTTATGTTCTTTATTATAAATGAACTTTCCTGTAGTCACTTTTTATCCAACTACTGGCCATCATCACATGGAGTAAGAACATCTAGCACAATCCTGCAATTAGGCAGAACTTAAAATTCCCAAAGCCAGTCACCAGAATGATAAAATTCCCCCAGTGAAATGAAACCTGCTAGACTAAGGCTCTCAGTGTAGGGCCTGCTTATCTAGCACAATCCTGCAATTAGGCAGGATTAAATTAAAATTCCCAAAGCCAGTCAGTCAGGACCAGAATGATAAAATTCCCCCAGTGAAATGAAACCTGCTAGACTAAGGCTCTCAGTGTAGGGCCTGCTGGTCTGATCTGGTATGAAGGAAATGTTTCTTCATGTAGAAACCTGGCTGCACTGTCAGGCTGTGCAGGGACACTTCAAAGCACACTGCTGGGAATTAAAGTTATTAATTACTGCAGCACCACAGAAAATCTTGAAAGGGGTCAATTGACAAAGCTGTTGGAAGGAAAACTGCAAGCTAAGCTTCCAAAAGCAAATGTGTTACAAAAGCAATTTTTTGTGAACTTATTCACTGTCACTCATCTTCAGCTTGCATTTACTGTATATAAGAAATGCTTAACACCTTTAAGTGGCTGCAAGCCTATATATTAAATTACCATCCTTCTAGCCCCTGCTGCATTAACATCAATAGCAAGGCTGCTTGTACCTCAAGCTCCTGCAGGCTGTAATGAAATCTTCTAAGTCTCTGTGATACAATATGAAAGAGTAACCTAGAGAGACTAACTAAACCATGTTTCAGGGTAAGTTTAAAAGAAATTAATTCAGAACTGTTCCTACAATATAGTGCTTATTACAGGCTGTTAAATGTGCTTGCACACTTTAAAAATGCAATACCATTAGTAACCAGCAGCTATTCAACTGCATAAGCATAATTTAGATAGCAAGAGTACCAGATTTCTTCTGCAGTAATCAGAATGTTAAAAAGTATGTCAGGGGATTATTTAAGATTTATTTTTTAGATCAAATCAGCAGTTACATTTCATTACTAGGGAATCTCCCCCCCAGTCCCCTTGCTGTCCCATCTGAAATGGTCAGTACAGTTGTGGCACTGAAAGAACATGTCTGAGCTGTGCAGTGACAGCTTCTTGCCAAGGCCTCCTGGCACCTCCTCTCCATCTGAAAGATGAACTGCAAGCACACATTGCAAGATACTGCACCCAGCAATGCCTGAGAGTTCACAATTCTTACACAGAATATACTCCTGCACCTGCCCTAAAAACACACAAAGACAGTACTGTGATGGGTAGGTGGGAATGGAGAAAAGGCAGGCCAATACTGGGTTCAAGACAACAAAAATAAAGAGGAAATCCAGCTCTACTCCTTCACACACAGCACCAAGGCCATGTTTTTGCACTCGGATAGAAGCTGCAAAGAATAAAATCCTTTTCACTGAAATTCTACATATATTCTACATACATTATTTTTCTAAGTACCTACACTTTTAGGTAGCCTGAGTAAATTACCTGTAGACAATTTGCACCTACTTCTATTCCTACTCTGTGATTTAAAAAGAACATTATGCTGTGTGACCTTATTATCTAAACATTTATACACACATGAACACAGATGCATATACATAGTCTGAGAGATTCCTCAGGAATCCACAGGCACAGAACCTATAGTAAGTCTTCATTTACCACAAAAAATAAAATAATAAAAATCCTAAATTAAGAGAACCTTAAAAAACATAGTTTGATGTTTAAATGCAGCTCCACTGAATACAATGAAGTTAGCTCACATGCTAACTTCATATGTGTTTTATCTGCAGGACAGTATATATACAACTACACACCTGCCACCCCATTTTTGCAAATCTGAATTTCAAACTGAGAGTTCATTTTAATTTTGTCTAAACAGTAAAAACTGTGTTTGAAAACCCATGCTTCAAAGGTGAGCAACAGCTAAAGGAAGTTGACTTTTCTGGACATAGAAAATACTATAAATTGAACAAATAGGCATTATTTTAGTCCAAATGCAAGACCTGAGATGTATTTTAATCCATGTATTCATTCTCACAAAAACCAATACAGAAGTATCAGATTGTTTATAGCAAGAATGTACAGTCATCTCTTGTTCTAGTTTCACACACTTGTTATTTCTGACTCTATTTCAAGCACTAATGGAAACCATGAAGAAATGGACTGAGTATCCTGTCCTCATTAGACTCTCTAAGTTTCATCCAGAGATATTACAGGAATTAAAGGAGGCAAGACACTTGACCCTCCATCACAATATTCAACTTTTCAAATTAGCTGATTTAGAGGAACAGTTTGAATTGAGGATTAAAACTGTGTAATTTAAACATATGTACAAGCTGTTCTGCTGAAACTCAGAGCCAGGGTGAAAGCAGGAATAAAATTAGCACACATCCTCAGCATACTTTCCTTTTGGAGTACGTCAGAGATGTCACAGCTCCGAGAGCCTTGAGCCCAGCAACCTACAAGAGCACTGGGTACAGCACCTGCCAACAGATCAGCACTGGGCTCACTGGAACTGGTGCAAGGTAAGATTAATGCACAGCCCCTGTCACAGGGCTCGTCCAATCTGCTTTTAAGGGAACAGACACAGCCCAGTTGCTTACACTTTAGATTAACAGTGAGGTTTTGTCTCCAGATGCAACAGGACTCCACTCTAGAGAAGTTATTACTGAAAATTGTGCACAAACTCAATTAAAAAATAACACATTTCTTCTTATCTGCCTATCCTCAAAATGTAACACTTACAATGCTCCAATGAACCCTGGAAATGCTCCCATGCTTTTGTATTAGGAATATTTGTCATTACCAAACCAGTTAAACCCCACTACAGATCAAATTCAAATTACTTAGCTTATTAGAAATAATTGAATAATAATAATAATTCTATTAGAAATAACAGAATAATTTCTAATTAGAAATTAATTAATTACAAATGAAGATATCCTCATGTAGTAGTTAACTACATGTACATAATGCGCACACAGCAAATGCTATCTGTGCAATGTTATACAGTTACAGACCAATGCATATTCCTTCTTGTCACTTTTGAATTGCTTTATGTAAGAAACAAAAAAAATGTCATAGGATGTTAGGTACACAACGTGTCATTGCAGAAATCCAAAACTGTCACTGGATATGGAGCACCCATCATTCTGAAGCCACTGGTGAGAAAAATCAAGAATAAAATGAGGAGGAAACCCAAGACACTCTTGTAAATGAAGACAACTAGTACTAACAGAACACAGGAATGCCATGGGGAAGGGCTTGCTCCCACAGACCTTCCAGCTAAGAAAAGTCACTGGATTTCATCCCAGCCATGACTCAAAGCCTTCCCACAGTCTGTAAAGACATTCTGCAGCAAACAGCCACACATTATTTTAGGTAGTAGCATTAGCAGAGATGGTTTAACAGGAAGTGTTCTCTCAACCATCACGTTTCCCAAAATCTGAACAAAGATCAGGAACTCAACCAGCTGGCAGCTGGAAGAGATGTAGAAAAGAATCAAAGATTACAATTACAGCTTCCCTCTCCCAAGCAGATGGAGAACCAATCCACAGCAAATACAGCATACACAAGAAACCTGTTAACTTCTGGTTCTTTCAGGTTCAGACATAGGAAGCCCAAGTTTGTGCCTGACCTGACACACAGATTCCCCCCTCAAAATATCAAAGAATCAATGAATGACTTCAATGGAAGAAAGCACACAGTAAGTTTTCACTGTCCTTCTTACATTTGGAAGGGACACTTCAGAAATGTTGTGAACAAGAGCACACATCTAACATGGCTAACTTCTGTCACCCCACATGGAAAGAATACAACAGAACAGGAAGTAGTTTGTGTTTATTTATGTGTAAATAGCAACACATTATAGAAGAGGGTTCAGAGTAATCTCTTCATTAGGCATCGCTTCCACTTCAAAAATGTCCTAAAACCTCCCCACAGTATTTTTAATGATCAAATACTGCAAACAGAATTATGAAGAAACCCACTAGTGTTGTACTGCATGCATCTTCTCAAACTACAAATGTCAGTATGTGGGCAATTTTCTGATATTACACAGCTTATAGGACCAGGGGAACTATGCAAGATGTAGACACATCTGTATTCACACTTTAGCAGAAGAGACAGGAAGAAGGTGCATTCACTTTCTAGTGCAAGTCTACAATAATCACACAGACAGAACAACATTTATTAACAGGAATGGAACAAGTCCACACATGAATAAGAAAAGATCATAAATAATACAGCTGTAAAAAAGATTGAAAATCTCAGACTGAGGCAGTCAAGACTGTGGAGTATGGGTATTTGTACAGAGCACCTGTACAGCAGTTTCTCAAAGCTTACCATGAGAAATGTGGCTGGCTACTGGGTTGGGCATGGATTATCATGGGGATGCTTTCCATTAAGAAATTCACTAAGATCAGCTGGTGATACACACAATATATTCAGTTGAAAGTACCACTAAACAGAATCTCAGGCAAGAAGTCTATTCTACTTTGACTTCTGATCACTCCAACTTCATCCTGACAGAAGTCAGTTCCCATTTTTCCCCAAGCAGAATAATTCTGGTGATATGCACAACATTCTCCTTTCTGAATTCATAACCAGACTAAAGTAAAACAGGGGAAGAAAATACTTTGAAGAAACACAGACATTTTAAACAAAAACAGTAATTTTTCTAAATGGTTTTATTTACATTTTTTCATATACAAGTACGTTAAATGATACATTCTGACTAGTATCCACACCAGTGTGAATTACATTAATTAAAGATACTGATGTATTGCATAAGATGAAATGCAAAACAATCAACCCTAAGCTGTGGTCCAACCCCCTGAATGTGAGATGCTTCACACAGCATCTGTTTGTTACAAAGACATTTAAAATTCAAAATGTCCATATGAAATAGAAGTTATCTAAACAAATGTATCTGGTTGCATTTCTTTAGGACAAGCAATAACACAGGAGTCTTGCAAAATTCTCAAGACAAAAAAATACATATTAACAGCCAAACCTTTTACATGTATGTTACCAGCTTTGTATTTATTGTTTCTAGACTTGGGGCTACTTGTCACAACTGTCTTCTGGATATGATTTTTATGTCTTTAATTATGGCAACCTTTTAACCCTTATTAACAATGTTCAAAGTGACCAGGATACAATGCTGTACCACTCAATAAAAAAGGTAAAAAGGTGTGGTGTGAACTGGCCTGAAGCATTCAGGACAATTACAGAGGAAACTTTCCATTCAGAGTACATGGAACTAAAAATTCCTCAGATAATATAAAAAAATCTTGAAAATATGTGAATACAGTTTGATGAATGTGCTTAAGAGGATTTTCAACCTGGTGATTTCTCAAAGGAAACTAGCAGAGAAAAAAAAAGGCAACTTCAAAAGCTTGCTTCAGAGCTACTGAAGCATTTATGACACTGGTAAAATAAATGTTCTTCCATGAGCATGAAAAGCATTATCAGGTCATTCTGTATCTAAAAGATGGTTCAATCAGTCAAAGTGACAAAGAAAACAGTAACAGACAGCTGGGCCTATGGGATCACAGGGTATTAAACTGGATTTATTTTCACATTTCTGAAGCACCTTTTAGGCAGGTGCCAAAAGCACTTTAATCACTAAAGCAGCCTCACAACAACCCTGTGAGGTAGGTAGGTATCTGATTCATAACGGCAAACAGGTTAAATAACTTACCCAAGGAGACACAGCACAGCAGCAGAGCAGGCTAGAGTCCAGATTGTGAGATCTATGAATTTAATATTATGGCACACGTGGGGCTGGGACTTAGACACTCCTTTGTACAACTGTGAAAGAGGCACTGCCACATCAATCGAGTCAAGTTTTCTGAGAGGAGGTTTTTATGAGAAAGGTATCAGAAGAAAAGTGTACTTTAAGTAACTAGAGAAAATAAGAGTTTGGGAAGAATAGCACTACTGTTTCACTTCCTAAATGTTAACAGATGCAGAATAGCAAGTTCACTATTTTACTTGCTTAAATACTTAGCAAATCCAAAACTCTACTTAGATGTTCAAAGAGTATGACCCAAAACTGTGAACTAGGAGTTGTTTCATCCACTTATATTATTTCTAAGTCCTGTAGCTCTTATTTGAAGGTCAGAAGAAATAATAACCAGTGCAAGAATCCAAACTTTTCATCAATTTCAACTTTAATAGTGTAATTCCTGTTAACAGACTGTCAAAGCATGCTCTTCCTAACTCATCTCCATGTTCTACTGACTACCTAACCAGTCACAATGCAGAGAGCAGAGCATATAAATCAGTGCTTGGCACACAAAATGCTAATTTGGTTACTTCAGCACGCTCTGTGTACCAGTTGTGGTGAGCTGGATGATACACTGAGTGCTGGCTGAGCACTGCTCTCAGCTATATTCCACTAGGGAACACAGTCATACACAAAAAGCAGAACAGTCAGTGAGCTGAACAAACACAGCCATAAAGCCAAGAGGTAATCACAGCAGCAAGGCCTGCACTTTCAAGTTATACATTACAAATGCAACTGGCATATGCAGTTTTTGTTCAGATAGTTTATCAACAATTTCTACTGAACACTGGAAGCAACTAAAGAGAACACATTTGTTAAGTCAGGCAAAGGGGAATTTAAAGACTTTTAACAACTTGGAGAGCACAGCTGTTAAAGGGCTAACTTCTTTTTTGTAAGGCTCTTTTCATAACCCTCACCCTGGCTCATCTTCCAATACACCAGAACTAGGTAATGTTTTTCAGCTCTGATTTGTGTCTTTCAGAGGGCGAAAGTCTCTAGTGAAAGACAACCTGCCAGAACAGAACCCCCACTTCCCCCCTCTTTCTGTCTTTCTGGGATGAAAGAGAAAACATGTTCATGTTGAAGAATAAAATACTTGTTTTGACACCAGAGGAAATGCAGGTAACAGATGACTGAAGATTTTGCAAATTTCAGATTTCATTAATGAGGCAGCAAAAATAAATTGAAAACAGTGCAGGAGATCTACCAGTTTTTTTGTACTTTTCATGGCTAGAAAGTTATATACTTCTGAACAGCCCAAGAAAAGCTTTCTAGCAGGAGGAGGCTACTAAAATTGCCAAGGAAAAAAAACTTTTGGAAAATAACTTTCCTTATACTCCTTGTACATCTTAAGGCTGCAGTAAAAAGAAGCCTGAACAGAATTCCTCTACTCAGCCTTCAAAAATTAACTGAAGTCTTAATTTAACCACTTGATTCTTAATTTAACCACCTGAGTCTTAATTTAACCATTTGATAAAGCATTTTGATTTGAATTCACCCAGATGGACTGTACAAATAATATGCAACTGAAAACAACACTGACTACAGTGCCCAGTTGTGTGAGCATATTTTTTTAGAGAGGAATTTGGAAATAAGTTATTTCAACTTATAGCTATGTATGCTTAAAATAACCAGAGAACAGTAGAGTGCTTTGCTCGTAAACTGGCCACTATCAGTTGTAATATGTTAATTTTCAACTTTCCTGGTTACAATAAGTCATAACTGGGATTTTAAAAGTTAGGCTGTTAAGATAAAAAAT
Source organism: Onychostruthus taczanowskii (assembly GCF_017590055.1). Lineage (NCBI taxonomy): Eukaryota > Metazoa > Chordata > Aves > Passeriformes > Passeridae > Onychostruthus > Onychostruthus taczanowskii. The sequence goes on along the minus strand of NW_024505450.1, from coordinate 2,498,158 downwards.
AAATTTCTGAAAATCACCTCCTTACATTTCTTTCAAATATAACCCTATTCAGGTGTAACCTCTACCAGGAATCTACAGCTCCTATTTTTCCATTGTTTTGAATAACAGAACTATATATTGCATTTCTCTACTATTTGAAGTGTATAATTAAGCAGACACACAAGAACTAGTGATGGTTATGACAATTCTTTCCCTCTCAGATTTACCTCACAGTCCCTGGTACCTGTAACTGCTGAGGTGCTGACCTGCCCTCCTTGAAGGAACAGGTAAAAAATTCTGCCCATGACTGTTACAAGTTTGCCACTGTTAAGGTTTCTAAATACTCTTAGATTGTAAATGAGGGGAGGTGATGTCTGTCAGTTCATCTCTGAATGTGGTTTAAGGCAGGGAGCTTTACACTGACAACAGGAATTTCTGCTGAAGGATGTACAGTATAGTACTGGCTTTCAGAGATGGCCTTACTCAACCCTTAAATTTGAGGCATGGGAAAGGTAAAGGTTTTAAAAAAGCACAGAAATCAGGAAATTTAATGCAATATGAAATTAGATTCAATTCTGAAAACTAGAACCTGTAGCAAACATTTCAGGGTATACAAGAGGCTAATGGGATTTGGCTGCAGGGTCCAAAAAGCAAAAATATGTATTTGTATGTTAGTCCATTTGCAATCTCCCAAACATGAATAACCATCAGCATTCTAACTACTGCTACAAACAAGACAGTGAAAACTCTCTGTATTTAATTTGGTAGCATTTAATTTAGATGGCACTATTTTGCACTGCAGCATCTTACTATAAACTGCAAAATAAAAATTTCTGCTTGATTCCCATGATTCCAATTTTCCTTATCTTCAAAATTTACTGCCAGACATTTCTGGATAAGTAATTTAATGTAAAATAAGATATGATAACTATGCAATGAAATTTCACATCAAATGGAAGAAAAAGAGAGCTCATTTCTCATCTATAGAACACAGGCCCCCACCCCAGAAGTTTAGCATATAGAAAATCTGTCTCAAGGAAAATGTGCAGGCAGAAGATGCCCACAGAAAACATGTGTATTAGTATTAAATACCAGCTACAGAAAGGAATCAAACCAAAATGAACACCACCACCCCCTCCCCCATGATTATACAGGGAATTTCATGGCATGTCATTAGAGACAGTTTAACTGACCAATGCACTTAGTGGTAAGTCTTACCCAGTTATGGAAACAATCACAATTGGCTGGGATTTTTAAAAGCTAATGAGTTGGGCTAATGCATTTTCATTCCACAAATTAGCTTCCATCCCCACACCCTCCCTGCAAACACTGTTCACAGAAACATTCAATTCCCTAAGAAAGCAAAAAAAAAAAATAAAAGAACCAAATATTCAGAGAAAGTCACTCAAATTAGTTTGTATGTGTAAATAAAAAAAAAAATCCTCTAAGTAAATGACACGGGAGGCAATAAATTGACACGACAAGCAAATAAAAGGCTAAAGCACTCCAATACCATTGAAACAGTTTTAATGTTGTTGCAATTCCATAATGCAACAATCATCAACTCATGAAAGACCCAATACTTTAGAATTCATTTTAATCATTCCTTTGTACCTATTTTACAAAATAAAGGCAAGGCATATTTAAAATCCCCTTTCCCCTAGATATTATGTGCCTATCTTATTCATGCTTATAAAAATATCAACTTAAAATCCTAAGAAATGTTATGTAAGAAAAAATGTAAAAATATTAACCTCTGCTTCAATGTACAGTTTCCAGAATCTGCCAGAACTGGGGAACTGGGCAACAAGGCGTTCATAGGTCTTCCGTGCTTTGTCTATAGGCTGATTCTAAAAATTGAAAATCAAAACAGCATTTACAATATTATGATTTATGTAAATGAATATGCTGATTTTACTCCAGAACGAAATAGTGTGAGTGGACCATAGATAAGGAAATGTAATCCTATATCACTAAACCTGTGCCTCTCGAATGAGAATGCTCCAAGCGTCAAGGTCATATGGATTTTCTTCTAGTTTCTTTTCAGCTTTCTTCACTTTTTCTGGGACATATTCAGCAGTCTAGAAAAATTAAAAAGAAGACATAAGAGATCACAAGCAGTATTTGAAAAGTTCTGTCCCACCTACACAGTCAAGCTAAAGATAACGTTTCAACAGTGTAACATTCCACAGCTCAGCTTTTAAAATGGAGTTCCTAAACTGGAAAACAAGTTGTCTCAGGAAGATAATGCACACTCAGCACAAGTTCTGCATGTTATGGACATCAACCAAGATGTCAGACTAAACCAATTCAGTGTCTCTAAAACATGAAAACAAATTTGAGTTTGCTGGAATATTTACTGCACTAAGAATTTTAAACATTTTTACCGACCTGGAACTTCAAGATGCAAAATGTAAATTCAGCCCAGTATTGCTATTACAGAGTTCAGGCAAACAAATCCAGTTTATCCAGGAGTCATTCTGGACTTGGAGAACAGCAGGTATTTGGTATCACAGGTTTAACATGCAAACCAGGAGAGGATGGTTTAGCAGAAACCGATACACACTATCCAAACACAATTTCTTTGTTCACTTGCTGATCTCTCAATCCTACAGATGCCTTCCTGTAGCTTTGGCACTAAAACCACCTTGGTTTTTTTAAACACTTAGACATCCCTATTGAAATTTAAAAGCTTTTTTTGAGGCTAAAAGCTTTACCAAATGGAATGCAAACTTGTTAACATAGTTACTTTCAAATTATTTTGGAAATAACTTGCTTTATGATTTTCAGGGTTTCTTTTCCTAGATCTAACATTGTTAACACAAAGTAGAATAAAAAAACACAGTGTGAAGATCACACACAGACACCCTTAAAATACATGCTTGTTCCAACCCTAAATGAACTGAAGTTTAGGTATTAAGCCTGAAATATTGTTCTGACCAGTACTCCAAACCACTTATTCACTAACTTTGAAAACTGGGCTCAATTTTAGGAGGTAACAGCAACACAAAAACCACACCAACTAAATTCTTGCCTTTGTGAGATGCAACAATAGTAACCCTTAAATCGCCACTATAAGACCTTGCTGGTGAAATTTTACCATTTCACTTCATAATTACTGTTAGAACATTCATCCCTAATGTATAGTGCAGTGTGACTGTAAAAAAAAAATTCTAAAATTTGCAGAAAGATCTAAAAAAACCCACAAACTCTGTCACTTGCTAAAAGATTATCTCCAGGAATTTGTTTTCATTCTTAATATTGGGTCTAGGTCCCAGAATCCCAGCATGGGGCAGGCTGGAAGGGATTACAGTGGTCACCTGGTCCAAGCTCCCTGCCAAAGGTGCCACCACTCTTTAGAATGAGAGGCAGAAGGTAACTACACTAGTTCTGAATATTTTTCAGCATTACCAGTTTTTGTGTCAGACCTACTAGCAGGATATAATTCAAAGCATATCCCTTTAAATATATTATTTAATAAAACTACTCATAAAATGGGAAAAGGATCAAAAATATTGCAGAATTGTTAAATGGACATGTACTGGCAAATATGTAATAAAGGGAAAAAAAATCAGTAGTCTGGGCTTTATAGGTATTTAAAGACCATTACTCCTTTCACTTTTCAAGCAATTCAAAACACTAATTAATGCAAAGCAGTGTAGCTTGGAAGGCAAATATCAAGTTCCACATTAAACTATTATAAAATTAATTTGGTTTAAAAATCAAAGTAGCTCAAAGCTATCAGCTCTAAAGTAGTAAATTTATAAATTGCCATATGAATAGTTTTACATCTTTAAGCCCATGACAATTTTGATTCTGTAGTAGTTCAACTGATACAGGCTTAAGACATAAAACAGAATAAAATGAACTAGTGGTTTTATTTATTCCCAAATGACATGCATAAACATTACTCAGCTTCCAGAAACAGCACTGAAGCTGAAATTTCTGAAGTTTAAAACTATTTCTGTAAGCTACCCCAACAGGTGGCCCAAAGTTGAAGCACTGCTTATTCAATAAAGCATTAATTCAAATAAACCAACATCAGTGGGAAGCACAGCTTCTGACTACAACCAGCCCAGAGAAATTTACTTGTCTCAAATAAATTATTCTGGATACATTTAGACAGAAGGCCTGGCACATGTACCATTAATGTGTGCTACAACAAAATGGACCCCACCCTACAAAAGCACAAGGTCCTGCCCTGTAAGTACTGAGTTTTAAACATGGTAAAGTAATATGGGCTACTGAAGCACCTTTCAACTATTACAGTAGTAGTTAAATTGGATTTCCTCAAATCTTTCCAGGTGACACAAAAATAAGCATTTCACTGCAGTGGCAGCTGAGTTTAGACTTCCAGGAATTCGCTTCACCTACGCAGATACAGGGTCATAAATTCAAACTCAGAAAGGCAGAAAGAGCTCAGGAAAAAAACAGATGGGGATAAGATGCACAACCATAATGGTCCTGAATTTTGTGTATTTGACACATGAATCAAACTGTGCAAGAAGCACAATTATTTTACTGGAAAATAAAAAGGACTGATTTTCTAAGTTGGCAAATAATTGTTCAGCAGCAGCAGATAAAGTTCTCCATTCAGTTATACAAGACAAATCATAGGCACCCTACAGATGACCAGTTTTAAACTAGACTGCCTGGACTTGCCTGTGGCCTTAGGTCACACAGAAGAAAACACTCAACTTCTCTCTCAGAGCCAGTGAGAACTCCCTCTCCTGTCCCTCTCCACCTCCAGCACTGACCAAAGCCCTCCACATCTCAGGGACACACTGCACTGCAGGCAAATCCATGTCCTGCTCCTAGCTGAGCACAAATAAAGCCTCATTGCATCTTCACAAATAATCACTCCTAATATCCTGGAGGAATCAACACTTAGGATTTTCTGGACCATTTTGCCAAAACTGGGTGTGTGAACAAACACCCATTGTGAGGACTAACATCTAACACAGCAAAATGGAACCACGAGTTTGACTTTTAACCTAACTCAACCACAGCCAGGAAGATGTGATCCTACTTCTGAGAACTTCATGTTAACTGCAATTTGTGCTTACTGCTGCTGCTATCACAGTTCAAGGGCACACAGCTTCTGATTATGTATTTCTCATTGTAGTGCTTGCACAACTGCCAGTATCGAAACTGTGACCATATAATTCCTGGGTGTTCACTGCCATTAACCTGCCCCTAGATAAATATTTCCAGGTAATCTCATCCTGTAGCAAGCCACTTCAGGGAGTTAAATCAGCAGAAAAATAATCCTGTTGGAAAACGGATTAACTTTCTAATGGTTCAACCTTCTGGTTTCAGGATCAGATGCAACAAAAAGGATGCAAAATCATTCAGGACTCTAGCAGCCCAAACAAAGACCAGCTTAAATATCATCAAACTAAACCTGATCAGATACTGGCTTTTAACTTTTCTTCACTGCCTGAAAAAAACATTGCACACAGACTGTAAAAACACTTTTTTCCTCTGCTTTTACTAACTACCTACGGTAGATCTCTACATCATCAGGATCCTATCCCATGAACAACTCTTTGAAGGTCATGGAATTATTTTAGCACTTAGGGTTTTCTACAGATTATTACCACCTAGTCCAGTTCACAACTACCCTTTTATTATTTATACACTGACAAACAGCAATAGAATTGAAGTTTCACAGATGCCAGAAGTATAGAAAGATCTTTCCAAAATCTCAAGAGACCTAAATCAACATTTTCTAGAAAGGGATCTAGCAGCTCCTTCCTGCAAAATACATAAACTGAACAAAATCCAATTCTGAATTCATAAAGAATGTCCAAGGGAACAAAACCAGAGGAAATAAAGTTGACTTTTAGTATTTGCTTATTTATCAATCACCTCCAAAGGAATACTCTTGGTTTATACCATATTCCTAAAATCAACAGCTTCCTCAGGCCTCTTGAATGAATCTTCATGATGCCAAAGTGTCTAAGAAAATACCTAAATACCTTTGAATTATTTGCAAGGCTAAACAGATCCAATTGGTTAAGGTATCCTCCTGTTTCCACAGAAGGATTCTCTGCAGTGGAAAGGAAATGTGTTTACAACACCCCTTAATCCATGAAGGGGCCAGCTCAAGATGCTTTAAAAACTACCACCAATTATGAAATAAGAACTTCTACAAACCAAAGAAGATTTTTCTTGCAGGACTGTGTGGGTTTAACATCACAGGAGAAGCTGTTGTACACAAAAAGGCAGGAATTTTAATGGCTACTTTAGTCAAATTGCTTTGATATCCAAAAGGAGGTTTCTGGCCATTAAGACATTAGCCAGTTTGGTGGTTTTGGCTGGGTATTGCACACTTTAGCACAGCCGGGCCTGTAACACACCCAGTGAATGAAATTTCAAATATATCAACATGCAACTGAACTAGCACTGTTAGTTGTCCAGTTTGCTAAATTTACAGGCTGGTTTAGTCTAAGGTTTTTCTCCCTTAAAAGCTTATTTAAAGCTGCATGTGCAGAAAACAACAATTTTTAAAACCCTTTCCTCAGTAACACATCCCTTCACTGGGGGAACTGTAGTTTCAGCTTATCAAAACTTGCACTTTCTTAAATGTTCTTAATGCCTTGACTTCTTCTATTCTACACTAAGCCACTTCAACTGTGAACAGCCTTGGAAAAACTGTGTCCTTTAAGACTGGAGCAGACATAGCCCAGTGTCGTAGGTTAAGAAGGAAGTGAATTTTTTGGGAGGTTGTGGTCAAACCAATCAGTTCTTAGATTTGAATATTGGCACCTGGTCTGGCCACTGAAGGTATGGACCACCTCTGAGAACACAGGGGGTTAAAAGCAAGAACTGCCAGGAGAACTGTCTTGGTCCCAGTCAGTGAAGGAGGAGGGAAGCCATGCGGTGGGTGAGGTAGGCCGGAGCCTTGGGCAGAGGAGGGGGAGGAAGGCCTGGCAAGATGGAAGGATGGAGGAGCCCTGAGAGGCATCGGGCCCGCTCCTACCCCCGGGAGACAGAGACAGCCAGTGCCTGTGCTGCCTTGGAATGTGATATCGGGCAGCGTGGGAAGTGGGGGATGCGGCACCGGGAACCGGCCTCCGTGGGAGTTCTGGGCAGACAGAGGCAAAGATTTGAACCCTTTTCTAGAACAGTGGAAACCTTACAAATACTGATCCTCCTGAATCTGAATGAGGAGAGCGAGAGATGAAACAGGAGAGAAATGGGCAAGCGTGAGGGAAGCTGGTGCAAGTGAGGGATGTCCAAAGAGTCGAGAAGAATCCTAGGTTAGGAGATGATGGAGTGGCCTTGAGCTGGAGTCTTTCTTGTACAGCCATGGACAGACCCATGTTTTTCCTGTGACACAGCCTGCATTTAGGGGGAGGCAATGCCTTGGAGCCAAAGAGAGTGTGGTGAAGCAGTGGTGTGCTGAGAAGGGTGTGGGATGCCCTCTGTCTTCAGCGAAGAGGAAGATCTCTGTTCACGAGGCCCCTCGGCCCCAGGGGGTAAATTTGGGGGGGACTAGTGTCCCGAAGCTGAGAGACTGCTGCTTTTTTGGAACTGGCCAAAGCATCCTTAAACAGGGAACCCTAAAGGCAGTCCTGGTCCATGTGCAGGGGTGAGAGCACTGGACATGGAGGGAAGAAGTCACGAGGGCAGATGTTCTCCGGGCAGTGCTACGAGTGACATGGAAACACCCGAGGTTCCAGTTGTGTTTCTGGGGGAAGCCTGTGGTGCAAGGGGGGACTCCTCTCTCCCTGATGGACTGAGGGGTGGTGATGGAGTGAAAGTTGATTATTTGAGAGATGGTGACGGGGTGGAACTCTAAGATTTTTTTCCTTTATTCCTAAGTTGGAGCCTGCTTTGCTGCGCTCCTGATCACATCTCACAGCAGCCACAAGGGAGAGTATATTTTCATGGGGGCACTGGCATTATGCCAGCCTCAAACCGTGACACCCAATATATTAATCTCGACCAAAAAAAGGTACTTTTTAAAGTACTGCCCCATCCCTACATAGTCTGGGCCCAAAACTCCAGATAAATTGAAAGTTTTAGATTGGGAATGATTATCTTTCTTTCCTCACAGGACTATTTCCCAAATGTTGGACTGACACATTTTTCACTTAACTTCTTACTATACCTGGAACTTACTGACTCTGGAAATACACCTGAATTATAATTTATTTACAACTGTGTAAAAATTGTCATTAAATCACTGCATTACAAACTCAGGAGCCTTCCTTCACCAATACTTGTACTTATTCTGTCTACTTTTAAAGAGGTTTCTCTAAAATGGGTCCTCCTGTGATGTTAAACCCACACAATCCTGCACTAAAGTCTTCTTTCAGCACTGCATTCAGTGACGTCTATTTTTAAAATATTACACTGAAGTTAACTACAACATTTACTATTGTCTTTAGCATGCAGAAACGTTCATGATGTACCACATCAAACAGACATAAGACAAAGGGAGGAAGGAACCAAAAGGGACAAAAGCACCTCAAGAAACCAGAACAAACTGGTTTTGAGGTATTTTCTACAGTCACAGAGACAATACAAACATCTCTTTTTCCACAGCTTAGTCTCAGATCAGATCCATATTCATGTAACATAAAAAATGCATCTCAGACTGGGGGATGTATCTTAGAACCACTAACTGGAGTGTGAAATGCATGTTCTAACCTTGAAAGATTGGAAGGCACTAATGCAGGGGCAAAGCAAATGTTATGTGAAGCTGAAGTGGGGGAAAAAAAGTGGGGAATTTAGGTTTTGTTACCAAGCACATGAAACAAGCACCATGACTGAAATGGAACTAGATGTGTACATAAAAATGTCAAGACATCCATAGGTGCAAGCATGGGCTCTTTGTAACCCTGACTATCAGGCTGGGAAGAGCCTGTCATGGAATTTTCTGGCAAACAGTGGCAGATGCAGCAGCCTTTCAGTCTCCAAAAGTGCATTTCTATGATACAGACAGGGCTGAGTGTTGGTATTCCAGAAGCTGACCCTGGAAATTCTGGTTTGCTAAACATCATGGAGGCCTCGCCAGGAGTCTGGCAGGGGCCTGACAGATTTTAAGTCCTCAAATGATTCACCTGGTTCTTCAGGATTAATTTGGGCACAGCACAGTTAACACAGAGCAAGAATTTAAAATATACTCCAAGAGTTATGGCTGCATTGTATTTCCTTGTCCTCCTGCTCTGTCTGCTCTACAATAACATAATGAGGAGACAACCAACATAACACAGATTAGGCTCCTGGTCCACACAGTAAAGCAGCCCAAAAACTCCTAGAGCTCAGCTTGGCCTAAAGGTGGTAAAGCCACGTTTCAACTGCACTGTATCTGGTACAATAAAGCCTCCTAAAGCCCACCTATGTCTTAAACCTTACATTCCCTTTTCCCTCCCTCTCTTCCTACAATCAGCATTCCACTCTGCTGTTCCTTCCTACAGCAGCACAGCTCTGTACTTGCTGCAGACAGCATGACAATTTATTATTCACCTGGCTGCTTTCTGGCAGTGCCTTCCAAAAGCTGGCATCTGGGAATCAACACGCAGAACCCCCTGCCTGAGAGTGGGCCAAAGCTAAGAGCTCTGCCTTGTCAAAGGCGCTCTCACATTTTTGCATCTAATGCACAGCACAGATGCAAATTAACTGTGTGGTGCCCGTTTCATACTGATCCCTGCACAGCACCGAGCTAAGAGCTCTGCCTTGTCAAAGGCACTTTTGCATCTAATGCACAGCACAGATGCAAATTAACTGTGTGTGCCCGTTTCATACTGACCCCTGCACAGCACCCAAACCTCAGAGCTGGGAGCAGCAGATGAAACCTCAAACAGGGAAGGCAGCTGCAATCCCACTCTGCCCAGCCTCAGCTTCTACAGCAAAGCACGTTCAGAACCCCATGCACGCTGAGCCTGAGGCCTTGCAGCCAGCACCAGGCTGGTCTAGAGCAGCTGCAGTGTGGGTGCCCCAGCCACCAGGCTCTGCTGCTCCTCCCTTCAGGGACACTGGCTTGGATCCCTCAAGCCATGTCAGGCTCCCTGCAGGGACTGGGTGGCAGCCTCTGTGCTGAAAACTCCATGGCAGTGTCGCTAAAGCCACCGGGATGTGGATACAGCCTGTGGCAACAGTCAGAGTCAGACACACAAGTCTGCCCGCTGAGAATAAAGCTGTTATTGAAAGCGAAGGAAACTGACGGATGGCAGGTCATCGACCACAGCAAAATTAGACTGGCAGGAAAACAGAATCCAGAAGCCTTCATCAGGAGGATGGAGCAGTATACATAAAAATATAAAAATTAACCCAACCTGTAAGAGCTGGTTTTTTAATCTGAAGTGCACCCAACATGAACACAGAAATAATAATGGGCAAAAAAACGAACCTTAGTATGGCCCAAAGGCCAAGTCACAGGTTGGACTACATGCTTTACACAGGCTGCAAGTAACAATTTCCAGGTTTGGGAAGGCTAAACCCCTCTGAGATACGGCATAGCAGTGTTACCCCTGCCACTCTCATGCAGTATACAGACAGTAACTCAACCTTTTGCTTATCAAAGTCTCCCCTGCAAACGAAAATAAAGCCTGAAGTCAGCAGGGTTGAAGTTAAATAGTAACACTTTACAAGCTACAGAAAAACACATGCCCTTTTAACAAACAGCTTAATTAAGGTATGAAACATCACTGTGCTCTTGAAAACACTCTGGAGGGGGGAGATGAAATCTGGAACATGCCACACAGCAGCATTAATGACATTTTGCTGTGGCATATTCTTCCCTCTCTGCAGCCATCCATCTCGTAATGAAGGGAACCATTCTGAAGAATGCTCAAACACACTCCAAGTACACTGATCAACTCGGAGCACACAGGGAATTTTGGGACATTATCTAAGCAGGCAGAACCTGACTATTTCACACTCTGAGCACCACATTTCCTATACCCACCCTCTCCACCAAAACAGTGATCTTATAAAACTCACCCACCACCCTTTAGGGGCACAGGCCCAGACATACAGAAATTCACCTGCTTTGTAAGAAACTAACATGCTACAAACAAAAAGGCACTTCAAGAAGCACTAAGGCATCAGCTTGATTTTAAATATTTCTAAAGGCTACACTGGCCACTAAGACACATGACTGTTGGCAACAACTCTTCCCTCAATCAGGAATTTTCATCCTCACCCCTCCAATTACCACCGATTTTAAACAGAATCCTAATACTAAAAAAAGCCATTTTGGAGTAACTCTGCCAGTAAGTTGGAATCATTCACAATAATACCAGATTAAAGAAGGTGACACATAACACTATGGTGGCACCTCCCTAAAAACTAAGAGATTAGGGTAAATACAGACCTTAGTCTAATTAAAAAAAAAGAAAAAACAAAAAAACCCAAAACAAAACAACCTTTAAGAACAAACAAGCCAAACTCAGCTGAAACTGCAGTTATCTCACAGAAACCCAGAAGTATTAGGTTTGGAAGGGACCTCTGGAGACCCCCTAGTCCAACCCTCCTGCCCAGGCAAGGTCACCTGCTGGAGTAGGTTACACAGGAATGCGTCCAGGTGGGTTTTGGATGCGTCCAGAGAGGGAAACTCGGCGCCCTCCCGGGGCAGCCGTTCCAGTGCTCTGCCACCCCGAGCATAAAGAAGTTCTTCCTCGTGCTGAGGTGGCACTTCTTGGGCTTTAGTTTAGCTCCCTACTAAGCGGAACGAAAGCTGTACCACAAAGAAGACCCTTCATCAAATAAAGCAGTATTTATGGTTTCTAGTTCAAGGATTAAGCGTATTTTGGCAATGCTTTATTCTGGATGCAGACGGTGTCGTTAGAGAGGCCTTCTCCACCAAATGCCTGAGCTCAGCCAACGCTCGCTTTACATAACACCGCAAACTGGCCCTGTAAACAGCCTGTGCGGGCTGCAATTTTGTCCCCGAGTGTGCTGCGATCAGCGACCGAGGGATACCGTGGCCGGGGCGTCCATTGTCCAGCGGCCCGAGCCGGGAAGGCGAGGGCTGGGAGCCGGAGCTCCCGGCGCGTCACCGCCGGGCCCGGCCCGGCTGCCCGCGGGCACACGGAGCTCCTTCCGACGGCCAGCAGGGCAGGGAGCCCCGGCCGGGCTCAGGGCCCCGCGCCGCTCGGCCCCGCCGCACGCCCGCCCTCGCCGAGCCCACACCGCACCGCTCCCTCAGGGCGCGGCCTGCGCTCACCCGGCCCCCGCTCACCTGATCGCCGGCGGTTCCCTCTCCGGACATGGCGCGTTCAAACCGGGCCGGGGCGCGGGGCCCCGAGCGGGTTAAAGCTCCTTAAAAAAGCTCGTCCGGCCGCAGCCGCCGCGCCCGGAGAGCGGCAGCGAGAGAGCGGCAAAATGGCGGCGGCACCTCCGGCCCGGGGGCGGGGGAGCGGGGCTGGCGGGAGGAAGTGCGTCATCGCGGCGCGCGGGGGCGGCCGGAAAAGGCGGGGCGGCGCGCTGAGGGCGGGAGGTCGCGCTTCCTCCTCACGCTGGTCTTCCTCTTCCCGCTTCTCTTCCTCTCGTTTTTCCTGTCCCTTCCTTCCCTTTCCACTTCGTGGGGTCAGAGATGGCTCCTTAGAGCTGCTCCTGCCCCACACGGGCAGGATGGAGCCGCGATACCCGGCCCGGTCCTGAGGGTGGCCCCGGGAGCCGCTGGAGGCGCTCATGGCGCCCGCCCGAGGGACGGAGGGAGCCGGGGGAGTTCGCTGGCTTTCGGCGGCGCTTTGCCTTGGCTGAGGCAGCGCCAGCGCAGAGCCGTCCCTTCCGCCTCACGAGAGCTCTCGCTAATCGAGCACAGGAGGCAGCTCCCCCTAAAGCTACTTAATTTTGTTTACAAAGTACTTGCCAGCCAGAGAAAAGGGGCTTGAATCGGCCACTGCAGGGAAACTGCTATGTGAAAAAAAAAAATCTGGGAGGATTTTTTCACCTGGCACATACCAAGGTGTTTTAACTGCCTTCACAGCAACAGTGTAAGTGTTCTTAAAATTGTGTAATAGAGAAATACATTAAGTAACTCGGTGTTAGCACTGGGATTTCCTTTCTGCCTCATCTTCCAGAAGTCGCTGTCTTAAACCACAGAAGTGCTTGGCAATGGGACATAAGGAAAACAATCTGCAGCCTTCTGAAGCTTCACCTGGGAAAAGGAAAGGGAGCAGAGAGTGGCGAGCTACCTGACTAACTCTGCAGTAACATTGCTCAGAACTTTGATTCGTCAGAAGTGAAATACAAACGTGTCTTGGCTGATAAGCTCTCCTGGCCTTGGAGAACAGGGGCTTTGTGATATGAGCCTAAAGTGTTGAAAATACTAGAGAAATAAATACAATTCAAAAGCCCTGCAGTTGTCCAAGTCGTCCTTGTAATGTTTTTCCACTTCCTACACAGGAACTAATTCCTTCAAAGTAATTGCTTGGAGCAATGCTGGTGAAGCCTCTAATTAGACAATATTTGTGTTATTCCAGGGCTGCAGAGTGTCAGCTGCCTCCCTGGCCTGGCTGAATTTCTCTTTTTCTGGTTCTTCGGGTTTCCATTTTGTGGGGAATGTCAGGGCTCCCAGCCTGGGGCGGCGAGGACGCGGTTACAGGCCTGGCTGCTGGGAAGGGCTGCTCCTCGGTTTTGGGCTGGTTTGTGGTATCAAAGCTGGAGGCTGCTGCTAATGCCTGCTGTGCTGATTCATGCTCAGCTCAGTCACGGGTGTGGAACTTGATGAATTTAACAAGGAAACTCTGTGGGTTATACTGCTCTGGGAGGGAATGGGGCAGAAATCAAAGATCTGAGGCTGCTCAGGAGTTAAAGACTACTGTGCCTACAGGTCAGTGGGACTTGGAACTGGAACAAAATGAGAACCTCAACAGGTGTTGAACCTTAAAGGCTTCCAGGCCAGGATCCTGGTGAACTGTAAGCAAAACAAATTTGAAAGGAAGCTGCTCTCAGGGACTTGGGGCAGTGGTTGTCAAACAGACCTGACATGCCTGGCTCCCAAGGCATTTTAGCAGCTTATTTTTAATGCTAGCTATGAAATCACAGGTTTTGTGCAACTAAAACCACTACAAACAGTGCTTGCGACCTTATTCTCAGAAGGATTCCATCACAGATGTAATTATGTTAATTGTGTCTGCTCAGTGCTGGGGAGAGTTGAAGCTCTCAGATTTGAGCTGTGCTATTAATTTCTGTGTCAGGGCTGAATCTCACCAGAGTGCAGAGGATGCTGAAGATGGTCACCAGTGTCACTTGGAGGCTGTGGGCTCTCTGAGAGGGATTTCAGAGACAGGGTGAAGGTGAGAACCTCAGAACTGAGAGACCCCGTCCTGCTCTTGGCCAGGGCCATGGCAGGGCCTGGTGTTTGCTCAGCTGAGACTTCTGCAGTGCCTGGGTGTCACTGTGACATTTTATGAAAATCCTTTGCTAGGATTTTTCTCCTCTTCTGGTTGAGAAGCCTCAGAAAAGAAATGCAAACAATAACTATCTGATGGCTGTGGAATGTGGTCTGGACATTGTTCACCAACAGGTGCATCTTGGATTGGTCCGTGTGAGTTGTTTCTAATTAATGACCAATCAAAGATGCAGCTGTGTCAGACTCTCGGAGAGTCACGAGATTTTGTTATCATTCCATTCCTTTCCAGCTCTCTGATGGATCCCTTCTTTCTGTTCTTTTTAGTATAGTTTTAGTACAGCATTTTAATATAATATCATAATATAATAAACCAGCCTTCTGAAACACGGAGTCAAGATTCTCCTCTCTTCACTCGTCCTGGCACCCTCGAACACCACCATACCTGGGTGCCCTACAGAATCCATAATCACCCCTTTGGTATTTCTAAGTTGGCAACACCGTGGGGATCCTGTGAACTAAAGAGGAGAAAGCAGCCTAAATGTACATTCTCGTAGCTCATAATTAAGAATGAAACTCATCCTTCTGCCAGACTGGTGTTGCTCCCCATTTGAGCTCCAGTGAGCTGTGTCTCACTCATCAGGTGCATCAATGTCACACTTGAGGGAGGAGGCAGAACACAAACAGGCTTTGCTGGGTTTGTTTTCTTGGGCTCTGCACTGGTGCTGCTGGGGTTTGTAGTCAAGAGGGGAGGAAGCATTTGAATGGTGAGGAGGAGAAGGCAGCAAAAGGATTGAAAAGATTTTAGAAATTTAGTGTATAAGCAGAAAACAAAGCTGAATGGACCAGTGAACAGCTAGGGTGATCAGTAAAAAATAATTACAGCACATTACATAGTTGGAGTAATGTATTTTAATAGTGTAATAAGATGTTAAAATTTGGGGTTGAATTCCAGCCTCCTCAACATCAATTCATTTGCTTGAATTGCCTATCACTTAATGCTATTTATTACAGTATTGCCTCATTTGTTTTTTGTAAGCAGCTTTTTCAGTTTTCTAAGAAAAGTATAAATAATCATCATGTCAACTAAGTCCTGTTCTGTTTTCAATGCAGAATTCTTTCCCAGTGCAAGTGATTGTTGCCTTTCTGTAGCACTTCTTGCTGTTGTGGATCATTATTAGTATTCATCAATGTTTATTTATATTGCCTTGTGGATTCTTTGGAAAATTTACCGTAATGAAATGAAATCTGAAGCTGGATTTATGTGCATATCTCTCTCTGGTCAAAGTTGTATTTTAAGGATGAAACCCTAAGCAGTGAACATAGTGCAGTAAATTGTTTAAGTCAAAACTGGGTATCCTCAGGGGAAGGGTTGCACTGCTTTTTTCCCTTGAGATTTGTGGTCAGATATTTATGGATGTACCCTTTATAGTGTACATAGAGTGGGTCTAACGTGTCCCAAATGCTTCCAGTTGTCTGGGAGCAGATCAGCTCCCCAGGATGGGCACAGTCAGCCCCACATGTCCAGCAGCCATTCCTCTGGCATTCCTGCCTGTCCACTGCCAGGCTGCAACCGTGTCCAAGGCTCTGAAAATCACAGAGAGCCCGATACCCACCAGCTCTGCCTGGGCCAAATTTCTAGGCAGAAAAAGAGTAGAAATCTAGAAAACTTCAAATTACACAACAAAGTTAAAAAAACCAACACACAAAACACCCCGAACCAAACCAAAACAAAAAAACCCCAAACAAACAAACAAACAAACAAAAACAACAAAAAACCCACCAAGCCAATAGCAACAACAACAACAAAAGAAAACCAACAGAAAAATGCTATTCTGGATGAAAGTGGAGTTCAAATGAAGCCTTGCAGCTGGAGGGAGAAAGATGAGGTAATGTATAGAAACAGCAGCGCAGTTCACTGATTGCAACGTTCTCAAATTTTTGAGTGTTTGTAAATTAAGTATTTTTAACATGCTCCTAACGACGGCTAGCACGTCCACGCGTGTTCTTGTGGCTTGTCGCTGTCGGGCTGTGCCACTCGGTGTCGCGGGTGCCGGCTGTGGCTCACCCGGGAGGTGGCAGGCAAACACCGCCGCGGCTCGGCTGCTCGTACCTGCCAGCTGCCCTGCAGGGAAAATGCACCAACTCTGAGGGTTTTATCTCTGGATTACAGGGTTTTTTTTCCTGCCTCATTGCTGTTGGACATCACGAGTGTCTTTCTGTGAATCCTGCTGTTGAGTCACAGCTTGCAGAGATGGATTGTTTTTAAAGTAATTTACTTTATTTGAGGAAAAAGTCATGCACGTTTTGGGTGTAAGGGTTTTAACAGTTAATAAGAAGGGCAGAAAGTAGGAGCATATGGAAGGAAAATAGTCATCAAGGGATGATTGGAAATCAAAGAGGGAACTTGCCAATAGGCAGCATAGAGATCCTCAACAAATAATAAAAGGGAGAACAAAATAAGGTGGGGCAGAACATACTTACTTGTAATTGGTTTTATGCTTTTGCATACCAGTATTTAGCCTCAGGTGTTTTATAGTGTATGCTTGCTTACTCTGGTTGCAAATACACAGACAAAGCCCTGTAAAAAACATTGTGGTGATTGCAGTTATTTCTCACTTAAAGCCAGTGATACAAAATTTAGTGTTCATTATGATTAGTGGATATAGTACTGTAGTGCTTCCAAAAAATGCATGTGATTAACAATAAATAATTGACTATCTAAGCATAATATTTCTTGCATTCAAATGCCTTCTACTTAGCTGAATAATCCAATCATCATAAGATGATGTGTAAGAGTGAGTTTATAAGACATTACATGCTGTTCATTTTCATAATGTACTGGAGAACATGAACACAGAACATCACAGGTTTCCACCTCAGGGTGTTTTGGGCAGAGCTCTTGTTTTCTTAAACACAAGTTGTCCGCAGCTAGGAAGCTCACCCTGCCCACATAAATCCTACCTGTGCAAGCACTGTGTTTGTGCAGCCTGGAGAAACAGGAAAGGTGGAACTGGCCACCCGGTCCACCTGTAATGGGGGTGGGGAGGTTGCTATGCAACTTTAGTATTTGATGTTTTGCTTGAAAGCTCAGCTCCAGGAAACAAGGGTTTACATAAGAGTCAATCTTTCTTTCTTCTAAGTTTGTTTCCTTCTATTATGAAACAAAGCTTGTTTGTGTGATTCAAGTACATCGCAGGCTCTCAGAAACATAGAAGCAATGTGAAAGAAACCAAAGTTTGGGATTGTTTCAATCTCCTTATTTTAGGCAAACTTGATAATCCCAGGAGTGCTAATATAATGGAATAGTAACCACCTGCTCCTCCTGCATTCATGGTGCACAGTTTGATCCACAAGATACCCCTTGCTTCAATTCACCTTCAAAACCCATGGTGACTGTGCTGTGTGTCCCACCTTAAGCTACATTTCTGTCTCTAATGAGGCCATTGTTGTTCTCAAAGCTAATTTTTAAGAAATTACTGATGTTCCTGACCTCTGTGTGAATCTCCTGCACTGCTGATGTCACCTCTTCCAGACCAGCATGTGAAATCCCATCCCCCTGTGAGCTTACCCCTGTGTGAATTTACCTTGACAGATTGCATGCACTTTGAATTAAGGACTGTGTTTTCATATTTATCTCTAAAGCATCTGGGTGCCATGGTGATCATACCAGACAAGCAGACAGATGCACTTGTGCTCAATGGTAACTGCAGTGCTGGGGTCCTTTCCTCTAGGAAGCTGGGATTCATGCTAACAGAGCTGTCTTCTGCAGTTAAACCAGTGATTCCAAGTTTTCTTGTGTGCCATTTTTTAGTAAATTAATAAGAACACAAAGCTAAGGAGGTGCTTTTATGTTCTCTTTATTAGCTGAGCTTATACTGCATTTGAACCTGTAATACCACCTCAGCCCAATCACATGCTACAGTAGAATTTGCTTTGTTGTTGTATTTCTGAAATAGTATAACACTGCACTTTGAAATCTCATTTAAGAGAAATGCCTCAGCCTAAATATGAGAAAAAGCACCCTTCAGGTCAACAGTCTGAAAAGTATTGCCTCTTTCAGGCAGCTCTAATTATGTATTGATTGTACTTAAATCTTGCATTACAGTTCATTTCATGTTACATGCGTGCATTTGTTATTTTTTCCTTGTGTTGTTTTGACACTTTTTAAATAATAATACATGGGTGAGTGTTTACTCTGGAAAAGCCATTTCATTTTATTAGCATACAGAGCGCAATGAGGCAGAAAAGGGAATGTAATGCTTACATATTAGTTAGTACTTGTTCCAAGTGTCATCTTTCCAAAGACTGGGGACAATTCTTGGGGAAATGACTCAAAATGCAATGATCCTGCAGTGATTTAACACAAAAAATGAGGTGCCTTGGATTTTTATTATATTTGTTTGCTCCTTGACCAGAAATGATGCATCTTTGTTTCTCATCATTCAGGCTTTCTGTTGTCACTCTCGTTGCAGTCGTTTGTCTTGGTTTTGTTCCTTGGAGCAAAGAACTGGAGCTGCTGTATATCAGAAGTATACATCCATTATATGAAAAACAGATTTTCAATGTAAATTTGGTGGAAAATGAATGAATCCCACAACTTTCTTTCTTTTTTTTCTTTTTTTTTCCCCTTTTCCCTTTTTCCCCTCGTAATTCACTTGAAACCGTGAGCACAGAAGGACGTGTATATCCCAGCACAGTCTGGAAGTGCCATCTACTCAGACATGACAGTGGGTTTGGGAATACTGTTCAACACTAATTACCTTGTAAATCCAGGCGCCCATCGCAAGAACTGCAGCTTTCCCAGTTACAAACATATTGCCGGGAGATTTGGAGCAATTAAGCAGCAATTGTTCTCACAGAATGGGAGCAACAAGGCTCTGGGCTGTAGTTTGGATGCTGAAAGGACCAGGGCACTTTCTCCCAACGCCCATGCAGCATGGAGAGCTCTGGAGCCGCTGTGGCTCCGGCTCCAGATGTGCTCCAGATGTGCGCAGCAGGTCTCCAGCTAGGGAGAACAGTCTCAGTTTCTAACTTTGCTACTATTAGGAAATTCTTTTCAGGAGCCTCCTTTAGTTCGTGATCCCCGAGATGAATAAAGAAGTTATTCCTTAATTTCTTCAGGGTGCAGTCAGGAAATAACCGTGTGCTGCGGTCCCGTGTGAGCAGGAATTCTTGGAATACGGAGCCGGGCTGCTGTTTGGGTGTGTGCTGGTGAGAGGGCCGTGGCAGCAGCGTGGAAAGCAGCACCAGCGGTGTGGTGTTACCGAGGGATGTCCGAGTGTGGTGAAAAACAGGGGCAAGTTACTCCTTGGTTCAGATAAAGAAGACAATGTTAAGGCAGTGTGATAAGTGAGCTGATGACTGTGGGCATGTGATAGTCTGGAGGATGGCACCTTTCCAACCATTCAATATCTATACATAAAAACATTCAACAATTACAAAAAAAAATATGACCAAACTAAAAAAAAAAATCATAATTAAAGAATCTGTTTATTTAACTAAATGTTACACCATTATAGAAAAGCTTTAAAAAAATAAACCATAATTATCATAATATTTATACCTCATCTACTTCAATTTACTCCTTGGTTCAGATAAAGAAGACAATGTTAAGGCAGTGTGATAAGTGAGCTGATGACTGTGGGCATAAACTGGAGGATGGTACTTTTACAACCATTCAATATTTATACATAAAAACATTCAACAATTGCAAAAAGAAAAAAAAAAAAAAGACCAAACTCAAAATTAAAAAAAAAATCATAATTAAATAATCTGTTTAGTTCACTAAACATTTCACCATTATAGAAAAACTTTAAAAAAACCCCCA
This sequence comes from Onychostruthus taczanowskii, assembly GCF_017590055.1. NCBI lineage: Eukaryota > Metazoa > Chordata > Aves > Passeriformes > Passeridae > Onychostruthus > Onychostruthus taczanowskii. Next base: position 2,478,038 of record NW_024505450.1, on the reverse strand, counting down.
TAATGATAAGAATATTTATACCTCATCTGCTTCAAGTTTGGCTCAGATAACGAAGACGATGTTAAGGCAGTATGATGAGTGAGCTGGTGACTGTGCCTGTGTGATAGACTGGAGGATGGCACTGCCATAGCACCTTGTGAGCTATTTGCTCATCAAAGGCCGTAATTGTGTTTAGAAAAGGAAAGCCAGCAGGTTGGGCTGGTTGTGTGCAGTACTTACAGGACTGAGTGCATTGTGCCTGTTATCTAGCTCCATGTGCTTTTCTCCGCCCCTATCTCTGTCCTCTCACTGCCTTTTGTTGCAGCCTTTGCTGTGTGACTCATCTTCATAATACGCATTTGCTACAATTATCTGCTGGGTTTCGTAATGAATCCCACTCCTTCCTTTTGCCGCTCTTCTTTCCAGGCTTGCTTTGGGAATTCACGCTTATAAATTCACAAATTTGTTGTGTTTTTTTTTTTTTTTTCCCCCGTTCTTCTCACTGGAGGTACCAGTTACCAGCGTTAAAGAACCACGCCTAAACTATGTGCTAAATCATGACATATCTTTTATTTTCAGACCAAATTCAAGTCTGTAAGGAAAAGCTCTGGTGTATGCACCAGAAATGGAAGCACACTGTGAGGAATGTTAATACCAAGCAATAATGAAGAAAAATGCCACTGTTTAAAATACAGTGGTAAATGACCCTTACAACTATGATACTATGATTTCAAACCCTTATCTGCTCACATTTTCAAAGGCTTCAGAAGAATGCTGTGGATTAAAAACTGTAAATGATTGCTTTATCCCTCTCTTTTGTCCTTAAAAGCAGGAGCAGCTGTCACCAGCACTGACACAGAACCACTGCTATCTGAAAGAATTAACTGCTTAGATTAAATACATTTAAAGTGTCTCTGCAGCTTTTTAAAACGCCTGTGTCTATGTGCATATATTAAATTGAGTCAACAGTTTCTCTTTCCCAGCTGAATTTCATTTGTTCTGAGTTTTGCCTTTAACTCCTCTTAAAAAGGAGGGCACCCAGTACATGATGGTAACAGCACAGACAAAGGTATACAAAGATTTATAAATAAACCCCAGACATAAGGTGTCTGTGTTGAACGGCAATTTCAGTCCTTCATCTGGAAGTTCTGATTTTTTTTCTAAATCAATTAAAAATATTTAATATTATTAAAATACATTTTAGCTAAGAATGGCCTTAGGAGCTATTTTTTTTTTTTTTTGTGCTCTTGCATTGTATACTCAAGGCATTGCTTATACATTTTTCTCATATCTTGTGTGCTTGACATAGGGTTCTAGAACATGAATTGAACTGTTACCAAAAGTAGGCCAAAAACTACATTTAGGGTGATAGAGTGTGTTGTCTGAGAGCCATCTGACAGAGCTTTCTGGTAGCGTTGCCATCTATTTCAGTAAAACATCCCAGTGACACAGAACAGCAAATGACTGAGAAATTCCAGCAATGTAAGAAAGGGCAATGAAAAACAAGCAACTATCTTGAATGAAACTAATTTATCTTGTATGTTTGTGAATTCAGAAAAAAAATATTATTCCTAATGATTATCTGAATATATGATTAAATTTAATTTTTTTAAATTTTATTTTAGAAATATTTTGAATAAATACAGTTTCCCTTTGTAAGCTGAGAATAAAAGGGTGAGTGAATACTTCAGGCACTTGTAAAATGACAAAATCCAGATAAACCTTTGTATTAGTATTTTGTGGTCAGGTTTGAAACAATATTTAGAATGCAGTATCAAAATATGTAAGAATTAAACCTGCCATAGACTAAAACAGATACCCAGAGCTTGAGTGGGATAGAGTAAGAGAAGTGTAGTAGCCCTTTGCTTTCTCTTCAGCCAATTTTTAAATAAAATATTGTAAGATACAGAGCTAAAATCTTCAGTGTGCCAAAGCCTGTATAATTTATCTCCTTCAAATCCTAGGCACCCTTGAATCAGCACTGAAATTTACTGTCAAGTTCATCTCCAAGGAGTAATGAATGCTTAATATTGGAGTGCATTTTGAAAAGTACTATGAAAATAAAAAAAAACAAAAACAGACTGGCTTCACCATTAAAAGGAAGAACAAGTCCAAACATGCCATCTGAAGAGTTTATACTTCCCACATGGCTATCTTGGATCTTTATTTCTTCTCTTTAGATTGTTCTTGTCTTTGGATTAAATTCTGATCCTAGAGAAGGTGGTTGTAAAGCTCACAAAGACCTTATTATCTTACTCTAAAGAATCATCACTTGCTGGAATTTGCAAAGCTTCAGCTCAAAATGAGGTTACAGCATGTTTGAGGTGGCCATCTCTTTTCCAAGTGCAATGCTGTTTTCTGCACACCAGCTGTGTCACATCCTGTAGACTGTTGCATTTGTCCCCTAATTGCAAGAATAATGTCTTGTCCCTAGCAATTACTATAAAAATGTGAAGAGGTGCTGTAATTCCAGAGCAAATAGTTTCCTTGACACCTATTGACCCTTCAAATCCTTTTAGGAACTGGCTATCTTTGGAAAAAAAAAAAATCACAAAATCCTTATTGAATTTGCTCTCTGGCCTCTGTCTTTCCTCTCTGCTTGTTTCCTGGCCAGAAAAGCAAAAAGGTATTTAAAAAAGGCATTAAAAAGAGGGGAGTTCAGTCCAGACTGGTCTGGCAGCCCTAGGCTGTTTGAGTAGGGAAAAGTAAACAGCTTTTATAAGAAAGATTGCAATTGCAAAGAGTAAAAAGGTAAACCCAGAAGGAGACATATTGTTTATTTGCTCACCTCTTAAACTTTCCACATACCAGCTTTTGAGAATCCTGTCACATCTAGCTCTGCCATTCATAAAGTATCTGTCCTGCTTTTTTCATTGCTGTTTCTGCTACCAATGGTGTGCTGGCAGCTCATCAGCTCTCCTTTACTATAGGCTAGCTCCCCTACAAAGGCAGCATGTGAAATCCAGAACAGGGTTTGGGTACTGTAAAACATCACTAACCTGGCGGGTACTGAGCTGGAATGTTTTCCTGTCAGGATCCAGAATCTTCCCTATTCCATCTCAAGTCTAACACTGTTCTGTTGGTTCCCCCACCCCCCCTTTAATTTAATTTTTATTTTTTGTTTATTTTTTCTTACAGAATATTTGATTTAATAAATTGCATTCAGGCAGGGTTAAAAGAAAAAAAAAAAGGAAGAAGACATTTAAGAAAAGACTGCAAACCCAAAATTTTGGTCATTTCTCTGGAATAATTTGCGCCACTAACTGTGTCACATCACTCTGCACAGCCCTGGGTTTTGTACATGTGTCATGGGTGACAAAGTCTGCTTCATATTCTCTTTGAAAATGGGAAGGTAAGGAGTAACCAGGCTCCTCCCAGGCACTGCTGAAGTAGCTTTAGGACTGCAGAGTACGTGCCATGGTACTCATGAAGTTGTGCCCTGGTTTCCTCCAGTGTCCCAGTGTAGGAGTTGTTACTGAGGCAACACAGGGACTACTCTGCAACTCCTGTGAAAACAAGTCACTGGGGCGTGTCAGGCATCTACATGTACATACACAGGGCTCTGCAGTAACATTTGCCTTCTTTGTTTTTTTCAAGTTAAGCAACTAAGAAAAGCAAATGAGGATGGAAATAGTAATTTAAACAGAATACTTGGAGGATATTTCAATATCTCGATTTTATGTTACTTTTCTGTGTTCAGCTTCTGGTAGGAGAGAACAGAAGTGCGGCTTTTTAGCTGACCTCAGTCTTCATGAGACAGATGGGTGGGTGGCTTCACCAAATGGCAGTTGTCTTCTCTGTCGAGTCTGATACTGAAGGCTGAGCAGAATCACTCCAGGTTGGACTGGGAAGAGTAATTTCTCCATTTGCTAAGGAGAACTTTCTCCACGGGGCATTTTGTCCATCGTGGCCGCACGAAGGTGCGGAGTGGCCCAGTGAAGGATGTGACTGTGTTGTTCTAAACAAGACTGACTGTGGTGGTTGGAGTGCTGTGCTGCAGTCACAGCTTTTCTATTTGCTGGAAATAGAAGGGGAGCAGGAACCTGCCCACTTAGCCCCAGATGGAAGAACAGACCCTAGAGCCAGGCAGCAGACACAGTTCTCTCACATTAAGTCACAAGTTGCATATAGTCATTTGCCTAAACTTTTTGGCCTTTTGTGTCTGTAGAGCAGATGTTAATGCACCTGAAAATAGCAAGTCTGAAAACTTATTTATTCATCCTCGTTTCCTATTTGAAAGCTCGTGCGTATATTTATATAGGTATGTATAAAAATATGTATACAAATATGTGTGATAGGAGCCTTTCATGGTAATCCCTGACCCACTCATTTGCATCATGCATAGCTGGCTCCCAGGGATCTGCTCCCTTCTCCAGAGCCCATCCATCATGGAAACATCCATGCTGCTTTTGCTGCTAGGGTGAGCACAGACTGTTAGTGCAATTACAAGGCACTGACAGGCATCCTGCATATGCTATCCCTTGAAATAAAACCCCTGTTTATTCCCATCCTCCCCCAAAGCAGAATGTGTGTAGATACTGTTCTGTGGTGGCCCTTTGAAAGTCCTCTTGAAAAATCGTTGTCCAAGTATAAAAGGCAGGCAAGCCTTGCAAGTAGTTGCCTAATACAGGTGTACCTCCAGATGGGTTTTCTGCTCAAATCCTGCATTCTAGGGCATCTTTTTTTTGTAATAGTTAAATGTCCTGATAAGGGGAATCTCAGACAGGAAGTGTGAGATCTTCATGTAGTGGTGCTTGTTGGGTTAGCTGACTTCAAAATTGCTTGTTTTGGCAAGCGGCTCCATGTTGTCTAAATCCTGTTCCACAGGTGCCACAAACAGATATCAGAAATGAAAGATTCCTTTGAAATGCGCCCAGGGTTTTGTTGGGAGGATTTAGAGGAGTTTTGGAGTAGCTCCGTTTGTGGTGATGAAGTATAAGGGCATCTCTGAATTTAAGGCTGGCTTGACAGACCTGGGAGGAAGGATGTTTTAGTGGGTGCTTTGAGTGTTGTAAATACCTGTTGAGAAAGGCCCATCCCAGGCTAATTTTCTTCCTGCTGCTGGGTTTCCTTGCCAGTTTAGTCAGGCAATTCAGTTCAGACTGTAGCCAGATGATAAGATGGCATATAAGCACTGTGATTGCAAAATCATGATTAAATTTTTTTTTAAAAAGGGGGTGAAGTGCTTTAAAGTGGAGAAATCACTCTAAAGACTGAACTACTGATGTTCTTAAGACTAATTAGGCTGAAAATTCCTTTGTATGCTTAAAATACTGAGACCAGAAGAGTGTCAGGATACTGACACGTGTTGGCAGCATCCATGTGTTTGGAAGGGTTATGCAGAAACAAAATGTACTCTGCTCAGGGGAAAAGGAGTACAAATTAGGGCCTTATCTTAGTGGGGTGTCCAAGACAAGTCTCTGCATCTCCTGAGTTTTTCTGCATGGGTTGCCACATCCATTGATCTCTATGCACAGGTTTTATTGTACCAGCATGGAGGTACTGGGGAAAGATTAGCTCTCGAAAGCAAGTTTTAAAATAATTGCTTTAGAGCAATTTTGAAAGATGTTTTTTTTCTTTTATTCGACCATGAAATGGAAGTGTCCTGCTGATGGCTCCAGCATATTTTTTAATTGAATAATTAGCACTGATAATAGGCATTCAACAGCGTTTTTGTTGATAATCACTGGATTTACTAATCTCCCAGAAGGTGGGATGATTCAGAATCTTTTAATGCTCCAAAATAGAAGATAATTAAACCCTACACACACAACTTGAAATAGAAATGAGTACAAGTGGTGAAGAGAAATTAGAAAATGAGCTTGAGGGAAAAGGATGGTGGCGGTGGGGATAAGAGTCCTAAGTACTAAGAATATTCAGGATAGTTATGAATTGACACATTTACTACTTGGAGTTTTCCTTGCTGTGCCACACTTTGCTCTCACCAAGGCTGGGTACGGTGGGGCTCAGCGGGGACTCAGTGGTCACACATGTTCACAGGAGTGGGTGTTTGTCTTGGTTTGAACAGACAGGTGTCTGCTAAGGAAGGCAGGAGCCTCCCTTGAAATGAAAAATGTAAATAAGACAGTGTTGCACCAGTCAGCTGCTGAAAATTGCATGTGCAGTGATCTCTGGTGAGCTGGCCACGGCGAGAGGAAGCTGCAAGGGTTTTGTAGGGAGGGTTAGCTCATCTCATCATTGATATGTCATTCCCAAAGAAACTCCAGTGAGGCAGTGCCCACCCTGGCTGGACTGCCTCGTGCCTCTGTGGGTGGGGATAGGAGCTGGAGCCCCAGAGGTGCAGAGTGAACATGCAGAGTGGCAGGTTTAGGTAAAGATTTGGTGTGCACAGTTTAGGTTAAGCTTTGCTGTGCACAGTTTAGGTTAAGCTTTGGTGTGCACAGTTTAGGTTAAGCTTTGCTGTGCCCAGTTTAGGTTAAGTTTGGTGTGACACGTTTCCTTGCACTAACACCACTGTGTTTGTAGCCCACCGCTCTGTTCCGTGTATCACTTACCACGTATCACTTACAGTCACTTGACAACAGAGGGGCTGCTGTGTGCTCTTGAATTAATTCTCACAGGAATGAAGAATTGACACAAAGTAGACCACTTTTTTCTCTCCCAAGTGCAAGAGGTATTAATTTGACATTAACTTTTCCTCCTCTGGAAGAGGTGGAAAAAACCCTGCAGTCACAAACCTGCTGTTTACTTGACTAGATGGAGACAGTCACACTGAGGTGACTGGGCATGGGATGGAACCCAAATGGAATGAGGGGTTACTAATCTTATTTCCAGTGTCCACAAAACAAGGCTATTAATTAACCTGTTTAATAAGTACTGTTTTTACAGAGGCACAGTGGGTACTTGAGACTTCACTATTCACTTTAAAGAACGAGTGATCAGGTTCGTATTGGCACAAGCAGGGCAGGGCTGGATTTCTCTCCAGTGTGCTTCTGTGCCAAATTCTGCCTATTAAAATACATGAGTGTGTGTTTGAAACATCATTTTACAGCTTTGAAAAAAAGATGCCGTTCAAAGGCAAACACTTTTTGCTAATTTGGATGCTCCCTTTGGTTTGTGGCAAACATCTGTCACAAAATCGGGGATCTCTAGAGTGGCCTGACCTGCTCCATTCAAAAATTTCTGCTCCAGAAATTTTTACAGTACAAAAGACTGACACAAGGGTGGAAGAGAGCAAAGAGCCCAGCAGTGGGCAGGGCATTCCAGCGTAACCTTAAATTGCTCTGACTCTTGCCAGGCTGTGATGCCTTCCCAGTGAAGACTCAACACAAACAATTGTTGCTCAAGGAGCAGTGAAAACTGAAGGCTGCTCCTGCCACTAACCATTTCCACACTAGATAAGACAATGGATTTCATGGAGTAACCCTGATACAATAGGAGGATATTTACATTATTGTGCAGTGTGGCAGAGCAGCCTGCATGGGAGCTGTTTTGGTCACAAAGCCACATCACTGTACCAGGATAATTTGGCAGCCTCTCTGAGCCCGTAATGCTGTGCACTGGCAGAACTTGGAGGAAAAATTAGGCCGTGCCTTCGGAATCCTGCTTGCCTCTAGCAAGTAGCATTGTTTTCTGTCGTGTACCAGGACTCTGCTGCATCATTCAGATGCACAGCAAAATAAAGCAGATTTGGAGTGTTGCTTTCGATGAGAGGGAAGACTCTGCCTGGATCTTGTGCATCACGTGGTGTAAGAGCTACCAAGAGCATCGTGAACCCTTCACACAGCAAGTGAGCAAGAAAAAATGTATTCACTTCTCCAGATAGGTATGTCCACCTGGGGACAAACGTTGCCAGGAAGGGAATGGCCAAGAGGACCAGGATGGTTTCATTCCCCATTAAATAAATCTCTACAAGACACAGAAAGGAGGAGCTGCAGTGTCTTCTCTCCAAGTGGCAGGTCTTAGGAGTCTCTCCTCATTTCAGTGTAGCTGGTTTGGTTTTGGTTTAGGTTTTTCTTAAAAATCCTGCTGTTCTTGAAAAATAAGTTCAGTTAATATAGATTTTCTTGAGCAACTGCTTTAGAAAACAAAAACAAAGTAGTGAGCTTTAAAAACACACAGACTGGAATTTAAACTAACCCAGTATTTATTATTATTTTGAGGTCTTTAAGATGTCTGACTCTCGTTTATAGGTGTATATCACACTTTCACACACATTATTGTACCAACTGTCTCTGGGGTTGCAGGTCTTTGTAGAAGCACTACTTTTGCCCCAAAACTCCATTTTCTTGAGTATAATAGTCATTAAATACTTAAGAAAGGTCTGATAATGCAAACTTGATTCCAGAAGATTATGTGCTGAATTATTCACATAACTAAACAGACAGTGATTATTCACATAACTAAAAATTGTTCACGTAAAAACCTTTTTACAATAATAAAATCATATAGCCTAAATATTGTAAGTTATTTGATATAGAGGGAGTTCTGAAATAAAACTGGGCTTTGTGAATAGAATACAGTTATAATCACTGCTGAGCCTTCCTACAATGTCTTTTGTAAATTTCCACCCTCCTGTCTTTTCCTTCTTTCAAAAGCCAAAATCCTGGAATAGATGATTTAGAAATGGAATTTTAAATTTCAGGCTTGTATAAACGAAGTGGTAGAGCCATTTTAGAAGCTTTGAATTCACTTTGGGTTGTTCTATGCTCCAAAATTTCATTCATTTGGTGCTTTGAAGTACAACTGGGATCAGAGAATACATTGTCAATGTTAATAAAATCAAGAGACCTCAACATTATCCATCCAGTTTTGAATTAGAGGAGGGGTGGTGCCTGTATTACTTCATGTAATCAAAATAATAGTTGTTGATTAGGAATTAAAATTTCCATTCCATATATGCAAAACAATGGCAATTTCAAAGATTTCCAAGATGCTTGTAATATACTTAGGGGGTATTGTTTGTCCATGTGCTGGTAGAATTTTTGGTAATTCAAATCTGTGCTGGTGTACCAGAGTTCACCTTTTGTTGTAATCACAAGACATTTTTTATGGATGACAATCTTAGCATTTTTTTTAGCTAGGTATTACTGTTTTGAGCAGCTTGGGATTTAAGAAAACAATGTACAATTAAACATTGTTTAATTGTACATTGAATCTGTTCTCATTTTCAGAAGGCTGCTTGTCCTTTGCATTGCTTATTATAGTCCTGATTGATCGAATGACATTGAATTGTCTTCTGCTGTCTGAGCTGGCCTTCCTATTCCAATGGCTCCCCACTTAAGCATCCAGAAATTTGGAGTGAAGATGGCATTAAAAGGCAATGCTGTCCTCTCATTTGCATGTGCCAAATATGCTGCTTAATTGCTTGGGAGACAAAACTCTCAGTGTGCATCCCAAGAGCGAGTGCAAGGGAGGGAAAGGAAATTGTGCCTTGGATTGTGCCATCTTCCAGCTCCATTGGCAAAGTGAAGGAAGGAAGGTGGTGGGGATTTTCCTCTTCCCTTGTCCTGTGATTGGAGAAAAATTTAGATTAACCTTTAAATTTCTCTGGGAGGTAGGGTGCTAAGCAGCATTTCCCTGTGGTTTGTTAGAGAGTCCATGATTTGAAGGAGGAAGGTGGTGGGGACCCTCCCTGTTACCATTGCTGGAAACTTTGCAGTGATGCTGCTTATTTTTTACTCAGACTTTTTTTTTCCCCTAATGAATTATTGCTTTGGTCAATATGCATTATTTCATGCTACTAGCAAATGTTGGTAAAAATATTTAGCATATAAGAATGATAAATAGCTTATGTACATCAGCTACAACTTAAATTGCCTGGATTATCCAAGGAAAAGAGTGAGTAAAAGTGGTGATATGGCATTGGAGACCTGGCTTGCTGATAACTAAGTATCTCCTTCCATTTCAAATATTAAAATTCCGGCTAAGAAAACCAGTATTAAATGTTTCCTTTTGTTTAGTTGCCCTGGTTCATCTTGTGTTATTCTGTAAGTTATATATAAAGAAAAATCTATTTTAAAAGCGTTTTGAGAAGACTTTGTCTTCCATCTGGCATGAAGAGCATTTCTGGAGGGGAGGGGAACCAAACAGAGCACAGTCTGAGGTAAATTTGATAGTAGAAGATGGGATAAAACAAGAGGCACTTAGACTAATTTAATTAATGCCATGGTGGATTTAAGAATATGCTGTTCTCTACAAGCATAAACATAGATCAGTAGCTGAATTAAGGAAGCAGTATTAGACTGCACCTGTTGGGTTTCAAACTGAATTCAGACCTTGTTTCAGTATTGCAGTTGGGACTGGCAGTTGCTGAAGGGATTAAATTATTTAAAGCCTTCAGCTGGCTAGTGTAGGCTAGCAGTAGCTTATAAAACGCTTAATCTATTTTTTTAATCTCTTCATATGTTTGCTTTACTTAGACAGTAAAACTATACATGACACACACCTGCCACATTCTGAAGCGTCTTTGTCAGACATTTGACATTTATCAATTAGAGCAGCCTCGAAACTGTGACCATTTGGGTTTCACTGACAATACTCTTCTTGTTAGCCTGCACATTTTCTTCGGGGAACTCAAACACAAACATGAAGTATGCAGACACAAAGTCCTTTTTTCACAATTTATTCTAAAAAAAGATGTCCCCTTCTAAAGGCAAATGCTGCTCTCCAAACAACTAATGCTTACTGTTACCTTTTGGGTTGTCATTTAAAAAACAAACAAACAAACAGTTTGGAGCTCTGGGACTGTTTTTGCAGTTAACTGTTTACAGGATAGTACAGTAAAGCAGTTCAAAAATAGGTGATACTGTTTAGCTTGTTATGTGATATGTCTCTTGTTTCTAGAAAGCCAAGAGTAAGTAATGAATAGCAACAATATGGATTGGACAGAAAAGCCATTTGGATAGCTGTGCAACACAGGATTAATTAGGCAAATCCTCTTAGGTTTGATAAGCCATTGCTTAGATCTACAGTTTATTTTGTCATTGGTTGCTCCTATTAATGTCTTCTTTCTGTCAGAGTTTATTATTCTGATTTCAGTTTTGCATCATACCTTTTTGTGTGTCAAAGTGAAGTGCCACTTCCAACCTTGTAAGTACAACTTACAACCTCCCAAATAATAAGCAGAGAAATGCCTGGAGTCAATTCAAATCAATGCTGGCATCCTCTTAAGAGTCTTTTAAATAATGAACTTTTTATATGGATGAATTCTGTTCAGCAACTGGTGTATGACATCTTTTTAATTTGGCCTTCAGTGTTAAGTTACAGGACAAGCAGGCATATGTGTCTGTTAATGAGGATGAGCAAATGTTAATTCATGGAGATGAGGTGGTTTCTGCAGTATGCTCTTCATAAAAAGCATATGTTTTTGATATTTCTGGGCAACCTTTAATTTTTTTCTTCTTTATGACATTGCAAAACCATAATTTTATTTCTGTAAAAGAGGTTTTCCTAGGACCATTAGTACAGAATGACTTCGCTGCTTGATCTCCACTAGGTTGGGTTGGGCTTTTTTTTGATAATGTGTAGAATATACTTGAAAAATATAAAGTACACACGTTGAAGTCGTTTCACTAATTATTGTTCACACTCTGCCTCAACCTTTTTTTTTTTTTAAACTAGAGAATGTGCCATTTTTCAGAAATAAGAAAAGAAAAAACAGAGGAGAAATAAAAATCCTTACTGGAAATAAAAAGTCTTAACCCCCTGCCTGAGAGGCAGAGACTAACAAGCAGACACCTCAGGACTGCAGCAGGATGGCTCAGCCAGCTGGGTGGGGGGGAAATATGCAAAAAGACATGGGAAGAATTGGGCATTTCAGTGGGTGGTAATCAGAGTTTCATCAGCACTGGGATTTCATTTTGTTAGACAATGCTTTGTACGTGTCAGGGCTCGTGGCTGCTGTGTGCACGGAGCACAAAATGTGGGAGAACACTGTTTCCAGCACTCCTTGTTAGTCAGAATTTTGTTGCAAGTCTTTGTTCAGCAGTCACTTGAATATTGTTTTTTTTTTTTTTTTTCTGTAAGAGGGTATTGCATCTGAAATTCTGTTTCACCTTGAATGACCTGGGAAACTTTTCATGTATGATTCATCTGATGTGATCTGCGAATTGGGTTAACCTCTGTCATGTCCCCAGACCAAACCAAAATAAATCTGAATTACAGTAGAAATTTAACTGTGAGAATACAAAACCCTTTAGTAGAAAACCAATTGAGTATCTCAGCTGGTTGTAAAGGAAAGAGGACAAACCAGGAAAAGACAAACCAGTACACTGGCTGAAAGGGAAAAGTGGGGAATGCACACGACTGAGTGGTACCTTTGGGTTGGTGTCTGTGAAAGATGAGAATTGCTCCAGTTTGCTGCTGTCTGACAAGCCCCTCGAGGCCATTCCAGCAGGGGATGGGACACAGTGTGTGCCCTGGCCCACGTCTGGTGGCACAGACACAAAACCCTGTCCCCAGAGCCAGCCGGAATTACGGCACGCGGGGAGAAAGGGAAGGGTCTGAACCTTTGTGTGTGAGAGAGAGGGCTCTGGAAATGGAAAAATAATTATACAGCCCTTAATACATGATAAAAAATTACTGAATGAAGTAAAATTTAATAATATTACATTTATATAATGTTTATATTGTTTAATACTATCTCATTCGAAGAAAACTGAAACCTTGCTGATATTGCAGCTGATTTTGTACTTCCTCACAGACCACTACAATTTCCCTCAGCTGGAAAGGGAATATCCTGAAAAGCTTTGTGATGGCAAGAAGAATAATCTGATTTTTGCACCGTTTCTCTGTGATTCTTTGGTTTTCAGTCCTGCCCCTGTCCCTGGGACCATCAGGGGCATGAAGTGACACCACAGCTGCTGTGGACACATCCATGGGTGGCTTAGCTCTGCATCAGGGAGAGGAAATTCTGCAGGGATGTCCCAGTGGCCTCAGGAGACAAACTCATCCAAGAGCTTTAAAAATAAGGGAGTTTAGGAATTTTTTTAAAAAAATTATTTTTATTTTTTTTAAACCAAGCCACACAATTTGCGATAATCCCATATTCCCAATGCCAGGATGGGATTATATTTGTAAGGTTTTCTTGAAAACCAAAATATTCAGTGAGTTTTATTGGGATTAATATCTGGGATTAAGTTCAGCAATTTTGCAGTGTTAACCATTCTTCTCTTGGAAATACTGATTAAACCTGGATCTCTATTAAAAAAGACTGCTTTGACTCAATTGGAAGAATTCATGGAAGTGTAATGATTTTGTAGATATCTGCTATGAATAATGTCAACATGTTGCAATGTAATCAAACTGTTGAATTTAAATTATGGTTTTCTTCCAATGTACTTCAGCTCAGTTCCTTCTGTGGGCTGTCTCGGTGTGTCTGAGGTAGAAGAACCTTTCTACATTTGTCAAGGCAAACATTTTAGGGGATGTGTTCTCCCTTATTTTACATACTCATTAGCACCAATTAAGCAAGAGCAGTATACAGAGAAGGATTATGGAGAGACAAAATTATTTTAAGGTGTCTGGGCAAAAAAACCACCATGGATTTCTCATTCTGATTTGTGGAAATGAATTATTTTTAGGCAGCATTAGTGATATTCCCTGCAAAAGGTTACTTTTAATGGTATAATATATGCTCTCTGGCTCAGACAGAAAAATTTTCTGAGCTAATATTGATTTAGGATTAGAGTGAAAAATAGATCTCACTTTCTCATGTTAAACTAATTCCAAATTAAGACTTAAATTAAAAGGTTAGAAAGAGGTCTCAAAAATAAATCACTTTGGAGGCCCCACAACTCCATTACTGTTTGTCTAATAAACAATAAAGCTTTAAAAATTATACTCTGAATAGAAACTAAATGAAAATTATGATTCAGAAATGAGCTTTGCCAAAGATGTTTTAATGAGGAAGTTTGATTCACAGTGATTCAGTGAGTTTAATAAGGTACAAAAGGCAACGTAAAGTTGTTGTAAATAACATAAATGCAAATGGTATTAGAAATGACAGAAATGAGTCTGCTGGAGCAGAAGGCATTTTGGAGGCTACTGTGGGAAATAAGAGATACACTCACTGAAATGAAAGTGGGAAAGGATAAATGCCCAGGTTTTTGCCATCAAGACACTCCACCACTGATCAGAAATAAAGCCAGGAGATGCACTTTGTGCTTAGGTATAAAGCTTAACTTAAGGGACATGAGTTAACCAGCTCATTTTTAAGTGACTCATTTTTTGACTTAGTGCAAAAGCTACAGACAGTGATTAAATTAGTTTTAAGTGCCTTACACTAAGAAGTACACTGTTAAAGAACTAGATAACTAGGCAACTTCCTATTGTGTTTTTAATTAAAGGTAATATTTTGTGCTTGGCGATGAAACACAAGGAAGTTAATTACTGAATTGAACTAGAGCTTTTCAGTATTGTCTGCTGAGGGGAATGCTATTCTGCCTTAAAAGCCTCATACAAGCAGCTAAAGCAATCTTTCACACATGTAACAGATACAACTATTTAATAAAAAATGAATGAGAAGCTACTCATACCCTGCTGTGAAATAGTTATTAGTTTCTGCTATAATAAATGAAGAAATGCATTTAAATGGTAAAGAACAGTTGATGTCTGATCGTTACATTTCACGTGTTAAACCAAAAATGGTTATACTGCTTTTAAGTTCAGGAGTCAAATAGCTGTCATCATGCCAGGCTCTAAAAAGCTGATTTCCAGGTCTTTACGATGGAATGTAATGAGGAGTGGAACCACACTAACAATCCAGGTTTGTTTGGGGGATTTTTAATACTTTTCTCATTCAATTGTTATCTCCAAGGGCTCGCTTTTGAGGGAGGATGAATACGTGTCTAAACAATACTGAAGAAATTGAAAATATCTGAGTAAAATCTTGATGCCACCCGTGCCACTGATGTACTTTTTGAAGATTTCAGTGGGACTTGCATCATATTTATTGGGCGTTACACGACACACACGTTTTTGTCTTTCAGGAGAGAAAAAGTGTTGGCAGTCCTGCAGTAATGAATAAAAACTGGCACTGGCAACATTTCTTCCTTCAGGAAATAAGGACTCCTGAGGCAGGTGGGCAGCTGGTGCACTGATATGATGCTCCCTACAGTGCTGGCCAAGGTTGTCTCCTCTTTCGTTGTGCTCTCCTCTTTTTCTCTCTGAATCCATCTGTTGTCTCTTGTCTGATACTTGGATAGCAAGCTCTGGAAAATTTCATTTGGAAGCCATACTTATATTTATATTTATATTTATATTTATATTTATATTTATATTTATATTTACATTTATTATATTTAAATATATTTTATATTTATTATATTATGGACTCCTGACCCAGGAAATTCTGGTCCATAATTGAGGTTACTTTGTTAATACTGCTGCCTCTCTATCTATTAAAATTAATACCGATATTCTGGGTATTTTCCCTAAATGTTCATTAGTAGTTTAATATAAATTGTGAGATTTTGGTTGATTTTGATGGAGTAGTTAGAACACATGAAGCATCAGGAGATATTTCAATGAAAATGGAACTTCTACTATTATTCCAGCATTGATCTTATACATAAGAAAACAAACAAAATACTCAGTGTGCAAATTTTCTTCTTGAGTATTCAGTAATTTCTTCTTGGGTGTCTCCCCACCACTTCCACCTTCTGGGATGCTGCTTCCCAAGACCTGTGCACGTCCTTTCCCTGTTCTGTAATCTCTGCTTAAGCAGAAGTGATAAACGAGTGACTAAAAAGAGATATAAAACTGGCTGCACGCGTGTACACAAAGTAGTGCTCAAAAATAAACACCGTCAAGCACAACCGGTGTTTTAAAATAAATGATGTGGCTTCTCCTCTGCACACAAGCTGCTTGAAAAGCCCATCCCTGTTGATTAAAGAGCTTTTTCCTGCTCTTTGTCATGCCTTAATTTTGAGGTGTTTCAGCCTGTGCCCTAACACTTGCCCTTTTAGCCACTGCCTTCAGCTGCTTCTTGGTATTTTTGTGAAATATTTTTGTGAAGTATTTTTGAGTGACAGGTGATACATTTCCTCATAGGATGCACTTTTTTCGCATTTTGAGGATTATGCAGAATAAGAACTACTGATTTCAGTCTCCCACATGTATGTAATTAAATAATAAATTAAATTGATTAATAAAGCATGTTTTAAATGAAAATAGCTTTACTCTCAGATTTGTGGTTTTTATTTCTAAATTATTTTATTACATGCCTATAGAAAAATAGTGAATTCTATACAGATGCTTTTTGTCATTGAGGTAGAAAAAGGATAAAATAATTTGAAGATATTAAATTGTTTTATCAGGAATAGCTGTACAAGTTTCCTTTGTAAGATATGGCACAAGAGATATGAATGGAAGTACTTCAATCCCTGACAAATTTCCTATTTATGTAACATGTTCTTCATTATCTTATTCTGAGATATGCAGTTTGTATTTAAAAAATAAAAATAAACCTGAAAACGATCTGGAAGTTCAGTGCATATATTAGAAATGTGGAAACTGTGTTTTTTAAGTCACAAGTCGCATTGACAAAAATAATTTATTTATAAGGATCTCCAGTTTTCTTGAGACCTCCAGCTGAAGTAGCATCTGATCCTGGAGCCGTGGGCCTTTCCTTGTGCCTCTGTGTCCTGGTGGCAATTTATCCATTCCTTGTGCTTCCCTCCAAGGGAAAATCCAGCAGAATCATCGGGGGGCTGCTGCCAGACTCTGAGGGTGCATGAGAGCCCTTGCATGTACATAATTTTGAGTGAAATCTCACCCTGATCTCCCAGGCTCTGTCCTCCCGGGGTACTGGCAGTGCTTTGTGCTCTGCAGTTCCTGTCCTTTCATTTCCTCACCTGTTGTATCTCACTGCTGTTCATTTGGGTGCTGAGCATGACGTGGTGTTTATGACCATGTATTTTATTTTATTATTTATCCCATTCTTTTCAACATCAGATCGTAAATGTGTATGGCTGCACTCCCTGTTTCAGTAGCAGAGAGTGGTAATTCTATCAAAATATGAGAAAGCCATAAAAACCTTCTGATTTCCTCTCTACCTTCACACAAAATCCATGGGGAGACGATATTTTTGGTGAATTTTACACTAAAACATTTTAAAATTAAATTTGTTTCATCAGAAGTGTCTGTGAGTCAGAAAACAGCAGGAGCTTTATGTCTGACTAGCAAAGAGACGTTGAAAAGTAAATTAAAATATTTCTAAATATAAAAATTAAATAGAAAATAAATAGAAAATAAAAAATGTAAATATTAAAAATGCACATGCAGATAAAACATAAATAATACAAATAATATAAAAATAATACAACTAAATAGAAAATTGTACATGCATATTATGTATATATGATATATATATTTATATAGATATATAAAATATCTATATTTATATAGATATAGAAAATATAACATATAATATTTACATATATAGAATAAATATATAATATATTTATAATATAGAAACAGATAATAGATAAATACATAAATATAAATATGTAGAATATAAAAATATAAAATATTAAATATATAAAATATTAAAATTAAAAAAATATATATATTTACCACTAAAATTCTCATTAACTGAAAATGCTACAGGTCAAAGCACGAGCACCAAGTGCACATGCAGTTGGCTCAGAAGTGTTACCTGATCTTCCCCTGCATTGTCTGGGGAGAGGTTGCTCCGAGGTGACAGGGCTTTGTGGCCGTAGTGACAGCCTGCTGCCATTGTCCCTGCCATGTGACACTTTCTGCCGAGTGTCTCATTACCAGCAGGGGACACGGTGTGTTTCACTGGGTCAAAACAATTCATTAAACTGCTCTCGAGCATCACCTTTTCCTTTGGAAGGGATTTGGGCTCTTACTGGCTTGGAACAGGAGAATAAAAAATAAGCACAAGTTTTGAAGTTTTGTAAGAATTCTATTAGAACGTTTGCACCTCTGAATAAACACACTTATAGGGAAATATGTTCTTTACTAAAGAAGAAAATGGTTTTTTCTTTAGAATGGTTTGATCTGTTTTCATAGCTCATGTAGTTAATGTGCCTTTTCTGTTGTTCATTCTAGTAGGAGGGTCCCTAATGTGGTAATTTACACCTTTAGAAGATATTTTCAACTGTTCTTCCGTTGAGGATGTCTCATGGGGGAGGGCAGAAATAAGGCTATCTGCTTGCAAAAGGTAGGAAAACCCATGGAGAAGTTGCTGAGGTATTACACTGTTAAGGGAGGGTGTACATGAGCCACGTGCTCATGGACTGGGGTAAAACTGCTTCTCAGGAGGGATTTGTGCCCCAGACAGATTAGTGACAGGGCCTCACACCAGTGCCACAAAAGGGGGCTTTTGTGCACTTTGGGTTTTGTTTTTAGCTGCTGGCAGCAAAGCCCTGGCTCAGCCCTCAAGTGCTTTCACAGCGAGGTTGGAGAGAGCCAGGTAACGAGGTCATCTTCCATTTAATTCTAAAACAGGCTTGGCTGTGATTCAGTGCCAGAGTTAGAGCAGGCTCCACTCCTGTGCAGCTGGTGGGGGAGGCTGGCACGTTCTGCATGAAGATAAAACTTGGAAAACATCAGCCTGGACCAGCAGCCAGCTAATCAGGCTATTTACTTTGGAATATGCTGCAAAAGCACAGCCCCAGAAACCTTTACTGCTGTCAGTATTTTCCTTGCAGTCAGTGGACATTACTGCTAATAAGCACAGACTCAGTGGAGTAATGCAGGATTATGTTTGAATTCTGTCATCCCACTGCCTGCCTGTGTTCAGTGACGTTTATTTGAAGGAATGATGCATTTTGGAAAGTGAGGTCAGCTGGAACATTTGTTGTGCTCTTCATCTGTCTGCAGCCCTTGATCTTGCAACGTGTCAGTCACTGAAGACAGAAGTCATTACTCACCTGTAAAAATGAAATTATTGTAGTATTAGTGGATGGTACCCTATGGATATTCTTAAATGTAGGGTGCTTACTGATGCTTATTTCAAAACAACACGAAAATATGGCAGTATTTGCTATTAAAGATTTTTTAAAATTAGCACAATATCATTGGAATTTTAATTTTAAATATGCTTTTTATTAAAAAGGTAATTTTTGCTCCTCCACAGAAAAAATGTTCCAGTGTTTTTTTAACTTTTATGTAAAATAAACATTTTTCCAATGTTTGGCTATCATTAAATTGGGAGTGGATTATCTCATTTTTGTTGATTGCCTTGAATATTATCATTCTCAGTATATCAGATTTTCTCTATTTTATGTCATAATAGTCAGACACTGTAAAATATATTTGTCCTTGCCAAACACCTCGAAACACTGTATTTTTGCACACATTTAACATTTGTTAACCCTAACAGACACTTTCAGCTCTTTTCCTGCTAAGAGAGATTGAGCATAAAAATGTAATTACTAAATACAGTTATGTGAAAGGCACTCAGGCACCACCAAGGCTATTGACTACATGAAAATAGTAAAGAAAATGCAAGAAAATTTACAGTGTCAGACTAGAAATGCACATTATTGTGACCATTTCCTGAAGACAAACCCTTTCCTTGTGGACCTCTTAAGGTACTTGACTGAGGAATGATCTACTTCTATGGCTCTAACAAAGAGAAAAACCAGACTGAAAATGAAAATACAGCCTGAAAAATACACCATGATAACTTAGCATTTACATGATCCAGTAAAGATATTCCAACCACCCCAAAAATTTTGCCTTTCTTTAACTCTTTGTTGAAGAAAATATGTTAATATCAGCAAGATCTTAGCATATTTTCACACACAGCAATGAAGCATCTGTCAAATCTACATCTATTGATGTAATGTGAAAACAAGCAGAGAAATAAATATCTCACAGTGGCCCTGAGCAAAATCATCTGTGACAATTAGTAGGGTGCCATATTTTTAAATTATAGATGTCCCAGTTAGCTGTTTTAACAACTATGGCACTGAAAAGGACAAGAAGGTTGAAAAGAAACAATTAGAAAAAAAAAAAGAGAAAAGTTCTGTAAAATCTAAATTGAACAAAGAGGTATTTATGTAATTTCAAGCTAAATTCATTCTATTTTTATACTTTATATTTTTCTCCCTTTGCCTTCTGCATAAACATCACTCTTCTATTAAAGCTGGACTCGAACTTGGAGGTGTTGTCCAATCTTAATGATGCTACTGTGTAGTTATTCTGCCTTTCCCTGATGTGAAAAGTTAAGGGATTAGTGTTTTAGTTTGGATGAGGAGTGCATTTCATCTCAAGACAGCCACCTTTTATGCACATGCTAACCAAAAAGATTTTAGATGCCTTCGAGAGCTGGTTGCAGGGAAAAAGTTGTGAAGGAAAGCATGTTGCAGCAGTTTTGTATTCCCCTCAAGATGCCCTTTGCAGCTGCAGTGTGCCTGGAGACCTGGGCTATGTGGTTTTCTCTGGATGGATAAAATGTGAGTGAATAGTGATAATGGTAATCTCATACCTAAGTAGTTACAACTGTGCTAATTATCAAGAATTAGTAACGGGCCTGCCTTTAATAGAAAACAGCTGGATACAATTAGGAGGGGTATTGTAAAAGACCAGGTTGGAGGGCTCAAAAGACTAGATGGAGCTTGTTGGCTGTGCTGTGAGGAAGAAAGAATCAATGCTGCGAGGCACTGCTTGTGAGAAATCAGGAATAAGATACAAAACATTTGCAATAAAATGGAAACAGTTTACGTAAACCCTAGCCCTAGGCAAGAAATCAGCCTAGGGCGAGGGCTGGTTGCAGGGAAAAAGCTCTGAAGGAGTACCGGGCCAGTGGCCAGGAGTGGCTGGCTGCCTGCAGAAATTCCGAACGGCGCAGGATTCCTCCCAGACTCAAGGTACCCACCCTGGCAACTGTGGCTGCTTTGAGAGTGCCAAGTGCCTCCTGCAAACTGACATCAGGAACCTGGGCTGCTGAGTTTTCTTCGCCAGGGAAAAGTGCTGGCTTTTGTTTCCAGGGGCCAGTGGCCGGGACTGGCTGACTGAATCCTGAAATTCCCAAAGTTGCAGAATTCGTCCCAGACTCAAGGTCCCCACCCTAGCAACTCTGGCTGCTTTAACACTGCAAAGTGCCTCCTGCAAACTGACATCAGGAACCTGGGCTGCTGGGTTTTCCTTCCCAGAGAATAGCGCCAGTGTTCCTGTCCAGGGGCCAGTGGCCGGGACTGTCCGGCTGAATCCTGAAATTCCCAACGTTGCAGGATTCCTCCCAGACTCAAGGTACCCACCCTAGCCACTGTGGCTGCTTTGACAGTGCCAAGTGCCTCCTGCAAACTGACGTCAGGAACCTGGGCTGCTGAGTTTTCTTTCCCAGGGAAAAGCGCCGGCTTTCGTGTCCAGGGGCCAGTGGCCGGGAGTGGCCGGC
Organism: Onychostruthus taczanowskii; assembly: GCF_017590055.1. Lineage (NCBI taxonomy): Eukaryota > Metazoa > Chordata > Aves > Passeriformes > Passeridae > Onychostruthus > Onychostruthus taczanowskii. The sequence continues at coordinate 2,456,725 of NW_024505450.1, read as the reverse complement.
TGAATCCCGAAACTGCGAACGGCGCAGGATTCCTCCCAGACTCAAGGTACCCACCCTGGCAACTGTGGCTGCTTTGGCAGTGCCAAGTGCCTCCTGCAAACTGACATCAGGAACCTGGGCTGCTGAGTTTTCTTTCCCAGGGAAAAGCGCCGGCGTTCGTGTCCAGGGGCCAGTGGCCGGGACTTGCCGGATGCCTGCGGAAATTCCGAACTGCGCAGGATTCCTCCCAGACTCAAGGTACCCACCCTGGCAACTGTGGCTGCTTTGGCAGTGCCAAGTGCCTCCTGCAAACTGACATCAGGAACCTGGGCTGCTGAGTTTTCTTCCCCAGTGAAAAGCGCCCGCGTTCGTATCCAGGGGCCAGTGGCCGGGACTGTCCGGCTGCCTGCACAAATTCCGAACGGCGCGGGATTCCCCCCAGACACAAGGTACCCACCCTTGTGACGTGGCTGCTTTGCCAGTGGCAAGTGCCTCCTGCAAACTGACATCAGGAACCTGGGCTGCTAAACTTTCTTTCCCAGGGAAAAGCGCCGGCTTTGGTGTCCAGGGGCCAGTGGCCGGGACTGGCCGGCTGCCTGCAGAAATTCCAAATGTCGGAGGATGCTTCCCTTACTCAAGGTACCCACCCTGGCAATGCCCTTTGCAGCTGCAGTGTGCCTGGAGCTCTGGGCTTTGCGGTTGTCAAAATCCTAAGCCTAGCCCTAACTCTAGCCCTAGGCATGAAATTAGCCTAGGGCTAGGTATTGTCCCAGGGGAAAAAGCTGTGCAGGAAGGCATGTTGTGGCAGTTTTGTGTTCCCCTTGGGATGCCCTTTGCAGCTGCAGTGTGCCTGGAGCCCTGAGCTTTGTGGTTTTCAAAACCCTAAGCCTAGCCCTAACCCTAGCCGTAACCCTAGGCCTAGGCAGTAAATCAGCCTAACATTTTCTCCGAATTACCTTTTTAGTCACCCTGCCATCTACATTTTCTAATAATTACCATTTTAGTCACTGTATCATTGCCTTTCGGTGCCAGAGGAATTTATTTCCTAACAGAAAATTCTACCATTACCTGGCAGAATTTGAAACAGCAATGTCAGGATGGTTCAGGAGTTTTCTTGGAGCTGGGCTTTAAAGGCTGAGGAAGGAAGAAGCAGAAGGAGAGGCAACCTGAAGAATGCTTTAATCTGATTTTCTTCTTTGGAAGAGCCCCAGTGGATGGAGATGCACAGGGACCTGTGTTGTCTTTGTCAAATGAGCATTGGCAGAATGAGGCACAAAGCCCCAGAAACCACCATGACCCCATGGAAATCATTTTTTGTCCCTAACAGCATTTAAATCTTTCCAGAGGAGCCAGGCTGTTGCATTTGTAAGTTAAACAGTAAACAATAAACAAATACTTTCAGCAACCTCCACTCCAAAAAGTCTTTTTTTTTTTTTTTTTTTTAAATATCTTGCATTAAATCTGCAAAAAATAATGTGGAAAGAAAAGGTGAAATTTGTGCTTATTTTTGCAGATGTCTCAGTGGATAATGCAAGAGAAACCTGTTTGTTTTTCAATTGGGGAAACACAGTGCTTCTCAACTGACCTTGCAGTTGTTGCAAAAGGAGCAAATTGTATGTTTGCTTTAAATTTGAAAGTAATTTTCCATTTACACCCAGAAACAGAAGGTTGGATTTTGGATAGATCTAGCAAACACATCTGTGGGGAGGGGAGATGGGAAACTTTGAACTATGCTGATCTGAATATGATGGTAATCCGTGGGAAGTGTACATTTCAATTTTTTTATTTTAAAAGATCACTTTTTATCAGTTTAGCTCTCACCCCTTTACATGTTTCCACAGGAATGTGGATCTTGAAAATTTTTATCCAAATGCAGAATATTGAATGCTTGTTTCTCATAATACAAGTCATACTTAAGTGACAATATCATCTGTTAAAAAATGGTTTTTTAAGCATTTTTTAAGGATAAGGAATTGTGAAGAAAAAATATTACTTATTTTTGTCCAGTCTTCTGTCTGATTGGGCAGGATAAATACTGTAAGCATAAAATATTTCAGCCAATGTGAAATACTACACGGTACATAGTACATACTACACAAAATATTACACAGTAAATACTGATTTCAAATCCTATAATTTGAATCCATGAATTAATTCTCTGCTTAACAAATTATTAAATACTGTAGGAAAGACTAAAGACTGTGGCCTTCAAGTTTTAATAAAAAAAAGACAAATATGAGTGGAACCTTTGCTTCTTTCACCTGTGAAGGCCTGGTCACCTGCAGGGGTCACAACACCGCACTGCCAAGCAGCTTCTGGGTTGTTTGGGTTTCATAATTTCTGTCCAGAAAACTCAGCTCTCCCATGCAGGTGCCAAGGAAAACCTCTGCCTTCCTCTTGGTGTCAGCTCTGACAGTCACTGAGTGTTTTCCTGACCCAAGGAAAGCCTTTTCTGCGGGGTGATCTGAAGAGCTGAATGGGATGTTCAGTGGAGAGCCATCACTGGGGAAATTTAACTGCTCCGGAGAATTGTGGGAGGCCAGTTCTGTCCCTTTGCACTGTGCCTTGCTGTTTCATGCAATTGCACCTTTGTTATTGGTGTAATTCTGAGCCTTCTGGATGGAATTACAGCCCTGTGGTCTTGCCTCCTCCTGTCCTTACCTCTGGTGGCAGAGGCTCAATTCAGGACTCAAGCTTGTTCAAAAATTAAGAGTCAAGCTGATACAAGCAACCCATAAGCTGATATGAACAACTCATCCTGGCTGTAAAAAGTGTTTTGATGATACAGCTTATGGCAGTTTGAGGAGTAAAACAAATTGTTCCAGCCAAAGCATTTTCAGCCTGCATCTGCACTTGGGATTTTGGTAACAAAAATAGCACAAAATGTCATTGGTAGGTGTTCTGCCAAAAGCTTCTAGCCTGTGTTTGTCCTCAGATTGTTTCTTTTTGCTGCATAATAGATTACATCTGTTGGAAATATCCTCTTCTTCTAACTTCTGGTTTATCTTTTCTACTCAGAGCACTCACACCTAACTAGTGCTTATCCTCTGCAAAGGCTTGGACACAAGGAGGAACAGGAGCCTACAGGGGTGTGTGTTTCAGTGCTGAACTTCATAAATGAATCTAAATGACACAGAGCCTCCTTCCACTGAGTTACTTAAGCACTTTGAAACAAAACCCTCCCCTCCAAACGCTATCAGGAGCCCACTTACAGGTGTAACAGGAGTTTCCACATTAACCCCTCCGTTGCCTATCAGCACAAATGTACCTGCCAAGAGAAAATTAGGACAGGGAAGTGTTTGATGTTTTCCAGGTGACAAAAAAAAAAAAGTCATGTGAGGGCTTCTCAGACACAGTCACAGTCAGATTTAACCCCTGATAGAAACAGTCATCAGAGTGTTTAAAGCTTGCTGATACATCTAATGTTGTTTTAATGTGCTTTGTGGGCACTTCAAAACAATTTTGTGGCCGAAGTAATCCCTAGGAGTCATTGACAGGGGAGGTTCATCACTCCAGCTCACACTGGCTCTGGCCAGCCTTCAGTCCTGATGGTGGGGAAGCCTTTAATTGAAACAGCTGCCAAAGAAGGGAGCTTCTTGAGGGAGCTTGAAAGGAAATAAGGACAAACAATGGATCTGCAGAGGGGTGCTGTGCTCCACAAAAGCAACTGAAGGAGTTTCAGTGAGATTTGAGGGTTTGATTACATGCTGGTGATACTCCTGTTGCAAGGTGAGTGGAAGTCTAGCTTTATCTAATTAGCAGAAACTGGAACATGAGGACAGAACTGACAGCGCTGGGATGTTTCAGGAGGTGCTGTCATTTACCAAACGTGACCAACCCAAAACTCCAGTGAGAGAACAGTATGATAAGAGAGGTTAATGAGCCCAAAGTCACCCCTTCTTTTCTAAATCTAAATTAAAATCTGTTTCTGAGAGTTGGTTAAAATTGTGCAGATGTATCCATGGAGCACTGGATTCATCATTTTGCCTGTTAGCAGAGGATTGGTAAGATTCAAATTGACAACTGAATTTGGATTGTTTTGGTTATCAAACTTGAGGAAGGTGCATGGTGAAACATGAGAAATTTGCTAGAAATAGATCCTAAAAAACAGCTGGAGAAATTATGTTGAGGCTCGTCAGTGGATCACAATTTGGGGTGATATATACCAATTTAAGTTTGCAGATGAAGTATGGATTCAATCAGCATATATTTAATGTGCCTTTTTTTTTTGTTAAGGCATTTTAGAGTTTGTATGGTTAAGTAATCAACAAGAATGTTTTTCAACATTTACTGTCTATTTATATATTAATAAAATGTGTAGAAATAACTCTGTAGGTTTTTTTTAGGAGCTTGATTAATATTTCTAAAATTAGTAAGCAATAGATGTTATGAGCAGCTCTTGAGTGCTATAATTTACTACCATTGACACCCACCTATTTCTTCCCCAGCCCTAAATTATATGGCTCATTACTTACAAGACTGAAAATTGGTGGTGTTGTGGCAGTAAAACCAATGTTAGGTTTTAGCACTTCCATACAATAAGTCTGGCTTCTCCAATTAATTAATTCAAATTCTGACTTCACATCCTAACAATCTTTATTACAAGGATTGGTCCTAAATAAAGGTTAAAATCAAGCAGACACATGTTGAAAATACTGGAACAAGTAGTGAGAAAAAATAGCAGAGTACGTGTAGTTGTGCAAGTAAATAAAGAAATTCTTTGTTATTTTTGGCAAGAGGTGGAGAAGCATGTGATGTCCAGTTGTAGCTGTAGCCAAGGATTTATCTTGGGGCTAAATACTTTATAGGCAAACAGTAATTCCTTTTTTGCCCCACATCAGCTGAACACTATTTCGGGTCAAGAATGCTGTTTGCAGAAGCCAACCAGCCTTACAAACCACTAACATTTAAGTGATGTATAACATTAGGGACATGTTGTTACTGGGGGTGTATCCTGTTATTTTGTGAAGAGTTGAGCAAGGCAAAAAGCTGAACTGTAATGCAGGATGCAAAGTGGTCAATACCTTTGTTCTGTCCTGTTACCTCTATAGCTAGTGGTGTGTCTGATGGGCTCGGGCGAGTGTGGGAAGGATGTCAGACCAGATCTGGAAGGTTGGTGCTTCACGGTTGTTTTCAGGGCTGGCTTGGGGACGTCTCTTTGTCTTACAAGGCCACAGCACTCATTTAAATGAATCGGGGGTTCACATGTTCATTCTCACCGTGTCATCTTCTAAGCTCCAGGTCCTGAGAGTCAGGCCTTTGTCCTGGCACCAGTTTGCTCGTGGCTATGCGCGTTATGTGTGTGTGACTGAGTGTTGGCAGCTAACGAGGCGGGAGGGAGAGCTCACCGTTCGGGGTGTGGCGACTGGGATGGCCAGCACCGGAGGATTATTGGGGGTTTTACCGGGGCTCCTCGGAGAGCCCCCACGAAGCACGAGGTTGCCTTCCTCCAGGTAGCGACAGACCGAGGCGGGCAGAGAGGAGTTCGCGATAGGAGCATCTCAAGTTGTCCTCCCAGGACTTCCCGGGGAGACCGTCAGCTGGCGCAGAGGAGGCTCCGCCGCCGAGCTGCTGCCAGGGGCGGTGATGGCCGCACAGCAGCCTCGGCCGGTCGGTGCGGGAGGGCAGGAGAAGGGAGCGCGGAGCGGAAAGGAGCGGGGCCGGGCGCGGAGCGGAGCGCGCTCCGAGCGCCGGGCGGCGGCGGCTGCGTTGCGCGGCGGGGCCCTCCGGGGGCGATGGGCGGCGACGGGCGCCGCTAGGCCGCCGCGGGCAGGGCGGAGGCGGGAGGAGGCGGAGGCGGAGGAGGCGGCGGCCGGGGGCGGGTTGGGTCCCTCCCCGGGAAGATGAGGCGGAGGCCCGGTCTGTCGAGCGGGCTGAGCTGGGGCTCTTCCCTCGCAGCCGCCAGGACAAGATGGCAGCGGCCGAGGCGGCGGCGGCAGCAGCGGCGGGGCTGAGCGGCTGAGCCCGGCCGGAGCGGCGCTTCCCGGAGCGCTCCCGGACATGCCCAGCGCCGTGGCGGCAGCTCCAGCGCGGACGCCAGCGCGGCCCGACCCGTGAAGGTGAGCGGCCGGCGGCGAGCGGGGCCGGCCCCGGCGGGCGGCGAGCGGCGCTGCCTCTGCCTCCGCCGGCGGCGTTCGCGCCCTGCCCGCGGGGGGCTCCGCGGCACAGCCGACCCCCCTGCCCGGGGCAGCGCCGCCGGCCTGGCCGAGCGCGGCGGCGGCGAGCGGGCAGCGCCGCTTCCCTTTCCCGCCGTCCTGGACGGCGCCTGCCCCGCCGCGTCCCCGAAGTTTCCCGTTCCCCGGCGCGGCCAGGCGCCCACCCCGAGCCGCCCCCGGTGCCGGGCGAGGCCGCCGGCGCCCGGCGGGGGAGGTGTGGCCGCCCCTCGCCCGCTCCCAGCGGCAGCGCCGGTGCTGCCCCTCTCCCCTCCGGGCGCGCCGCCTCCTCCCGTGCCTTGTATGGAGCGCCGGGGCCGCCCGGGCGGCGGGGGGTCCCGGGGCGGCGCCCGGGCGCGGCTCCTCCCGCTCCGGGTGCTGCTCGGCCGCCGCCGCGGGCGCTCCTGGCAGTCCCGGCGGGACGCGACCCTCGCCCCTGACCCCCGAGGAGAGACCCGCGCTGGGGGGGAGCTGGGGCGGCAAATGGTGCCCAGGGCCGGGATCACTAACAGCAACTGGAAAGGAAGCGGACGCTTTAGAATTTGGTCAGTTCCCAAGAACGAGCCCTGTGAAAACAGAGGGGTTTGTTTGCCGGAGGCTTTGCCGTAATGGTTGCGGCAGGGATTGTGCGGGGTTTGTTCTGGATTCGTCGTGGTATAAACTGTAAAGCTGGCAGGTGCGTTTACGTGTGTTTAACGCTGTAGGAAATAGTGATGAGTGTGTAAAAATTATTTTTATTTAGATCAAGCTCTCAGTTGTCACTGCTATGTGCTTACACGTATATAATAAAAAGCTTTTTTTGAGGCTATAACTTTTGTTACTAACTGTTACATCTGACTTAAAATGTCAGAAAGTGCGATTGTTTGTTTCTTTGTTAACTTAGTTTTTGGCACTCCAGGGCTAGACTTGCCAGAAATTATGTGGCGCTCTGATGTTTTTGCATCTTCCTGCTTGTGTATTTCCCATTTCCCTACTTGTGCATTGCCTTGTTTATTTCAGTTATTTTAGTGTCTTTAAATGGTGGGAAAGTATGTTACTATGAGAGATGATTACATTAGGTGAAGCTGTAGCTGTTGATAACAATGCATGTTTCTTCTGTGATTATTTATTTGCTACCCAGTATTACCTCCCATGACATTGTTTGCAAAAAGTTTAGGCTCTGATTGATGTCGCCCCAAGTAGGAAGGCTGGGATGGACTGCGAGGACTTTCTGACATAATAATTCCGTAACAGACTTAATTTGCTAGAGCTTTCTATAAACTAAGTTTAAAATACCCACAGTAAGTGCCTAACAAGCGTGGCAGCCAGCAGAGAGATTAATTAAGCACCTGGAAAATAGGTCAATACTGTATTACGAAGCGGCGTGGTGAGATGGCAAATAAATAGAGCAAAGTGTTAACGCGGACTTACCGGGGGAAAACCGATCCCGGTGGAGCGATGGGATGGCTTTATCTGCGCTGCCGCGGACCTTTTATGGTAGCGCGTGTTGGGAGCCCTTGGACTTTTCACTCCCTCCACTTCTTCCTGGGGGCTTCTCTGGTAGTAGCTGGCTCAGGGTGTGGCGCCGCTCGTGCTTGTAAATTAATTTTTTTTTTTTTTTGATGGATAAATTTGGCTGGGTGTTCCAGTCCCGGTTGCGGTGGTGGTGCGTGGCTCTCCGGGCTCGGGGGCGGGCTGTAATTGGGTGGATTCCATGAGGTGGGATAAAGTTTCATTGAAAAATTGCTCGGGAAGCTGCCCCTGCCCTGGGGTCTCTGCGGCGCTTGTGATTTTTCTTTGTTTCGGTTTTTTTTTTTTTTTTGCGTGTGCATGTTTCCTCCCTCGTCTCTTTCAAACAACTACCTATGGAAACAGGGAAATGAGACCGGCTCCTGCATAACAAGATAGCAGAGACAAAGACAGGGTGTGGGGAGGGAGACTGAGCTTGCAACTCATCTTTCAGAACTAGCCGATGAAAAAACCCCTAGAATTTGCATGTGCTGCTTTTCTCTTTGTGTCCTCCAGCTTGCTGCAGTTGCTTCAAAACAAACTGGTGATTTTTCCAAAAGCATCTGTGGGATTGATGGCACCTGTGAAAGGGGATGGGCGGCTGAGCAGCACTTTCAGAGGCAAAGGGTTGGTTAGCCCACCAGCCCCTGGGTGGAACAGAATTAACTGCACTAAATTCTTGTGGAAACCCCAATCCAAAGGTGTGGGAATGTCAGGCTGTATTTTTCCAAGCTCACGTGTTGAGGTTTGTGTACCCCTCTCTGAAGGGATTGCACACTTCCTGTTTTTAGAGTAGTTTTCTTTTTACCTCTATAGGATCTCTTTCTTGTATTTTCCCTTTTGCCAGTGTGCTCATCGTGGCAACAAAGGCCCTTTTGACAAAGCAGTGCGTTTTGGAACAGGAATTTTGTGGTTGGCTTTCTTGTATGTGAGGGGGAGAGAAAAGCAGTGTTGGTAACGGGAACAGCACTGTCATTTGAGGCTGAACATGTATTTTGGAGGAAGGTTAAACACAGGAGAAACTGCTTTTAGTGGAGCTAAATTTTGCTGTTGCAGTGTGGGGTGTCGTGGCATGTGAGTGCTGTGCACTTGCAGAACAGTTCCTGCAGGCAGTGTTGCTTTCTGCACAGAACTTTGGGGAGTAAAGCAGAGGACAGAGCGGCCTTCCTACATTGTTTTATTAGATCAGCCTCGGCTTTTCTGAATATATAAAATTATTTCCTCTGATCTGTAGAAGCATTAGAGCTGAATTAAACTGCTCTGACTGACAGAAGTATGAGTTGGGTAGAGCAGGCTTGATAATCACCTGGTGATCCGTGGTTGAGGGAAGAGGAAATGTGGAAGTGTCATGGTGGTCCTACCAGCATTCCTCTGTCACAAGTTTGCTGTTGAATTTTGTGAAATAGTATCCACCTTTCAGGCTTCAGAAAAGCTTGTTTGTGCCATTCTGTGTTTTCCAAGTTCCTAGGTCACTGAAATATTCTATTTCTTGAGATCCCTCACTGACAATCAGAGGTGGAGTGGAAAATAACAAATTACTTTTAATAGATCTTGAAAGAAAAGCTCATTGTTTTGGGTGGGTATAGGATGGGACTTTAGGTATCTGAAACTGTGTTTCAGAACCTTGGCTTGGCTGAGCACAGCACCAAACGTGGGGAAAGGAGTGAGGATGAGCCCTGAGCGTGCTCCAGACCACTGCTGTGTGTGCAGTGCACCTGAGATGACCATGTAACTCTATTTAAAGCTGCCTAAAATAACTGATGCTATGATATGGGTTAGTAATGGGTTACCTTTTCTGACTTCTACAGGCACTGAGCACCCTCTGTTTAACCTGAAATAACCTATAATGAAGGATAAAGGCTGGAAAATCCTGTTACCTGGTCTTGGCTTCCCCCGCCCCTCTTTAGAGACTGCTTTAATTTAGAGCCTCTACCTCTTTTACAGAAATTTAGAGAAATCGTAGCTTTGTTTTCGTCAGAGTCACCATGCTTTGAGTGACAGATGAGCAGGGGAGCAACATGTAACTGTGAAAGTGGATTTTAGTTGGTGACTTTATTTGATAATGTAGTATTTCCTACAGGCTAGGTTCTTTCCCCCAGTTCTTTAGTTGTTTTATTTCAATATAGTGAATATTGAAAAAGATGGCAGGAGTTGGTGTGGGTCTTGGTTTTTAGATGGAGTTTGGGGATAATCTTTGTAGTTTTGTGGTATTTTTTTCATGGTATATCACTTTGTTTTTTTCCATATAGCATTTTAATACGCCACTTCATTTTTGATAGTGGGTAACTTTCTGACAAAAGGGCGTTAATCTCTGGTGTAGCAGTTGGGCTTGGAAAAGGAAGAAGAGCCAAATAGCTGAACTGTTTTTAAACAAGTAGACTCAAGTAGTTTAGTTCTGGTTTTTTTTTCTTATGCTGAGACTTGGAGTCAGTGTAATTTCAAAATACCTCTCCCAATATTGTTCACTTTACATATTTATTAGTTCCATCATTGTGTAAACTTTTTGTGCAGTATGTTATGTTTTTAGAAAAAGATCAGGAAGTTATTCCTTTTTGTAAGTAAGGACTATAATAATTTTTCCCCTTTTATCCAGCTCTCTTATGCTCTACAGTATTTGGGTATAACAGGAAAATGCTAAGTTCAAGTTCCAAAACAAAGCAATAAAAGAAGATGCAGTCAAACATTCAAAGACAAAATAGACATAAGATATATTTTCCTATCTTTTAGGATGATCAAAGCTACAGCAACTCCCAGTATTAAAAAAATAATTGGATTCTTATGTACAGAGAACTCTTTTTGCATGTCAGGAGGGGCACTCCCATCAGAAAAGCTATCTTTAAAATCAGTAATCTTAAACTCATGCTTTCCATTCTTGCTGAAATAATGTAATAGTTCTAGAAGACTTTTAAAGCAGATTACAAATGAAGCACAAATAACATTTTTAATGTAAAAAGTCAGTTACTGCCAAATGAAAGTCTGCTTTTATTTGTCTGATCACTTTCTGGATACATGTGGTGCTGTGGTAAGCACTCATTTAGAGTAAGTGCTGGAAAACTTCTGGGCAGGAAAGCTCAGCTCCTGATACCTGTGCTGAGTCCCACAAACACCCTGAAAGGAGGAGGTTTTGGAGATGATTGATGCTGCCCATGGCCACTTTTCCATGCCTGCTGGATTTCATAATCCACTGGTCTGAGTGTCTTGTGCTCTCCTGTGTTCTGGAGGCTCAGCTGCTCTGGGTCACCACGCTCCACTGTCCTGCAGCTGTTCTTTGTGTCACCAGGACACTGAACCTCCAAGGAACTTAAATTGCTGGGTGAGGCGAGATTTTTATCACCAAGCTTGGCTTGGCTGTTAGCTTGCCTTGGGGCAAGCAGCCACCAGTACCAGGGAAAACCTGCTTTCGGTTATTTTAGGGGTTTTCTTCAGTTTTGTTTGACTCTGAGCTGTGAGATGGATCTCCTCGCTTTGTGCTGACCTCGTCTTGAAGTGGCAAAGTGAGATGGCAAAACTGGTCCCTGGGCAGGAAAAAGTGCCAGGAGAGCAACTTCAGCTGGGGCTGCACTAAGTGGTGCAGCTGTGCTTTGTGTGGTGCTGGAGTGTCCTCATTGCAGAGATGTTTGCCGCTTTTATTAGCGTGACCAGATCCCTGCAGGCCTGCTCCCTGGCTGTCAGCTGACACCTGAACCTCTCCTTGTTCCTGCTGCAATAGGCTGAAACAAGTGCCTGCCTGCATGAGATGGGACCGAGTGCAGGCTCAAGGGCTGCATGAGGAAGATCACCTATAAAGGCAAAAATGCAGAGAGAAAACAGCTTCAATACCAATAATCATTAGAAAGTTTATAAGGGAAGAAATAAATTTTTCTTACTGGATCTAAGCTCCCTTTGGAATACATGAATAACCACTAGTATCAGGTATCCATAAAACAATCCATGCACAATTTTTTCTAAAGCTTGATTAATTTGCTTTTTCATATGTAGATAGAATAAACATTCCATCTCTTGTGTTTCTACAGTCTCAACATGTTTACTGCTTTGTTTTCTCAGCATTTAAAAAAACTTGCTATGTCAACTTATACAAATTCCACTAGTTTAAGTTAAATATATTAATTTTTTTCCCTCTTTCCTATGGTGCAGGTTTTCTCTATGTCGGCACAATTCGTGGAACTTACACAATTTCCAGGAGGATTTGTAGTTGTTTCTTGTAAGATGCCTTTCTGCCTTTTTGACTGAAGCTGTTGATGTGCATCATTGTCTTGTCAGCATCTTCCTTCTTGAGTTCTCCTAGAAACCTCGGTCATCTGCTACTTCCTACCCCTTTCCTGTCAATTATTCAATTATTCCTTTTTTTTTTTTTTTTTTGTTAACTGTTGGACTTGGTTGTTTGTCTGCAGTCTGCATGTTCCAGTTGAGAAGTTTTTTCTACAGCTTCTCTTTGAAGATTTATAGGGATTGTATTTGGGTAGAAGAGGTACTTAGATAATCTTTATTTTTCACAGTTTGAATCTGTTAAGTATGGGAATTTTGATGTTTGAGATCTTGTGAAGCCCTTCAGAAGGAACCAGATTTATTCCTACGAGGAGAAAAAAGCTCTTGGTCTCCTCTTTCCTTTTAATACCGACTTATTTTGTAATTTGCAGAATTAGTTGGTATTCAGCCTAATAGGAGCAGATTGCTTTCATGAGATACTAAAGAATGATTTTAATAACTTTTCTTTATGGCTCTTTTAATGATGCTGTGGGCTGTCTTCTTCCTTTGGACTGTGTAAGCTCTGAGCCCAGCAAGAGGACATGGTGGGAAGTTTTCCCAAGAAATGCTTTGGGAGCTCTTTGTGACAAATGCTACTTGAGACTAGATGTGTTTTTAAAACTCTGTCACAGAGGTGTCTAAACATTCTTCTGAAGATTAAAACAAGAGTGGCTGTTAAAGGTTTATTTATGCTACAAGTGGAAAGATTATTAAACATGGAAGGGAATACAACAGAGAAAAAATGTATGCACATTTATCAGTATTTTTGTAGCCTCCAGGTAGTGGGTTGTAGGCTGCATATAATTTTTCTTTTCTTTCTGTGTAGTTAAATCAGGAAGTTTCTTTGCATAGGGGAGGGGGAAACATTTCTTGCCCTGGTGGCTTTGGGAAACATTATAGTATGGGTTATTACAGTTATTGATTCATTAGGAGGCTGATCCTTCTTTGAGAGAAAATGGATTTCTAATGCACTGATATTTACCTGTAGGAAATACTGCTTCTCTACGTCCTTAGAAAGTTGAAAGAAGGGGTAAACACCTTTTCCTTCTATTTTTTCTTTACTGTGCTACAGTAAATGCCATATCCAATTTATACAGGTGTTTTCTAAGCAACCGATGCTATTTTCATGATGGTGTTGCTTACAACCATGAAGGAAAGAAAAACACCTGTTCTGTAAAAGCAGAATATTCAAACTGCTTTTAAATAGTGGATTTTTATTATGGGAAAAATACTGGGGCTTCACAGAGGTTTTTTTTCTGTTTGTGTATGTGTAAAAATACCTTTCAAACATGTGCTTACTCTGTGTGTGTGTTTACTTCAGTCTGTGTATGTTTGAGAGTTGTTACTGGATGTAGCTGGGGCAACTGACCTGAAAACTGCAGCAGGAAAAGATCAATCAAGATAAATGCCTTTGTTATTTTACATTTAAGTCAGTTTTAAAACAAATAAAGGCTAACATTCTTATTTACTCTGATGTTTTTGTTGCAGAGGAAGTTGAACATGCTCTGGGTGTGCTGTCTTCACAACTCTGTAACCACTTGATAATGACATTGTTGGTCCTCTTGGAAGAGGGACTGATTTTTCCACCTATGTGGGCAAAGTTTTAACTCAAATATTACTTACTACCAGTTAGTTTTCAATGTGTAGGAAAGTTTTGTTCACCCCCTTGGTGGAGGAGAGCCTGATTTGCAAATTTTTGCATTGCATGTCAGACTCAATGAGCTCAACAGGTTTTTTGTGTGTGTGCTGCTGTAGAATTAATGTGCAGGTCCTGTGGGGAGAACAGGAATTTTGTGGTGTTGTTGTTGGTTTTTTTTGTGTGAGTTTTTTTTTTTTTTTTTTTTGTTGTTGTTGTTGTTGTTTGTTTTTGTCCAGGTGAAAATCTTTTTTCGTGAGAAGGAGAAAGATAATTTTGGATGAGTTTCCTCCTTATTGAGTAGTTGAGAGGACTTGATGAACTCTGTGTAAGTAGGACCCCTTCCTGTGCATGCAGATGTGCTGCCTTACATTCTGTGAAGTGGCAACAAACATCTAAATGTATATTCTTACAGGAGCTGCTTTTGATATTGTCTAGAGCTATTCTAAAATAAAATTTCTAAATAAATTGCTTAGCTGGCCTGATCCATTTCTAGTTCTAACAAAAGCCCTGCATTCTGAAAAATGCAACATTAAGCAATTGAACAAAAATAAAATTACTGGAAATAGGAAAAGACTAAGAAGGATTTTTTTTAAAGTACAGTAGCATTTGAACATGTGATATACCAACAGGTAATTTGGGCTAATCCTCTCTGTCAAATTTTATTTCTGCTTTAGGAAAGGTGGCAAAATGCTTTGGAAATACTTAGGGCAATGGAAGAAGTGCCCTGCTTGCCTGGGTCCCTCCTGGTAGCAGACAGTAGCAGTGGTTTGAATGGATCCTGCAGGAGGTGTGGGCTCTCCCAAACCTCACTGTCAGAGACTTTTATCTGAGCATGCTGCTGTTTCCAGGTTCCAAAAGAATTAGTTTTCTAAAAGAAGAGATTAGGCTGGTGAAGCCCTGGCTGGCTGAAATGTGCTGTTTGTGTTGATGGTGGCACATTCTGATTTGGAGGGCATGTTCTCACTGGGGCTGGTGGCCAAGGCTGCACTGCTTGTGCTTGCTTTCCAGCTGCACAGCAGCAGCTTGCCCAGAAGAAAAAGAAATGCTTCCAGTACTGTTTCATTTATCTTTTTAGCTATGATTGCAGTCATATTGGTATCACAAGATTTAGCTTTTAAAATTCCTGGAAAATATGAATAAAGCAATTGTGTTCTTGAGTGCTGCTGCTGGTGCTATGGCAGCGTTGAGTCACAGCAGTTCACTGTGATATTTTATGTAAAATATGTTTGTGCTCAGTGTATGGCATCAGTGCTGTTTCCAAGGATGGAGACAATGGTGCAATTGAGACTGGTTTGTATCACACTTAAACCAAGTGATATTTTCAATTTCTGCTATCAGTGCAGCATTGGTGGTGTCTGATTAAAACTGTCTCCGCTGTTGCACAGACCCAAACCACCCCTGTAGCATTTTTTTTGGGTGGTTAGTAACTAAGTTCTACAAGGGCAGAATTGGATCATTGTATCCTTTGCCTTCCGCTAAAACTCTCTCAAACTTTGAGCCAACCTTTGGCCTTTCAGCCTGGACCTGTGCAGGACTGAGGTTTCATGTGGGGCAAAGGCTGTGTTGGCTCAGCTGAATGCTCCTGGTGAACGATGGGCCAAAATCCCTGGGCTCTGGGATACGTGTGTTAATCAAGAATGGCAATGATTTCTTTTGTCATTAAGTTGCATCTCTGGTTGCTGCCCCAGAACTGGGTGTTGGTTTGTTTCATAAGCAACTGGTTTCTGATTGCTACCCCAGAACTGAGTGTTGCTTTTCGTGGTTTCTTTTTCTTTCTATCATCAGCTGGCTCTGCATCCCCTGGTTCTCTGTGGGGGAGTGTGCCTGTGCAGTTTGTGTCCAGAATTGCCTGTCATTGAAGAAACCATTTATAGGGCACAACTTACCTGGAACACCTTGGTGCTTTCTCCTGTGCTCTGCTCTCTCCTTCTGTGGGTCACAGATCTCCTCACAGAGCTGGTTTTGAGGTGGCCAGAGGGTGGGACTCCCTGGGCTTGTATTTCTGGACACTTTGCACTCTCTGTGGATATGTTTTCCTTTATAAAGTGCGTGAAACCTCAATTGCCAGTACTTTGTTATTAATTATCCAGCTGGAGTGAGGGAATTCCTCAGGGTGAACAGGTCATGGGGTATGAAAGTACTTGCATCAGTACAGCTTGTTCAGCTACATATCCAAAATAAACAATAATGTAGAGGTGCTGCTGCTACTGGTAATGAACTTTCATCTGTGCTGAAAGAGAGGGCAACTAATTCAGCTTTGTATTTGCTAAATAACTTGAGAAGTTGGGTGGCACCTAATATGAAAAGAACAATTGTTTTACCTGGAAAAAATGACAGTTAGTATCCTTACAGTGTTTCCAAAGTGATGCATAGTGTAAACAAAACGTTTCATAAGTGCCACTGCTCCAATTGTGCATTTGCTGGAAGTTACTGAGTGTTTAGAAAGCCACCCTCGATGCCCAGCTGCGCTGCCAGAAGGATTGTGAGAGTTTTGGGGCTGTTTTTTGCCCATGGAGGCCTGAAAGAAGTTGGAAAACAAGTATTCTTGGGTTACAGTTTAACTGTTTTTAGGTGGCTGCCTCTGGCTGGGCTTTGCCTGCTGTGAATTGACTCCACCGGGAACAGCAGGGTGAGTGCAGCAAGGGGAAGGAGCTGTGCATTTCACAGACAAATTTAGAGAGCAGTGTGGCAATTTCTCCTGAGCTCCCCTGCAGTGGCCTTATTAACCAGTTACTTTGCCACACAGCCCTCCCACTCAGTCATGTGGAAATGTCACTGTACAGTTAATTATTAATGGTGCTCAGGCCTGGAACAGCCTGTGCTGCTCCAGGTTGTCACAGCGTGCCAAGTCGGTCGTGCTCCTGAGTTTGCCTAGCCCGAGAAGGCTGGAGATGTAATTTTGAGGAGTGGAGAGCGTTGTTACACTTAGGTGAACGTTAGCTAGATGTTAACCAGAGGTGCCTCATTTTGCTGAAACACATCTGCCTGGTTCCCTGCTCTGTTTCTGTACAGAGAAGCTTGGCTGTGGGGGGACAAACTGAAGTGCCTCCTGTCCACTGACATTACTTTGTGAAAATATACTTGTTAATT
Source organism: Onychostruthus taczanowskii (assembly GCF_017590055.1). NCBI lineage: Eukaryota > Metazoa > Chordata > Aves > Passeriformes > Passeridae > Onychostruthus > Onychostruthus taczanowskii. Next base: position 2,440,132 of record NW_024505450.1, on the reverse strand, counting down.
TATTTAAAGGAATAAACAACGAATTTACTTAGTTGAAATGTGTTTGCTTCATTACTTTGTTCATACTTTTTTCAGAAGCCCAGAATTCACTCTTAGGTCAGAAGTCACAGGTTTTGTATGGTTTCATGTTTAATAAGCCGAGTTTTCCCAGTTCTCTCTGCTTCAAACCAAGAGGGATTGGTTCCTTAGAAGGAAGCCTTTCTAGAGGGGCTAACAGTTGGTAGGTGTTTTGGGACAGCCTTTCTTGTGCACATTCCCTGCAGCATTCACTAACAGTGAGGTGGGATGCAGCAGCCTCCAGCTGCAGAATACAAGCTGGAGAACTCCAGAGCCAAATTCAGCTTGTGTGTACCACTGCCCAGGAGCAGGCACGGGGCTCGAGTGAGGTTGTGACACTCTCCTTGCACTTGGGGAAGGAGAAGAGGTCTTTAAAAAGATATGTGTGGCAATGTGGGGCAACTTCTCTCGGACTAAAACTGAAAGTCAAGTGGGAAGTTACTCCGTGGCTGCCTGTGTTACTGTCACCTGGAAATGGCACTCTTCAGTCCTTCTGTTGCTTTTGCTTGCTGTGCTTTTCTTTGCATCCTTGAGGGGTCTTGTAGTGCACACATTTGGTTTTTATTTTAAATTAAATTTAACTGGAAGATGTGCACCAGCTCCTTATGTGTGTTAGGGCTCAAGTAACCTCCCTGAAATGAGCACAGATGATTTTTTCTTTCCTTTAGCACTTGTTTGGCTTTCCTTTAGAGTTGTTTAGCTCTACACATCCCTCTCTTATTCTGCTGCTGGGCTTGTTCATGTAGGTGCGGTCTGACCAGCTTCAGTTTGTATGAGGAAGCAGGAACAGTCTCATTAACAAGTATGCAGAAAGATGTATGAACTCAGTGAAATGTTTTGTGACAGAGGAAAAGAAAGATCCACTCTCTGCTAGGTGAAAATGTGCTGTGTATTGTTTTCTTTTGCTGGGAGTCCTGGTTTAAAAAAAAAAAGGGCAACAAAAAACCTTCAACACAATAACTATTCTTTCAGGTGTAGCTATCTATAGGATTGCATTGTAATCCAAATACCTCAAAATAGTTTAAAAAAAAGCTTCTGAACCCCACAAACAAATCAACCCAGTTAAGAAAAACAGGACCAAAAGACCACACCATCCCCAACCACAAAAAAACCTCAACCCCAAACCAACAGAAACCCCCTTAGAACACAGCAGTGCTGTTGCAGTAGAGGGTGTTGGGGTATTTTCCTTTTCTCTTCAAGGTTTGTTGTGCAGCTCTGCCATCTGTGGGGGTTTGTTTTCATCTGAGTGGGGGGAAATTAGTTCTGTTTGTCAACTTAGCTTCTCAAAGCAAAGGCCTCCAACATCTGGTTGCATTGGATAGTTCCACGCTGTTCTGATGGATTTCATTCCTTGTAGGGTGGGTAGAGTGTGCTTCTGTTTGAAATCATGTGCAAAGACCAAAATGTGGTCTTTGCCACATAGTTAAAAGTGGCAAAAACCTCTGCCACACACTCACAGTGCTCTAAAATGCCTTCTGAACACTGTGAGTGTGTGGCAGAGGTCTTTAAGCGGTCTCAGGTGTAGGATGCTGCAGGGTTTTATGTGCCTGTTTCACAGAATTCACTGGTTATGTGAAGATACTGTAGCTTCTCCAAATGACATTGGCATCTAGAAGTGTGTGTTTAGAAAAAGACAAGCAAAATGATAGGAGCAATGAAGAAGTGTTTAGGGGAAGGTAAGAAATTAGATGATTGTACTAGTCCGTTTTTATTTGTGTGGAGTAAAATTTTATTAGTTCCGTCTCTAATGATTTTACCAAAGGTTGTTCTTCCAGGTTATGTTATCTCTCCTATTTAATGGTCAATTTTCTTTTTTTTAGTGGGTTTTTTTTTGAGTTGCTAAAAATGTTCTTGTAATAACTCAGTAAACACTTCTTATCTGTGAACAGAGCTGTTACTGTGGTCGGAGTTCAGGGTCGTGGAGTTAGTCCTGTAAGAAACACACTAACCCCAAAAGATGATAGTCTAGTTTTTCTTATCCAACTGAAATTAATATTGAAGAGAAAGCTGGGACTGTGTTCCTCCAGACCTTCTGGACTGGTTTGAACAGCATGAGCTGTAGAAAATTTACATATTTTTAAATGCCAGTGGTCCTCACAGGCTCAGTGAGCCTCTGGTCCCTCCAGTTCTCATGCTGATCTGTCCTGTCTTCTAAAACCATCCTTAATTTCAGTGTAGCTTTTTCAAAGTACTTATCATTGTCATCTAGTGCCCTCAGCTGTGGTGACGTGCTTACGCAGGGAAATCCTTTCTCCAGAGGTTCAGTGGAGCAGGATTTTTGCTGTTAGGTAGATCCAGGGCAGACTGACCTGCTGGGGCTGCTGCAGCTTGGCCAGATTGTCACCTGTGGGCCAGGTGTCCCCACTCCCTCCTGCCTGGAAGTGCATGGGACCTTTTCCTGCCCAGCGGCTGTGCCTCTGGGCCTGCCCAGCATTTGGACTTGTCTGTGAGTCAGGAAAGTCCTTCTGGTCATCTGAACCACCCTCTGTCAGCAAACTGGGATAACACACTAGTGTGTCCTGGAGAAGTTTCTCTTCTCTGAAGCGTAAATGTTTTGGGGTTTGAATATCTTATTTGTTTCATGCACATGTGTGTCAAAAAGTGAGGAGATTGTGGTGAACGAGCAAGCAGAGTATTTTGTAGTGGGAACCCCTGAAAGGTTTTAAGAAGAAGACCCCCAAACATTATTTTGATATTTTAGTGTCTTTGGCATATGTGGTATTCGAGTCATCCCAGAACTGGAGGAGTAGTGAGGTGCTGATAGAAGGTTTGGCTTGGCCTGAGCTGTGCAGGTGCTACTGGAAGCTCCAGAGGGGCTTGGATGTATGTGTTTTCTGGGGCAGGCAGTGAGGGCTGAAATTTGGATATTGATCATAATTATTTAAATATAATTATGATAGAAAACGCAGTAAGATCTCCTAGTCAACAGTAATGCTTATGCACCTTGTAATGGGGCACATCATTTAGGAGAGAAGTCAAGAGCTTGGGGAATTTTTTCCTGTGTTTTGAGGTCAGTAGTTAGTGTTAAATCCTTGGTGTGGAGCAGGAGGCCGGTGGCAGGAGAGCCCAGCTGTTTCCTGGCTGTCTGCAGCTTTCTACATTGTCTGGCTCTGAGAAAACAACTTTGGGAAGGAGAGGGCTTTGAAGTTTTCTTCTGCAGCTGGGACAAAACCCATTAGAGGATTCTAAACTGAGGTGTTGGTATGATTATTTTAATTGCTCTTAAGATGTCTAAATTTTCATTTGCATAAATCAAATCACAGCTTCAGAATAATTATGCTGTGCTTTTGGTTAGTTTTCATTTGATCAGAGTCACTGCAATGTCTAGCTCAAGTTTTATGTGACTCATCTGCAATTTAAATACCTATTACCAGAATTTTCATGTGCTTGGTATGATTAAGTGATCTAATTAAGGTATTATTGTATTGAATTTATCTCTGGGAGCTGATCAGACTGGTATAAACCATAACTTCCCTGAAACCTTATAGTTACACTGGGGTCCATCCAGAGCCTTTTTCTGAGTATTTAGCTTAACTACATGACAGAGAAGTTTAAGGCTGGTGTTTGACAGGTCTGGAAGGGAATACTAGGTCAGTGCATAGAGGACACCTGGAAGGTAAACTCAGTGCCTCTAGCTCCATGACTCTGTCACTGATACACAAATTTCTGCAGCGGGGTGGACCAGAGCTCAAGCAGAGCACCTGCCTTTGGTGAATGGATTAGGTTACTGTATGTGTAAGTTACTGGAACCTTGTCGTTGTTTATGTGTACATACCCATGCCCCCTGAGTTATTTTGGGCCCCATCACATGGCTTGATCACTTTCATTTTCATCCCAGTGAAATTCGTTGGTCTGTGGCAGTTGTGACATTTGTCTGTTCTTGGAAGGCTGCTGGTGTTTACAGTGACTAGGCTGGATACCTTGTGTAACAGGTAGCATTGACTCACAGTTATGAATTCATGACTTATTTTATGTCATCGTTGCTAAACATTTGAATTGGTTTTTCAGTGGTGTTACTGAACACTGTGCTCCTTTTGTGTGCAGAAATGGTGGAGGTTTTAAATGAAAGTTGAGTTTAATAGCACAAAGGTAGAACCCCGGTTGAAAAATGCCATGTAGTGCTGTGGTGCAGCCTGTCTCAGTCCTGTGCAACCAGCTGAAGCACTTAACTGCAGCAACCTGCTGCTGCTAAAGTCCTCCTGTGGGCACTGGTAAAGCGTGAGGGCCTTGTTCTGCCACAAGAAACTAAATATAAAACAACTTCAGACCTGCTCATTTGGAGAACATAATTGTGTCCTGTTTTTTCTTTTAGAAGTAGCAGCTGTTGGAAAGCTTGGGAATGTGCACATTTTTTACTTGTTTTCTTTTTCTCTCCCCCTGTAGGTATGGCCTCACAAGTCTTGGTCTATCCACCATATGTTTATCAAACCCAGTCAAGTGCCTTTTGTAGTGTGAAGAAACTGAAACTAGAACCAAGCAGTTGTGTGTACCACGAAAGAACCTACCCGCAAATCTATGTGAATGGTAAAAACTTTGGAATTTCCCCCCACAGGGTTAGTACTTTCTTTCAGACTAAAAACCCATTTGATAGACCTCGAGGACAGAGCTTTTGGTTGCAGTCAAATGCTGTTGCTTTAAAAAATACTGCAGGTGCTACAAAAGCGTTGGCAGCGTGGCCGCAGCAACCTCAGCTGGAGGCGCCTGGGGCTGGGACGCAGGGGAGCCGGTCGGATATTCTGGAAGGAGCCCAGCGATGTGGATTGAAGCGTAAGAGCGAGGAGCTGGAGAACCAGAGCGGCACGATGCAGATCGTTGACGAGCTGTCCATCCTGCCTGCAATGCTGCAGAGCGGCGTGGCCAACCCGGTGACGGTGGTGGCCACGGCCGCCGCGTCCAAGCAGGGCGGTACCGGCGGGGACGGGGATTACCAGCTGGTGCAGCACGAGGTGTTGTGCTCGGTGAAAAACACCTACGAGGTTCTTGATTTCCTGGGACGAGGGACCTTTGGACAAGTAGTCAAGTGCTGGAAAAGGGGGACGAATGAGATCGTGGCGATCAAAATCTTGAAGAATCATCCTTCGTACGTGCGCCAAGGGCAGATAGAAGTGAGCATCTTAGCGAGGCTAAGCACTGAAAATGCTGATGAATTTAACTTTGTGAGAGCCTACGAATGCTTTCAGCATCGTAACCACACCTGTCTGGTTTTTGAGATGTTGGAACAGAATTTGTACGACTTCCTGAAACAAAACAAATTCAGCCCTCTGCAACTGAAAGTAATAAGGCCTATTCTGCAACAGGTGGCCACTGCACTGAAAAAACTAAAAAGTCTGGGTTTAATCCATGCTGACCTCAAACCAGAGAACATTATGTTGGTGGATCCTGTTCGGCAGCCTTACCGGGTCAAAGTCATAGACTTTGGGTCTGCCAGCCATGTATCAAAGACTATTTGTTCAACTTATTTACAATCTCGGTATTACAGGTAGGTGTCTTCTGCTTTGGGTTTTTTACCTGTTATGGAACAAGGTTTTAGCATTTCTTAAAGCTAGTGGCTTAAATAATTGCTCCTCCAGGTGACTAGTAAGAATAATTTGGGAAAGATAATGTGAAAATTCTGTAGTTGGTTGCCATTTTGAATGTGAATACTTGCTTTGAATGTTTTTATAGTGTTGTCTTTTTCCTGGAAGTATGTTTTGTTTTGCTCTCTGAAGACATCACTTACTGCTATTTTGAGACCTCTGAGACTGTTCAAAAGGAAAAGAAAAAAAGTTATCTTTCACTTGCTTGTTTAGGATGCCTTTCCAGCCTTCCTAACATGATGGATTTTTTTTCCTGTAAGCAGCTGGACAGTGTCCTAGAAGTGCCATGTTTCTATATCCTGTTGCCAAAGATTATGTAAATGCCTGTGTTTTTCTCCAGCACTTGTAAATATTTTCCCTAGTTCTTAGAAACTCCATTCTGACTGAGTGCCTTCAGCAGCTGTGGAGTTCAGTAAACTTCTGGAGTCAGGGAGTCATAGGATGCTTAAAGGATGTTCAGGGTGATACCAGAAGGGCATTTAAAGTGATTTTGGTATATGGTTGCATTCTTCTTTTGCCTGAAAATGGATGTATGTTTTTAGTAGTTTTGTTTGGTTATTTTTTCGAATAGTTACCCAATCCACTTGACATTTAAAAATTATCAATATTTAGTCCTTTTGTTTTCCTTATACGCTAAACTTGTCTTGACTGAAGATCTTTTAGTTCTGCTTTGCATCATTGGCTGTGTATTGCCTGTCTGTTGATTGAGTAAGAAGCTAGTAAACTAGGACAATGAGTACTTGGAAGAAAATTTTAAATATTTTACAGCTATTCATGCTGGAAAGGAAGACTTGTGCACTGCAGTTCTAGGCTTGATGAAATTAGTGATTGGAGTTCATGCCAGAGGAATCTATTTTTTGACTGTAGCTTGTAAACAAGAAGGCTTCATGTACAGTGCTCACATAAAATATTCTAATTCATCACCTGCATTCTCTATTACTTAATTGCAAACTGCAGCAGAGGATTTAAAAACTTCATGAAGTTCATAAACAGAAAACTAAATTGGGAAACGTTACGGATTGATGCATGTTCACATTATACAAAAATATATACAAGAGGGAATAAAAAGTTAAGTAACTTGGGAGTTCATTTTGGTGTAAAAGCTGTGATAAATTTTTGTGTAAAATGAAAAGATACTGTGGTTTTGGGCCTCTCAGGACAAATCAGGCCAGGCTTGCAAAGATGGATGGAATTCTTAGAGGCTCCAGACAAGTGCAAAGGTCTTACCTTGAGCTGGTCTGTGCAGAATCAGAATCTGGCAGATACTCAAGGTGCATCGTCTGAGAATGTTTCCCTACCTATTTTGGCTTTTTTATTTATTGAAGCAGTTACAGATTATTCTGAACTATTGCCATTTTTCACTCCTTTCTCCCCAAGAATAGAGGGGAGGCTGTGGACAGCCAGGCTGGGTGGTCCTATTGTAGTACTTGAGCCTCAGCTAACTACTTTCAGCATTTTTTTTCTGGTTCAGATGGCTCAATAGACATGATATTGTTCGATTTTAGTTGCCTGCATAAAAATGCAGTAGCTGTAGTTGTGTTTTACTTGGCTTGATGTTGCTTTGCAACTCTCAATAGAATTCTGGCACGCTTATGGGTTTGGGCAGGTCCGTTGCTGGCAGGATCAGTGTGCAACTCCTTGGCATTTTGGATGCTTGTATTGCACTCAAATGTGAGTAAGTGGGGCTCCCTGTGGGTGTTTATTCAAAATATTATCCCCCAAGAATAAGATAAGATTTGTGGGTGCATGTCCTTGTCTTGCCTTAATGCTGTTGAATGATATGGACTCGTATGGTGTGTGCACCTAAAATTTCCTAGTAACTTATGCTTAAGTGCTTTGTAAATATTCTGGTTTCAGTAGATCATATTCTTTGTTTTATATAGTTTTATAATCCTTCTATAAAGTAGCATCTAAGTCAGAAATGTTTGAAAATAAAAAGAAATAAAATGGTTAGGGTCCATCTACTTGAGGGGTTTTTTTTAAATATCTAAATATTGGTTGAGATAATTTGGAAAAAAAAAACCAAACCAAACAGCTATGCTTCAAAATTACTTTCAACACAAGTTTTTATTTCTGAACAGGTTTTCAGCATGTTGGATTTCGTCATAGATGTGTAGCTCTCTATCAGTTGTGTGATTCAAACTAACTTGGTGTAAACTGAAAGTTCCTGAAAATTTCTTTTTGTTCCATTGGAACCAGACTAGGGCAAATAATAGCAGAAAATAGGGATTTGATTCAAAAGGCTTTAAAATAGATGATGCTGGGGAAATCTGAAGTGAAAAGTCTTCTATAAGAAGGAGAAGGGCCTTCAGAGAATATCTTGTATTGAGATGGCATTTTGTTAAGAGAGGTTGTGCTTTTGGTCAAGCAAATAAGGAGCAGTTACATATAAAATATAACTGTACTTAAATGCTTTTTGTATTAGAAGAGCCTGGAAGTGGTAGTGCAAGTTTGACCTTTTTGACACAGACATGTTGATACAAGTTTTACAAAACTGAATAAAGAGAAAAGGTTGTTTGGTGGTGGTGGTGGTTTTTGGTTTTGTTTTGTTGTTTTTGTTTGTTGGTTTTTTTCCCCACTCTGATAATTTCTTCTGGTTTTTTGTTCCTGGGACCATAGTGATCTAATGATCATGAGAACAGAGAATGCCCCAATGTCCAGTGTTAGGATGTTTATTTTGAATTCTAATGTCACTACTTTGCATCTGTAAGAGGAAGTGAGTAATGAGTTGGAAAATTTAGTAATAAGAGGATTAGGACTTAAGGAGGGGAACATAATATAGCCAGGTGAATGGATAATGGGCTGACTTACCTTAGCCTATAGCAGAAGGAGAAGTGACCTAATGATGGCTGTTGGAGATATTAGGGTACTTTGGTATGAAAAGAGGTCCTAAACAAGTGAGACTAGCTGAATTTTAAAAGGGTCTAAGCAAGCAGAAAAATGGAGACAGACTGTATGAAGTGATAATGACTTGATGTTTTCCTGTTTCTGTTTCAGCTTTGTCAAGCAAAGAGAAAATAAGAAAATGGTTAAAAGAAGTATGAAAAATAGATTTTGACATTTTGTTACCTTTTGGAAGCTCCTGTTTGTTATATTGCTAGAAATTGTCGAGTATGGGTGTGAATAAATACTAGCTATGATACATTGTCTGGAGTCAGATGATTTTATTTGTATTAAAGATCAGATGTTATTCTCAATGCGCTTTCCTGGAAAGGCAGTGTCTGTGCTTACATGCTCTTTTTATGCTGGTCTGGATTTTAATAGCTGTGGACTAGAGAGATCTGGTATTTGAAGCTCTTTTCTGCTTCTGGCCTCACACATTAAGACTGCTGACCTTTTATGAGTGATCTAAGGAGGTAAATAACTAAGCAGTGTGCACATTTTCAAAAGAAAATACCCTTACAATACAGCGTAGGTGATCAAGCTTTTGTCATTTATGGAAATGGTATGAGGAGTGTGTTGCTGTCCTTTTGGTCAACTGTGCCCCAAATCATGAGAAGGGGAGTGTTGCATCCCAAACAGAAAGCAGTGCAGGCTGTGGAGGAGGAGAATCAAAACATCTGTTTCTAAGTCTGGTCTCTTGTGCTCATTTGGCAAGGCAGAACGTTTTCCCAGGGCATGGTGTTCCTCTCTCTGGAAATCATTTTCCTTTGTTTTCCCTCTTTCCTGAGGTGAGACGCATTTGGGAAAGCAGGTATGAGAAGAGAGGCTTCAGAATGGCTGTCTGCAATTAGCAGTAGCCTCCAAGAGGAGTGGAGTGAAATGGTCAAGGTGGTGCTGCCCATCTGCTTCAGGGAGCCAGGTCACCTTCCTTTCTGTTGCCATGGGAAGCAGTGGCCTCCTCAGTGTATGGCATTCAGAGGTAACTCTTCAGGGAATTACTGCTCGGTTTTATTTCAAAGGGGAATCACCTTCCTATTGATTTCATTTGGGTTGCTTTCCTAAGGGGATTTTGAGATTGAGTCTTCAGTAAACCTTACCAAACTCATCATTCATAAAATCCCTGTAAAGCTGTGGATCTGACAGTAACCATTGCAGGCGTAGGAGTGACTGTGGTACTTCATTGCAGGCTCCTGCAGCACAGCCCCCAAAGGGAGTTCAGCAGTGGCTCATCATCAGCCCCTGTGGCTGCCTCCATGGTTATTTCATCTCCTGTCTCCAAAGGAAACATCATCACCTTTGTGCTCTGTCAGATTATATTGCTGGTAGAGTGCAGCTGGAAGCTTGACTAAAAATGTGTTGTGAGGATAAATGATGCCTTGTGAAGGCTGACCTAGAACAGAGGCTGGACAGAGTTAAAGAATAAAACAGGGAGGAATTTATTCAAAGGATCTCCTCCATGGATCCACCTTGGGCAGCACAAGAGCCCAGCCATGGCTGCCCCCAAGATGAACCCAAATGGTCCCAAAATGCACGAGCGCTCACGGGGTCTCTCCCTGGGATCAGCTCTGCTCCATGTGCACATTGCAGTTCATTGTCCAATTCCAGCTGCAGCCCTGCACTCCCATCCTGCTTGTTTTTCTCTCTCCAGCCCACGCTGTTTGTGCTCTTGGGGCTGAGATTTGGATCATTTGTCCTTGGTGCCCAGCTGGAGCAGGAATTGTTTTGTCTCCCTGCTCTGTGCACAGAGCTCACCATGCCCTCATGTGAAGCCCAGACCCACACCCCAAAGCAGCACAGAATGTGAGAAATAGAAAAGCTGAAACCTGAGTCATCATAAGCCCTTGGTTTCCCATCCAAAGGATGTTCCTTTTGGCATCCAGGGGTCTGCAGGCAGACTATTGTTTAGCATAGCCAAATTCATTGGGAAGACAAAGCGAGCGGGAAGCAATAGAAGTGATCTCCAGATCAAAGTGGGCACCAGCTGGACCCCATAGGCTGGTGGGCAGCTGCAGTGGTGTGGCAGAATGGAAGGTGTCTGGTCAGTAAGAGATGCTCATAGCTCAGAAATGTTTTTCTGTTCCACTGGTGACAGCAGTAAAATACGATCCTGGGTATTCAGCAGTGCACTCATAAGGAAAAGCAAGTGATGTGAGTAGATGCACTCAGTGCAGACACCCCATTCCAGAGCTGGACAGTGATATTCTCCCTCCAGCCTTCCAACTAAGGGTAGTGCCTAATCAACAGACTCGTTCCAGACAAAATGCCAAATGTCAATAGTGTTGCAACGGAGCTCAGAGAGATGGAAAAATTGCTGTTGGATGTGTTCCTGGTGGCAGAGAGCAGGCTTTTCCTCCTCTCCTCTTACCCTCCTCTCCCATGGAGATCAGAGAGGACAGAGGAGAAGTGATAATAATTGTGTTCTGTGGTCACAGCACTGTTTTCACTTGCCCAGTCAGTTCTGCTGCAGCTCAAAGAGCGATTTGGTCTGATATGGGCTCTTCTGTTTTAAAGGGTTTTGGAAGAAGAATAAAGTAGTTGAGCTGTGTGGTTTAATTACTACCCCTGAGCTGGGCTCAGCAAGGGCTCTGTGCGTGCTCTGAAGCTATTACAGCAGGGCAGCTTTTTATTTATGACTTTTGCAGCTTCATGCTAAGTTTCAGAATAAACCACCATCAGCTTATGCTGGTTTTTCCCCCCCTCAAATTTATGCAATTTACATGACTTTTTGTTCTCCTTTTTTACATGCATTTCAAAATTAGAAAAAAAATTCTCATGGCCATGAGTTCCCAAAGAGGCTTGTTTTCTCCCTGTGCTTTCTAACTTGGTCCTTGTCACTCCAGGGACTCCTAAGAACATGGAGTGACAGTGACTCTCCCTGGAGTGGCTTTTGGAAATTGAATGTTTTCTCTCTGTAGGTTGGGCTTGTCAGCAGGATGGGTTGTTGTGCCTCAGTGACACAACTGCTTCATCCCAGCAGACGATTATCTTCCCCTAATATCAGATCAGTATACAACTTCTGTATGTTTCAAATAGCAGTTAAAAACCTGTACACAAATAAACATATCTCTTAATATACAGCTTTTCTTTAAAGCAGTGAGCAAGGGGAGAAGTTGTGCAAAACTGACATCTCGGGAAGCAACTGCCTTTTCAAGTTCACCCATTGCTGTCACATACTTGAAGCTTCTAAATGAGCTTTATCTAGAGTGGGGTGTCTTGGGGTGTTTTTCTTCTTTCACAATGCCTAAAATTCTTGCTCAGTGTTTATTAAATTTTGGGGTTGATAAGTTTAAATAAGAAGCAAAGCTCTGTTAATCAATTGATTTTTCTGTCAATTCGGGAGGCGCGGTGCGAGAACAAGCTAAAAATGCCTCTGTAAACAACTTCCACTTCAACATGCTAGCAGATGTTATTCTATCACTTTGAACTGTGCATCACTGAAGTGTATTGGGATATCTTAAAATAGTCAGGGGTGGTGGCCAGACACGGTAGACTTCTATAGATGGTGAGGCTGTTTCGCTGCTGCAGTGAAATAAGCCAGAAGTACATGCTGCTGAGGTCGTTGGCTTGCTCAAGGTCAGCCTGTTCAAAGTCAGCTGCTCTGCTGTGAGCATGGTTACTGTCAGGGGTATATATAAGAGAGTCCTGATAATGTAAGGAATTGCTGTTACAAGTGAATTGGGACACTTCACAATTTTTTTCCCCCCTCTTTAAAGTCGCAGAGCTGCGGCTGCTGGTTTATTTCCTTATCGGAGCAAGCGGAACTTAATGTCAAGATAAGCTTTTGTGGCTTGTGTCTGTGAACAAATTGTTTCATTGATTTGGCAAGACTTTGTTTGTACTTTTTGCATACTGTTCATTAATTGTTTTATTGAATTCCCGTTTTAAACTTCTGCTTCATGATTAATAGGGCTGAACAAAAACCATTACGAGTATCATCCAGGAGTGGCAATCTTAGCTCATCCTAACTTCATGTTTATGAAGCTGTTTAATAACAAATGTATTTTCAATTCTCTCATTGTTTTCTAGTCAACATAACGTGGTCTCTAATACCTTATTATTCTCTGTTCATAGAAGCAGAAAACACGAGTAGATGTGTGGGTTTTTGATTTCATGTTTGGCATTTTTTTTAAAGTTCTGTAGAAAAGAGTGTTAGGGTTACTGTAATTTTGCAGGTTTTTGTGGGTTTTATGGATTTGGGGTTTTTTTTTGTTTTGTTTTGGTTTTGTTCTTTTTTTTAAATCCTGTCTGAAGATCCATGGGGGGCTCATGGGGATGGGAATGGATGAAATGTCATCCTGCCTTCATGTTGGGTTTTTTCCTGAGCTAGAGACTTTCTGAGTAACATAAGCTGGGATAACACATGGAGCATTTGAAGGTACCATGTACCTGCTGAAGATTCTAGTAATGTCAGCCCAGATTCCAAGTTAATCATGGTGGCTGGAGCAGCAGTGTGAATCAGAGTTCAGATGAGGGTTCACTTAGTCTTTAGGTTGCTTCAGTTTAACAGAAGGGAAAATCTTTCATGATTTTCCAGGCAAAAAAGCTCTTGGTTCTTGCTCTATTTCCTTTTTGCTGAGCTTGAATGATAGACCTGTTTGCCATGGCTGAAGTTTTGGGCAGCAGCTTTTATTTTTCACACATTAAAATAGATCTACTGAAATGTGATCCTTTTTTTTTTTCACTGCACTGATATTTAAGTCCCAAAGATCTGTTCCTCATACATCTGTGCGTACGTGAGCGTGGCTATATCAGATGTCTCACTTGCAGAAAATACCAGTGGTTGCTGCAGTGCTACCATTTGGAAATGCTAATATTTGTAAATATTGTGACAAATGGCTCCCACTGTGGGGCTCTTGTGAAAACATGGCTTTTGTGGTGTAAGAGCAGGTAGTACTAGATGTGAATCAAGGTGGTGGAAAGCCAAGCCTCTGCTGCAGCCCATCTCTTTCAGCTGGCATCCTTGGCTTCAGGGGAGAGGTGTTCTGTGGATGGAGGCTCCTTCTGCTTCCACATGAGTGAAGAGATGGAGCAGATATGTTGGAAGTCTGTTGACTGGAAAATCAAGCAGCTTGAGCAAGTGTAGATGGATATGTGAGCGTGTTTAGGGCACTAAAGACTCACGTGAAGTCAGACCAAAACCAGCAATAAAATACTAGGGAATTAAAAACCAAAACACTGACAAGAGAAGAAACCTCATGTGAGTTCAGGAACTGATTGGAATGTGGTATGGTGTCTAGGATAAAAGTAACTGTTTGGGATGCAATTTTAAGTAGAATTCAAGTTTCTGTGAATATAAATGGCCTGAAATGTCTGGACTGTTATATTTTATGCTGTATATTTGAATGTCCTTGGTCTGACAGTGCTAGCTAATGTTTTCAAGTTTTTTTTTCTTTTTTTGGCTGTTAATAAAACAGCCTCTAAGAAGTGAAATGGGATTAGAGGGCTGGGAGAAACAAGCCAAAAGTATTTCACAGATAAGATTTTCAAGCAGTTGCATTTTGAGACTATGACGTTGCCTTAAGAACATTTCCCCCTTTGTAAATACCAAGGATGTTTCAGTTGTTCCAGGACAGTGCAGTCTCTCACAAAATATCATCTCTTTATGTGATTACCTTTTTTCAGAATTGCACTGTTGAATTTTCATTAGTATTTGAATGCCTTCTTGGATGTTTCTGAGAATGATAGGGTCTTACCCTTGTAGTGAATTTTTAAGTATTCAAAATGTTTAAACCACCCAATACTTCACGATGAAATCTTTCACAAGAGTACACTTTATTGTTACAAGTGTAGTGCACAAAAGCTTTTTTAATGTTGAAGATTCAAAATTAATGGGAATTTAAAATGTATTTTAATTGCCCCAAATTGATTCTAGGAATTGAAGTGAAACAGATTTTACAATTATTTTTTTTTCTGTCTCTCAATAAAACTTAATTCCCTGGTAACTTTCAAACATGTCCATTTCATTACTTCTTTGAAAAACTGCAGGCATCACCTCACTTATGTACAAGACTTCTGTATAAATATAACACTATATGAAGCTTTTAAACTGCATATTGCTTGTTTATCAACTGAAAAACTGTCAGGGTGTGCTGTAGGTCATAGATCAGTACTAGCACTTGATACTTGCTAAAAAGATATGCTGGCAAAAGCCATTTTCACACTAATAGTATTTGGATGTTGTTCTTTGTGCCTTTTTTTGTGAACCCAAGTTAATATTTAAAATTTTGAGCTTCTGATTTTCTCACTTTCACTGCTTGCCATCCAGTCAAGATCTTGTTTTGTTTTTTTTTTTTTAAATTATGCTGTTTGTATACACATATTTTGTTGAGTGTTTTTACTATCTTGAAGTATTCTTCAAGAATACAAAGAATACAATGTCTCCCCTGAACCTCTTCTCCAGGTTAAACACCCTCAGCTCTTCTCAGCTGCTTCTCATAGGATTTATATTCCAGGTCCTTCAGAGCTTTGTTGCCTTTCTCTGGACCAGCATGGTGTGGAGATGCCGCTGATTTTGGACACTTCACCTCCCTGGAGGAGTAGCTAGGAGTAGAGCAGAGGGCTTCAGCATTTTTGGTAACAAGAGCTGGGAAGCAGAACAGGAGGATGTAATTTGTAAATTATATGGTATGGCTGCTGACTGCTTTGGTTTTCATACAGCCTTGAATTACTTCAACAATTTCCAGTAAGAAAGTATTCTTAAATGGAAAGCTTTCCTGTGAACACAGAGTAGCTGGGACAGCTCTGTAGTTGATGTCTGACTGTGCTGTGTAACTTCTGCAGAGAGAGGCACTAAAAACAAGGAGTGCTTAATTAATTCTCAGGTTTATTTCTGCTGGTTTTTAACTGGTCTCTTGGCCCTGCCATGAACTGGGAGTCTGCTCTCACTGAGTTGACAGTGACCTGTTTTTTTCTGATCAACACCACTTGCATCCCTAGTGTTTTCTTGCTTTATGTAATTTTCCTATTTGATGTAGTGTTTAATACAGACAGCAGTTGTTAAGCTGCTAAAAGCTTACAAAAAAAAATGGTTAGGAAACTAACTGATATTTAACAAGGGAAAAAACCCTGCAACCCTGCAGGGTATTACATAGCAGGATAATTAGGAATTAGCTTGTGTCATTAGTGCCCCAGTGCTCCACCCTGCCTGCAGAATGACTGTCCCACAGGGCTGGTTGCTTGTGGAATAGTGCCATGTGTCATTTGGGATATTCAATTTGTAGCCATGTATTTGCCTTCCTGAAAGAGCAACTTCAGGATTGCCTAAGACAAATTAGCACTAATTTTTTTCCACTTAATCTCTCTATACACCACTTCTTGTGAGGTTATGATTATTAAGCATCTACATATATAAGACACCTTTTCTTCTTTGTGTGTGTGTAGATTCATTTTTAGCCTGTGTAAAAATATGATCAAATGACTCCCCACTGACTCTGTTCCAACATAGAGGTATCTGATATAAAATTAAAAGATAAATGTTGGAATCTGAAATGCAAGGAATTCTTAGAACTTTGGGCTTGTAAACCAAAGCTTAGAATTAAACACGGGATTTTATTTGAGACCTTGGAAAAGGCTTCTAAACTTAGGTCTTAGAAGCGAGAGTGTGAATTTATAGTTTGAAGTGGAGGAAAGTTTAGAGTTTAAAATAAAACTAGTTACAGAGGTAAAAAAGGAGTTCAGAATGCAGTATTGGAAGTTTGTCTGTCATACTGTGGTTGGTTAAGAAAGCTTACTACACTGTAGTATGGGTCTATAAGACAGAATATTTAAAGATTGGGTCAAAACCATAAATATCCTTGTTGGCAATGTTTTATTAGTCAATAAATCCTTAAAATGTCTTGTAACTGAGAGTCTTGTGACCTTCTGAGCCATGCAGTGAAGATGTGAGCTGAACTCACCCTTCCTTACCTGTGTAGAAGGCAAGAAAATAAACTGTACCATCTAAAAGTTCTGAAGTTCTCTTTCTAGCTCATTCAAAACTCCTTCAAAAATCCCCCATAGAGAAATGCCCAAACTTACTCTAATATTCAATTTACTAAATTGGATGGAGGTCATGCCCATACGTGGTTTCCTGTTCTGCAGGTATTTTTTGACACTTCAGCATTTTCATTCTGTGTATCCAGAGGACTGAGCTTATGTGAGACCACTGACTCTGTCCTGCAGGCTTGTATGAAATAATGCCAGTGAAATACCCCTTCAGCCAGTTTGTTAACCAATGTATATAGGTCACATTCCCTCAAGATACAGATACAATCTGCATCATTGTCACCATTTCAAAGAAGGTGGTGTTACATGGATGTGGAATGCCAAATCCATAACAGCAACCTAAGCCCTTCCCTCTCCTTTACTGACAGAAGAAAAATTCTATTAGAAGTTAGTCACTTTATAATTAGTGCTGTTCTCTCTCCAGACACAGGAGACCTGCAATTTCCTAGTTTTAGCATGGCCTTTGTTTTGGGTTTCCATGTGTTTGTGATGGTGGGGGCCAGGCTGAGAGTGCTTGGGGAGCCAGAGATGGTGTTACCAAATGTGCACTTCTTGGAAATCTTGTGTGTTCATTTGTGGTTGCTGAAGTGTGGCAGAAAGCTGCTTTACATGGTGGTGTTTTATTGGTGCATCCCCCCACTGAGTATTGCACACATGCCTGCTCTCATTTCTTCTTGGTCATGAGTTGCATGGCTTTTGTATTTTAAATAGGTATGAAATTGGATGTAACAACTCGTTTCTCCTTGCTGTCATGCTTTGATTTTAGCTTTGCTTTCTAAGCTTAGAAAGATATTTTCAAACATTTTTCCTTTTTTTTTTTTTTTTCTTGTGGCCTTTGTGAGATGAACTTAACATTTTGTCAAGCATGTGATTTACATGCTTTGAGATGAAAGGCAGCACACAGGTCAGTGTGTTTTAGCAAATCAAAAAGTATGAGTGATTTAATGGCAGTCATTGGAGTGGATTCGTTCTGCAGTTTTTAAGTTAAGTGACGTAGCTGAATTTTTCTTCTGCATGAGGCAATGTCCATTTAGTTCCTCTTAAAGATTCTTCGAATGTTTTGAGTTTTTCATGAGAGAATAGTTACAGATACATTTCTGCAATTTCTCTGTGTATGTTGAACCTCTAACTTTCCAGTGGTTGAGCTGTGAGGACAAGCAAGAGCACCTGTTTTGAAAATGGACTGTGATCAGCTTCTTGGAGGGGGAGCTTGCACTTCTGAAATGGGTAGTGCAAGAAACTCCTGCAATAAGAAATCTGATGTTTGCTGGGTGGGTGTAATCTAGTGGGGATTTTTGGAAAAACTTAAGAGCTGACCTCTGAGCTTTTTTTGTCTGACTGATTAATGTGCATAAAGTGTGCCTGTGTCCCAGTACCACTGAACTTTTGAGTGCTTCAACCCAAATCTGACAGGAGATGAAAATCCCCAGGGTGCTGGTGCCAGAGGGAGGATTCAAAGTGACTCCTGCAGGATGAAAATGAAGGAGTTGGTAGTTGTCCTTGCTGTTTTGCAGCAGCTGTTTGGCAAGTCACTGTGTGCATAGCTCTGGACTAACTCAATAACACGTGTGGTGCCTTTGTATGCTATAGAAAACAAAACAGAGATTGAGGGTTGTTCATTGTTGTCTGGGAAGAGCGGTAGTGCAAATTTGAAGAAACAGCAACAGTGGAGTATAATTAAGTCCAGTGGTTGCTGATAGGTTTGTTTACATTTGTGTGGCATGACAGCAGATTCTCTTCTGCAGCAGAATGTGGCACAAGTGTGAGAAGCTTCCTGACTTCTGAAGGGGAAATAGTTTCCTGATGTTGACTAAGAGCCTGTGTTCTTAGTTCTCTCTCCAGCTCATTGCTCAACGCTTGCTTCTCATGGCACTGCCACTGCAAGAGGAACAAAAAACTCTGCAGACAGGGCAGGGAACTTTATTTTTAAAAAAAAAGACAAAACAGCCATACCCCTGCAACTGCAAACAAAAAACTCTCCACCCAGCAACCAAACTGACCAAACGAAAAGCCACAAACCCCCAAAAGCAAAAGACATCCCCCCCAAAAATTGTATTGGGGAACAGAGGAAGGGGGTGCATTCTCAGAGATAACTGTAGCTGTATACACCTGTACTTCAAGGATTGTTTCCTCAGAGCAGTGTACTGCTGTATTTAATTTTTATTCTGTTAGGTCCTTTGGTTGGGTTTTTGGCCATCCCGTGAAGAAACAAATACTTCATGATGTCTTGCTTGCTTTAACTAGTATGTAGTATCTTGTGCCAAACTTCTGTAGGTCTGAGCCTATGAGTAAATAGCTGAAAAATTAAAATTGGCCCAGATTGTTCTAAAATACGCTTCGATGCTTGACATCTGCAATACTGTAATGTGGGATTCCTCACATATTTCTCCTAAGCACTGTCCTGTAACTCTGCAGCAGCTTGAGCAGGAAGGAAAAGTACTTTATGCCTGTAAATTAACTTCAGTGGGAGTCACATCCACCTTGTTGACACAGCACGATTAGTTCTGTGCTTGGGGAATTCTTCTATGGCTTGGAAGTGTGTGGGTCTAGCAGGAGCCGAGGTCAGTCCTGTTCTGCCTCCTGCTGAACACCCAGGCTCAGCATCTCCCAGCTCGGTCCCTGGGCACAGAATGCACCTGGAGAGGGTGTGCAGGAACAGCTCCCTGCTGCTCCAGCTCGGCAGCGCTGTGCCGGCCGTGGCTGGCTAATCTGTGTAATTATTTTGAGTATTTAAGTATCTGCAGTTAAGCAGCCAGGCTTTGCTGCCTTAATAACATCTTACGCAATGGGACCCTTCCCACGCTCCTGGCGGCTCCAGGCTGGAATTTCAGTGTGCAGGAGGGGTGGGAGTCACTGGAAAGGGACTGTGTGCAATTAACAATATTTTCTTTTGCAAGTCAAAATATCTTTTATTTTTTCTCCAAAATCTTTTGTAAACAGTTATTCAATTTTTTTTTTTTACATTGAATGAACTGTTACATTTTACTAGAGAACTGGTGGCTGAAAGGGATTAATACCCTAGGTGTTAATTTATGATGGGGTTTAACAGTCTTTTTTTTATATTTTGTCAAATTTAAACTGGATTTTAAGGAAAATATTTTAATTGTTGTACTTTCCATTTATAATCAGACTAAGTTTCCAATTTGTTTTTTCTTTTTCATTAGCTATGATCTTTTTGCTTTATTGGTCTCAGGTGTGGCTTGTCTAAGAAAAATATGAAAAATTTGTCATGCTTTGAAACTTGATTTTTATAATTTACATAACTGACAACTGAATGTTTTTGATACATTTTAAAATAATAAAAATAAGTACTCGACACATGTCTGTGATCAGCAAATATATCTCAAGTAGACCTAGACATCATTACAATATAATTTCCCCTGTAAAGGGGGAATCTTCCTATGCTCAGTCTCATTATTTTTCCTGTATCAAACATAATCTATTCAGTAAAAGATGGGATGAGGCAGAGGGCTATATCTAATAACTCAGTGAAGAATGTAAACTCAAAGGTGCAGTCAGTGTCCAGTCTCTGCCGCATATTAAAGGTAGTTTTTGTTGCTTCTTGTCTCTTCCTTTTTTTTTTATTTTATTTAAATTAATGACATACTACACTTCTGGCCAGTCCAGTTCTGTTTTATGAAATAGGTTCTGTATTTGTTGTGTGAAAAGGTCCTGATGAGGAGCTGCTGTGTGGTGCAACAGGCAATTTTATTGCATGAGTGACAAGTGCTTTGAAGTGTGATCAGTGGCTGCTGGTGTTGCTGAGCCAGACAAGAGCCCAGGAAAACAGGGAGAATTGTGTTGGAAGGATGGGTGACATTTTCCAAGCAGCCCTGTGTCAGTACCGTGGGGTAGCACTTTCTGCCAGTGCAGAATGAGGAAACTGTAACTTGCTTTCCGAGTCCTTTGTGCAGCCAGCACATCAGCCTGTCCTGTCCCTAACAAGCATGTTTTCTTTGGATTGTGTTCCCTGTGTACTTTAACCTTTTTGGTTACTCCCCTTTGGCCCTTCTAGGGGGGTTTGGGGCCCTTTAGGAAGGCTTGTGCTCTGTCTCCCACCCAGCATTATCAGCATCAGGAAACACAGAGTGTTGTTGGGAGATGAGGAAGGAAGTTAGACTTCAAAATTCCCTAGTTTGGAACCAGTTAGGGTTTTTTTATTGTTTTTGTTCCTGTTGCTAAGCCTAACTTTAAAATAAATTCCCTTTATGTGAAATGCAGCAGATGATGCCACTTGCAGGGTTTTTTTTTTTCAGTTTCTTTCTGATTTCAGTTAGATGCTGCAAATGGAAATGAGATTGGAAAAAATGAGGGTTCTGCTTGTATTGACGTGGTTCTTGACGATTCCATGAAAGCAGAAAGGTCAGAAGTTCCTTTTCCTTGTTTACCCCCACAGAAATGTGAGGGTGAGGGCTCGGCACAGGATGGGGCACATTTTCCAGTGGCATTATCCTGAATGCAACTTTGTGCAGGAGAGGTTATCTTGGAGAAGGTTATTTCTGTTCTTGCCTGTCTCACATCTCTGTGTAAAACCTGTGTATTGTGTGTGCTAAGAAATGGGTGGAGAAAGTGAGTGTGTATATCTGCGGGTTGCTTTTGATAAGAAAAATGTAAACATTTTCATGAGAAGTATTTGCTGAGAATGCAGTGCTGGATTTGCTTTCCCTTGAAAACATCTGAGAGTTGAGTTCCAGGCAGTAGTCAATTTTCACAGAATCAAAATTGAATCTAACTTAAATCTAATTTGAACTAAAAAAAAAATTACCAATGGTAAAAATCAGACGTTAGGTTCTTGGTTGGCTGCTAAATGTATTTAGCCTTCCAACCTGACTGATGCATGATCTAATTTCATTAGAACAGGTAATCCTGTGTCATGTATCTCTTGAAAGTTCTTTGCAGCAGTTTTTTTTAGAGCACTTTGGGTACAAATTCATGATGAGCTTGGTATAATAGTTGCACACAGGATAAAGAAAATAGCTTATAGGTTTGTTCTGGAAATGATGACTTGACAGTAGCCTCCAGCAGTGGAATTTAGCTATCAATAGTGTGTTAATCCAGTTAAGTAGAGAGCCTTTCATAGGGAAATAAGAGTCATGTGTTCTAGCTAAATAATTACCTTTAAAGTAATCATGCAACTTGTAAACATTGCCTCGATATTTTAGTGATTTCTTTTTTTGACACAGTTATGACACAGCAATAACTTCTTATTGAAGCAGTGGCACATGCAGTGGCTTTGGATGCTATTTATTTCAGAACATTCTTATCTAAAGCTGTGTTGATATGTGTAGGCACTGACTTCATCAGCTAGTTTTTGCCTGTTCCTGTTTACTGTTTAGAAAATACCAAATGTATGACAATTGTAATGAAGCTTGTGTTTATAAAACAGTTCTAAATCGTAGCAAGTTTGCATTGAGACACACTGATGATTTGGAGGAGTTTATAAAGCCTGGTTCACCTGGTTAGTGGGTGTTCCCAGGGGTCGCTTTTCACCCTAGAGATCCCCCTGGATCCTCTTTCCCCTCAGGTGATGAAATCCCCTAGGAGGAAGAAGAGCCAGTTAAACGCATGATGAGCTCCTTCAGTTAACCCCTGGTGGAACTTTAATCTCTCAATTAATAGATTTTTAACACAGTTTTGTTTTCTGTGCTGAACAGCGAAACAAAAACCACTATGGTTTCACTTGTCTCTCATTTCAGTGGGTATACTGGCACCAGTGGGGCATAAGAAATACACAACACAGTGAGGTATGTGCTTATTCTGTAGAACAAAGCCTATTTTTGGTAGTCCTCTTCAATTTGGTACTGTTGATTATTAGCTTTTTTTTTTTTCTTTTTGTGCTGATGAAACTATAATCACTGAAAATTGAACACCCTCGCCCCCTGACCTTAGCAGATGAAGTCTGATGGTGCTTGTTAGGTTGGTTCGTTGGTGCTTGTTAGGTTGGTGATGGTGCTTGTTAGGTTGGTGATGGTGCTTGTTAGGTTGTTAGGTTGGTGTTCCTGGTAGTTCACCGTGCTGCTTTGAGGCTGGAAAGGTGATGGAATCCAGTGAGTGGCAACTTGTCATCTGCATCCTGTCATCCACAGTTCATATGAATATAAAATGGTATCAGGGATATGCATTTGAGTCTGTTTTTGTCAGGTTTAAAATCATAAAATCGATTTAGAAACAGGTCTGGCATCTTTGAGGAACCTTCACACCTACAGATTTATAAATCAGTCAGCCTGTTTACATCAAGTTTAACTGCAGCAGATCCATAAATATGTTGTGTAGTTATGGTTTTAAATTGCAAAAATGATCACTTCTTACTCTGTGGAGCAGTAACCATCTTGGGGAAAGCACTTAGTAATCATAATGGACTTTATTGCTACATGATAGTTAATAAGCCTTAAGGGGAACGCTGTAGCATTCCACTGGCCATCCTTAGAGGACCTGAAAAGGTAGCAGAATGTAATGTTCTCTGTTTTGTAACAAGGCCATCTTACCTTTTATTTCCAGGGACACTTGTGTGAGGTCACTAAGGTAAAGGCCTGTTTCCTTGCTACCTCACCAAAGCAGCTTTCTGTCTTTAGGTACTTACAGTACCCTACAAGGCTTGATAAGTCAGTGACATACTTTCTGTAGACTCCAGTGATTTTCATCTTCAGATGAAAATTTATTTAAAAATGAGTCTTTGGGGATTTTTTTGGATGTCTGCTGGACTTTATGTCTTTCTCGGTTGGTTATTTCTGTTTATGTTTGTAAAAATCTGTAATCTTAAATCATAGTACAAGCTGATTTGCCCTAAGGCCATTTCCAGCACCAGAGACAGAAAATAATAATAAGAATAAAGAGTTTGTCTAGTTTTGAAATGACTAATGAAAATACCTGCATTTATCATTATGCTCTAATGGACTCTTCCTCATAAGGTTATGTTACCAGGCTCTAATTCTCTTCTATTTTGATTTTGATGTAGATCTGATACTGTTCTTGTTTCCAGCTATTTATTCTCAAGAGACTATTTCTGTGGAAGGCTTCAAGTATTCCAGCATCTCAGCAATTGTCTGATAATGGATAATTTTGCTGCTCCTTTCCCAGCAGCATCATTAACGTATATGTTGTTTACAGAGCCATGACAAGGCTGGTTGACAGCATTTCTTCCTGGGTAATTGTAAACAAATTTGTAAGCCTGTCTTGGCAGTGGGATTACTGCCAAGGATTCATTTAGTATATTGGCCTGCTTGTGGTGATTTATGCTACCCGATTCATGGATAATATACGTTCTTATTCATGTATAGTCAATAGTGTTCACTGATGTCAATCTTAAAATTGCCATTTTGTGAGGACGACATCCAGGAAAACTGATAATGGGGAAAATGATGTTACACAGAAGTCCAGCTGTGCTGCTGATAGTGATCCTATCTGATTTCACCCATAAACTTTGGTCAGTGTCAGGGACCCAAAAGAACTATAGCACCTTGATGAATCTAGAAGAAAACCACCAAGGTTTGCAGGCAGCCAAGTAGGGCATTGCTGAAATGGAGCTGGGGGTGGCTGCTTTTGGGAGGTGTTTTTTTCTTTCAATAAGACTTTTTTCCTTCCCCCTCCCAATTTTAGCATATTCAGGTTGCACTTATTTTTGTAGCTTGACTTCTTCCTAGAAGTGAAAAGCACAAAGCAAAACTGCCAGAAAACGAAATGAGCTTGACTCAAAAGGAAATATTAACTCTGTTAGCAAAGACACGGTAAGGCCCATGCTAGGAGCTTTACTAAAAAGCAATGACATAATGCAGGGCTGGCCTTTGAAAGTTTGTCCTACCAATTTGTGGTGTGACAACATAACCTAAAAATAGTTCCTGGCACTATATAGAAAAAGTATCACTTTGATTTGAGGATTTGTTTTTCCCCCATGGAAAATTCATGTATGCTGGAAACAAACCAATGTGGAATTCTGCAGATATCTAAGGAAATCTCAGATACCTTTTTAGTAGAGATTTGTCAGCTGGACTTCAGTTTTCATCTTTTCAAAGAACAGGAGTTCCTGGTAAATACTCCTACTGTGCAGACTCTCATAATCCCATAGCCTTTAGAGCACTGGTCAGGGTTTGGCCATCACATGCAAAGCAATCCAACTTCACAATTATTTTATTTTTGCAATTTTTTTTAGTTGTTGGTGCTTTGAATAAATTTTTAATTGGTGTTGTCTTGGTTTTGTATTTTGGTACAAGTCACTTGAAAGCTGAACCCGGAATATCTCCCCGGCCTAGTATGGT
Source organism: Onychostruthus taczanowskii (assembly GCF_017590055.1). Lineage (NCBI taxonomy): Eukaryota > Metazoa > Chordata > Aves > Passeriformes > Passeridae > Onychostruthus > Onychostruthus taczanowskii. Next base: position 2,415,381 of record NW_024505450.1, on the reverse strand, counting down.
ACTAAGATGGATTATGGGCTTTATGTAGTGTGTATTTCTGTTCTCTGTTGAGGACATATTTGAGATATTTGACATATTGATATTATATTAATGCATGTCTAATAGTTCAAATGAAATGACAGTTGTGCTCTTGAAATAACTATTGCTGTTATTTTTTTCAAGTCCAGGAAATTTTGATTGCCCCTCACACTTTTCCAGAAGAACCTTATGGGGGCCTTGTGAAATTCTGTATAATTCTCTCTCTGCACTCTGAGAAGAGCAGGCAGTGAAGATAACTTCCCTTTCATTTTCCTCTCGGAGACAAAAGTTCTTCAGCTCAGGGCACTGAGCACTCTGTGTTTCAGCCCAGTTTGAGCAGTAGCAGTTATGTAAATGAGGGGAAAGTTCCTTGTCTATTTGATCCTTGTTGCTTCTGTTATTATTGTCAACAAGTGTGCCTTTTCCTAACATGAGTGTCTGGCTATATTGGGAACAGAATGAAGTTTTTAGCCATAACTAATGAGCTACTTGCAATTATTAGTGTCCTGGACCAGACTCAAAGGGTTCACTCAGATGAAAGGCTCCCATTATTATCCATTTATTATCTAGATCTCAATTTTATATTATTTTTTTTTTTTCTTTAAACTGCGCTACCTGTTTTTAACTTCCATTTGCTCACAGCAACATTTTAACATTCAGCATGATTAAAAAGAATTCTCAATATAATCTGGTTGCCCTGATTTCTTCCTCTAGTGTGGTGGTAGAGGGTCTGGGGTTTAGTATTAGGTATCAGGCAAGAACTGCTTTAAAAATATCACATTTATGTAGTGAGAAGAAGAAACGAAAAAAATCTCTACTCAACGTTTTAGATGCATTTTTTGAATGTAAATTTACTGCAAAAATCTTTGCAAAGCAGGGCTTGCAGAAATGCTGGGGCTCTTTGCTGTGGTCGCATTCCTGTCGTAGCACGTTGGCAGGTCTGATGTGACATCAATTCTGAATGTAATAGATACATAGTTAAGCAGTTTATTTTAGGAGCCAAAACTCTTCTAAGAATAGACAGGCTCTCCTTTCAACAGGAAAGGACAAATAAACTAAAATGGAATAATAGGGAAGGAAAAATAGGAAAACAAGCAGAGAGAAAAAAGCATTTAGGAGAAGAATTAAAGAGGGTTTTATTGGGGTTCAAGGCTGGGGTGAAACATTTGGAGGGACCATCGCATCTGAATTCTTTCAGCAGACTGGGCTGTAATGGGATGGGCTGGAAGGCTGAGGTCTTAACAGTCTAGCCTACCAAAATAGACTTGTGTAGTTTTCCTATTAGCACTCCATAGGTTAAATTCATCAGGGAGGGGAAAAAAAAATAACCTTTAGATCTTCTAAAGTAATTTCTTAGCTCTGTCAGAACATTACCAGGTGGTTTTCTGTCGTGCCCCAAAGCTGAGGTGCTGCTGTGTTTCCCCATGGATGTGTCAGTGGGATTGCTAAGCCATGGGTGAGGATGAGACTTGTTCTGGTGGTGTCATATTTACACCACGGGTCTAATCATAGTAATTTGTATGGGAAAAACTCGCCAAGTCAGCCACTCAGTTCACTTGCCAGAACATAAATAACTGCAGCAGAATTCAAATTAAAATTAAGATTGTTAAGTGTTTGTGTGTGTTGGGTGTGTTTTTCTGCAGTGTTCTGTGGAAGTTACAGATTCCCACAGGACATTGAGTCAGACATGTATGGGTATTAATCCAACAGAACATTTAGTAACTAGAAACATCTAAAAATATTTTTATTCACCAAAAGGTCTCTACTAGTGTAACCTTGAGAAAGCAGATTTAATTTCATGTGTGTTAATTCATCTGCCCCAGTTGTTGCTCTGTAGGTTTTCTGTAATAACTTTCTTTTTTCTTTCTAGTCTTTCTAATTTTTTGTGTTTCATTTTGCAGCTGGCATAGGTACTAAGTGTCTACATAACATTTTATATAGGGGGGTATCCAAAGTGAAATGAATTCTGGTGTTCCATTTATGTAGTGAACAGGACATGAACCTCCAATGTGAAGCTGTGGCATCAGTACGTGACATTTTGCAAGACACTGCTGTTTAAATTGTATGTGCTTTGAATATTTGAATTCTAAGTGATTATGCTGCTGTTAATAGATAATTTCTTTAAAATACTAGATTCTCCTACAAGTCTGTTGCTTGTTTGTCTTTCAAAATTAAACAGCTTTAACAAGCCTACCATTTCTGTTTATCCTGATGTCATGTTGTCAGTGTTGAATCTTGATTTGACAATGTTTTTATAATCTAGTGTCACTACATAAATTATTTGTAATGAAAATAGAGATTTTTTTTTTCTAAGATTACAATTTTTTTAAACTTCTTTTTCTGTTAATTTTTGGTGAGCTTTCTATAACTTAAACAATGTAACTTGAAGTCAAAATTTATCAGTCTGAGTTGCAAAATTTCACCAGAACACAACTTTGCATCACCCAGATGGGCAGGTATCAGCAGTTAAAAAAATCCTTTTCACAATGGACAAGGATGTGGGCAGATTTTCTTACTCTCTGCAGTATTTGTGGGGTGTGTTCATCTCCAGTGCAGAATTGCTGTGCAACAGCTTTATGCTGGAAAATTATTTCTAATAATTCAGTGGTTTCAGGGCTTATTGAGCTCTTGGGCTGAGCTTGTTGCCCCGTGTTGGAGCGCAAACTCTGTTTCAAGTTTTGCTGAAGAATTGAAGAAATTTTCCTTTGTGTTTTCAGGTTAGACTTTTCTTTGGTACTGGGGATATTTTTGTGTGAGTGGTTTTATTTTGGTTTTTTTTTGGTTTTTTGGTTTTTGTGGTTTGGGTTGGGTTTTTTTTTTTTTTTTTTTTTTTTTTTTTTTTTTTTTTGTTTTTTTTTGGTTTTTTTTTTAATAGCTGCTTAAAATAAAGTAATATGTTACAATGCACTTGATTTCTTGGCATAACAGCAACATCCTTGTGTTCTCTTTTTTTTTTTTTTACATGAACTATGCCAGTAACGTAGACCCTCATGCTAAGCAGTCATATTAGAAAATAATTCCTCTTTCCACTGCTGGGTTTTTTTACAGCAGGATCTGTCTGCTTGCTTCTTTAGAACCACCATACCTTTGCACCCTGAGCCCCGTTTTAGGACTGTTGTCATCAAGGGCTAAAACACAAAGAGCCTTTGCAGAAAACTGATTTACAAGGCCTTGGCATTCTTGACAAGGATGCTAAAAGCAAATACTGCTGTGCTTTTTACTCTTTTCTAGAAACTCTCTACCTGTTCTTCAGCTGATGTGTTTGGGCTCTGCAAGTCCACGTGTCTTGTATTCGCGGGGTGCCTCGGCATTGGAACAATGATGAATCTGACTCCATGGTCTCAGAAGGCTAATTTATTATTTTATGATCTATATGTTATTAAAGAGTACTAAACTAAACTATATTAAACTACTAAAGAATAGAGAAAGGATACAGACAGAAGGCTAAAAGATACTAACAAAAAACTCACGATTCCTTCCAGAGTCTTGACAGAGTTTGACCATGATTTGTCATTAACTCGAAACAATTCACAGCAGAAACCACTGAAACAATCACCTGTTGGTAAACAATGTCCAAACCACATTCCAAAGCAGCAAAACACAGGAGAAGCAAATGAGATAATATTGTTTTCCTTTTTCTCTGAGGCTTCTCAGCTTCCCAGGAGAGAAATCCTGGCGAAGGGATTTTTCCAGAAAATACGACGGTGACACATGTAGGCCCTTGTCGAGTTAGAAATTGTCATTCCCACGGAATCAACAATAACAAAGTAAAGCAGGGAGGGGATTAAGTTCTGACATGTTTGAGCTGTGAGGCCTTGAAACATCCCACGCTGTGCTCTTCTCTTGTCCTCCTCCAGAGCTGGAAATGTGTGTTTGATCCTCTCCTTGGGTGGAGGTCAGCTCGTGGCTGCCAGCAGCCCCACTGCCTGGCCTTCCACAGCCACTTGTGCTTGCCTTGACTGCAGTCACTGTTCCAAACATGATCATTTCAAGTCTGGTTTTCTTCAGAAATAATCTGGACAATTCAGCAGCTCATCCCCGGGCTTTGTTTTGTACAAAAGCTCTGTGTGAGATTTTGGATGTTCTCCTTTTCTGGGCAGAGGCAATGTCTGTGTGACCATCTCTTGCAGCCTTCGACCAGGGAAGGATAAAGCACGGCAGGGTGGTCCCACAGTTAGGAGTAAATCCTACAGGCACACAAAGGGTATTGTCCAAATTCAGTTATTGGTAAGTAACCTCATTTGACACTTAAAATATTGACACTTTGCTATCCAAAATGTAAGTATTAAATAGCAGGCTTTATTTATCAATAAAGCATCTGAAGAGTCTATATCTACACAATTTTGTTCGTTCTGTTGCTGCATCAGTATCTACTTTGCTTAATTTTCATGTAATTCAAAAACTGCTTAACCTGTCAAGCATATAAATAAATCACTCGGTAAGTCTTTTCAAGGAAAATCAAAATCATGAAAAGGCAAAAGCATAAACATCTGGTTTTAATAAAATCAAGTCCTCCTTTCAGGAGAGATAGTGGATAATTAGAAAAGAGTCTGCTGAAATCACTTGTTTTATTATTCTCATCTCAGCAAATCAAAGAGGAATAGCTAAATTATTATCTTCAGTATTTTTGGTAAGTGGTTAGAGAAAGTATATTAGCTAAAAATTTGTGCTTGCTCTTTTAAAACAAAACTGTGTCTCAATATCAGGAAAAAGATCTAGGATAACTTGTGATTTTTTTTATTATTTGAGGAAATTACCTAGGATTTAATTTTTTTGTCTCATTTAATTTCTTGGTGAATTTTCTTTTTCCCCGTTCAGTTATGAGCTAAAGAAAGTAAGTTCTAAACAATTTTTTTGCAGCCATTGCTTCTTTTTTCAAGTAGTCACATACATGGGCTGTTTTCTATATAAGATTTCTAAATCCATCTCAAGGGCAGATCCGGGTTCAAAGTTAAACTGGCAGCTGCATGTCAGTCTTGTATGTTATATATATATATATATATCTATATATATATATCTCACTGGGAGGCTCTGAGAGGAATTAGGTCTTTTCTAGCTGTCGAGCATGCACAGTCGTATGAAAATGTTTTATTAGGCAAAAGTGAGGTTTTGTCATTTCTGTAGAAAAACTCATCCTGTGGCCATAGGATTTTACAGGAGATACAGAGACCGCTTTCCCGGTGTCTTCACTACCACTTTCCATGCACCAAACTCCTTCAGAGGAGGAATGAGACTAGGAATGAGGGGGTAACTTCCCATATCAGCTTGAACATAATTATTCTCACTGTATTTTAAGGTACATGCCTTGAATTGTGGAGAGTTGGTGGAATTGAATCTTTCCTGCTACCTCAAAGACAAAGATACTCCTGTCTAGCTTAGCCAATGTTTCCTGAGTCTGTGTCTGAGCACTTACATTTTTGATTTCCAAGTCCTCTTACATTCTTAGAGTTTAAAAAAATATGCCCCATCTCAGAGTCTGCTACTTATGTACTTCCCAATGCCTAATCATGGAAGAGTTAAAAGAACCCTAGAAAACTACAAAAGCCAAGAGTGTGAATGTGAATCTGTTATTCAGTTTTTGATTATTGATTTGCAGCAGTGTTCCTTCCAAGGAATGGGGAGGAAGGCTTGTTGTCTGGCATGGTGTACCATACTTACATTTCTAAGATGAAATATATGTTAGCAAATGACACTGCCACTCTGACATCTCAGTGCACTTAAAAGCAAGAGACAATAAATTCAACCGTAAAAGTGTTCTTAGGAAGTGCAGTTGAGTGTTTTTTTTTTTTTTTAAGTGTAACACAACTATTTTAAAGACACCTATAAATTTTATTGATATAATTCTTATTTTAATAAAATGACATTACAAGTAACATGAGGAAGATTGTAGCGACTAGAAGGTTGTATGCAAGATTGTAGTGTGTGACAAGGGATTTGCTTGGATAACTCATATATTTGTGCAAGAATAGTGATTTTAATATGTAGGAAATGAGATACGTGTATATTCTCAGATCAGCAGTCTGTGTATCCTGGTCTTTTGTTGCTGCAGAAAATTTACTGTAGCACAAGGTTGCACTTCAGTGTCTTCTGATGCAATTTTCTTACAGCTCTGCACAGTTGATGGCTGTTCTTGTTTTACATGGATTCAGCCCTCACTTGTGGATATTTTCCTGTCTATCCATTCTTAAATAGTCCTAATATTTTTTATCTCAACAGTGACCTGTGATTCCAGGAGTAATTGCAATTCTGGCTTTAAAAATCCACTTTTATGTTTATATCAGCCTTTATCTCAAAGTGGGTGGGGGATTCCTTGGTCTTCTAGTGTGAGGCAGGGCATTAGAAACACCTGTCTGCTTCTCTTCCCTTATTTATTATATAATTTGAATAATGTTACTGATCATTCATTCTTCCCTGAAGCTTTATAGTTCTAACCAGGGTTTCTTCCTGTACCCAAATCTCTTCAAGTCTTTAATTTGTGTTGTTCTTTTCTGCGTCTTTTCTATTTGATGTATCCTTTTTCAGATGGGGGTGACCAAAACTGAACACAGAATTCAAAAGTGAACACACACTATTCAAGGTGAGGGAATATCACTAGTTTTATATAAGGCATAATATTTTTTATATGTCTTTGTCCTTTAAAAGTAAATACTGATATCCTGGATATTTTTGCTCCCAATTGTAAAATATTTTTCTTAAGTAATCTGTAAAGTTGTCTAGACTTTTCATTGAAGAGTTGGTTAATTTATAACATAATTTCTTCTGGGTAATTAATTAATGAACATGGTACCTTAATTTTCACTATGGTTTACCGTACACCCTGTATGCTCTACTTCCTGTTGTTGTGTTGATGTAATTGCATATTTGAAATTCCTTCTGAAGACCATCATGAATCCACTATAGAGCCAACTGATCTTTATATCCTTCATCATTTCCAGATTTTGTCATTACATGGTTCCTTCCCATTTCATCCTTCAGATTACTGAACTGTACTTGCCTGTGAGTTTTTTCTGGCTGCTGCCACCTTGATTTTGATCCCTCCAGCCAAGAGTCTTCCCTGTGTTCTTGCAGATCTTGAAGAAATGTTTGCACTCCTTCATGTACATGGTAAAGACTGGCAGTTGAAGAGAGTGAATTGTACATGAGAAAACTCATCAGGATGCCCATTGCCAAGTCTCATTAATTTACTGACTGCATCTGCTCCTTCTCCTAGGCCTCCTTTCTTTAGGAGAAGAATTGTGCATCTCACAACCCATGTGTGGTTATTTCCTTCCTGTGCTCATGATGGCAGCAGGGGCAAAGACTGGTTTACTCAGGCTGGTAATGTGGTTTGACTTCAGCTCTTGCAAATTGGTTTCATTTACATGAGTGGTCCATACCAGGGCTTTCAACAGGTCATTAATAAAAAGAAAAATTATAAACATCCCACCCTTCTGATGGCTTCCTTGCCATTAGTGTTTCTTATCATGGTGCCATTGTGTCGTATCCAGAGTAGATAATTAATAGGCATTGTCAGCACAGTGGTAAATAGAGGTAGTAAAGTTTGAGGGGAGGAAGGCTGTTTGTAAACTCCCCACTCTGGAGAGCAGCAGGTAAATAAACCAGTGCTGTGATCAACAGTCGAAACACTGACCCTCCCACGCTGCCAAGGAAACAGAAATAAAAATTGCTCAATTTTTAGTCTCACTTCCTTCATCTCTGAGGGGTATGTGCAGAGTGACTGTGTTATTGGACCTTCATGCGAACATACTTGAGAAATTATTCCTGCATTCAACTGAATTCTTCATGAAGTGGGGAGCTGCTGTTCATATTGTCTTGTGCTGTTCTTCAGTTGTTACTTTGTACAGCGGCTGTTGGGTTTTAGCTTTTTCATGTAACTTCTGTTCTAATTTGGTTTTCTAACCAACCATTTCTAGGTGATGATCATCTGAAATGGTTTGACTTCCTACAGACTTTTTATGACTTATTTTTGTAGTATGGGTAATTCTTGCTCTTCATTCTTTGTTCCTCCAGTGTAAGGAAGAAATTTTCTGTTACTATGCTGCAGTTTTGATTTTTTTAAGCAAGTTTTTGCTTGGGGTTTGTTGTGGTGGTTTTTTTTCTTTTTTTCTTTTGTGGTTTTTTTCTTTTGTGGTTTTGTTTTTTTTTTAATCCTCCATCAAGGAACTATCTCATTGTTCTTCAAATTTGTTCATTTTGTTGCTTTATTCCAAGATGGCTAAAATGCTGAAGCTAAACTGTTTTATGAAATATTCTGGTCTTTGAACAAGTTAATGGGACAAATTGTGTGATTTCTTCTCTCGTAAGTTTGCTTACAGAAAGTTACAGTGTAAATATATATACACACTATATATACTATATATATATATAGTATATATACACATATAGTACATACATATAGTATATGTATTTATGGTCTGTGATGTAATAAATGGAAATGTGACTATCCAAACAAGCAGCTGAAACAGGTATTCATTTGTCTTTCATCTTTTTAGATCTTTCTAATTGTAAAGTCTAAGCTGTGCTGTTTTATGATAATGTTTTTAATTAATGTTTAATTAACACTGATAAGAAGGAAATAGGTGCTTTCTCTCTTAAAATCTTGCTTTTAATTTAAGTGCATTTAAGTAAGATTCAGTGTCTTTAAGAAGGTTAGAAAATTCGGGTCTTCTCCTTGTTGATGTCTTGGTATGGGATAACAGGTGCTATTTGCTGAGGTGGAGACTGGTGTCTTCTGGTGCACTGAACATCTTGTCATCTGCAGTAAAAACCAAGCAGGGCGGGGTGTGTGTGTGTGTGTTGCTGTTTTGAGAGAGTTACACTGTTTTTTGAGTAATCTGATGTTAAAGGGACTGTTGGGACATCTGCAGTTCCTGCCACTCTCTGTGCTTGTAGTTAGGAAAGGGAGTATATTCCTTTTGATGGGCATGGTGAAATATTCCTTATAGGAAAAAACTGCTGTGGGTCATCTTAAAAACAAAAATTGGAGAATAATTCTTTCCACTTTAACATTTTTTTTCTTCAGCTCTCCAGGCAGATTTTTAACAGGAACTTTAAAAGAAGGAGAAACAGAAGCAGGTGTTTTTGAGCATGACATTAACAAACCTGTGTTTAACAAAAATATTTGAGCTGGTTAAGACCACTCCAAACATAATCAATCTCAGCTACAGTTCTCCTGCAACTTAATTTGCTGTGGGGAAGTTGCTCCATTAAGGACTAGCATGATAGGTGACATTGGCCCTGACAGAGCAGCAGCTCTTCATCTTCCTCTCTTCAGGCTGGCCTGAAAATGTTTTTTTGTTCCCTGTACTCTGCAATGGTGCAGGTAGCTGTGCTCAGGAGCACATTTATTTCCTCTTCTTTCTGGATGGCAGGTCTGGTGTTGGCAAGTGAGGGGCGCTTCACGTCTCCTGAAATACCTCCCTTTTCCTTCGACTTACTTATTAGTGATTTTCTTTGTGGAAAAACCACCAGATTACTGTATTTTGAAACACAGCAAGCAACCTCTCTCTCTTTTTTTTTTTTTTTGCCATTGTATCTCCCCTCATCCTTCTCTCCTTTGGGATCCTGTCTCTCCACAGGGACAGACAGACCGACAGACTTGCGACTATTTTTGCACGGCGCACACATTAACCATTGAGTAAACCTAAGAGGTTTTACAGAGCTTATTTTAGCAGAAGCATTTGTTAAAGCCCCTGTATGCATAGGCTGTGTGTATGTATGTTCATTAACTATTCAGGGCTGTAACATAATACAACAAAAGGAAGTGTATTTTAACAGAGATCTGTAACAACCATAGGCAGACTGGCACCCAGCCAGCGGGGAAAGGCAGACGCTTCTCACTGCTATTTCTGTCCTGTGGCATCCAGGGATGTTGAATTGATTTCTTGGATAACAAAACTAGCTAAGACTTACTGCGGTGTCAGGATCCTGCACTGCAAAAATACATATGTTTGATCCCTAGAAGTTTATTGTAGTCAAATCTTTGGAGGCAGTGGAAAACTGAGCCTCTCCAGTTTCACTGCCAGCATGACAAGATTTAGCCTTCATACAATCACATCCAAAATGGTCTGTGGCAAGGATGGGGAGAACTGAAGTGCTAGCATGAATGGAAAGTACATAATTATTTAACAGAATATCCTGTCCTATAGATTTTCTCATCTAAAAAGTGTTGGATTTTCCCTGTGGCAGAAGCCTAAATGGCTTCACTGGTCAGAGATGGGGCAGAGCATTGGGAGTCATTTCCCTGGTGGTGAACATGCATCCTTAGAGCTTGAAATATGTCTATGTACAGCTACTACCAACTACCCCTTGTGAAAAGGAATGGAGATGCTTCAGCTCTTGATCTGCTCTACAGCTGCAAGACTGCTTCTCTGTCCCAGTGTAGCATAAAAATAGGAATTTGTTCCCAATCCAGCACCTGTCAGTAATTTAAAGAATATTTTGATAAAGGGAAATGTCAGAGGAGAATGAGATACGTAGGTATTTACTATGATCAGAGTCAGTTTTGTGTGTGGAATGTCAATGGCAGGATGTGCTGAAGCATAAGATTTGTGAGTTTTTCCCCAGGTGAGAAATCCCACGTTTCCTGGTCAGTTGGATAGTCCCGTTCTGCCCAGCTGTATTGGGAATTACCCTTGTGGTTTTAACCACCTTCCTGCTATTCTGTGACATGCTAAGCAAACAACAGATTGTCTGCTTTAAAAGTAGATCCCTTCATAGTGTGATGCTTTAAATAATACTTTACATCTCCAGGCGTCTTTCCATGTTAGAATGCAAATATAAATTCATTCTTTTTCCTTTTGTTAATAGCTTGAATGAGCTGGGAGGGAAGGTTTTAAATGGACAAATACAATGAAAATGGATATTTGTAAAATACTTGAGTTCCATTTCACGTGAACAGAGATGTTAAAAGCCCCTTTAGCAGCTGTGTCAATACCAATTTTTCTGGTTCTTGACTGCAGACATAAATTCAGATGGTGTTGGTTAAATAATTCACATTTGTTTTAGGTGAAAAATAACACCTGCTCCGTTTAGCAAATGCAGTGCTTTCATTTAAGTGATTTAAAAATTGATCACATTCAACTGATTTGAGTACATTAAGGGATTTGCAGTTACATAATTAAATTGATATTTTAAATAGCTTTAAGTGTACTGTACAGTTGAGAAGTGTGCAAGTGGATTTTCAGATAAAACTTGTAGTCGGGTATTTTTTTTTTAGATAAAAGACTGTTGTGTTTGGAATATAGTTACAGACTTACGACACTGAGTGGGCAACTCATTTGAGACATCCTGGAGGAAAGGCAAAAGTTCTGCATCAGGGATATTCTGTTTTCCAGGCATATCAGTTATTTTCATATGCAAAGCAAACTGGTACTTGTAGGAACAAAACATCTCAGAGCTGCAAAATACTAGCACAGGTTACTTAGATAAATAAAAATGCAATTTCTAATGCTGTGATTTTATTGAAACAATTATCAAGAAATAGATTTTGGTTTTTTTAATTTTTTTTTTTGTCATGTTGGATTGTTGAATGACCTTTCTTCCCCAAGGAAAAAACTTCAGTAACCATGTTTGATTTGCAGAGCACCAGAGATCATACTGGGATTGCCGTTTTGTGAAGCCATAGACATGTGGTCGTTAGGGTGTGTGATTGCAGAGCTGTTTCTTGGATGGCCACTGTACCCAGGAGCACTGGAATATGACCAGGTAGTAGAATAAATTTCACTAGCATATGTGCACTTCCTGCAACTTAAGACTTTCAGCTCATTTAATCTGGAGTTTTAAATGCTAATAATGTCCCCTATTATGTAGCTTTTCTTCAAGTCTGTTCAGTGCTTTTAATTTAGCCTTATTGATTGTTCTAGAAACATAAATCCTGATTCTGACCCAGACTGTATGTTGTGCTGCTTTTTTTGAATTAAGTTTCCATTTGTCCTCCCCACTCCATCTTATAAAATAGATGTTGGTATTAAAGCTGCTGTTTCTGATGGAAACCAAAGTTTGCAGCTACCATCACTGCATTATAATCTCTCTTTCATTTGCCATGAACAGGGTTGACTCTGGAATGTCTATTCAGATGTCAGGATTAATTGTGCTCTGAATACTTTCTGATATTTTCTGGAAATCCAGCAAAGCTCAAGGATTTGAGAGCCTGTACTTCACGAGGAACGAGAATGAGCTGTCACAATCATACTGTAGCTAGGTAGGGGTAAAGCTTGGAGCTCTTAAAGCTCTGCCCTTGCTTTGTTGGAGTTTTCAGTACTGACACCATCAGCACTAGTGAGCAAACTTAATAAAACCCCATGTTGTTTCTAATGAAAGATGTAGAACATTTTTATTTTAAACACTTGGAAAATAATGTGGAATTTGGGAGGAATGTAATGAGCATGCCCTCCTGGTTTTGAACTTTGCAAGCGAAGCAATCTCTTGAAAACCTCAGAAGGAGCAGCACAGGCTTTTTGCTAAGTTCTTATCTTTGATTCAGCATTTAGTTGTGAGGATGTTGTTTAAGTTATTCAAGTCCTGCTCATGGAGTGGGCTTTTGGCTTTCTGCACTGACAGATCTGAACTACTTTGCTGAAAATTTGTTTGTCACAACCATTTTCAGGGGATATATTAATTTTGTGTTGATGTTGGTAATATTTCTGTTTCAGTTTCCTTCATTTACACAAAACGCAGTGTTTCACTCGGGGAAGTGAGCTATGAATGGAATGTGGGTTGATGCTTTGATGCATTTACAAGACCTTTTTGCAGACTGTTGCTGTTAAAATAGAAAATGAATGAGGAAACATCTAACAACCCATATAATTTGCTGTTCTTTTTAAGGATAAAGTGAGGGCATTTGTTTTTTGGAAAGAATCTATAACGCTCTCTCAAAAATTTCCAAAAAACTCGGCAAACTTATTTAGCCCTTACATATTATTCAAGTTTGCTGGAAGCCTCATCTAGCAACTTGCCTGATCTTCATGTTGGAGAAGTTGTGGTGGAAGAGGGGCTGCAAGCTCCTCTGCATCATCAGGAATTGCCTTGCTTTAACTAGGCTTGTAACTGTGCTCCAGCAGCTCTGCAAAACTTGCTTTGGAGAAATTAGATTCAGGGCTTTTCTCAGTATCCATGAGTACAGCAGGAGCAGGAGATTGCTTCCAAGGGAATTCCTGTCCTCCTGCTACGTGGTGTGTGTCACTGAGTAAACAAACAGGCTTTGTGCTGCATTTCCCCCCTGTCCCCCTGTGTGTGGCAGCTGGCACACTGGCCCTTGAAAGGGAGCTCTTAGTTCTTACATTCATTTGTGGTTAGAAGCAGTAACAGCTGTATTTCTCGGTAGAAAACAGCCCTGTCTTCTGAGCTTTAATACTTATTAGAAACAGGCACAGGCATTTAACTGCTGAATTTTTCAACTGATGCACTGGCTTTTCCCCTCTACTTTTTTAGACTCTTTTGTTTTCTGAGGACATTATAAATGATCTAGAAACATTTCTTTTCAAATAGGATTCTCCTTACTCCCTGAGGCAGAGAATTATGGAGGATACTAAACCCCAGAAGTTGGCAGCATTGTGTTTAGTTCCTCCCCACTTGGGTTGTCACTTTTCAGCAGAAGCCTCTCATGTTCCTTTTTCTCTCTACTGCCCATCAGTTTTTCTCCTCTCAGGTGCTCCCAGCTCTCAAGTCCTCTCTTTCATTGACTTTATCTTCTCATCTCTCAATTTCTGATCTGGTGTATTTGGCCACTCCTTTTGATTTTTCCCTTTCTTCTCTCTTATTCCCTGGCTGCTCCTGCTTTCCCAGGGGCTGGCTCACCCCAGCAGCCCCTCTGTGGACCCTGCCCTTCAGAAGTTCAGCCCTGGCTGCTGGAATCTGTACCCTCTCCATCCCGACCTGCAGCAAGCTTGGTTTTCAATTATTGCCAAGTACAGTTCCAATTCCAAGGTGGTTTTTAATTCTGAAATACTGCCTCTGGGATAACCCTCCCCTTGCAGAGTGAGTTAACATTGCATGCACAGTAGTTAAAACACATCATGTTTCAACAGATTTCTGTTGGAGCCTTGAAACTTAACTTGTCTAGGTAATCCATTGATCACCAACTCTGATAGGCAATGCAAAATGCATAGTAAACCATCTAAAATAAATGAATTTTGAACATTTCAGAGCAAAATTTCTTTCAGGCATGAAGCCAGTCCATTCCCATCACACTCAGTAGCAGATTTTCTTGGACAACAACACTATCTTTTGCTGCCTGGAGCTTGTACAGGCACTCCCTTTCCACATGGAATGTTTCCTTGAAATGCAGGTGTGTCAGATGTGTAAAAGACCTGATACACTGGAAACAGCAAATGGGAAGGATTTTTATCAAGTTACGTAATGAGAACATGCAAAAAAAAAAAAAATCCAAGTTCTGTAAGCAAACAAAGTACTCCTACTGATTTTCCTGTTTAGAATTAAAAAAATACATTTAGGATTTGAGTGGGTTGAGGAGGTAATGTCAGCCACTCTCCCCAGCTCCTCGTTGCTGTGAACCAACCTAAAAAGCTTGCTTATATAGGTCACTTGAGAGGTTTGTTTATGTGTGGCTTTCTCTGGAGATGGAGAGAGCACTGCCAAGTGCTCAGGGTTAGGCTTCTCCCCTCTGTAAGATGTAGCTGTGGAACTCTGAGCATGGTTCATTTTGTCATTTCTCAAATGAAATGACAAGTTTTTAACTGTGTGGGGATCACGCTTTGAAAGCAAGAGGTAAATTCTTTTCCCTGTTCTGTTTTTTCCTCAGATTCGTTACATTTCACAGACTCAAGGTTTGCCAGGAGAGCAGTTGTTAAGCATGGGAACGAAAACTGCAAGATTTTTCTGTAGAGAAACGGATGCACCATATTCTAGTTGGAGATTAAAGGTAAGCAGTAGAATGTAGTGGAAAACAGCACAATATTCTGTGAGCAGAGAAACGAGAGAAGCCAAGATTCACTACAAAACCATTATGTCCCTGGTGCATCTCCTGTGGTTTTTAGCAGCTCCTGCTCTTTATCCCTTCCATTTTTTCTGTCCCCCAAGGTGCAGTTGCCAGGCTGTGCTGTGGCCAGTTCGTGGCTGCCAGGTGGGGAATTCAAATTAAGCCTTGTATCTCCAGAGGTGCTAAATGAATGTGTTTGTTTGGTTTTGTTCTCTTTTTTGCTCCATTGCTGCTTTTGACTTCATGTAAGGAATTTGACTCTGAGGTCCACACTGCTCTGACAACATTTGTCCAGAACTGGCTTCAGTATCAGAAATTCCTAAGAGAAAAAGGAGATTAAGAAATAACATGGCTGTGTACAGCTAATTTCTTTTAGATTTCCTGCTAAAACAGCCTTTGTTTGCTGAAAGCTGCAATACAGTGAGTGCAGACAAAGTTAAAACAAAATGTACTTTTGTGTTCTGCACACCTTGCTTCTCTCTAAGCAACATTATTGCACTCTGGCCATAAGCAGAGCTTTTGCTTCCCACGCAAATAATTTATTTTTAAAAAATTTTGTTGCTTCATGGCCCAACTTCCCTGGGTTTACAGAGGGCTCAGGCAGCAGTTGGGGCTGACAGGGATCTCTGTAATAACAAACAGCTGCCAGCTCCCAGCACGAGTTGCATAAGTCCCCCAGCAAGTTGGTAAATCCTCGGCAGCTCTGGGGTTATGTAACATATCTGCAATTACACCCACACCTGGTTAATCCCTCCCTCTGCTTTCTCAAGCACTCGGGCTTTAGCTGACACTTTACACCTGCCTTCTCCATGTTGGAGTGAGTTCTTGGTGCTCCCCAGTTCCAGGAGCTCTTTGTCACCTTGCAGAGGTTAATTAGGAGTTTCAATGTGGGCAGTTGCTCATTACTTGTAGTTTTTGTCAAAGTTCATTTTGGAAGCTTTTCTGTAATCTGAGTGTTAAAAGCTTTTTCCCTGAAGTCCCACCTTGCCTCTTGCAGCACCAGCCTACTGGTGTGGTGTTGAGGAAGGAAAATTGTAACAGAAGGTACTATACCAACTCACAAACCATTCATTCTCTAGGGTGTTTTTGTTTCATACTGAAATATTTACATTATTTACACCACTTGTTGTGTATGTGGAGGAATAAAAGTATAATAATAAAGAAAAGAGAAAGAAGTTGAACAGATCCTGACTGGTTTTTGGTTTATTTCTTTCACAGTGATGTGATATAGCTGCTGCTTGGGGTTTAAGGTCTGAGTTTGAGAAAATTGCTAAAATACAATAATACAAAAGCTGTGATATATAAAAATACAGTAGTTTCATTAAACTGCTCCATGCTAGGCTTTCAGCACTTCCTGTGTGATTCATAAACTATCTGTTGTAATCCAGTACTGTGATTTGTAAGATGTAAAACAGTGTAGTTATTGTCTTTTGATTTAGAGAATGAAAGTAGCCAGTAAAGCAGCATACAAATATATAACTGATATACTAATAATTTGGGAAAAATAATCGTTTTAGGTCAATAAGTACATAAAGTCACTGTGTAGTTATAGGTGACCTTTATTGACAGATTCTAAACTCAGCTTTCCTTTTCTTTTTGTTGAGACATTGGAAGAACATGAGGCAGAAACAGGTATGAAGTCTAAAGAGGCCAGAAAGTATATTTTCAACAGTTTGGATGATATAGTGCACGTGAGTATTAAAGCCTCCTTCCTCTGCAAAAGGAATGTGTGGGAATGACTGGTGATTTTAAAATGTTTTACTGGTTTAGAAAGAAATGCTTTTTGGAATATTATTTATTGTGTCGTAGTCATATTCACTCTTCTTTGCTTCCCTGAGGAAAAAGTCTGGCTGTGTCAGCCCTTTGAGTTTTTAGTCAAGTTCTTCCTTTTCCATTGCTTGTGTTAAACAGTGGAACTTGTCCTTGTGGTGGGGGAACCCTTGAATTTAGTGTAAAATGTATAGTTTCTCTTCTACCTTATTTGCCACTGTGGCAAAGGATAAACAAAGAATGCATATGGAACCTGCTTTGTTTATTGTTTGATTTCCAGTATAGTTCTGTTATCTTAACAATATAATTCTAAGTGTAGTTTTTTTAAATTTTGTTTTTAAAAACATAACTGTTTCCTCAGTTTTCTTTAGCTTTATACCTCTCTGGTCAATAAGAAAAGGCAATTTTTTGTTTTTGTCTTTCACATTCTGAAAAAAGGATCAAATCTTGTTGCAAGGCTGTCATTAATATGTGCTTGAAATAGTTTTTTGAAGATCAACTCTACAGTTTGAGTTTAGACCATAGAAAGATCTTTATTCCAAATCTTACTTCTTAAATTCCAGGTCTCAGACTGGGATAAAGCCTTCAGCAGTTTTTAAGTGGGGAGGTTGCAAGGGGGGAGTAGTGTGCAAGCCTAAAAAAAGTCACCAATTCCAAGCCAGCCATTTTGGGTTAAGACAAATCTACTGTACATGTGATACATTTTATCACCATGTGATAAAAATGCTGAATGTTAGTATTTCATAGCAGAAAACAGTACCAGAAAGAGTTAAACTAATATGCATGTCTTCTATCTGACTGTTTTGCTCTGTGCCAGGTGAACATGGTGATGGATTTGGAAGGAAGTGACCTGTTGGCAGAGAAGGCAGATAGGAGGGAATTTGTCAGTCTGTTGAAGAAAATGTTGCTTATTGATGCTGATTTAAGAATCACTCCAGCTGAGACCCTGAACCATTCTTTTGTTACCATGAAGCACCTCCTTGATTTTCCTCATAGCAACCAGTATGTAACATAGAAATCTCTGTTGTTGCAATTCATTTGTATAAAAGTGTTGTTTCTTCTGCTATCAGAGAGAAAAAAAACCTTTCATCATTTTTGCAGTGTCTTAGAAAATTCTTTCAAATGCTTGCAGTATTAGATACATCTGTTGGGTCAAGGAAACTGCTTGAATAACTGTGTTTTTATCTAAAAGTAACAGTTAGAGCAATAGATTTCTAAGTTGGTTTTATGTATGATTGTTACAATTCCAGCACTGCAGAAACTTGAGTGTGATTTTTGGAAGTATGAGGAGCCCTAGTTCCTGTCAGTCATTGAAGGCTAGGGTAGGCATTTCCTCTTGAGGTTAACATCTCAGATACTTCCTTTCATGTATTGATTAATGTGGAATATATTGAAAGATTTTTGGGGTTCTGGAGTTGTATATTTCACTGTGGATTTCCTAAAGTTGCAAGCATTTCACTGAAAGAGCAAGCTTTTTCCATCTATTTAATTTCCTATCTTTCCTGTTTGTACACAGCTGTTAGAGCATGGTGTTAAATGGAAAGAGAAGGAAACAGCAGTATTTTCCTTGAATTTAAATATGCATCAGAGAGGCTTGCTGTGACCATAGTAACAACAGTGTTTCTGTTTTTCTACCTGTGGGGATGATCCCATTCTGTGAAACTGGGGAATGTGAAGTTTGAACTAATTTTTCCCCCTTATTTTGGGGAATTGCTTTTTATCTTTAACGACATGAAATGGTGATTAAAGCAATTTATTTCCTGGTTCTGATAGAGTGAAGTCCTGCTTTCATATCATGGATATTTGCAAATGCCGATCAAACCTGTATGACTTAAGCAATTGCAATAAAACATCACTTATGAGATCAGTTGCCTCAGGCAGTGCAGCCAACCTGACTGCAAGCTTTACCAAAATTGGTCCAGTAAGAAGTCAGGTAAAAACAACAGTTTATGTTTTTCTTGGTTTGGTTTTGTTTTATTTTGTTTTGTTTTTACTGTAAGTTCAGTTAATGTAGTTTTTCTAATTAATTTAATAATTGGAAAAAATTACATCTGTTAAGTGGCAAAATCTTCTGTCTTTTCCTCTTGTTTTTTCCTAATGTTTTCTTAAATCATTTAGAATGTGTTTCAAATTAAGTTACAAGCTGGGGTTGCAAGTGCTGTGTTCTGGTGCCCTCCAGTGGCCCAGTGTGATGGCTTCCTGTGGAATGGATTTGAAACCTTCATTTTTATAAGTTGTTTTAGTTATTTACTGTATAAAGTGGTGGGACAAGTGTGTGAGAGATGTAGATTCACAGTTATAACAACCTTACCTGTGTTGAATTTGTTCCCTTAGGCATTAACTGCATCTGCCCACTCAGTTCTGCACCAAGGGATTCCACTGCAGGCAGGAACTGCTCAGTTTGGTTGCAGTGATGTTTTCCAGCAAGCACTGATTATATGTCCTCCAGCTATTCAAGGTATATTTATCTGTAATTGTCACAGTTCCTAAAATATGAGTGTTGCTGCTTGGCTGTTAGCAATATTTGAGTTTTCTGTTATATCCACTTAAGGTTTATATTTAAACCGACTTAATTACATCATTAAAAATCAGCGTGTGAGTCAGATGCAGATTCATTGCACCTTTCTGAAAGAAACAGCAAATCAGCACCTGCAGAAAATGATTTAAGCAACCCAGAGCCCATCTTCATGTACTGTACAAACACACAGATAAATTTATGTCTTGGATAAAATAGGAGAAAAAATGTGAAAGGAGAAGCAGTAAGGAGGGTGTTCTGAAATAAAATTGGAGAGAAAACAGGAAAGATGGAGTGAGTATCAGTGTCTTATCCTAGTAATAGTCATTTATGGAAATGGGAAGGCAGTTTATACTCTTTGCTTATTAACTTAGCTTGATTATAGTCTTTGTTCCAAAGATGTAATTTATTTGTTTTGGTGATGTTCAGCTTCATGTTGAGATCAGGCCTTGAAGTTATGGAATTTATAGGGAGTAGTTTTTTTAAGAATGACCTTAGTTTTCCCTCTGCATTTTAAAGCTTCAGAAATCACACTAGATGCGCTATGAAATGAAAAAAAAAAACCAGAAATATTCAACCTAAGCTTAAAGCCCAGGAAGTCTTAGTCTCTTTAGATAAAGACAGATACAGCAGACTTTATCAATAATATTTTTTGTGGCAGCTGCATCTACCTTGAGTTCCAGAAACTCAAGAAAGGTCTGACTATTCACAGGCTGCTTCACACAGATTTCCTTCTGAGCAGTTAATTGTTTAAATTGTATGTCTTCTTTACACAATGACATACT
This sequence comes from Onychostruthus taczanowskii, assembly GCF_017590055.1. NCBI lineage: Eukaryota > Metazoa > Chordata > Aves > Passeriformes > Passeridae > Onychostruthus > Onychostruthus taczanowskii. The sequence continues at coordinate 2,395,355 of NW_024505450.1, read as the reverse complement.
CCATAATAAAACAAAACACTATTGTTTTCATTATTCCCAGATGAATAAAGTGATTTATGGAAAAGGAAACAGCACAGGCAGACACTTTATCTGTGATTTGTATACTGTATTCTTAATGTGATGATAACTTTCCAAATTTAATTTCTGCTACAGCTGAAGTGGAGGGGTTATATTGTTTTCATCACATAGGTGAAGAGTTGCTGGCACAGATGAAAAGGGATATTAATGGTATCTGGCACTCCTTCAAAGTTTCCCAACTTGGCTGCTCTGTGGAGTATCTGAAGTGCTAAAACTCTCTACTTCTGTCAGAGTTAAGATGCTGCTCTTCTAGATGGCTGTGGGGAAAAAAAAATCAGTCAAGTACATTTTAAAATGAAAAGCTTTGAAGTGCGTGGTTATAACTGAGTATTGTGTTATGACATGAGAGAATTACATCAGATGAAAACTTTCTTTCATCCTCTACTGTAAAGATTACAAAAAAAACCAGCCAAAGCACTTACAAACTTCAGTGTAGTAATTCTTTAGTAGCTACCTGTGAACACCCATGCTTAATCTTTGAGTAAAGCAGGAGGCATGAAGTGTAGTTAGAAAATGAGATCAGGGATATCTTTTCCTATTTCCTAGCCAGTATTTTCTTCAAGCCTGGCTGTTCTGTTGCAATGTCTGTTAAAAAAATTCCTCTTTCATTACAGTTTGGCATTATTGTTTAAAAAATGTTACTGTTGTAAACATTACAGCATTGCTATACGTGTTGTAGTTTCTTGTGACAATAATGAAATCTATACAAGGCATGAGATGTATCTTTTTTGTCTTATGCTCTGGTGAGCAGTGCTATAGTTTGCATTGTTTAGATGAAGAGAGGAATAGGATTATGGATTTTGCTGCAGATATTTGATGAACTAGATGGGAGATTTTACATTATTTCCCACTAAAGAGATGGTAGCAAAGAGGGACATTATACATGTGGCATTGCTAGCTGTAAAAGCTGAGAGGAATGTGTTTCAGCCTGCTGGAAATACAGAGCATGAGATGCGCAGGAGTCCATTCTGAGAAGCTTTGAAATTCAGTTCTGCTTACTTTTGCCTGCTTCCTTTCAAATTATTTTAATGTAGTTTGTGATGAAGAGTTACTGCTTAGCTCTGCAGAACTTTCTGCCAAAGTCATTCCTCTTTCTAGTAATCTGTTCCAGCTAGTAGCTATTGGCAGTTCCTTCTGGAAACTACAGCTCAAATATTTGTGCAGATAAGTTATGGAACAAAAAAAAATGTTTAGGTGTTAATTTGTTTGGCTTGAAAATCTAAATTATGGAATTAGGTCATAAACACATTTTTAAAAATGGTGAAATGTTTTAAAATTGTCCTCTGTGTTTGCTCAGAAAATATAAGCAAGACTGCTGTTTGCCTAAAGCTTGGGTATGTGTTTTTTTCCCTGCCAGGAATTCCTACAAACCACAGCAAACCCACCAGTTTCTCCCTGAGGGTGGATAATGCAGTTCCACTGGTGACCCAAGCCCACGCAATTCAGCCACTACAGATTCGAGCAGGAATCCTTTCTCAGGTTGGCCTGCTTTAAAGCAAAGCTCTTATTTAATTAGTGACTGTTTTGAAATGTAGAGTTCTGTTGCAGTCCCTCTCCTGGTCTGTGCTGAACTCCATGCAGCAAGTGTAGCTTGAGGGAATTAATTGCCTGTGCCATAAAACCTCCTGTGCTTCCCGGCAGGCGTGGTCCAACCAGACGCAGCAGATCCTGGTTCCTGCATGGCAGCAGGTGGCACCAGTGGCAGCTCCAGCCACATCTCTGGCCTCTGATCCTGTGGCTGGCCCACAGAGGCTTGGAGACTGGGGGTGAGTCCTGCTTTTGTGCCACAAAAGTCCTGCTTTTTTTTTTTTTTTTTTTTTTTTTTTGTGGTGTGTGTGTTAAATCTCAGTGGCTGTGATTTAACAAGGCTAGGGGTGCTGGTGGGAACGACCTGCAGTATAAATCTGCCTTTCCTTTTCCCCAGGAAGATGATTACCCAGGGCACCCACTACAGCTCAATGATACCACAGCCTCTTTTAACACATCAGATAACCTTGTCTGCCCCTCAGCCAATTAGTGTGGGCATTGCACATGTTGTCTGGCCTCAGCCTGCAGCTACCAAGAGGAACAAACTGTGCCAGAACAGGTCAGTAGAATATTTCTAAGAACATTCAAAGACAGTGTACCTGTCGTTGTTTTGTGGGCAAGAAAACAACTTGTAGAAGTGACATCTTTGCTGGACACAATTCCTCCTAGACAGTCTTTTGGGAAAATGTGTCCTTTCTCTTTAAGTTACTTTGGTAGTAGACTAGATGGAACAATACTTGCAATACTAATTAGTTTTAATTCTTTCTGACTAGTATGTGCCCATCATGGTAAAATGCTGTCTTTACAGGCTTTGGGAAGGTATAAGAATGTACTGAGGTAGCTCTAATGAGATATTCCTAAGTTTACATGAGGCAGGATATATCAGGTTTAGACAACTGCAAATAAAGAGAGGCTGTATAGCAGGGTTGCTGTGTGCCTTGCAGTCATCTTTCACTGATAGCCAAAAATACTATCAGTGAAAAAAAGTATACAAAAATTTTTCAGCTGCTTACTGAAGAAAATATGCCCCAGTGCCATGCAAAGGTGTGGGATGCTGCATAAGGGGGAAAGTGTGTGGGTTATGCGGGCAATGTCAGTATTAAGTAAGGGGTTCATCTGGAGGCTACCAGCTTTTGTTTTCAAGGAGAATCCTTGCAGGAAATCTAGCTGGATTTTGTTTGCTTGTTTTTCACCCAAACAGGATTTTCATTTGTTTTTATCTTTATGAGAACGTGGAATTTTCAGTAGACTGTGTTCGATGTTGATGTCTTTTATATTACATACTTGATATCTTTCTTGTTAATATCTGAAACCATTCTTGCCAAGTATTTTTGCCTGTGTTTACTGTTCTGTGTTTTTCTAAATTGGTAGTTTAGCCTACTTTTCCTGCTCTTTTTCTAAATTGGTGATTTAGCCTACATTGCCTGCTCTTTTGTTAAATTGGTGACTTAACCTACATTGCCTGCTTTGGTTTTGTTGAAAACAGCACAGGAAGAGATTCACTAAACGCCAAATTGTCGTGTTTCCTCCACAGGAGCAACATGCTACAAAACACCAATATCCAAAATTCAGCCTTTATCTCTCCAAAGATCCTCAACCTGAAGGCTGTCAAGAGAATAAGTTGCATAGAAGCACAGGACAATCTCAACTCGGAGGGGCAGGAGGGCGGCTGCTGCGAGGCCTCGCTCGGGCTGGCCCCCGCGGCCTGTGTGCCCAGCAGCCCGCGGCAGGCCCTGTTCCTGGCCGGCACCCCCAGCCCCGCCGTCAGCGTCATCACCATCAGCAGCGACACCGACGAGGACGACGTGGCGCGGGCACACGCGCTGAGGGAGTGAGCATCTGCCTCGGGTTTTGTTAGGATTTACTTAAATACAGCTGTCGTAGCGATTCAGCTTTGCTATTTCTCACATTCTGTGCTGCTGTAGTGTGTGGGTCTGGGCTTCACATGAGGGGATGGTGAGCTCTGTGCACCCAGCAGGGAGACAAAACAATTCCTGCTCCAGCTGGGCACCAAGGACAAATGATCCCAATCTCAGCCCTAAGAGCGCAAACAGCGTGGGCTGGAGAGAGAAAAACAAGCAGGATGGGAGTGTAGGGGCTGCAGCTGGAATTGGACAATGAACTGCAATGTGCACATGGAGCAGAGCTGATCCCAGGGAGAGACCCCGTGAGCGCTCGTGCATTTTGGGACCATTTGGGTTCATCTTGTGCTGCCCAAGGTGGATCCATGAAGGAGATCCTTTGAATGAATCCCTGCTTTATTCTTTAGCTCCGTCCAGCCTCTGCTCTAGGGCAGCCTGCACAAGGCATCATTAGCACCGATGCCTTCAGGTTTAGATTTCATATTTTCCAGATTTTGTACTGCTTCGGTATAGAACTCTGAACTTCATATAAAGTGTTAGCCAGTTCTCTTCACAGTCTATTTAGACAAAACAATCCTTTCCTAGCCCAAGGACACCATTGCAGATTCAGGCCCAAAAATTGTAAAAGAGCAGTGAATTGAGGAGAGGAAACTGGGAGGATGGAGGTTCATAACCTGAAGCTGTAATTGGACAATTAACCCCAATATGGAAATGGACCAAAACTTACAAAAAGTGTGAAAACTCATCACCAGTCATCCATCTTGGGTGCATCTTGGGTATAGCCCCAGCCAGGCTTTGTCCTGCCCAAGGTGTATCCCTTGAAAGCCTTTTAATAAATCCCTACCTTATTCTTTATTTAGACTCTGTTTTAGGTCAGCCTCTCTAGGCATCAGCACAGCAGATGAATCTGAGTTAAAAAAGGACAAACATTGTTATTCTAATCAAATTTCAGGAGGAAGTTAACTCTGTAGCACTCTGTTATTGAAAGGGAGCAGCACTGTCAAAAATCTACCTCATTAATCTGTGTGCGTGTTACACCTTTTCAAACCATAGGTTTTTTAGGTTTTTTTTTTTCATAATGCCATGTCCTGTTTATTTGTTGAAGAACAATATTCTTGCTGTATATACTCAATGGTACCATTCTAGCAGTGTCACCCAGTTGATACTATTACATACCTGTAGGTAAAAAATACTTCTCTAACAGTGTGAAAAGGTGAACCTTTGGGTGCAAAAGCAGGTGCTGGATGTTGTCCCCCAGTGGAGTTTTCTTTCACAGAGCCATCACAGAAGCATGCAAGGCTTAAAAGTTAATGTTTGTTTGACTTCATCCTTACTTGTAATAATTCTGAGCTGGAGGAACACATATTTTAAATCTAAGTTTGTTGAAAGTTTCAAGGCTCTGAACTGCTGTAGTAGAACATTTTAATCTACTTGTTTTAGTATTGATTCAGTAAAAAAAATTATCCATTCAGTAGGTTTCTGAAAAGAACACCATAAAGGTTTAAACCTGGTTTGGATGTAAAAGAAGAAAGGAATTGGATGTTAGTTTACATTTCAGGGGCCTTTTGTAGTAATGGGCCCTTTTTTATTGCGGAGTTGCACCTAGGTGAGTGATGCATGGTGTGTTTGCTGACTGTGTTTTTGTGTGCAGGTGTAAAGGGAGCCTGGAGTGTGAAGCCTGCCAGAACACCCTGAACATTGACCGCGTGTGCTCCCTGAGCAGCCCCGACAGCACGCTCAGCACCAGCTCCTCGGAGCAGTCCAGCCCCTCTCCTTGCAAGAGATCCAACAGGTGAAAACTCAGGCTCCTTGCAGCACAAAGAAAGATATTAATGTACAGCAGCCCCAGTTGATACTAAAAAATGCACAAGTTTCATTGTGTTGCCAGCTGGTGAGGGTAAATGGTCTGTTTAAAAATTGATTTGCCAGCCTACAGTTGCACAGCACAGACTGCTCTGTTCTCGTTCCTAACAGATCTGTCTTGCTGCAGTGGAAGCTTTCAGAATACTGAATGAATGGTGTTCACACAGAAAATATAATCATGTTGCATGCAACTTCCTTTGGGATAAAATTCTTATGGAATTGCAAGATTAAACAAGCCTGAGTAGTATGTGACAGATTTGGTCACCATATATTTTTTTAATTTTTGCAGCCTCTGGTTTTCCCATGGTGTATCTTGTAAACTTTCATGACATTGATGCCTTTTTTCTTCTACTAAAAGTAAGGCTCACTTAGGTGAAGACTGTTGCTGTGAACAGCTTTTATTTGTTTTTGTCTTCACTGCCTCATGTCTAGCCTGAGCCTTCGGCAGTTTCATGGTGCAAAATGAATTCTAATTGAGGTCTTAATGGAAAAAAAGTTTGTTTAGAATAATTAAAGATTCTTTCAGAGCATGTATTGACAAGGAGGTGGAACTCTGAGTCTGCATCACTTAGTCTTACTGGTTGGTAGTTAACACTGTCAGTCCTTTGATATTCTTTAATATCAAAACATTCAAAAATTCAGGTAACTTTTTATAAAGACCTACTTGATTTTAGGGTATTTTCTTTGAATTGTAAGGAACTGACCTGTAATTTATTTCCCCTTGGTAATTCAACTTTGTCAATAGCAGAGGAGTGTGTTGGATTCCGGTTTCAGTAGCATTCTACTTGTATTAAGTCATATAATTAGCAACTCAAATCAAAAGTCAATGATCTAGAAGTAGAATTAGTTGGTCAGTAGTTGTCACATTATCACTGTTACTTGAAAAACTACTCAGAATTACCTGATTCAGTTAGTTAAATCTTCAGACTTTTGTGCTGGCTCTCACGGTGTCAAAGTACTTTTCACAGAAAGTTAATTTTCATAAGTGATTTTATTTGTATTGTCCTATTTTAAACAACATGCAGAAAGGACATGTTGCATGAGCAATAAAATCACTAAAGGACTTGACCATATGTTTAGGCATTAGTGAATTCACTGCTGTTTCTTGTATACTTAAAGTTAAGCACACATTCCATCAATTTTTAATATAAAGAAATTACCTCTTTTCTTTGAGCCTTGCAATTTAGGGGTAGGATGACTTTGAATGTATGTGCTTGTGTAATTACAATGCATCATTTTTATCCATTTATAGCGGATATCCATTTATTAATTTATAGTGAAATTATAGTAATTTCACTGTAAATTTAATGTGTTAATTTAAGAAAATGTACCTCTATCGTGAAAATCTCTTTGCTTCATTGCCATACTGTATTTTTTGACAGCATGTCAGATGATGAACAGGAAAGTGGGTGTGATACAGTGGATGGTTCCCCAAGCTCAGACTCCTCAGGACACGACAGCCCCTTTGTGGAAAATGGCTTTGTAGACAATAACAATAAAAATAAGGAAGCAAGAGCCTCAGTTAACCCTGAAACCAAATCAACTGTTTGCACAGTAGTGGTACCACCCATGAGACTTGAAAACAGGTTGCATCTTGAGGAACAGATGGTGAATACAGGTAAGTTAGTTTAGGTGTTTTTCTATGCCAGTAGATAAGAATAGAAGTTTTGGTATTTATTCAATATATTTATTCAATATATATATATGAAAATTTTGACCTACTCATACAACTGCAAATTTGTAGTAACCACTGCTAAACAGTGCTAGGGTTTGACTTTAATTGGTGTATTGTATTATTATTTCTCCCTGCATGCTTAAGCAAATGAAGCCTTGTCTAACTTTTGCCAGAAGAGAATAGTGACAACAAAAACATAACATTGTTTATTTTTTTCTTGGAAGATGCTCCGTACCAGCCACTGAGAAAGGGTCGATCTGTCCTGGGGAGAATAAACCAGTCTTCTGTGGTGGGGAACCGTCAGCAGAAACTGACATCAGCATTCCATCAGCACCATGGAAACTTCAGTCAGGTATGTGCACTCACACCCAACAAGCTCCAAACGTGGAGTTGGAGCAGTTGAGTTCCAAACTGAATGCTCACAGTTTCAGTTGCTGTCTGTGGCAGCTGCAGGTTTTCAGCTTGATTAGAGAAGTGTCAGAATCTTGAAAAACGGATTTCAACTTACTGGGCAAGTCATAAGTATCTTTCATTTTGGGTAATTTTCTTAAAACAGCTGACTGTATTTTGAAAAAATAATAGAAAAGCCACACTGGGAAAATTGTCAATGTTTGCACAATATCAAAACATGAGATAAAAAAAAAAATAGGTTAGCATTTATTATTCCTACATCCAAATGCTAAAATACTCATAGAGTGCAGGTAAAATCTGCAGCTGTATCTCAGTGTTGTTCTGTCAATAGTGTGCATGAAAATGTTTTAGTTTGAGTATCCAGAAGTGAGATAGAGGTCAGCAAACCCAACTATTTCTTACCTTTGCTGCCAGGCAATGAAGCTGGAGGGGAGATGACACTGTGATTGTAGTTCCATCCAATGTTAGTAGATACCTAAAGCTAATTTAAAAGTTACTTTTATCATTGCCCAACAACACAGCAAATGTGTCTGCTGTGGCTGAGGACTGAAGTTGACACATGACAGCAAGCTTAAGCCCCTTTTAATTAATTATCTTAGAGCTGTAGCTGCATTGAGCTTTTGGTTAGATAGCTGGAGGTGCATTAATGTTAGAGCAGTACCTGTTTGTGTAAGTCTTGCAGAGAAACTGTGAATATTGTCAGTTAAATGCTAAATGAAAGCATGCTATATGTAGATAAGAGGATTTAGCAATAATGAGTTGAATAGTTTAGGTTGAAAGAAACATTTGGGTGGGTGACACAGTCTCCCCTTCTGCATGATTATGCAAAAGGATTGGATTAATTAATTCTAAGCAAACCTTAATATGATCAGCATGGTATTAATTTTTAATCTCCTCAGTGTCTGCAGCTCCTCAGCCTTTTGGCAGAAAGTGTAGAACACTATTTTCATTACAAGAATTTATGCTGATCCTTCCTTCCTTGGTAGATGCCCTAAGTAGTTTGAAGTCTGCATCATTTAATGGGAGTAATTGATTTTTAGTCTTTTCTCTTTATAACTGTTAATGACTGCCACATCTTCCTGTGATCATAGACCTAGACTTCTGTTTGCCTAGTTGTCTCAGATATTTTTCAATCCGTTTATTATTTTTTCTGCTCTCCTCTAAAATTTCTCTCCTATTTGTCCTCTTTGTGCCTCATTATGGTGCCCAAACTGAATGCAGCACTTCCAATTGATGCCAAGCCAGTGCTGAGTAGAGTGGAATAAGCACCTTGCTCATGTGATACATGGTATTTCTGTTAAAACAGCCCAGCATGGCATTTTATCCTTTTTTTTTTTGCCCTTTGCAAGAGCATTAAAATAACTTGTGTTCCGTTTTCCATCTCTTATTGTCTGTGCTGCTACCTAAATAGCTAATGTATCTTTTTTTTGTTCCGTCGAAGCATTTAATAATCCCTGTCTCTATATTCCTCCCGATTTTAAGTTGACTAGTTTTAGTGCATTTTCCTCCATTTTTCCCCCTCTCTGTGCTCCGAGGATCGCTAAAGCCCTGCCCATTTCTCTGTGTGTGTGTGGCCAGGTCCAGCACTTCGCCTCGGGCCCGCAGGAGTGGAACGGGAACTTCGCCGCGCGCCGCCAGCAGCAGCAGCAGCAGCCTTTCCTCCCGGCCACCGTGGCCAGCCACGCGTTCTCCCTGCCCCAGGGCAGCCCCAGCCACCTGCCAGGGAGCTCCCACCTGGGCGGGCAGCCCGCCATCCTGCCCTACGCCTCGCCGGCGCCCGTGGCGCACCTGCTGGCCTCGCCGTGCGCCTCCAGAGCTCTGCTGCAGCACCCGGCCTACGGCCTGAGCCACGCCAGCGGCATCGTGCACCAGGTGCCCGTGGGCATCAACCCCCGCCTGCTGCCTTCCCCCGGCGTGCACCAGACTCAGTACAAAGCCCTCTTCCCGCCCCACTCCTACATCGCCGCCTCGCCCGCCGCCTACGCGGGCTTCCCGCTGAGCCCCACCAAACTCGGCCAGTTCCCGTTCATGTGAGAGCTCGCCGCTTCGAGGAGCTGGCACGGAAGTTTGGTTCAAGAAGAAACATGGTGTTTATTATGTATTAGCCATGGCACAACAGGAAAATTATTTTTTTGAATCATGTAGACTTGGGTGCAATTTAAACAACTCTGAGCTTTAAAAAAAACTCACTTTTAATGTGTTTTGCACATTTGGTATAACTTGTCTTTGGTCATGTTATCTTCTTATATAGTAACTTTAGACAGGTGACTTATGGGAGCAGAAATCTGGTTTTGCTCCTGCTATTTTTTATAAAATTGCCTTCTAACTAGTGCAAGACACGTCTACATTTGGGAAGCCATTCAGTGTACAGAACTAGAGCAACAGATGCACATGTGTCAGCAGTACGGTGTAGAAGTAACTCGTTCGTGTTGCGTATCTTGGTGTTTAAATGTTGAGTCACTTATCTAAAAGTTGAGCTGTTGTTCTTCACATTGCATGTGTCTTTTGCATGGGCAAAGAAAAGGCCTAAACATTGCTCTTAAATGTTGTTGTCCTAATAATCTCAGCTGCATTGTAAACTGTTCCCACACATAGTGCCTTAAATATTTGAGGTTGTTAATGTTATTACTTATATATAAATGTTGAGGACTGCAGCACTTAAAAATTCAGATCTGCTGATTTTTTGATAGCGTAATGCTCATTTTGGGTTTTGTGTGGTATTATTTTAGTATTTGGGTGTATTTTCCTGATTGAGAAGGCAGCATGTTTCGCTGTAGCCGAATTTTGCTGTCTTTTTTTCCCCCCCCAGAATGATCTAGGTTCAAGACAGGACTTTAGTAGTGCTTAAAGAAAGTTGATTCAGTAGCTATTGAGTAGTGACACACAAGACAGTATTTCATACTGGTAAATGGAACTGCAATACGACCTAAGTAGTTTATTTTAAAAGTGTTTGTCTAATTGGATATAATAAAATGTTTAGAGGTGAGGTAGGCATGACTGACTAGCTAATGAAAGGAGAAGCCAAGTGCTCATTGATCCATGATGTGGTTTCATCTTAGCTTGAGCGAACCATGCAGTATTTAATAACAAGTAGCAGAATATTTACTGTTGAAGCTTGAAAAAGATGTGAGTTCTTTGTGTGCAATCTTTCATTTATGCATGGGAGAGATTTTAGTCTTTTTACATGAATAGTATTTGTTTTAGCCTGTTGTGGGTGTTTGCTTATTTAATACATTCCGTCAGGGACGTAAATTACATGCTTTTTGCATTTTTTTTTTTCTCCTTAGGAAGTGTGTCTTTTCGTTTTTTGTTTTGTTCAAATGAAGTTGCTTTTGCAGCACCAAAGACTTAATCATCCATTTCCTATAAAAGGTAGCTACTTTTTCATAGACCTCAAGTATACTGTAGTGTAGAGATGGGATTTATGGAAGGTATTAAGCTGAGGCTGTGTTTTAGCTTATGGGCAAGTAATAAATTGTATCATTTATCTTGAATGTATCATAGATAAGCTGCTATATAATGATTGCCACTTCAGATAGCTGTGAAATTAGGTGATTAACTAGTTCTTTCTTAGCCTTCTAATTTCTGTACAAGTCTAATTACATGAAATAGAAGCTGGGTTTTGGGTTTGGTTTATTTTATTTTATTTTTTAATTTTTATTTTGTTTTCATGTTTGAAGTGTCGTAACTACTATGCTGTAAATGATGGAAGATGATTGCATATGTTTTTTTGGGGTGTGTTATTTGCATCAGTATTTTATCTCCATTAACTTTGAGCTCATCACTGCATATAAGTGGATGTATTAATGTAACTTAATTTTTTTATGTTTTCATATTGGCATTGTGTAGACACTTAAGAAGCTGCATCTTGCAGGCTTGACTTAACTTTTTGTAAAACAAAATCTGGAATACAATCCTTGCAATGTTGACTGGAATAAGAGTGCAAAGCATTTGAGTTTAACTCTGTCAATAAGCTAATAACTGGTAATCTTTTTCTTTACTCCACTAACACAAGCAGTGTTTTATTTAATGAATGTCTGAATGAAATAAATGTGCCTACATTTGATTTATTTTTTAAGTAATAACTAAAATACAACAGTATTAGAACATTAAAAATAAAAAATACCAGCAGTACATTTTTAATCACACTGAAAATTAAGAAAACTAATTTTTCCCAAAAGTTTCGATGTTTTTAGTAATCAACTCTATGCATTTTGTACAAGTGTGTGTGTATATAAAGTATACATTAGCAACTAGGAGTATCCTGATGAATTTGAATCTTACCAACACATATGTAAAGCCTAAACATGGGGAGTCAGATTGGATGTCCACCTTTACCACTTCAAACTCGTGCTGTTTTCTGTTCACTCCCTTTTTTTGGTGCTCACTCCATTGCAGGCGATGGACACACCAAGAACCACCAATGCAAACAGAGCACATTGATTTTTATTGTGGTCACAAAAAAAAAAAACAAAACAAAAAAAAAACCAAAAAAAAACCCCACAAAACCCCTGCTTTTTCTTCCTTTTTTTTTTTTTTTTTTTTCCTGGGGCCATGGGGATCATCATGGGTCTGATGTATTTTCTGTACTTTCTTTTTACTGTGCTTAAGGTTTGGAGCTGACGTGCTTGTTAAATTGACACGGTTCTCTGTGTGTCACCACAGTGTCCTGCCCTGTGCAGGGAAGGGTTGCTGGAAATGCTCCCCAGATTAGATCTGCTGCTTTTTTCTTTGTATTGTAATCTTAGAAACGTCTGCGTTTTAAAGAATGAAATATTTGGGAACCTGTCACAGCTTAAATTCGACACACCATGTGACTTTCCCCCCTCCTCCCGCAATGTACTCTGAGAGAACAGACTCTTGTCACTGCAAGTGTCTGGGACCCATCTGCAGAAAAAAAAGCTTTCAGGGTGAGGGTCTTTTCTGTGAAAAAAGTCATCCTCTGAGAAGCATTTTTACTCAACACCGTTTTAATGCCTTTTTTAAATAAAACACTGCATGACTACGGAATTGCATATCTGCATATTACTTTAATTTGCAAGGTTTTATATTAATTTCTTGTGTTCGGTTTTTAACTTCAGGGTGTTTTATTGGTCAAATATGCTACTGTATTAACTCCTTTTGTTTTGTTTTAATTTTTAAATTTTCTGTTTTTACTGCTAATTAACGTGGTTTGTGTTAAGTAAAAGTTAAATCACACTGCAAGCTGTAGGAAGACTTGTTCTAGAAACACCCAGTGATAGAGACTTGATTAATGAGGTTGAACTGTTACTGTTTAACAATTTGTAGACTTGTGGCTTTTTTTTTTTTTGCTTTGGATTTCTCTGCTACACTAGTTCGCCATGTAGCAATTGCACTGTGCAATATTACAATATGAGGACTGGGAAAATTTTTTATGGATGTAATGTCTCTTACAGTTTGCGATAGTATTTCTTTCTAGTTCTCAGTGATTTAAATGTGACCAAGCCTTCTGTACTTTGTCACAAAAAGCGGGTTTTCCAGGTGACTATTTTGGTGAGTGTCAAAATAAGAATTTATGGTGTATTACTGTCAAGATTCACTTTGAATTAAAATATATATTGCAGCAGATGACTTCTGGTGGCTTTTATTTTTTGCTGTGTTACATGAAGGCAAAGATGATGAAAATTTACCGAGAGGGCTCTAAAATTCTGACGTGATCATTCAACTGAGCTTCTTTCTGAAATTTTAAATTTTATTAGTAATAAAATTTAAAATGTTAGCAACTCTCCGTAAACAGGGTTCAAATAGATCTTTTTATATAAGAGATGGCTAGGTTTTGTTTGGTCACAGCAGCAGGGTTCCAAATTCCTTTCTGGGAACTTTAACTGGATGCTGCTGATCCACTTGGGATTTGCATTTTGCCTGCTATATCTCATTGGCATGGCCATTGATTATGTTGACGCCATGTCAAAGTCTCCTTCCTTTAATGCTTTTCAATATCTGTCCAATTGGTAGAATTAGATGTGTTTCTTGAAGAATATTTTGTATTATTATTTGAGAGGGCTGCTGGAATATGAGGAGAGGGGACTGACACTTTGTCTGTATTTTGTGGGTTTGTGTCCTGCAAAGATGCTCCTTCTTCAGGCTTGGAGGGTGTATTCATTTCTTCTCCTTCTGTATAAGGAGTTGGTGGTTTTTGCATATTGTTAGAATTGGAGGGTGCAATTTACCACCAGCAGCTCAATCCTTCCTCCAGAGAGTCTTGAGAAGCCATCTTCAATGCAGCCACAGCCCGAAGGCTCTTTGTTCTGGATATCCCACTTTTACAACCTCAGAGGAAGGTGATCTGGCCCAGATAGCAGCAGGCACCTCGCTGCTGCTGAGCTTTGTGCCAGGCTGGTGGCAGCTGCTGCTGGGCCAGCAGGAAGGTGCCCCTGCTGCCAGAGATGGCCCCACATGTCAGTGGCTGCAGATGGCCACCTGCTATGGACCAGGCGTCTCTGGAAGGCACACTTGGCCCTGCTGTTGTCAGCCAGATGTGCTCCCTCTGCCGTGGGATTGCAGTGCTTCTGAACCTGGTGGGTGGGTGCACACAGGTGCGTGTGGGGAGGGTGGTTTCTGTGCCTAGCACTGCATTTTAGGGTCAGTCAGAAATGAAATGTAAAAGACTGAAATGACAGTGCAGTGTATTTTTGATACCAGAATATTTCCGAGTTGACAGAAAGCTTTAAATTGCTGAATGATCAGATCCTGCAGATGTGGATCTGTCACAGGGCTTGCTCTTCAGTGCATTTGGTCACAGTGTCTGCAAAGCTTTTCCTGCAGCTCTGTGCCTCAGGTGATGTGTAAACACCTCTGTCCAAATTCTGCAGACACCTGTGGCTTTGAAAGCTGCTTCCTTTCCCTTCTTTACAGCTAGCCTCGTGTATTGTTGACCCTTAAATGCATGTTGGTATCTAGAGCCCACTTTTCCCACAGCAGATAGGGCCACTGGCTCGGTACATTTCACACTCTCACTTCTGGCAACATAGAACAAACAAGGAAAGGCAGCCTGAGCCTTTCAAAGTGAATCCTCTGCCTGGGAAGTCCTGTCTGTTCTTGTTTTCTATTGGTGATGATGTCCAACTGTCCCCTGGGTTCTTTCCCATCCTGTGGACAGGCTTACAGTTATGTGTAAGTCATCTTCCTCTTTTAACTGTCTTTAGGGTGACAAACACTGGTTTAAAATTTGGTATTTTCCCTGTCACTGAACGCAAAGGACAGGTTTGTACTGCGGCTGTGATGGCAAATTCATTCAAAGAAAAGCTTCCAGAGTCAATGGGGCTGTCACATGCAGGGACTAAGGGGTTCAGGGTGAGGCTGTGTTGTCCCAGTGAATTAGCCTGGCTTTTCAGCAGGACGGATGATCAGTCTGGGAGGCGAGAGAGAAGCTGCTGTTTGGTACAGCTCACAAAGCAGTGCTGGTGGCCGTGGTGGAGTCACACTCATCACTGCAGCTCATGCACAGTGTGAGTGCAGCTCCTGTAGGGGACTGAGGCAGCACAAGTGGAAGTTTTGGGGGGGTTGTGGGCAGTGCTGCTCCCCATGAGAGCTGTACCTGCCCTGCAGACCTGTAATGTTCAGCAGGTGCTGTCTGAGCAGTGCAGAGTTCTGGGAGCACCAGGGGAAGGCTGCAGCCCCTCCTGCCTCTCCCCACACTGTGACTGTGACTGTCCTGCTGTGCAGGAAGGCTTGTTAAGTCATGGGTAAGGTTTGACGGTGATTAATGTTAATTATATCTTCCTGCCTTCCACCTGTAGGAAGGAAGTTGCGTTTTCTCTCTCAGGAGGGGTGGGCTTGTGCTCTAAGCCGGTTCAGATAATTCTGCCTGCCCTTGTCCTGGGGAACAGCACTGAGTATTCTTTGTTAGAATAATAAAGCTTTATGCTGAGAGGATGAAATACACATTTGGATGGATTCTTCTCCTTAGACCCTGAAATGGCAGGTTGGAGCATCTGCAGCCTGTTGGCAGAGGTGTCTGGAGGCTGGACTCCGTCCTGTGCTTGTGTTCGGGGAGTGAGGCTTTAATGAAAATGAAAAATGCCAACTGTTCTGCTGCAAAGAGATACCATGGCCTGCCACCAGCTTCACCGAGAAGTCACTGCCTGGCCACAGTCACTTCTCATCCATGAATGAAATCCTCATCTTATGGGTTCCCTCATAAAACGAAGCAAGACTTGGGACGCTTGCAGTAGGTCTAGTGCAAGCAAGGCAATTTTGGATCTGGGAAAAAAAAAATCAACGCAACCCAAACAAGATTACAAAAGTTAAGTTCAGGAAGTAGCTAACTAAGTTGTTTGGTAAGACCCCAGTGATTTTTTACTAGCTGTAAAAGATCCATTCCTCATTCTGGAAAATACACATTCTTAAAATCCTTTGAAATAACAACTCAATCTGCTATTTGTATTTTCTACATAATACATGCACACACACGCTGTAATGGAAAATTAAGAGAAAACCATAATGCTTGAGAGTTAGACTGAAAAAAGTGCTGTGAAAATTAGCTTATTGATGGCTCTATTTCGAAGTCGAGTTTTGTCAAAACCTAGAAAAATTGGAAAATGGTGATATGAGGTTTGTGCAGGGCTCCCTGAGGGTGCCAGCAGAGGGCTCCGCACTAAACGTGCTGGCCCTGGATTAGGCGGAGTGATGAGCAAGCTGCATTTCACTATAATAATCATAAACTGCCATCTTTGCTCGGGATAATCGCTAGCAGTCATCAAGGGAAAGCTAATTTTGCACGGAATGAATTAGTGATTTGGGGGAAAAGCAAAACGCTGGAAATGGGACAGCATAATTGCGTTGGTGACACCGGGAGTGTGCTGAAGCAGTCAGATAAATGTGTAATTATGGGTTGTCAGGGTTTTGGATGCTGCCAGCGGCTGGGTACCAGGGTGTCAGGCTGTGGCTGGCCCGTGCTGAGGTTTGCTCCACCTCAAACATGACTTCTAAGAATTTCTCAGCACGGCAGCTTCCAGCAGAGCAGGATTTCTGGGGGGCTGGGAGAGCTTTCCTGCTTGTAAGCAACGCTGCAGCCTTTCAG
Source organism: Onychostruthus taczanowskii (assembly GCF_017590055.1). Lineage (NCBI taxonomy): Eukaryota > Metazoa > Chordata > Aves > Passeriformes > Passeridae > Onychostruthus > Onychostruthus taczanowskii. Next base: position 2,378,896 of record NW_024505450.1, on the reverse strand, counting down.
GATCAGCTCTCGGGGTCCTGGAGCGTGTTGTGCCCCAAACCCACCTTTGCACTGCTCCTCCTCCCACCATCACTGCCTGTTGCCCGCAGGCATGGTCTGGAACTGGAAGAATTCACGGATGCAGTTCAGGAAAGAGACGATACCAGGATAAAGAATTCACGCTGCTTCTGCTGCAAGCAGGACTTGGGGAAAACGCTAAATGGACTGCCCCAGTGCTGGGTGTGACCCCTCTGCTGTCCAGAACATATCTCGCGCGCTTCGTGCTGATTTCCCGGTGTGCCTTAAAGCAAAACAGAGGGGATCCTCTGTCTTGGAGCTTCCCTTTGAGTCCGGGTGTCAGAGCCCCGTGCCAGCCAGGGCGGGAGTGATGGAGCGAGCACAGGAGAGGGGCGACCAGAGATGACCCCTCCTGTGCTTTTTGCACGGCTGAGGACGGGGCGGCCACTTTGGTCACCTCCTGCGGTACCCTCGAGCTCCTTTATTCCCAGAGCTGCTCCTGCGCTTGCAGAAATCCTGCCAGTGGTGCTCGGGCTGCTTTGCCGGGAGGAGGTGCTGGCTGGTGCCTGGGATAACGAGGGACATCTTTGGAGATGTCCCGGCCCGGCGACTCCCAGCTCGGGACATCAGCTGGCAATGCAGGGTTCGCACAGCGAGCAGAGAGGGGCTTTCAGCCCGCCCATGTCGCCGCACCGCTGCGAGCGGGCGCACCTCCGTGTACACCCAAAGGCAGCGCCGGGCACCATCGCTCCAGAGCACGGCGGAGGTGACACATCCCCGGGAGCCGCTGTCGCGCCGCCCGTGCCCCGGCGGGCGGGGACCGAGCCCTCCGCCCCCGCGGCCGCTCCCCGCTCCGGGCCCGGCCGCGGCCGCGCTGCTGCTGCTGGCCGTCATCGTGGCCGTCCTGCCGAGCGCCCGCGCCCAGCCGGGTAAGCTGCACCGCGGGAGGAGCGCGGGAGGAGCGCGGGGCCGCCTCACCTGCGGCGGGCCGGGCCGCGCTGCCCCGGGGACGCGGCGAGAAGGGGAAGCGTGCCCGGTGCCCGGCACCGCCGGGAGCGGGGAGCGCCGGGCGCTGCTCTTTGTCTGCCGCATGCCTCTCTTAGCGAGCTGGCGGAACAGAGGCTCTCTGTGCGCGGGGGATGCTCGGGTTTTGTGCCTTTCCCCGAGACAGCCAGCGCTGCCGCCACCCGCGGGCTCCATGCCTGCCTGCCTGGCGCATTTCCTATGGGACGGGATAGTTGGGTTAGGTCTCGTTCCTTGCGGGCAGAGGCTTTTGTTAAAGCCTAGGATCAATTCTGGTGATTCTGTGTGTGTGTGATGGGGAGGAGGGGAAGATAAGGAGAGGTTAGGAGAGAGCAAAGCTCTACCGGGATCTGAGCTAAAATCTCCAATGAAGCTGAAAGCTCCGACAATTTCTGGGTTATATTTTGCCCATTTCCCTGGACTTTTTGAGTCGGGCAGTGTCCTGTGCTCTCCAGACTCTCACAGCAGTGGAGATACACGGTGACCTCAATGCAGGAATGGTTACTGTTGCTGGCAGTTATTCTATGTGCCAGATAGAGATGCCAAATATAATTCCGAGACTGTGCTAAAAGAGGCTAAAATTGATATAGGGCTAGATTATTCCTATGGATTTAAGAAAGGATGAGGGATATGAGTCCACATTTTGAAGCTGTCAGCACGTATGTTCAGTAATTGTATACAATTGGTGTCAGTTCTATAGCCATAACGTGATAAGGTTTGTCATCTGCAGGTTGTAGGTTGGTGGAACAGTGCCTCTTACTGCATTACTTGTGTTGGGCATGTAAATGCCACAGTCTGCTTCACCTCTGTAACACAAACGGACCCGTGATCAGAGGAATTGCTAATTTTTTACCTTTGCTTGTTGAGTCAGTCTGGATTTCACAGGGGCTCTTGCACCACACCTGGGTTGCGAGAGGTGTTCCTTCACTTGGAGGTAGCCAGGCTCTCAGAGCTCAGCTGCCAGGGCTGAGGCATTTCTGACAATGCAACAAGACACCTCTTCACGCTCCAGGATGAGATTCAAGAGCAGGATGAAAAGTGTTAATATTCTGTTTCTTCCTTTGTGGTCTGCATGTATTTATGGCACAGCCATGATCTCATTTGTAAGTGAAGAAATCCAATAGAGTTAAAAAACTCTGTATTTGTAGGTATCTCATAGCCAGCAGCTTGGAAAAGAGAAAAAGAGGTGAGAAGCAACAACAGCACCAAGCCAAAGTACATAATCACAGTGTACACAGCCCACAACAGCGGGAAATACTGTCACTGATAGGCTTTGCCTGGGAATTTTAGATTATTGGGTAGTTACACTAAGATACTAAACATAATTTGTTGTACTTGATAGCTTTGAGCTTTACAGCTGAAATTGCAAATAAAACTTTACTACTCCTGTGCCGTGCTGATCACTAGATATGATTGCTGAGCTGCATTAATTGGATGTCAATTAACCTTGAAAGCTCTGCCTGCCGGAGGTGTAGAGCACATGCAGTGCTGCCTCCCACTGAAGTCAGGGGCAAAACGTGGTAGAGCCAAATTTTCAGTCAAGAACATAATTTGTGTCTAAGAATGTTTATAAAGAGCAGCCTAGGCCTGGATTTCTTTCAAGCAAATGTGCTTTTACTCATTTTGGTGATATCTACATGAATGTGTGGGATTAATAGAGCTGATCTATTGCCATGGAGTCCAAGTGGTGATACAGGATGCAGTAAACACTGGGAACAGCACTTGTCATGCACCATTTCTACCACAGCTTCCTCCACTGGGCATTATTTGCCTCTCTGGGTAAATTATATCTGTACAGATGCACACACTCGTGGATAAATGCTCCAGTCTTCTTTTGGGTTTGTGTGCAGCACGTGGCATCGCAGTGTGTGAAGACAAAGCAGAGAACCAGGAGCATGGAGGGGAAAATCTGTTTTACTCTGATGCTGCTGCTTCAGAAGACAACTCAAAATTTTCCTGAACCCTGAGATCAACCATGTTTCCTTAGACTTCTACAGAAATTCAACACAAATGGCAACAATCTCCTCAAAGAGAGATCCTGGCAGGATGAGGATTTGGTTTCTAGCTGTTGAATATCTCTCTGAGATATTGGTTATCGCTGTGTGAGGGGCACAGAGCCAAACCTCAGTGCTGATCAGTGCCCTGGGACACTTTCACCATGGACTACAGAGTGATTAGGTTTCAAAGATCAGATGAGAAGTTTTATTTGTAGTTTTACAGGTATTTTATGCTCCTTTAGCTGGGTGCATACCATACTGCAGAGTTAATAATTAATTTCCACAGTGTGTCACCCCCAGGACCACTGCTTGAGTTCAGGCTGAAAACAAGGATACATTGCCCACCACAATCAGGATTACAGAACGGCCACTGCAAAAAATTAGGTCAAACTGAACTTAATCTGTCAAGAAAGAAAAAAGTAAAGCACCAGAAATCGAAGGAGGGAATCTGAGGGTTTGAGTTGACTCCTACCATGCTGCAACCAGGTAGAACTCCCTTGTGACCCAGAAGTGTGAGCTGTGGGCAACCATTTTCCCTGGGAGAAGAAGAAGGACACAGGTTTGAAAGGCAGCTGTTGAAAGCTGATCTGGTGTTGGTGGAGCATCTCTCAGCCAGCCAATACCTGTGTCACCATGGTCTGGCTAAAACAGAGGGAAAGGCACATTGCTTATGCTTGTGCTGCTTATGAGATTAATCAGCTAATCAGAGGGACTGCAGTGGGGGGCCTGTGGAAATAAAGTTTTCAGAAACAATAAAATAAACCTTTTACATTTTGAATCATCCTTTGTGCTTGCTCCTGTGGACTGTTTGAACAATAAACTTGTCAGGGAAAGGTCCATTTCTCCCTGTGTTGGCTGAGCACCAGCACAGTGAGATCTCACCTTAATTAACAATGATTTCACAAACAATAAGGACACCTCCAGCGCCGTGGCTGCTTCTCACAGCTGGAGCTTTGATTGAACAACTCGGAGAGTGCTCCGTGCCAGCTGCTAAATTGCCAGTGCCACCTCCCACAGACCACAGCTCCCCATGGATGGCAGCTGCCTGAGCCCTGACTTGCTGCCTCTCAGCTCCTGAAACTCCCCAAAAAAGCACCAGAACTGGTGCATCTGCAAGTGTACGGGTTGGTGGTCTCACTGCCCAAGGAGCTGCTGCTGGGCTGTGAGCACATGGGGCACGAGTCCTTCCCTAGATCCAGCACTATGGAAAGGGATGAGGACATAGGGAAAGGAACCCTCCCTCCCCTGTGGTTGCTCTCCACAATCCCCAGTCCAGCATTTTGGAGGATCAATAGTTACAGGTTGGTCATGCTGTTCTTTCAATGTTCTGATGACCCCAACAGAGCAAAATGTGTGCAGGCACCTCAGGTACCCTGTGAAAGAGCATGAAAAGTTCCAGTTCTGCCTCCTTTTAGTCAAATCAGAACTACAGCAGGGATCTTCAGCAAAATGGGCTACCAGGAGCCCACAACGAGGTGTTTCTTTGGCAGGATTTGAGGTTTTCATGGACATGCTTGGCACAGATCCTCCAGCCATGGGTTACCTTCTCCCACTGCATCCCTGGATCTGAGGTGATAATAAATAATTAGCTGACAGTAAATAACTCTATCCATATAGCTAGAGAATGCTCTAAATTCATACATACTGAAATATTCTGATGGAGCTGTTCTCCATAGATTAAGACAAGCAAGTAGCTCTGAGTAGATGGAGAGGTATCCATGCTTCTCCTGTAGGGAATGCTGACTGGCTGTTTAAGGCCTATGGTAAAGGGACTTTTAAATCTTATTTTCTGACATGTTCACTCACCCAGCAGTGTGTTGCACCCTCCTAGTCTTCACTGGGCTGGTTTTTTTTAAATATTTCACACTTGCTTGAGGTCAGGCCGATGAACAAGAGGAAGGGGACTGAGGAATTTTCTGTTCATGGCATTTTCTTAGTCATGTGGGAAAGGTTGTTTCTGCTGCTGGTCAATACTGGCAGTGTTTGCAGATGAATTTCATTCAGTGTCCAAACATGTCAACATTTCATTAAAAAAGAAATACGCATTTTGGTGGTTATTTACTGTTCTCACTCCTTTCTGCTGAGTCCAGTGGAGGAACTAGTGCACTTCCTGAACAGACCTGCCTTTTACTGCTAAACCAGCAAGGTGGCATAGCACTGAGGGGCTTTGGGCAGGGCATTTCTCAGCGGAAACAACACACAGAAAAACTCCCAGTGAGGGTATTTAATTTGAAGTTAATAGATATTAACTAGATATTAATCTAGAATATATAATTAATTATATAATCTAAAGTTATACATTTTAATGTAATATTATATAAGGTGTAGTTAATATGAATAATATATTTAAATAATGATTACTTTTGGCAGGTATATACAGCATGTATAGCAAACTGTAACACACAGATTTCTACTTGATCTGGAAGTTAAATCAGAAGAAATACCTTTCTGCATTTTAGGAGCAGGAAGAAGGAAGGAAAAATGAAAGAACATTCAAAGGTGAAAACAATTAAAAACACAGACTTGTAAGAGAGTGCTCTTTCCATGTTTTCTCCACAGTGGACTGCTATAGATAAAATGACAGACAAGATGTTGTAGACAGTTTCTTATCACCTGTTAGCAACCTTTTTAGGGAAATGCTCCAGCTGATTCCTACTGACTTGGAATGGGAGGAGCAGGTGGGAGGAATAACAGCAAACTCTGTGTACGACTGCAAACACAGCCTAAATCTGGGCCTCCAGTTCTCAGGTATTACCATCAGGTTTGGTGCATCAGCAGGGGAGCAGCTGCAGCTCTTCTCTTGAAATTTCTCCTCAATTGCCCTCATGTGTCTGCATTTTCCTCATTACGGCTGGAAAGCCTCTGTGTCAGCCTCAGGGGCTTGGGCTGCTCTCTAGGAAAGGCTCTGTGCATGAGGCACCCACTGGGGAGTGCTTTCCTCAGTGCTCCTGCAGATGGGTGGTGATAAAACCTTCCTGGAGGGAGCTGGCACAAATTGCAACCCGTCTGTGTCCCAGGTAATAAAAAAAAGCAGCAGAAGCATCCTGCATCATTCTGCTGCTTGGGGATGTGATGATCTCACTGCAGTGTCTTCAGCTGAAAAGATGTGAGAAGTCTTTAAGCAAATTGGCGCCCTGTGTTTGAGAGGTATGGATTTTGTAAATTAAACGTGGTGTAACGCCTAGCTAGGCTAACAAAAATTGGTACATAAATGCACGTCGTTCACAAGGCTAAGAGACTGATTTTTTAAGTGTTACCAAGATAAGAAAAAGGCTATGCATTCAAATGCGTGGAAATTAAAATGTCAAGAAAAAAAAACAAACAAAAAACCAAAAAAACCCCCAAACAAACAAACCCAAAAACAAATTCCAAAGGAATGGGAAACAAAGATGTGTTGGTTTTCTGTGCTGTTTCTTGAACAATGAAATAACTGACACCAGCAAAATATTTTGGCAACCAATGTAAAAATGGTAAGAAAAGAGTTGAAATATGGAAGTTTATCTGAGGAAGCAGTTTCTTACCAGATCTTTGTTTTGAAAATAATGAAAATGACTTAGCTGATCTGATGTCCTTTGTCACTCAAGTTCTGAAAAACTGATTTAAAAGAAACCATTACAGACTTGCCGAGTTCTTCCTTTTGTGTAGTTCTCCTTTAATCTGATGAATGTGTCAGTAGTGAAAAATTGGAATTTTATAGGGGTCATGGCTAATCAGGACAATTTTCTGTCATTGTCTTGAAGCAGAAACTTTTAGGGGCAGTTTTCAAAAATTCCTGAAACTGATGTTTTTGGTTTTATTTAGCATGTTCTGGTCTTCCACAATACTGTAACTTTAAAAGTACTTCTGAGATCCGGTGGTCTTGGTTGGATGTTTTTAAGACTGCTGTAGGTTTGGTTGTTGTAGCTGTCCAGTATTCTCTGACAGGTTTGTCTGAATTTCCTGGTGCTCACCAGTTCTGAACAACCCTGATGTGTGTTTTTTTTGTTTATTTGGTTGGTTTCGTTGGGGTTTCTTTTGCATTTTTTTTTCTGTTTGTTTGGGTTTTTTTGCTGAATTAGATACACATAAAAGTGGACTTGAAAAAACCTGTTGGCTGTCAGTCCAGAAACAGACAAGAGCTCTCATAGTGGATGCTACAGGGATGTTTTCAAAGCTGCAGCCTCCTGAATTTATCAGTATATTTCCCTCTGCAAGATTTGGTGTCTAAAATGTGTTGCTGTTTAAAAACAACTTTGACTTTATTAGACTAATAGAGCTTGACCTCTACATTGTTTACAGCCAGTGATCTCTTGCTAAGTGAATAAGTGGGAGTGTTGATTAGACATTTTATGATCTTTGTGGCTCTCCTGCTATTAAAAAAGAGCATTATTTTCTATGTGTGCCTTTCTTTAGGCCATTGAAACACCATAAAAAGATTATGAACTCCTGTCACATAATTAACATGAAGTTATTCAGCTATTTTGAAAAGGAATTTCACCAGATTCTTACCTACCAAGAGCTCTTTGTGTTGTACTGAGTGAAGAAAAATCTTTGTTTTACTGAGAGTCAATGTACAAAAATGTTGTTGACCAGCTAGGGTTACTCCTGAGCACATGGAGTTTTTCCTCCAGAAATCCCATATCCAAAAGGATAAAGAAGTGCCAGCTGGGGAAGGGTACTGGTTGGCCATAAGAAGGAGTACAGAGCACAGGAAAATGTTTTCTGGTAAAACATTTCCAGGCGTTTAGGTCACAAAGGAGCCACAGGTTTTAAATTTGCCTCCTGAATAATGTGAGCCACAAGTTTTCTCCTTGTTTTAGTGACTGATGTGGCCCAGCTGCTTTTGCACTGTGATCAAGCCATGCCTGTTGCTTTGGGCTCTCAGAGGGTTCCACCAAAGGTGTATTTCCCACAGCTCTCATCATCCTGGCGACCCCTCCTTGAGGTGTTTTCAGCCTGGGCTCCCTCTGAAGCTGCAGCCTCCAAGGTCTGGTGTCCCTGGTTTGGCAGCAGTGTCAGATGCCATGGAAATTTTTGTTGTAGTGCTGATCTTCCCAAATATAAAAGTTGAATTAAGGCTACTTCTGTAGTGGTTCCCATTGATCTGATTATTCATGTCTGCTTCCAAGACTTGGCCCTTTTTCTTTTTTTTTAAAGTCTACTCTGCAGACTTTGTAAGTGAGAGAAGCAAGATTAATGACCCTGTAGCTCAAGTGCTTCTCCTTGAGGAGGCTGCTCAGCAGCCACAGCCCTCCAGCACAGACACTCTCACCCTGTAAGACTGGTCTCCAGTCCTTGTTTCCAGATGTGTGCTCTGGCACTTGGCTGCATCTGCTGGACTTCATTGTTCCTCACCTCCCCACTTGTCATCTGGGAGCTTTTATCCGATAGTTTTGACTTCCTCCTGACAAGAATGTTGGCTGCAAGGCTGTGAATCAGTCCCCACGTGAGTCTATTAAAAGCACTGCTGCTCAATTTAATCATTTAAAGTCTATTGCATAGGCACTGTATCAATTTTATGTTTTATTAATCAAAAATGTGAGATATAAAGTCAAATGACTTGCTGAAATTTAAGAATGTTAAATCAAAAATTTAGTCGGGGAGAAATATAAAATGAATTTAAAGTGGCTCATTGTCCATAAAAATTCAATCCTGGCATTAATTATTCCATCTTCTTTTTGTTCCATCATCAATCAAATCCTTTCTCTGCTAATCCAGTCTATCATTGTCATCAATATCAAAATCTCTATTTGACAGTTTGCATTTACCCTGTTTAAATGTCACAATATTAGAGAACAAAGGTAAACACTGTTCTTTGTTTGCTTTGTCTCCTGGCACTAGCAATAAGGAGACAATCAACAACTGAGGAAAAAACCCAACAAACCCTTACTCCAAACCAGTCTGTGATGCTTCATTCTCTCTCTAGCTGTGGGACTCTTCCTTTTGTGGTAGTTTTTTTTTTTTTTTTGTGATAGCTTTTTCCTCTTTTTTGCAACATGGACCTCAGGTAGGAGACCAATGGCATCTTGATATTAATCTCCTTTTTGTCCTCCAAAAGGCCCCAAGTCAGCCTGTGCAATTAATGAAACCCTTGGCATGCTGGAAGGGAAGCACTTCTAATGCTTATCTGAAATTACACTCCAGCCCTCCAACATGCTGCAGAGCACTCATCCCTGCTGCACGGGGTCTCTGAAAAATCAGAATTAAAAGTAATAGATAATGGGAGCAGGACTGAGATAATATTGTGTGGAATATTCAAGGTTTATCAGATATTTCAATATAGCTAATATTTTCAGTTTAGTGCAGATAATTAAAGTCACCCCAAAGAGATAATCTTAGAGGAGCGTGTTCTCAGAATTCAGTGTGTTTTCAACAATATTAACTTTAGGCTACAATGATGTAGCATATTGTGCAGAGTCTGTGTAGGACAGATTTCTGCAGCTGTTACTGCAACTGCCCAATCAAAGAAATCTCTGTATAATTTCTACAATTATTTAACTGCTAATTTGCTTCTAAAATTGTCTTTCTAGGCAATTATTGCTGAAATCAATGCCATCTACTCGTGCACACAGAGCAAAATTCTTAACATTGTAGCCAGCCTAGATTCAATGAATTGATGTTGGATTGCTTAAGGTCCTTGGGTATTTAATGACTAATTAGGTCTGACCAGGAGTCTCTTGGCTGTGAGCTCTGGGCTGGTCAGGGAAGGGATGGGAGGAATCCTGGGGACATCAGTGGGTGGGGACTGAGCCTCTGAGCAGTGGGCTGGCTCTGAATTATGGGCTGTTCCTCCTGGGATGTGCCACTGAGTGTTGGGGCGAACACCCCATGTGTGGAGACACGGGGCTTGATTCTGTTTTCTCAGAAAGCTGATTTATTATCTTATATTAAAATACTACATAAAAACTATACTAAAAGAAGAGAGAGAAAAGATGATCAGAAAGCTACAAAGAACAAGAATAGAATAGTATAGAATGCATAACAAAAATCCTGTGACTGCTCACAGCCTCGGCACAGGTGGCTGTGACTGGTCATCAAGTGAAAACAATCCACATGGACCAATGGAAGATGCACCTGGTGCATCCCACAGCAGCAGATAGTAATTTTTTACATTTCTTTCCTGGGGCTCCTCAGCTTCCCAGGAGGAAAAAATCCTAGGAAAGGATTTTTAATAAAATATCACAGCTGCACTGAGTTTGTAGGGATCCAGTAGGAGAACTTTTCAGAAGGTTTTCAGGATTTTTCTTGTTTGTTCTGCAATAAGGACAAAGGAAAAAGGTGAAAGTAGTATGGAGAGCATCAAGTGCAGACGATGACACTGATGCTCCCCTGAAATGCAGGCTTAAACAAACTGAAGTTGCCATTTTAAGGGCCCAGCAAGTTGTATTGCTCATCTCTTGAGCCCTTCAGTGACTGGGACAATGCAAGTAAACACAGTAAAGATTTATCTGGAAGAGAAATAGCTGCAGTGTGGTATTTGAGTTGTCTGTGCCTTCTTAAAACTGGTGCTCCCCTCAATAAATGACAGGTCTTTTCAGTAGATATAATTGTTAGCCAGGCAGCAGAGTGTGAAGTTACCTGCGTTAGTTAAACTGGTGTAGTGCTGAGACATCTGCCTCTGCTCTGTGTGAGTGGGACACTTTCAGGAATGCTGTGAACTTTATTTCATTTTCAGGAATGCTGTGAACTTTATTTCATTTTCAGGAATGCTGTGAACTTTATTCCAGTTCAGAGTGGTCCACAGTTGTTGCTTGGAATCTGTTGATTTCTCTTTCCAGAAAGAAAGAAATGCAGTGATATGTGTATAAGTCTTCTCACTCATTATTTTGTTTTTGCTGTTTTTAAATCCAAGTACATTTTGGTTGAGAGTAAAGACAAGTATATTGATTCATCCCTCCCTTTTTAGAAAAAGTTTGGTCTCTCTGTGGTCTCTCTTGTTTCCTTTGCTTTTGTAGAAATCTGGTTTGGGAATAATTAACTTGAAAAGTGCATAGATCTTATATCACCCACCAGTAAACTCCCAGTTAAAGAGTAAGTCAAACTGTGTGCCTGAAAGCTGCTGTGAGCAGCAAATCCCACCTTTTCAGTATCTTTGTGTATATCTGGGTGTTTCAGCACATCTTGATAGAAATAACATGGTTTTGCCTATTAAGCAATGTGTGCCTCTGCAAGCAAAGATTTATTAGTTAGAGCACCTTCGACTTTTTAATATCGGAATAATGTCATTTTCTCTTCAATACTATTTAAACATGTGAAATATTATAAAAAATGATAGTAACTACATAATGAGAAGTATGAAGTAAGCCCCTGGGTAACACTTAGAATTCTTTTGCTATGCCAGTACTTTTCCCAGTGATAATATTGGCATGTGTACTTGTAAATAACTGAAGGATTGCTATTTTATCTCTTTAAGGAAACAACTTTTGATGACTATTAACAGTGTACCTTTGATTTTCATGTCTAAAAGGGGAAGATAATCTCAACTTGGATCACAGGCTTTCTATTTAATACAAGTGGATTCTCATGACTGAGGTGGCAATATGATTTGGGAAACTTAGAATAAATGGAGTTTTATGCAAGAATTCATATTTTTATTCCTAAAATGCATCCTGATAGTGTTTATACAGTGGCATTTAGATGAGGTTTCTGGTGTGTATTTTTGTCAGTGGGGTGCCATAGGGATTATTTTTAAATACTTGCCAACCTGTACATATCCCATTGTGTGCTAACAATTGTTATTAGCAGTATTTTTAGGCTCACTGGGTAAGCTGTCTTTGCTGGATGTAGTATTCAAGAGGGGTGAGATAGTGAAGTCACTTGAGGAAATGTCTCCTGTGGGTGCCCCAGCACTTCCAAGGAGTTTGTGTTCCTGTTTCATGTTCCCTCAGCTGGAAAACCAGGGGAAGTTCTTCATCCGCTTGAGGAAACAAGGTTCACATCCTGCAGTCCACATGAGCCTGGTCCCACCAGGCAGTGGCTGTGCTGCAGGGATCTTTGAGTTCATCTGGGGATTTTCAGCTCTTCTGTGGGGTTTCCATGCTGGGAATTGTGCTGTGTGTGCAGTGCTCCTAGTTTGTGGGGCTCCTGGTGATGCCTTGTGCAGGCTGCCCTAGAACAGAGACTGGACAGAGCTACAGAATAAAGCAGGGATTCATTCCAAGGATCTCCTCCATGGATCCACCTTGGGCAGCACAAGAGCCCAGCCAGGGCTGCACCCAAGATGAACCCAAATGATCCCAAAATGCACGAGCGCTCACGGGGTCTCTCCCTGGGATCAGCTCTGCTCCATGTGCACATTGCAGTTCAGTGTCCAATTCCAGCTCAGCCCCTGCACTCCCATCCTGCTTGTTTTTCTCTCTCCAGCCCACGCTGTTTGTGCCCTTGGGGCTGAGATTGGGATCATTTGTCCTTGGTGCCCAGCTGGAGCAGGAATTGTTTTGTCTCCCTGCTCTGTGCACAGATGTCACCATGCCCTCATGTGAAGCCCAGACCCACACCCTAAAGCAGCACAGAATGTGAAAAATAGAAAAGCCAAACCTGAGGCATCACTGGTACTTCCTGAATTGACTCCAGCTTGTTGACCCCAGTGTGGGCATGAGTCAAACCCTTCTGGTCCTGCCTGGCACCTGCAGGTGTCTGAAAGGCTTTGGTTGAGCTCTGCCTGGGCCTGGCTGCACAGCTCCTGCTGGCAGAGGTGACATTATGTACCTTATGCTCATCCCATCGGCTCTGGAGGATTTGTACACTCTAACCAGCGTCTGTGCTCGCACACCGACAGCACTATTTACATTCAGTGAGCTCAGGCTTCTGCAAGCCACACTACTGCACGTTTTGCTTCTAAAATGTCACAAATTGCAGGAGCATCACCAATGCAGAGTCAGTAATACACTTACAGTGTATTACACCTACAGTAATACACAGACCTTGCTGTATTTATTGGAAACTGTGGTCATGGCCAATAGTTCCTCTCTAAATCCAGGTGAGAGGAAGGGCCCCAATGCATTTTACTGGGATGTATTTCCTTACCTGTGGTTGCTTTTGCTGAGTTAATCTCACAGTGAAACATCAAATTTTCATCTTCACTTTTTTCTGTTAGCTTGGGTTGACTCAGATCCGACAATCTGCGTGGTCCCAGTGCTGTATCCCTGCTCCAAGTTTACAGTGCTTGCCATCCCAGTGTGACAGCCCTCTTTTGGGAGGATTTGCAGCAAAGAGGCAATACCGATCTGCATGCATTTCTCCTCAGAGCCACCTGCCAGCCCTGATGCTCTCTGAAGGCAGCAGGCCACCAAGCCGGTGGTGTCAAACACCTCCATAACACCCCGAGAGGCTGCTCCTTTCCTGGCATCACAGGTCTCCATTTTGTCTTTGTGTTTGTTCTTTGACTCAGGCACAAACCCGCTCTGCGTTTCTGAATTGATGTTTGTATCTAATTGTTTTTAATAGCTCTTTCTTTCAGGCCAGCCGATTCGTACACTTTCCCGAGCATTTAATTTGGTTCCCACATTAATTCCATATCAGGGAGTAATTAGAATAGACAAAGAAAGAATAAGTAGGACTGAAGTTATGAAACAAAACTGCCATGTGAATTTATTGCCTGTGGTTCTTCGGGACCCAGTCATCTGCTACAACTTCTTTTAATAGCTCCTTCTGACTTTAATGTGATCAAAACAAATGTAGTGTTTTGTTCTTGAGTTACATTTGGATTCTGCTGCTTAGTGGCTGGCACAGAACCCAAGGAAAGGGTGGGACCACTGACCCTGAAGCTTGGAATACCCAAAGCACCGGGGATACAGTGCAGAGCCTGCCTGGAGCCCTGGGGTACGTGCTTCTCGTCCCTCAGGCAGCTCCCTGCCTGATGGTGCTGGCAGAAATCTTTTACAGAACCATTTCTGACTTCTCTGGGGTTTTGCAAATACATTGGTTTTTGATATAATTTGGTAGTGTAAGAAGCACGAGGTAAGATTTTGAGATATTTTGGTTGCTTTCCTAGGCAAACACAACTAAAGCCATGGATTTTACCTTTCTCTTCCCAGTCCATCTGAAAGATTGACAAAGTACAACCTTTGCCAGTAACTTTTTAATCCTTTGGCCAGTTTCCATCACGTTTGTCAGAGATAGAGTTGTCTGCTGTCTCAGTTTCTTCCTGCTTTCGTACAGTTCCGCACCTGCAGAGGTGGAGGGGAGCTGATAACAAACGCTGGGCTGTTATCTGCCCCTTCCTGATGCTCCCAGGCAGCACAAGCTGTGATGGAGCAGGTGGCAGACAGGGAGCCTGGGCTGGGAGCTCTGGGGTGCAGTCTGGGGATGCTGGCATGGGGAGAGACAGGCAGGAAGAGGGGAAGGGGTTTTGGAGGGTGTGGGTGAGCTGGATTCCTCTGCTGGGGATGACTTCCCCATGAATCCCTGTTTTATTGTGGCAGAGGGCACTGGCCTGGGCCTGACCCTGGCAAACAAACTTGAATTTGGCCACGATACTGGGTGGGGAGCCAGGAGCCACTTCTGGGTGTAGGGACGGAGAGGGATAACAAACACTGAAATGTTACCTTGTGCTTCTTGCACTGTCAAATTGCATCAAAAATAAATGTATTTGCAAAACCCCAGAGACGTCAGAAACGTTTTTGTAAAATATTTCTTTGTCCCCACTTCCTAGGAACCAACAAACCATGAGTGCAGCTGCAAACACGTTGCTGGCACAGTTGTTGTTCCATTCCTCCAGCACATGGTACCAAGAAATACAAATTATCTCTTAAAAGGTCTGACCTATTTCTCCGGGCCTTTCTCATTTGAAACCAAACTCCTGTCAGCACTTGGTCTTTTTTACACAAACACATGTACACGTGCAATAGTTCTCTTTTATTCCATGAGCATCATCTTGCTGAGTGCTCCCTTGCAGTTCTGGGTCCTGCATTTATCACTGTGGCAGAAATTTAAACTTTTTGGCAGTGCAATTGTCAAAAAACTGCCAAAAACCAAACAACCACCCCAAACTCCCTCAGTGCACATTTCAAAGATACAAAATTATATTTTGTCTTCCAAGCTATCTTGCATTTAAGTTATCAAGTGTCAAACACTCAACAACTTCCTCAAAATAAGCTTTTCTTTTCCTCTGAGAGATTATTCAGAAATTGTTAACTAACTGGTATCAAGTTTTTGGGTAATCCCATGAAGAGGTGATGCAAATTGCTGGTGCTCAACCATTTCTTTGGGGAGAGGAAAAAAAGAGGACACGCTGCAGTGGGGAGTTTTCAGATCAGTGATTTACATTATCACAAAGCGTGATTTAAGCTTTTATGGTAAAACAAGATGAAATTAACATGAACTTTGGTGCAAAAATAGCAATATGTTCCAGTTGGTGCTTTCAGAAAATACTTGGAAGCAAATAGCAAGTTGGGCTCTTGGAAGCTTCTCTTTCCTGCTCATCCCCGGAATGAAAATAAAACGTGCTCATCACTCCTGGGTAGCTGGGTCAGGGCTTGTGAAGGTACTCCCATGGTTACAGGAGTGAAAAGGGAGGATCCCAGTAGGAAACCATCTCTATTTTGAGTTTGCTGAACTCTGCCTGTAATTCTGTGGATGTGACAAGCCAAAGCAGCATCCTGCACGGCTCCTCCCTGGCTCCTAATATTCGGTGTTTTAGCTGTTGGAGTGCTACTCCTCATTAGTGCTGTAATATTACAGCCAAGATTTACATCAAGGCTTTAGTGAGCCACAAGCTAAGCATTTACAATATCCCATTTCTCGTCATTTTTGCCCTTTTGTCAAAGGGAAAAAAAACCCCGTTCTAAGTACTCAGGGGTTTCTAAAGGCTTAGTTTTAAGCACCATGGGTAGTTCAGGCAGCAGGGCTCGGTAATTTTCAGTGAGTCAGTGGTACCAGAGCTGCTGAGAGTTACAGAGGCGTTTGGGTGCCTGCACTTGCAGATGGGAGCCTGCAAGATCACTGGAGGAATTTGGGAATTGCACAGGAATTGCACAGCCTCTTCAAGGGGCTGGTGGCTTCTCAAGTGAGTAGGTGTTAGCTGGCAGCACTTACGTGCCTCATTTGTAAATCTGCCCCTGAGGCACTTGTGATGAATTGTGCCAAGCCTGTATTAGTTTCGTGTTTGTTGTGCCATCCCTACAGGCTCCGGTTTGTTTGCAAGGTTACCTCTTGCAGGTCATTCTCTCCGTGGCTTTCACTCAGCTCCAAGTCTCTTTACTTGCCTTTAGTGTTAAACATAAAACACCAGCCCGTGGTGTTGTTAGTACTTAAGGAATTAAAAATAGCTGGCACACACCAGCGTTAATTTTGCAGCAGTTAAGCAGAGTTGATGCAAGGTGCTTGGGCTGCTCAGTGCTGCCTGTGAGCAAAGATGCTGCTTACTTCTGACTCTGACTTGTGGCTCTCAGGAGGCACAAATGCCCTTTTAAAGGTGAAAGAATCTTTGCCCTGTGCGTGTGTTCATGTGTGTTTCATGATCTTTTACATGGCAAGGAGCATTTTGGTAGCTGTGCTAGGCTGGACAATTAAGTAAATGTATTTGTATGTGAATGTATGGCTTATATGCAAGTGTATGTGGTTTTCTGTATCCCTACTTTTCCCCATGTTTCTGTAAGCCCAGCATCTGTTTATCTGAAGGTGATATCTTTAGAGTTGCTGTTTTCATGAATATTTGATCTGATACAGGGTGCCCGGCTCCGCGATTTGCGTTAATGAATCAACAATCGCTGCAATTTCAGAACATATGAAAGAAATGGAAACTAGCTCTCTCCCTATATTTATTCCCTCAAATCTGTATTCACTCCTGATTTGCATTTGACTCGAGAGCCGCCCACAGTGCTTCGCACAGGTTGGTGGAGTTGGGGGGCTCTGCAGCAGGGCCCTCTCCTCCCGCTCTGGGGGCACGGCTGCCTGCCCAGCTGGGCCAGGACATGCCACAGGGGTCACACCCAACAGGCTGCAGGGTTTCTTCATGATTTCGGGTCATTTCAGCTCGCACTGCTTCCTTGCCTCGGCGGACTTTGTCTTCCTTCCAGTCTGCCCTTCAGCTCCTCCGCACGCAGCTGCGTCGGGCACCTGCCCAGCGCGGAGTGGGCGGAACGCTGGAAATAATCACACCAGAGAGCCCTTTCACAAAATTGTCATGAAAAATGGGAGAATTGGGCAAGCCTTCCAGCCCCTGCTCCCTGCAGCACACATTGCACACCCAGAGCTGGTGGAATTAGCAGCAGCACTGCATCTGCTGCAGCATTTCCCACCAAAGCGCATGTGCTTTGAGCCGTGCGTGGCCACAGGAGGGATGTGCACAATTCCAGGCTGGTTCCTGTGCCTCCTATCGCTGCTTCCCCTGGTGCTCAGCAGGGGAATTAATGTGACAGGAACATGGGAAGGGTGACATGTATGTTAGAGGAGATGGATGAACATTTCTGTTTATGCTGTCTGCCCAGCTCTCTGCGTGTCTCCATCACTGCCATCCTTGGCCTTTGCTTCACGAGGATGGAGCGTATTAAAATGCTTTAGCCTCAAAAAGATGACTGGAGCTTTTTGCAGTTTGAATTACTTCTCATGGAAGTGATCAAGGCAGTGAATAGAAACTCGCCGCTGGCTCTTTTCATGTATTTGTATTTATTTGCAACATATCTCTGAAAACCTGGGCTTCTTACCACTAAGTGCTGTACAAAAGCCAGGCTCAAAGTCACCTTTCCCCAACAGCTCCTAATGCTTCTGTGTCCTGTTCAGCCCACTGCTGATGGGCAAAGCCTTCTGTGCTGCTCTGGAGTAGTTTTCCTCTTCCATTCAACTTCCCAAATTACCCTGTGGGTGTTTTGTCCCATACAGGCAACACAGTTCCTAGATCAGGTGTTCAGGAATGAAATGTGAACATCTGGCACCACAAAACTGGGTTTTGTTCCCTTTCCCCAGACATGTGTTCTTTGCTGATGAAAGCAACGTTGATCTGATTTGCAAGTGAGGAAATGTCTGTCTTCCCCTTTTCCCAGCTGAAAGTACAGCCAATTTACTTCAGGGAGCCGCACAGGGCATTTTTTAATTAATCCTTTCCCGAAATGTTGACATTGCATTACATGATTGGGATAATGGGTACTAAATTCAGTGGCTCAGGGTTGTTTTTCAATTATCATTTTGCAAAGATAAAGGAGAGGGAGTGCAGTGAGGTTCTCCAAAAATGCCTTCTGTTATGCCAAGGTAGTATTTTTCAATCCAACCTCTCCCATAACCTTCTTTTCTGGCATTTCTAATTCTTGGGAAACTACTGAATTCTACATGGTTATTGTAAAACATGACATTAAGGCAGGCTGCTGCTTATCCTCAAATCTGCTGGATTAGGGCTTGCAGGGTTTTCTAACTGTATGAACACAGGTGAAATCTTGATAGTGAAGAAGGTTCCCTGAGCAGAGTCTGTCTGTCAGCAGTGGAATGGAGTCAGCTTTTTGTTACTTGGAGCACTGAAAGTAATTCAATGAAATTAACAGAAAACCCCAATTACATCAAATTGCTATGGCAGATATTTGGACTGAAAGTGCAGTGTAATAAACTCATATTCATATCAAAGTGGCAAATCATGTGTAGTGTAGGGCTAATCATTATTTTTTTTTGTATTTTTGGTGAGCTCATTTCTAAATGAATGCAGTGATTTCATGGCAGTGTTCATTTTCCTCACCTGCAGTGCATTCCCTGTGTTATTAATGTCATTCATGAGCAGTATTGCACTAATGCCTCCAGGTGTCCACTGGCAGGTTATTAATGGTTTAGTGCATCAGGAAGCCTGGCATTGATACACACCTGGTAATTTTTTGTCATAACACAAGATACCTCTGTTTGTGCTCTCTTCTTTGAACATGTCAGCTCATTTCTCCTCTAAAGAGAATGGAGGGAGGATGTGAAATGAGGCACCTGAAACATCTTCCATGCAACTTCTCTCCAGCTGAAGTGTGCTCATGATGGGGAGTTTCTGCATTGCAAGCAGAATTCATTTGCTATTAATTTATTGAAAATGGCAAAATATTGCTGATCAGGGAGGAGAAGCCTCCATGTGTCTGTTTTTGTTGAATTGCTGTTGACAGCACTCCAGTTTGGTCCTAGCACTCCAATGGTGCATCATGATTTGCTAGCTATTACCTTGACATGTTCAGCAGAATTCCCTGTTACAGCAATTAATAAGTGGACTATTATTGAGCCATATATGTTGGTTATTAAGTGATGAGGTGACTGGATTTCTAGTCGCAAGTGTAACCAGTACAATTTACTGCTCACACTAGTTAATAGCCAAGGTAAGGAGTTTTTAATATTTGCTTGGATAAATAATCTTTTTTTCTTGCCTGGGCAGTATTACCAGACAGCATTTCAGATTGTGGAGTAAAATCATTTGATGACCTGCCCCTTTATGGTCATATACTGGGAAAGAATCTTACCTTAATGAGCAATACTCAGACCAGGGAACCATTTGGGAGTGAGGGGAAGCTGTTCTTGCTGTTGGTTTTTATTGGTGTATAACCAGAGTAAATGCACTGACACAGCAATGATGCTGGAGAGAGGGAAACATTGCTTTTGAATGCTTATAGAATAGTCTTTAATTTCATAGTCTCTTTTCTTACTTATTTTTTAAACCCTTTAAAGTTTTTATCTATTTCAGTAAATAATGGATCAAAACCTAGGAATGAAGCAAGGCTGTTATCAGTGAGAGCTCTGTCTCAGCTGTAGGGTTTGGAAGATGAATTTTGCTGTGGAGAACAAATTAGGAAGGGAAAGAACTCCTGGGACAAGGCAGCTGCCATGGGCTTGGTGCTTTTGGATGCAAGGAGTGAGCCCAAGAGGGTTTGTTCACAATGCTAATGCAAAATGTTTCAAGTAAAATTTGAGCTTACCCTTTATCTGAGTGTCTAGTTTGAGAAATCTAGGGCCTGATTTAGAATGTGTGTTGAGAAGAGGGAGTTTTGACAATGCTGCCAAATTCTAACAGGTCTTTAGAATGAGTGAATTGTCATTTTTCAGAGGATTGTAATGCACAGATTTGGCTGGATAATCATAGGGACAGTGAATGACACATTTCTGTATTTCATACTCCTGCTCAGCAGAACTTGTATGCTTGTATTTCTCAAAGAAAGAGCTGCAGGAATTTCTGTGAGGACAGAATAGCAAATTTCATCCTGAATTTTCTTTTCTAAAAGAAAAAAAAAACAACCTCCGTAATCTGTTTTATTCAAAACCCACACTGCTTTATCTCTGGGTCTGATTTAAGGATCATCTCTGTACCAAACCTCCTCTTGAATATTGAAGTTTAGAAAAGAGAAGGAGGTGAAAATAGGGCGTTATGGAAGGAATTCAGCAGGCTCAGCCGCAGGAGTCCCACCCAGGTACGCCTCCCTGGCACATGGAGAGTGCCATGACCAAAGCTGCAGATGAGATCTGGGAACTGAGCTCAAATGGAGCCCTGGTGGGAGCCCTGGTTACTGAGAATTTCAGACTTTCTGTGCTGGCAGGCACTGACCCCCCAAGAGAACACTGCATTGACCTGAGGCCGTGGAGAAGGCTTCCAAAATGGAATGACAGAGCTGGGATTGTGGCTGTGGAGTTTGAATAGGTGTGATATCACAGGGGGGAAATCTTAGAGTTTGGGGTTTTAGAATACAGTAATAGATATAGAGCAAGATGGAGGTTTTAGGGTGGGTGATCCTTCTTCTTCACCTTCTTCTCCATTTGGGTTTGGGTGGTTTTGTGTATTTGGATAAAAAAAGTCCACATTGGGGGCTACAGGTGGTTGGTTATTGGGTTAAAAGTAAAAATAATTTAGGTGTCATTTCTTAATTGAACAGCTTATCCTTAAAAGGTCTTGTAGAGAGGGAGACACAGCTCCATTTTTAGTTTTCAGAGTGAAGTGCTGTAGAACTCAGAGTTTGTGAGATTGTAACATGGATAAGAACTAACAAACATCTGAGTCTGAACAAGAAATACCATCTCACACATTTAATCCTGACCTTGGCAGAGAAGAAGCAAAGAATGCACATGGTGGTGATCCCATGTGAGGAAGGACCCCCGTCAGGGCTGGGACATCCCTGAAAAAACAGAGATAATGAAAGCAGCTGGAAAAATCCCTGGGGAAAGAAGGAAGAATCCACACTCAAATTTACCAGTCCAGCACATCAGCACTGGGGGATTTCTTGCCTTCTGTTCTTTTGAAGTCTTCAGTGGGTTGTGATTCATGATGCTTTGTGAAGAGGGTTTCACAGCATTAGCTCTGATTTCAGCGGGAAATGCTCATTTCTCTCTAAAGGAGCTGCCAAGTCAGGTACCTGGTGGGATTCAGTGTGACAAAAGCACTTCAGTCTGGAAATTGTAATAAATATTTAGAGCTATTTCTCCAGAGCTCCTTAGTATTGATAAAATGAACAAGTCTAATTAAGGGAATGTTTGTTGAGGCTGTGGTGACTCAGCCACTGGTGCAACAAGCAGAGCAACAGAGACATTTTCCTGCTTGCAAGGTGCTCCTGCTCTGGTTTTGTGGCATGTGTGACTGAGTTGGCACCATTTGGGCTGTCCCTCACCTGTGGACCTCCTGTTGCATCAAAAGCTTTTATCAGCCCTTTTTGAATTCCATTAACCTGCAGCCAGGGTTAAGTAGCAGTTACTTTTGTGACTATTTTGAAAATGTCTAGCTCGTCGTGAACAATTCTCCAGTGGCAGTTTGCTGTGCTCAGATTAGATCATTTTGGTTTGTTATTGAAATAAAAATGAGAATATCACCTGCAGTGCTTGCAGGGGTAGCACTGGTGCTGATCAAGGCATCTGCCCAGCAGCAGAATGTGCTGTGCAGTCCCAGCCCCTGTTGGTCTGAGTTTTGGAGTGAGTGGTAGCTGAACATCGCTCTTGACCTGGATTTCTGGGATAACCAACCCCAGGAGAACAGGCCTATGGAATTTTAGATGGGTGTAATTGGTGGGTTTTATTTTTAAAGGAATGAGACTTCCTTTAAAAATCTCTACAGCTCAGCAGAGAGCACTCTGTGAATTCCTATAGGCTCATTCATGAGTTCCACAGAAATTTGTTGAATTTTGCAGTACTTCACCACAAAAAAATAGTTTATAACCTCAGCTTACTCATTGTGCCATTCTCATTGGCAAGAAAAACCTCTTTTACTGTGAGGGTGGCCAAATATACACAACAATACAAATATATACAAATATATTACAAATATTTACAACAATATAAAACTCTGTGCTGCAGCATTGCGCAGAGGCTGAGGTGATGGTTTACAGAGCCCCTTCAGGGAGGAGAAATTTTATCAAACAGGGGTGGTCTCAGCCATGAACACCCTGCATGGTGCCAGGATCTCAGCCACAAAAGCGTGGCTTCTGCTGCCTTGCTTGGAAAAAGGAAATAATGAAGAAACAGCTCCAAAATGATAAAGGAGAGGGAGTGAAGTGAGGGTCTCCAAAAATGCCTTCTGCTATACCAAGGTAATGTTTTTCAGTCAAACCTCTTCCATAAACCGTCTTCCATTTTTCCTTCTTTTCTGGCATTTCTAATTCTTGGGAAACTACTGAATTTACATGGTTATTGTAAAATTAAGGTTATTGTATTGAATTCTACATGGTTATTGTAACGTTAAGGCAGACTGCTGCTTATCCTCAAATCTGCTGGATTAGGGCTTGCAGGGTTTTCTAACTGTATGAACACAGGTGAAATCTTGATAGTGAAGAAGGTTCCCTGAGCAGAGTCTGTCTGTCAGCAGTGGAATGGAGTCAGCTTTTTGTTACTTGGAGCACTGAAAGTAATTCAATGAAATTAACAGAAAACCCCAATTATATTAAGTTTCTACAGCAGACATTTGGACAGAAAGTGCAGGAAAACAGTAGGTAGCAGAAGGTAGGGGTAGGAGAAGTAGTTAGCACATGGATAATACAAGTTTTTGTCTAAGATGATGTCCTCTACAGAAGATTGCATCTGCCAGCAAGGAAGAATTGAGATAACTGTTCAGAAGCTTGGACCAGCTACTCATTTTTCTTTGCCCTCCCAGGAGCTTGTCCTTGTGTGAAAAAGGTGGACATTGTGCCTTCTCCAGCTGATGTACTGGCCACCACACGTGCTGCTCTGCAGCAGAGCCAAGTCCACCTTTCTGTGAAGACCTGAGATTACCAAATACATTTTTCCCCCAAAAGCAGGGGAGAGGCACTAGAGATTTTCCGGGAAGGTATGAGTCAAATAGAAAAAGCAAGGTTTCCACTAAGTGGATACACCTGTGGGAAATAGGCTTTGCAGGTGTGACCAGATTGTGCAGAATTTTCTATAAACAGCATTATAAATTACAGTTTGAATTTAGATGTCTCTGTTGTAGCTGTGAGAAATCAGGAACCTTTGGCACAAAAAATCCTGAAGCACTAGATTGTTCCATTAAAATCTGTGGGCATCCTAAATTAAGCAGGTCAGCTCATTTCAGACTTAAATTTATAACAACACACCTGAAAGCCTTTGCAGATTTGGAGGTCACCCACAAAACAAAACCGACACAGAGTGTGGAACTTAAAAATCACAGAATCAGTACAGCAGCTAAGCTTGAAAACCAGGGTACCATGACAGGGATTTTGAATGTGGAGCGGGTTGGAGGTGCATTTTCAGAACTACTGAAGTGAAACAGAGATCTGAAACTGGCCATATCTGATTTTATTATTATGGGCTCAACTTTCATCTGTGATTAGACCAAAGAAAGGTAGAGTTTTATAGTACACCTCCAAACATGATCAGGGTTTGCATTCAAATTCATCCCTTCAACACCCCTCCTAATGGTTTAATTCAACTCACCTTGCATCCTGTGCAGTTCCGTGGAGGAAAGATCTGGCCTCACAGCTTCATTTTCACCATCCATACACATAGAGGAATTATTCCACAGGGTTTCTAATTTACACTGGAAATATCCCTGTGTGGTTTGGCTGAGACCATTAGAAAGAAAGGTAGTGAAAAATTAAGTCTGAAATGAGCTGACCTGCTTAACTCGGAAACATTAGATTTATAAGCTCTGACAATGGAACAGTTAAATAAGACAGTTTATTGTGTCAATCATTAATGAACTGTTTCCTAATGATTTCAGCGTGGGTCATTACAGGGTGATCCAGCAGCACATAAAAACTATCGTCAGCCAAACTGAGCAGGGAGGGCAGTAGATGTTACTGCTGCCTTGCAGAAAACGCTTCACAGCACGCTGGCTCTGCTCAGCGCAGGCATTTTGTGATGCTGCTCACAGGGTTGTGCCCACAGCTCCTTCCAGCCTGCCCTGAAAGGGTCCAAAGGTTTAGCTGAAGGTACAGTGCAGAAATGTGACAGATTAATTGGCACGTGAAGCACCTGTGTTCAGAGTTTTTTTTGTTGTTTTGCGTCTGCCTGAAGTCGCCGTTTGCAGCGGCAGCGTGAGCTTACACGGACAGACTGTCCTGCTCTGGGTGCTCTCCTCCACACATCAGTGGTCTGCTGGATCAAAATCTAATCTTTATTGCTGCAACCCTGGTTGCTGAGGATTTCAGACTTTCTGTGCTGGCAGGCACTGACCCCCCAAGAGAACACTGCATTGACCTGAGGCTGTGGAGAAGGCTTCCAAAATGGAATGACAGAACTGGGATTGTGGCTGTGGAGGTTGAATAAACGTGTGTAATACCCCAGGGTGGAAAACTCAGAGTTTAAGTGTTTAGAATACAGTAATATATATAAAGCAAGATGGAGGTTTTAGGGTCCTTCTTCTTCACCTTTTTCTCCATGGTTTTGGGTGGTTTAAAGCAATTGATAAAAAAGTCCACACTGGGGGGCACGGGTGGTTGGTTATTGGGTTAAAAGTAAAAATAATTTAGGTGTCATTTCTTAATTGGACAGCTTATCCTTCAAAGGCCTTGTAGAGAGAGAGAGAGAGAGATAAGGCTCTATTTTGTAGCTTGGTAAAGTGCTGTAGAACTCATGGTTTGTGAGACTGTAACATGGATAAGAACTAACAAACATCTGAGTCTGAACAAGAAATACCATCTCACACATTTAATCTTGACCTTGGCAGAGAAGAAGCAAAGAATGCACATTTACTGATCCAGCACACTTGGCCTGGTTGGAGGTCTGCATTTTCATTGTCCTTTTCCTTGGCTTCCATTTCTCTTTCTGCCCTGCTGTTGTCCTTTGGACGTCAAGTGGTATCAAGGGTTTTGCAGCCTGCAGGTCTCCCAGGGGCAGGGAAGGAACCTCCCTCTGGTATCTTGCTTCCTGGTTTGACTTTCCTCAAGAGCCAAATGCTTTTTGACAAGATAAAATATGTCAGCTGTAACTCTTAAATCAACTGAAACATCAAATCAGTTGGTATTCATGAGCAAAATTACATGAATGGGCAGAAGAACTCCAGCAGATGACAGAGAAAACATGAAATAATGTTGGCCATCACATGCAATCCTGCAGCCTAATCAGGATGCCCTTTTCAAGCTGCACCAAGAACTTCTCCAGCTAGACTTATTTTGAAAGGGCCTCATAATTCTGTGGTGGATAAGGCAACATAATACCTAAGATTCATCAGGGTTTTACCTTGTGTATATCTGAAAGGTTGCAATATATTAGAAATAAAATTCAGCTAAAGTCTGCCAGTGAGAGGTGATGGCATTATTACTGGCCAGGACTGATTACCCTGCAGCCAGGCACAGTGTGGATGTCTTGTCACAGCCTTGTCACTCTCTATCTCTTACAAACACATTCCTCTGCTGCCACAGCCCCACTGTGAGTTAGACCTGGCTGTCCCAGTCAATCTGCTGACTGGGTAAATATCCCTTGGACTCCCAAGCTGAGACCATCACCATAACTCTCCTTTTTCCCATTTCCCCCCCTCATTAGCTACTGTGCTGCTTCAGTTTCAGTCAGAGCTGGCTGAGTCACACCTGTCACTTGTGATTTACTTGTTCCAAACCCGAGGTGAACTGTGAGCAGCAGGACAACTCGACTGGCAGGGCTGGGGGAAGAAGCATGGAAACTTTCAGTACTCTCAACAAAACGTTCTCTGGGAAGACTGGTCTAACTTGTTAACTGTTTCATGCAGCCCAAAATTACATTTTCCCCAGGTGATCCACATGTTATTTCACAGTATTTGCTGACTTAAGTGTGAGTGTGGGGATGAGGGCAATCCCTTTAGAGCTTCCATAGGGCTTGAGAAATCCTTGGCTGTACTTGTCTGTCTTTGCCTAGTGGTGGAAAATCTTTTTTCACCACAGCTACATTTGGGTTGATATCTTCTGGGAGTGAATCAGTACAAAACCCCAAATCTCCTTCTCCAGGGTATGTAAAAGTGGTGATTGTTTCTCACTTTGTTGGTGTGAAATGTCCTATAGACACTGCAATCTGAATCAGTCTCGGTTACTCTGAGAGCTTAGCAGAGGATGTAGCAGTTACTCCTTACTGACAAAGGAAATCCTGATTTAATAATTAAATATTACTTGTAATATCCCTACCCATTGGTAGATACATTTATATGTTGATGCCAACTGTTTTTAGATTTTATTATAAGTAAAATAAATTGCAAGGAAATCTGATGCATATAAATGAGAAATGGAAAAATATGGCACATAAATTAGTGTTGTGCTGGAAGAGTAAGGAACTCCTAAGAAATTCTGTGCTGCAAATGCTTTATATAAAATTAAAAATCCAGTGTTGGAAGTGGAACAGGAAAAATGGATCAAACTTGGCCCTGCAAAATGAAGCTGAGCTGTGTTTAGTAATCCCACAAAACCAGACTATAAGAACAGTGTGTTCTAGTCTTAGCTTAGGTTATTGCTTCTATTTAAATACTTGTTGTACCATGGAATAGTGTAGCTGAACAAGTTTCCTGGCCTTATTTTGTGTTTTATTTTATACATGTATGTATTTGTTTTCAGTGTGGTCTTGCTGAGTGTGTCCCAGTCCTTGGAGACAGTGCATCCATTCAAAGCATTTCCTGAGTCCTAAACTTTGTCTAGGTAGGAAAAAATATTGTTGTGTCCTGTCTACTGCTTTTTTGGGGGGGATTAGCTTCACTAAAGATCCTCTGCCATTGGAAGAACGATCTCCAACACTTGCTGTTCTCATAGCTCACGAGCTGACAGGAGCAGTGCATCTTCTGGAGGTTAACTCAGAAGTTATCAGGAAACAGCATCTGGCTGGGATAGGCAGAGCCTGTTAAATCAGCCCTGCAGACACTCCACAGCATGAAAAAAATACAGATAGTGTGTGTGGAGGAAAAAAAATTAAATAAATTTGAATGTAATAGAGAGGGAGCCAGCAGAGCTGCTGTAAGATCTGGGCTGTGAAGAAGAACATGAAGTTGCAGATTTATTTCTGTTTGGACAGTGTGACAAATTCACTGGATTCTCTGGACAAAAACCCCAGAACTTCTCCTGCTGCCAGCATATGATGAGAAAGGTGCATTCATTATTATTATTATTATTTTTATTATGTCTGAGAGGGCATTACAAAATGCTGCTTCTGCACTTGTTGCCTGTAACAGTAATTTGGATAATGTAGAGAGGTTGGAAGAACGAGTCAGTGTTTGGTAACAGAACAAGCATTTTATTTATTGCTCCCAACTCCTGAGCCCTTCCACAGCTCACTTTCATCTTAGAGATGCATCTCCTGTGCTGTGACTAACAGGTTTCTCCATCCCACTGTGGATACGTGCCAGTGCACCACAGAATGCAGATTTCTGGCTGGATGGTGATTATGTTCTAGCCTGGGGACAGAAACAGAGCTATAAGTCCTTTGGGGAGGGCTGACAAAATGTAACCAATATCTAATCTTTGCATTACACAGCTGCTGATGGAGCTCTAGTGACACATCTACCAACTCACTTGCTGTTGCCTGTTAGGCAGCTTCCCACTCACCAGCTACCCTAGGTGTTAATCTGTACTCCTGGGAAGCAGTAAAGTCTCTGATAGCACAACTTTTTGCCTTTAAAGCCTTCTCTTGCTGCAGATTTTTTTCCCCCTGCACTGAATAGACGAATACAAATTTGTTCTACCTATTACCATGGTACTGTTCAGTGATGTACATACAGTTGCTAATTTTCAGACAATATTTGCCAATAGGGAGGCTTTGTGAGTAGAAGGGCAGCCAAAACCAGCTCAGTGGTGTCATAAAACTTCCAGGATTCACTGGCTTTGCTTCCTTACTTACCACTTTGAAGTGATGCCTTGCAAGTGTTGTGGCAGAAAGGCTGAGAGCAAGGGTGAATTATGGTTCCTTCTCTGTCTGAAGAGGAGCATCCTGCTGCACAACTGATCTTAGGGTTGGTGGGGTGGGTCCAGACTCATTTCTTTTCATTGCCTAGGCTGGCTTGTGCTGAAAGGGCTGAAAATGCAAAGCTCTTCCCCCAGAATGGCTTCCTCTATAAAAATTCTTCCTTAGCCATGGGAAGAAGACATGAAAATCTGCATCTTCTTGACAGGGATGTTGACTCCATCTCTTGGTAACAGCAAGTCAGTAAAATGTAACAATTCAGTAAAAATGACATAGCAACAAACCCTCCAAAATAGCCATTTCAGGGTTGCTTTGAAAATGAAATCCAAAAAGGGTTTGTTTTCTTTACTTATTCAGTATTTATTTGTTTAAGGCCATAAAATAAATCATTGCAATGCTGGTTGGATCTTGCGTGCTGCAAAATGAATCCTTTTGTGTCTTCCAATACTAAATTATTACTCCCTTTCATCCAGAGCATGGAATATTGTTGCCTCAGTCACAGCATCAAAAGTTCAACTAAAAACTGGCTTCTACAATTTCCGTGTGTTGCAGTTTCTATACCCTTTGGTTAAAAACCAGTGAGATTCATTATGGGAAGACCACTTCAAAGACCAAATTTACATTTTTTGACGATAGAAATGTTCTGAGCACAGATCTAGGCTGTTAATCCCATCAGGACAGACCTCCTATAACCTCCTGCAAATTTTAGATGCTTTGGGCAGACTCTTTTTTGGCTGATGGGAGCTTTGACTGTTTGCAGTGGATTTATACCAGCAGCTCTAAAGCTGTGTGTGATGAGAGTGAATTTCCTATAAGATGTGTTTACTTTGTGCCTTATTCAGTACCATGAACTGTTTTCCAGGGAACTGCATGGAAGTGTTTGCTGTACGAACTGATCATCTGGGCCACTCTGGCAAACAGAAACCTTCTGGAATAAACAGATCACTGTCTGAGTTTTGTGCTGCTGAATTTTTATGCATCAGTGTTTCTACAGTAACTTTGAAAACTAATTATTTTACAGATTTAGGATTTTTTTTTTTTGCCTCTCGTTTGGCGTGTCTCCCTAGCACAGCCCTGGTTGGAGAGGTCTCTAATCCACCAGGCAGTTAGCTTAGCTGGCAGAACCCTCTCCTAATAAACACCCAGTCCCCTCAGAAATACCTCACTGTACCCTTAGGTACAGGTTTGCCATGAGGATGTATGCAAACCCCTTTATTCACCCCTGTATACAGTAATAAGTGTGTAATCTGAGACACGTGCCAAGGAATGGCAATATTGGTGTGCTGTTACAGTGCACGTGCGAGGAAATTGTGTCTCTTCTGAGTGGGATACTCATTTAAGCGTAGCTCTTTTCTTTCAGGTTTCCTGGGTTTTCTCCATTTTATGGAAGCACTTGTATACATTTTATATTAATCTGTGTATTTAATGCACACTAACATTTAATACTTAAAAGCATGGCATTTCACTGAATTTCTGTAAATATTAAAATAATTCAAATGAGACCACTGCCTCTCACATGGTCAGTCTTTACACTTACTGCAAGTGGGGCAAAAAACATGAAGAGATTAAATACTGTCCAGAGGCTCACACAAGGAATTATTGTCCAAAGCTGAGTCCAAAATCCATTTCAGATTTGCAGGAATCTCTCACGCAATTCCCTTGGGTGCTGAGAATACAGGATACACAAAATGAGAGTACCTTTGATCTCTCGATTTAACTACTACACACTTAATTAAAGCCTGTTTGTATTTCATAGAAAAGGTATCAGAGTTTTGATTTATGAGTCTTGGATTTGTAGGAGCTGGTGTAACAGGACAAGGTTTTATATTTGCAGAGGCGGTTGCAGTACTGAAGCCTTCTGTGACTTTGATGCAGGAAAGTGAATTTCTAAGACAGTTAAAACACACCTTTTGAAGTGGAATATAATTGCAGCATGTGCACTTTTAGCTGGCAACATGCAGGTGAATATCTGCTTGCTCTGACTAGCAAAATGCAAGCCAAGCTGCTGCCCTGAAAATCTTCATCTCACAGCCTGAGGGGAAAATCTGAGTCTCTTCACATTCTGATTTAGCTTGTATTTTGCTAATGAATGTTTTAATAGTGTTTTTTTGTTGTTGTTGTGGTTTTTTTTGTTTGTTTTTTTTTTTTGTTTGTTTGTTTTTTTGGGGGTTTTTTTTGTTTTGGTTTTTTTTTTTTTGTGTGTTATGTCTGTGTATTTTGTGAAAGTGTCTACTTCCCTCTGAGAAAGACTAGGAGTTTTTTTAAGATTTTCTCACATGCTCTGTCACCTGCTTTTTTAAGGCGCATTCAATTCAGTCCTTTCCATTAATAACAAATCCATCACGTAGTGTCAGAGAGCACTCTAGTTGTTTTTCAGCTTGCTAGTTTAATTCTAAATCTTTCTTCTTTTTTCACTGTTGTCCACCCAGTGAGGTTGGCTTTAGGGCTTTACTGTCGTGGTGTGTGCAGGAAGTGTTACTCCAGCTTGTGCTCCAAAATGATTTAGATAAAATGTGTGGGTGCATAATTTCTGATCCCACTGCACCAGTTCTTTTCTCACACTTTCCCTGCCTGCACACACCACCCGTGTGCTTCTTCTGGCCTGCCTGTCCCACCTGCTTTCCCCTTGCCCTTTGCCTGGGCACAGCCTCTTTCCCTGGGAATAGGAAAGGGACCACAACCTCACTGGCCATGCCATCAGTGCTGCTCGAGTCCTGCAGCCAGGACTGGCTCCAAAGGAATCCCTCTTTGCTCTTCTTCTAGACATTTAAATAAATTCCAAAGAGAAATCAGAAATTCTTCTCTGAAAATTAATACTTTCGAAGCAAGGCAACCACAAGTGACAGCATCATTAAAGTGCTAAATGATTGCAGCAGGACACAATGCACTTGCTTCCATGACGAATCTGTACTTCTTTAAGTGATTATGAGACAACATTGAAGTGGACAGGTCTTTTCTTGGCAAGCTTTGACCCTCAGTGGATTTACACTGATTTGTGACAGATAAAATCTGGCCAGTTTAACCTAGAGGGATTGACTAATACAGCAGCTTTGATCCTACCTCTCCTGATTTCAGTGGGTGGAGCAGAGGAAGCTGTATATTCAATTAAAAAAATTAAATCTCATCTGGTGGCTTCAAGACAACTATAAACAAATGGGTACACTGATTAAAATTAAACTAATGCATATATAAAGTATTAGTAAGTCTGAATAGCTACTCACATTCTCACATATTCCAAATATGCTGTGGGCTTGCCTTATACTTGTTTACTTCACAAACACTTTGTGGTGATACTGAAATGAAAGAATTGCTTGGACACGTGAAAGTCTTTTAAAGGGAGGGACACCAATCACACCTCCTGGTTTAAGGCTGAGTATGGGTATGAAAAATGAATCACACACATCAAGTCAGACTGCTCCAGGAAAGCACTGATTGCTGTAACTGTGGGCAAGCCAGAAACATGGCACATCAAAACCCACTCTGGAAATTAATAGCGTTTCCTAAAAATATGCCATTTGTCTCACTTTCTTCTGCAAAGAAATCATCTCTTACCCATGAATATTTCTGCTAAATGAGATATTTGTTGCATTCAACAGAAACAAAGGAAAATACAAACACTAATGGTTTTTGAATCACTTGACTTAGCTATTTTTAACCCCTTGCAATCAATAGCTGATTTTCCCCTAATTCAGCAGAAATGTTTACAACCTTCCCATGTAGCACCAATTTCACTGCAAAATCTGTGGAGCATATTGCTCTCCATATTTACAATTTTAAGGCTTTTTTTCCCCTTTTTTTCCCAAGGGATGCAAATCCTAGGATCATTTTCAATAAGCCTTTTGGTGTTTTGTAATTCATAGACTAAGAATGAAAAATTTTTTCTTTGCTCTCTGTACAGATGTGGATAAATGTGAGTTTGTATATCCTTCCCTGTGCCTTTTTCTTACTAGGGCTTAGGGTTTGTACATGTTCTGCTGATGCTTTTGTCCATAAAATGTATGCAAAACTTCTGATGGGGGTAAAAGGATGGAGGAAAAAAGATCATCTCACAGACTCTTTTTTCTGTGTAATGATCTTTGTGCTTTTTAAACTCCCCTTGTTGGTGCCACTACTGCAATGGGGCTGATGAAGGGATATAAACAGGACCTATAAGTGTTTATAGATGAGATGTTTTATTGGGAACAACTTGCTGAGCTGACAGAATTCCTGTTTCAGATGCACAAAACTTTCTGCATCTTTTAGATGTGAAAGAAGAACAGCAGCTTGCAAAGCTAGATGCATGAACACAGGTGCTCAGAGTATAGTTAGACAGGTATGAATTAGAACATCTTGGAGGACCTTACAAGAGAGAGAAGGAGGTGGATTGCTCTTTAAGACATGACAAATGTACAGGGTTTGAGTCCTTTCAGTTTCCTGATACCATGTCCTTAACAGATAAGTTATAAAGTCTATTTACATTTTCTTGTCTTCTTTTTCTTTAAAAGACAGTATAGAAAATGAATATTTAGCATCTGTTTTGGACTCTGACACCCCAAGAGCAATAGACTTGGAAAAATCAGTTTCTTGGGATTCCAACTTTATATCCAAAAGCAGCCAGGAAGGAATGGATGAATTTTGGCATTAATTTTCCTGTACCTCAGATTCTTGATGTGAAAACTTTTTTTTTTTTTTTTCCATTTTGGGAATGGCTGAGACATTTTTGTTAGGGACAGCATCCTCAGTGATAAACAGGAAACAGGAAATCATGACTGAAACATGGTGCGGGCAGCAAATATGGCAAATGTATGGTGTGAAGGGAATGATTAAAAAAAAACATGAACTGACATCTTAATTCCTGATTGCTATCCAGTTCCTCTGCTGAATGAGGCAAGGATTTGGAGGAAAGGGTCTGCAATCAGAGGCTGTTGTAAGAGGAGCGTTTTCTAATTTTGGAACACTTGACTTTCCAATTTGAGTAACGTTTATAACATCAGGTTTCAGTTTTTGATTAAATGGGATATTCAGCACTGTTGTACAATATCTTTGTCATGCCAGTAGAAATACCAGAAAGGGAGAACATGGCACTGAGCTGCTCAGACCCAGGGCTCTGTGTGAACACTCAGCCTTTGGTGTTGCGTGTTTTGTCCTCTGACTTGCTGTGAGACCCTGGAGAAGTCACCCTGCCACCTGTGTCAGATCCTGCACAGCAAATAACAGAACTTTGCAATGGTAGTTCATACTTTGAAATATCACTTGATGAAAGGGTCAGCTTGGTGTTGCATGTAGAGGAATATGCTGCTGGATTAACCTCTGCTTCATTTTGCACACAACATGGTTATTGAGTTCACTATGCCGTGATTTTCTTCGTGAGTTACCACTACAGGATGTGTAAAAAAGAAAGGAACATTTATGTATGAATTATGGAACTATTTCTGTTAGGATACTGGAGTTTCACTCTTTTTTTTTGCGTACCTTAAATGTCACTGGTTTTGTTGTTTATGAGGATCACAATACATTTTCGGTGTATTTATCAGCGAATTTTTTTTTTAAATACTGAAACAAGGTCTCTTGCTGCTGTGTTCTAAAGCTGGGATTGCAAGTTCAGTGTTTGACTGGAGAGGTTCCTTTGCCACAAAGTGCCTTGCTCTCCTTCAGGCTTCCTATATATTAAAATTATTGCCAGATAACATCAGATATATTGTGAGAAGCTATTCAGAATTACTAATACTTTATATATCTATTAATTTCATTTTAATCAGTGTAGCCATTTCATTTGTTTATAAGTGTCTTGAAGCCACCAGATGAGATTTAAAATCAATTTTTTATCAGTGAGGGGAAGGCTGTTGTTAGCAATCTGCTGTGTTTCAGAGTCACGGGTTTTCCACAGAAAACCTGCCTTTGTGTGGCCTCTGAGTCTGTCAGGCCAGTAAATAAGAGGTAATCAAGGAAAATCTCTAAAGTTCATCTTGTTTTGACCTAATTGGCTGTCCATTTATAAGATAACTGGGGAAGGATGATGTGATAATAAATTACTCACTTGAGTTTCTTACACACCATCAGTCTTCCTTCATGCTGATCTTGCTGATGGTTGTAGGTGAAAAACCATGGGTGATGATGAGACAGATGGGGAGACTGTGAGGTGCTCAAAAGAATCCATATTTATTGTGGAATACCTATGGTGGTATACTATTTTAGGAAGGCTACAATGATCGGGTTAATCATCACATAAACAAACTTACACATATTACAACATCTCTTGCTTGAAGTTTGATTTAATTTTCTTTTTCCGGTAAGTCAGTCTGATTGAATCTTCTTGCAGTCTTGATTTAATCCTCAAAATTCTGTTTGCTCTTGCCTAGGCATCCTGTTATCAAATCTCTTATGCTAACCAGGTCCAAAGTCCGTCATTTGTCTTGTGTGTCCCAGTAAAACACCTCCTAGAAAGCTCCCACTTGTTTGGCATTTCCTTGCCTTTTCAGGATTTGTGTTGGGCGAGCTCAAGAGAAATGTGTTATGGAATATTGTGTAATGGATATCACAGTGCAAACTGTAAATCTGGAGAAGGTGTTTTCATGGTGCTCTGTTACAGGGAGGGCTGGTGAGGTTGGTGTGAGAGTGGGGGTGTCTGGGGGCAGAAGGGATGGCAGAAAAAAGGGGCTGGAATGAAACATGTCTCAGGACACACTCAGTGAGGAAGGATTTACCCAGATTGAAACAAAGGATGTGCTGCAAACAGGGAGTCACTGAGCTCTTCGTCAAAAGGTCTTCATCACACTCCTCTGGGCACATGTGGGTGTCGAATTTTATCTTCATTTTCTGCCTTGGTCAGGGTCGGGATTAAATTGCGAGACGATATTTCGTGTTTGGACTCAGATGTTCATTAATTACTATGTACGTCACAGTCTCACAAACCATGAGTTCTATAGCACTTCACTCACAAGCTACAAAATGGCCCCATATCTATCTCAACAAGGCCTTTTAAGGATGAACTGTCCAGTTAAGAAATGACACCTAAATTATTTTTACTTTTAACCCAATAACCAACCACCCGTGCCCCCAATGTGGATTTTTTTATCCAATTACACAAAACCACCCAAACCCATGGAGAAGAAGGTGAAGAAAAAGGCCCACCCACCCTAAAACCTCCATCTTGCTTTATGTATATTACTATATTCTAAAACCTTCAACTCTATGTGATATTACACACCTCTAACTTATCAGAAACTCTATGTGATATTATACACACTAAACTTAACTCTGTGATGTTACACTACACACTTCTATTCAAACTCCACAGCCACAATCCCAGCTCTGTCATTCCATTTTGGAAGCCTTCTCCATGGCCTCAGGTCAATGCAATGTTTTCTTGGGGGTCAGTGCCTGCCAGCACAGAAAGTCTGAAATTCTCAGCAACATGTGGGAGTGTGGGTTGGAGGATGTGAGTGAAAGGAGTTTTGTTTTAAGATACAACCATCTTGCAGTCAGGCTGCCCCGCAGCCTCGTGGGCAGCTGTGCCAGGCTGTGGTGGCTGAGCCTGGTCCCTGTGTTTGTGGTGTCCCTGAGGTGCCAGCACAGCTGGGAGAGCACGGCATTTGTCACATCTGGGGCTGTGTCCTGGAGAAAGAATTATTGGGAGTGGATGTGAGAGGGAGTGTTCCAAAGGTTTGGCAGGGGTTCAGCAGTGGGTGTGAGTCACTGTTCCAGCATTTTGTAAGTATTTTTAGCATTTACTCCTTATCTTTTCTCATTCTACGACAAAGAAACGCACTCAGCTCCAGCTGTCCCTTTTGCCTTCAGCAGAGCTGCTGTGGAGAGGTGGGGTCTTGGGAATGGGACCTGTCTGGTCTCTGTGTTTGGGAGAGGAGGGCAGTGACCACTCCTCAGCCCCACAGCTCTTCAGTTCCTCTGTGCTGCTCAGAAAAACCTTTGAGATCTTTTCCACCTCTCTCCAACCATCACATGGAAACGTGAGGTGCAGCTGCTGAAGGACCAAGCTGTAGTTCCTCCAGAGTTCCTGGGAGTCAGGCTGGAGGAACGAGCTGAAGTGCCTGAAAAGAGCTGGTGTGGTCCATGTGTGGTTCTTTTGAAGGAAGGAGAATCAGGGCAATCTCCAGCATCACAGAGATTTAAGAATTTTCATCCTCACCTCTCTGGAGGCAAGAAGACCTGCTCTGTTGAAGTGTAGCCCAGGAATAAAAGGGTTATAATAATAACCTAGGGTTATTCTGAAGTCAAATCACCATTCCGCCTCACCTCACTTCTGAAGTTTTTATAACTTTCTATAACTACAAATTAAAAATGTGAAATAATAGTATTTAAAAGAGTAAGCCATGTTTTTGTATATTTAGCTCAATCAAGCATGAAACAGACCATCCCTGCACCACAGGGTGTGTTTGATGCCATGACTGAGAGCTTCAGGCTGCCCACCTGAGAAGTGGCTGATGCTGCTACACTTTAAACTTCCAGTGACATTTGAGCACCTCTGGGGTCGTTGGTCTAAGCACAGAAAACAGCTGAATTTCCCATTTCTGTTTGGATTAGTACAGTGGAAACTCTTCCTGGCATTGTAAAAAACACCTGTGCCCTGCTGCAGGGTCGCTCTGGAGGCAAAAGGCAGAGGGGCTGCCCTTGTAATGCTGACAGTTCAGATTTTTGCAACCCCTTCACCCCAGGGTTTTGTGGGTTACTTTGGCGTTAATTTGCTGAGAAAAATGTAAACTGTGGCCAAGATGTATTTCTGCTTCAGAGAGGAATGTTCTCAGGCCTTTGAGTGTGCACAACAGTCACTCACAGTGTCCAAAATGAAACTATTTCTCTCCAGAAAAGCAGTTTCTGGAGTATTGTATTTTGCCAATACAAGTGGCAGATGATTTTTTAAATTGCTTTTAATTTGCCAAGGAACCATGAAGATGTATTAATGATGGTGGGAAAACAATCTTACTCTTGCCTCATGAGTTGGTGGGCTTTATGCCTGGTAAACTGAAAAGAAAGAACCAAGTTTTAACAATTTTCTTTTTCATTTTTGATATGCTTTACTTATTTTCCTGATTTTTTTTTTTGAGGAATTTGAGGTGGTTTTCTTAGGATGTATCAATTTGCAGTTGTCTTGGACCCACAGTAAGACATGCAAGAAATGTGTGAATTACATTTGCTTTTGAGTAAGTTACAAATATTGTACTGCCATTTAGGGGAAAATACAGTACTGTAGTTGGTATCACTTTGCTCTTTGACTGATACTAGCTTTTGATGAGCAAACAAGGACTGGCAGGTGATAAATATAAATGTATTTTACCTTCTCAGTACCTAGAGGTTAGACCTGTGAATTTTCTTGGTCTTGAATCAGAGCAAAATTTGGCTCTTACAGTTCCCTTTGATGTCATTTTGGTGTGCTTGTTCTGTGGCACTCTGCTGTGGGGTGTTCTGTAGAAGCAGGTGTGTGAGCATAAATGACTCATTGAATGCAGATTTTTACCATCCTGTGGCTACTTATGTGGCTTGAAAAATAAAATAATGGTTATTAACTAATTGGAAAAGTGTGTTTTCTCTGTGCCCTGGGACTGTGGATGGTAAAGAAAATCCCTCACACAGAAAATCTTTTTAATAATAAGCTACTAAACCTATTAGTGAGCTTCATTGAGGCAAGAAGGTGAGTTGCCCCCTGAGGAGGATTCACCTCCAGCTTATCCACTCCCATAATTAGCTGCCTTGTTGTAAATGTTTGCTGCAGAATTGTTGAGGGCAGGGCTGTAAATCAGGAGAGGCAGATGCTGGGGCCGCTCTTCCAAGGTGACAGCGGTGCTGCTGGGCTGGGAATGTCTGCCATGAAGCTCCTCCCTGGGCCACAGTCTCCCCTTCTCCCCACAAATCAATGACCTGGTTTTAGTAAAGGCTGGATTTTCTGCTGGGTTGAAGACATCAGGTCATGTGGACCAGACCTGGGGTAAAGGCGAGGTTTTATTGGTGTGACCTGATTTTCCTCACTGTTTTCTCTCCAGGTTTCTGGCGGATTGACCCCTGCTGGGGGTGTGGGGCCCATAGGTTTTGGCCAACCTGACAGCTCACTGAAGGGCTTCTGTGGCTGCTTTAGGAGCATATGTAACATTTCAGGCTGGAAAAGTGTCTGTCCTAGAGGAGAAATTCGTTTTGCAGCATGAGTGAGCAGGGAAAAAATGGTCACTGCAGGGTGAAGCAGATGCTGTGGCGTGGCTGGGCTGCATAGGGACAGGGGAAAAGAGCTCCAAAATGTTTCTCTCTAGAGCCATGTGAATTGTCCAGCTGTGACTTCACTCATGGCACAGGATTGGTTTTAAAGTTAATCAAAACCTGCGCGGGGGAGCAGAGAGATGGGAGCACACCACAGAAAACAAGGAGAAACCCTCCTAGAGCTGGCGGAATGAGCAGAGCTGACTGCTGCCGGGGGCAGTGCTGTTTGGGCTCCTTCAGGGAAACATTCCAGAGGGCTGGATGTGCATGCAGGGCTCTCTCCTTGTCATGTAAAGAAGACAATATTTTTTGCCCCCAGGGTAAAGTAATTATCTTATTAAGTTAGGAAAAAAAAAAAAGTGTTTGGATAGGTAGGCAGGGGAATTGTCCCCCTTCCCCTGCTGAAACCTCAGCAGTGGCCATGGCCACTGAAACCAGCTCAGGACTTGGCACGGGCTCCAAACTCAGGGATGGATCCAAACTCAAGCCAGGATGATGCAAGGTCACGTGGGGTCAGCAGAGTGAAAACAAATCCAGTCCTGTTTGTGTTCCAGCTGTAACTCCTTTTTTTCTTGAGTGAGATCCTGAGAGGCATTTCTTCATCTTGCTGGCATTTGAAGAATTTAGCCAAATGTGTGTTTTATGCCCTCTCTATTGGTGCTGTGATATTTTAATGAGCAGCCCCTGGGAGTTGGTACTGTGACATTAGTTCTGGGTGAATATTTGGTAAGATCTTGCCCCTCTGTGTGTGGAAAAGGTTGTTCTGGTCTCATTGGAAATGCAGTAAACTTGTTACATTACTGACAGAAAAAAAATAAATATTTGTTTTCTCTCAGCTTTTTGAAGAATGATCTGCTTTTATTTCTGGTGTACAAACAAATCTGTTTTCATGGTTTGTGGTTTTTTAATAAATTGTATCTGGAATGAGCATCCCAGTCAGAGAGTTTAGATATAGAAATAAGTGTTTGCCCTTCTGTGAGGGAAGGAGGGAGGGGTGAAGAGAAGATGTTTTTAAAGATATTTTTTTTTTTTACTTCTCATTATCCTGCTCTGCTTTTATGGCTTTAGTGGGTGCCTGGCCACATTCCTTGGCAGCTCCAGAGCAGGAGGCTTGTCCCCTCTCTGCTTGACATTCATTATTTACATTAAGATTACTTATTCTATAAGCAGGTCTAAAACCAGAATGCTTTATTTGAAAATGAAAATTTCCATTAAAAATTCTTTCC
This sequence comes from Onychostruthus taczanowskii, assembly GCF_017590055.1. NCBI lineage: Eukaryota > Metazoa > Chordata > Aves > Passeriformes > Passeridae > Onychostruthus > Onychostruthus taczanowskii. The sequence goes on along the minus strand of NW_024505450.1, from coordinate 2,339,277 downwards.
TGTTTTCTTCATCTGGATTAGAATAATTCTCTGAGTTTTTTTCTGCCCTTATTTTAATTCTAGTACCATTTAGACCAGCATGTGCTTGGAAATCAGGTGTATTTATTTTCACAAAGTGGCACTCAGTGTTAAATTTCACCTTTCTTAAAAATACTGTTGTCTACTAAAAGTAGCAATGTGCCCAAGACTTTTTTTTTAATTTTGTTTTAGGGTAAAAAACCCCATAAAATCACCTTGAAAAGAAGAGGTGATTTTAAATCATAACTTTTTATACCAAACATTTTTATAAAATTCTATACCTAAATAAATTCTTATACCTAAGTTCTTAGGTATAAAAATTTTTATACCTAGAATTTATTTGGAATTTACTTTTAATTTTTGAGAGGGCAGATCACCAAGGACAGATGTCCAGACTCTGCATGAAAATGTTGATTGCCGTGTGCCTGGCAGCTTGTAAATGCCAAGTGCTTATTAGATGTTTATGAAATTATTTTCAGGCACTTCAGCTGATGAGCAGCTTGCAAACTGAGCCTCTTTTTTGAGAAAAAAATATATATATGTGTGTGTGTGTTTGTGTTTGTGCATGTACATAAAAACCAAAAAGAACTTCCAGAGCTCCTAGAATTGTGGGAAATCTCTGAGGATCTTTCATATTGTGTTAAAGTGTTTATGTATTTCAGAAGATTAAGACCAAGCTACCATGTAAATCTTTAATACATAGAATTTTAAATTACTGTTTAGTGAACTCATTGTAGAGGGATGGTGAGAAGAAACCCCACAGGAATCTTGTTAATTTTAGCTTCCTCTCCTTATATTTTCATTTTCTTAGAAGTTAATGTGTCTCTGCTCAGCAACAAATAGCTGAAATGCATGTATTTGGGGGTCTTCATTTGGGGACAGGAATCACAAATTTAGGTGTCTTTGTAAATGTTTCTTGAAATTTTTGGTCAGTGGGTAATGAGCAGATACACAGCTCAGGAGAACAGCTTGCTCTGTTTTGGTGACTGAGTCTGGAATTTAGTCCACCAAGTTTGTAAATGTTGCTATAAATAAATAAAACTGCAGAAGAGGCAAGCTTTGGGCAGTTTCCCTCTGACATGTCACACAACACTGTCACTCTGCCAGCTTGGTCCCTACAAGCTTTGGGAATATGAGAGGAAGGAAGGAGAGGAGGCTGGCTGGGCACAGAATTCAGTGATGTTTCTGTACACCCTCCTCCTTCCCACAGAGAGAATAAATATCTTCATGGAAAACACTGCACAGACCTACACATCCTTCCTGAGGGAACATGAGTCAGGAATTGTGGGTGAACGTGGAGATGGGATTTGCCCCAGCAGGGAAATGATTTGCACAAGAGTGGGTTTGGGAGAAGTGTCCGAACCACTGCTCCAAACTTGTGCCTTGGTGGGGTTTGTGGTTCAGAGCAGCTTTCCTTGGATGCCTGGCAGGCAAAGCTGGCTCTGAAACCCTTCTAAAGAGAACAGAGAAAGTAAAAAGGGAAAATCAGAGGCCACAGGAAAATAAGGTTTGGGTGCTCAGTTAAGAAGATACTTAGTGTTTTGAATACAAACTTCTTGGCGGTGCTTTGACTCACCTGGATGTTGATGAGGTTGCCTTGCAGTTTACCTAAGCAACTCTTTCTATATTATTCAACATATAATAAAAAAAAAAAAAAAGAAACATTATTAATTATCTACCTAAAAATGCAATGGTGCTTTCCCCCCCCTCATTTCTTAAAAAATAAATGGCTTGTCTGCAGGGAATCCTGCTTGCTAAATTGTAAGGTAGTTTGTAGCCAAGCAGCAGGTCACTGATCACTGAACACAGATTCTTCCTCTGCCTGTTTTTCCAAGGGAGTGGTATTATCTTAAGGATATTTGTCTAAATGGTGTGCTTTGTTTTGGCATTACATCTTGCAAGCAGGCAGCAACATTATTCTCAGCGTTGGTGCAAACCTTACCCCATGATGTATTTGTCTCTGCTTGGAGAGACCACATTTTCCTGGAGAAACAGGAAACAGTGGGCCAGCAAGGACTCATTTTGTGGTTAAATCACTGGTGGCTTTTCCTCCAAATCCCTCGGCAAACGTGGCTTGGCTCAGCTCAGCTCAGAGGCTGAATCAGTGCAGAATGCCTGAGCTCTTACAGAAGACTAAATATACCAATATATTTTTAACCTTGGAGCCCTTTGCCACACTGAGGGGTTGAACCACTGGAAGATGTTTTTTCACCTCCCAGATATTGTTTTCACTTAGGTGGCTGTGGTAGCTCTTAGATAAGTGGAGTGCAATACCTCGAGGCACATTGTGTGGTACCAAGTGCAGTGTGACAGTGTGACTAATGTGCATCCACAATTAAATAAAGTTCCTGGAGATCTAGTTTTTCATGTGATAGTGCCAAGACGTTTCAAAGACTTTGATGTTGACAGTTGCAGTAATTGCACTGGATCCATTCTGGTGTTCTGATAAATTAGGTTTCCTGAATTTGCCTTAGCAGAGGTGCAGCCTCCCATTTTAACCCTGTGGTCTGTAATCTACTGAATTTTGATCTACTAAGTATCAGATTTAAATTGGGATTTTTTTTTTTTTTTTTTCTGACTAGAGTACTTGCAGGTATGTAGTACACTTCATTACTGATTCTTCACATGTCTCATTTCATACCTACCTGAGAATGAAGAAGGCTTACCAAAAAAAAAGGGGGGGGGAAGCTACAGACAGGAATTTAAATGAAAATTAATTTATTTCCCATTGGAATTCAGAAAGTAAGGATTATCCATTTCCTTTGCTTTTACACCTCTTCTGAGTGGGTGTGCTGCTGGGCGATTTCCCAGAAATCTCATTTCTACTTTCCTTTTCTCAATAGCCTTGAGCCCCTGGGAAAGCTGGGGACCAAAAGTAAGGAGAAAAAATACAAGAAAAAGGGTCATAATAATAACAAAATAGAAACAATTGCTGATTTCTGGAATATTTTTATGGCATTTAAAAAAAAATAACCCAAATTTTTCAGAGGTCTCTGGATCTGAATGCTGAAGCAGCAGGTGTGATTCATCCCTGCCCTGCTGCTCTTGCAGCTGTGAAAAGCAGGATCAAAATGCTGCCAGATCAACAGATGAGCCTTTATTCTTAGAAGGGATAGGTTTTAAAAACAGGAGCCAAGATATTTTAGCACTTTTAGTCCCTTCCTTGGATGAGATGGTATTAAGTGACTGCAGTTAAGATGAGCTTTACTAAAACTCAAGGGGTTCAGTAGATTCAGGGAAATGGGGATTAGATTTGCCACGTGTGCAGTAGGTTGGAATGTATTCATGTAAATAACTAAAAAAAAAAGAAAAAAAGTTGACTGAGGAGAAAGCTGGCTGTATTTGCATTTAAAGAGCTCTCTCCTAAACAAATGGAACCGATGTTTGTGCAAGTTCTTGTGCTGCTGTGCAAGGCCTTGCTGAGAAGATAAGAGAATTGTGCTTTTGTGGTAGAGCACAACAAGTCACACACAGGGAGCCAGAGTTTAATCCCAGCCTGGCTCACCCTGCCGTGTGGGCTCCCTTTCTAATCCACTGGTGTAGCATTGTTTCTTTGTGATGGGGATAAATGCATGGCATTAATTTTTTAGCTTCTAGCTAAATTTTGCACTGTCAATGAACCATCTTATTTCATAACAGTGCAGCCTCTTTGTGATAGCTGCCAGCTGAGGTCCTGTGATTGATGCTATTAAGTCATGTAATATACTGCCTTCTGTTGTCAAAATGTATTTTTATTATTGTCAGCATTTTAATGTTTCTAGGCAGAGTTTTAAATAACTGATGCAGTAAAAGAAGCTTTTGGTTGAGAAATATGGTGCCCCGTGGTTGGCAGGAAGGGGATGTGACTGAAACATATTTATGACTTCGAAATGACAACTTCTGAGATGACAAATCTTTGCAGAAAATTGCTGTTATTTAGTTTTTTAATTGGAATTCTGGGAACATTCTTCGTACTCTTTTGAGCACCACCTGCTAATGAAAAAGCAGTAGCCAGTGAAGAATGAAATTAATTGTTAGTCTTTTCTTAAGATTCAGATCGCTTTTGGTAAAACCATGAAAAAGAAATTAATGGGAAAGCCAAAAAGACAAATCTCTAGACTATGACCAGAATTTATATTCTCCTTTTTACCCTTTCCTGCAAATGGAGCATCTGGTTCCAGCTTAAGGTAATTCAGAGTAGCACCAGTCTTTGAGCCCAGATGTTGAGGTAGGGGCTCTTGTGTGTCCCTCTCCTTGTGGGGCCACAGGAGTCTCCAGCTGGGTGAGCTGGAAGAGTGATGTTCACCATGTTACAGAGGTGCAAAGGAGCACTTTGGGCTTTCCTTCTGCTGCTCAGCTCTGATCTGGTCATAGCTAATTGTGAAACCAGAAGCTGTCTTGATTTTTCAGCTTTCTTCCCCCCACAGCCCTCAGCTGCTTTGCTTTGCTCTTCCAAGGCAGCCCCTTTGGCACTGTGCAAGCCAGACTTTCTCTGTGGCTAACTTTGCCCCAGGGACCTCTAATTCTTTGTAAACTCCTGATCCACGCTCCTGCCTGGGGTCCTGGGAGAGTGGCAGGAGGACAGGAAAGCAGATAGAGCTGCAATAGGTGTGGTGTGTGAGAGCTGCTGGGGAGCAGGGCAGGTCCCACAGCTCATGTTCCTCTAGGGGCTTGCAGGGAAGGAGAGGGCCCTGGAGGAAAAGGTGGCAAAGAAGCACTCTTCACTTGGAGAATTTTAAAAATCATGAGGTAGATGAACCTGAGGCAAATAAATATTTGAAAAAAAAGATTTAGATACTTTTTTTTTCCTGCTGGTGAAATTGTCATGGGCATCTTCTGATCTTTTCATGTTCTGCATCCACGCTGTAACTCCTTACTGTACCCACAGCTTTAGTTCATGGCTCACCCATGAAGTCACTAGCTTTCTGTGCCAGTGTCCTGATTGATGTCAGAAAGGCAGCAACCTTTGGATGGAATTTTCTGCCCATGAGAGTGGTGTGTCACCTCTGTGTTTGCACTCACCATTCCCGAGGTTCTTTCCTGACATCCAGGCCAGTAAACCTCGACAGTGAGGAAGAGCATGTGTTGAAAGAGTACCTGAAGTGCCATCAGTCTGACTTGAGAAATTCACTGATGCTCTGCCCTGGTTTCTGCAATATGTCACATGTCAGGAAGGTTATGGGAAGAAGCTTTCACCTTCTGCATCTGATCTTCCTGGAGCAAAGCCTTGGATGGTCAGGGTTACTTTTTCATGGCATCAGGTACTTGGATCTTAATGCTGATCCTTTCACTAATTAAACACTTAACTGAGTAAAATGAGTAATAAATAGCTGCGTGACCTGAAAGTTTTAGCACCTTCTTCCTTCGTGCCTTTTCTCTTTGTATATCTTTATTTAATTTTTAAGAAATATCCCGTGTTCTTTAGTTTCCCCTGGTTATTCCTACCTCATTTGAATGAGCTCATTTAAATAACAGTACCAGTATAGAACAGATTAATGGAAAACCTTCTTAAATACTATATAGTGCATGTGTTTGACAGTGTGGCAGTAAAGCTCCTCAAATCCTGGTTAGGCTGAGGGCTTTAAAATCCAGATATTCAGTTATACTGACATGAATGCAAAATGTTTCCACAGTGTGTGTACAGAGGAAAAGCCTGTCTGAGGATGGCATCGTCTTTCTCTTTTTGTTAGAAGTGACTATGCATGTCCCTAAAGATTAACTGAGTGGCTGGAAAGAAATTAGGGTCTGCTTTTGTTGGAGGCTGTTTTTAGAAATAGCTCCCAGAAATTTTTGGAGAACAGAACCTTCTGAAACTTTAGCAAAAAGAGCAGCAATCAAGTGACAAGAAATATCCTGGCAGTACCCAAAGTGGGTCACCGAGATGGGCTTTTTGGGGGGTTAGTTCTGAGTTAAGCTAGAAGTTAGGTTAAAAGTTAAGCTAGAAGTTCAGCTGGGGATCCAGGGGGGAAGATTTTCAGTTTTTGTCCTACCAGAGCCATGTTTGCCATTCAGTGAGATGCAGTGGGATGGAGCATGTGAGTTCCATGAGCAAGCACAGCAGAAGGCAGCCAAGAAGCTCATATTACTGTGGAGGGAAAAATGCATCTTATTTGGTTTTGTTTTGAACTTTTCAAAGGGAATCTTTTACTTACTGTCTATTCAAAAGCCTCAAATCTCTCTCCCGTACCTTGGAGATTTAAATTAGGAGACCCACCAACTTGTGCAGTGCTTTTCACCATCTGGAAATGGCATCATCTTTTCTTTCTAATAATGCCCTTTCTTCCAGGCAGTGTCTTATTTTTGAGAAACCAGCTGGTCACTGGGTAATCGTTAACCATTTGCAATTAAAAGTGACTTCAGCTATTAGTTGAATATTGGCCCTGTAGCAGTGGTCCTGCTTTTTTCAGTGGTTTTTTTAGGGCTCCTGTCATTTCACAGGGAAGATGTTGTCTGATGATTTGACAGAAAATGCTAATGCCTTTATTTCAGGGAGAAGAATCAGCTTTTTCACACCACATCACTGATTAGTTGTGACATTTTTTTGTGCTTGGGCAGCCAGTGCAAGCACAGAGCTACTGCCTTTGGGTGCATCCACCTGCTTTATCCCTGTGTTTGGCCCTTCCCGAATTTTGGGTTTGCTGCTTGGATACCTGGGAATTAAAATTGCAAACAATTCAGACAGATCCATCACTTTTGCAGGAAATAGGTGAGGAGCAGGTGCAGGCACCTTGTCCTGATGGTGGTTTGAGTGTTTATTGCTCCCAGGGGAGCTCCCTGGAGCTGGGCTGGGAGCTAAAGTAACTCTGCAGCGTTTCTGGGAACCCCACAGTTTGCCAATGTTCCTAGCGATTTTTCAGATTTAAAAGCAATTCTCTGATATTTGCATCTGTGCAATGTTTCTTCTGGATTTTGGACTGAAAAGTGAGATTTCACAGGGCAGTTTTTTAACATTTTTGTCACCAATGTCCAGGCTCACCCTTGCTGCTTTTAGCCTCTTGTCCTCTGTCCGTGAGTGTGGTTATTTCTTTTGTTTTGAACAGTACAGATACATTTTTGCATTTGTTTCCAAGAGGTGAGAAAGAGGAATGACTCAACGTATTGTTATAAACCTGAGCTTTTGACACTTTTATGCAGCAAAGACCCTGAAAATAAAGACTAATGGGCTGTGCACAGTGAAAGTCATAGAAAATAGAAATAACTTTTAAACAGCTTCATGATAGTTTCTAGCCTGAGCCAAGTCTTTGTTTACTGTAGAACAGACAGGGAGCTTCAGAATTAATTAGTTTATATGCATAGTTCATTAATGTGTTATGGATATTGCACTTTGTGTTGAATACCTACAGCAGGTCACAGCAAAGTTGCAGGTTGATTTGTTGTTCAGGAGAATTTACTTGCTGCCTGTCATCCTGACTGGACCTCAGGATGTTCTCTGACTGCTTCCTGGAAGCTGAAAGTTTGCTCCACAGGAAAGTGTTTTTCCCTTTTTGACACTGGGCCTTTGCTACATTTGTAAATGGTAGGAATCAAAGGGCAGTATTGAACTAAAAAAAAAAAAAAAACAAATCAGATTTTTTCAAAATGGGATTGCCTTTAAATTGATAATTTCCAAATAGTCTGTATGTAAGGAAGAACAAGGTGTTGTATATAAGACTTTTTCCTTAGTTTCTGTCCTTTTTAAGTGGGGAGGGAGGAAAATCACAAGGCCTTATAAAGCAGCTTTCTGTGCTGTCCCTTACCTTCAGTGCTGTCCATCCTGCTCCAGAATAGAGTTTTTCTAATCTATGAAAAGCCATGCATTTTATGGGGACTCTTTCCCAGCAACACCTTATGTTTACAGTCCCATTCATGGTCATAAGGAGGATTCCCCTCCAAAGAAGAATGTCCCAAAATTTGAACTCAGTATTTGTCTGTTGGGTCATTCATTTATTCAGTATTTTAACCTTTCTGCCTTTTGGGGCTGTGTAATAGACTGCACTTTTTTGGGTTCAGAAATCACATTGTATACCAGGATGGCTAAACAGTGGTTATTTGGGGCAAATCTTGAAATGAAAATAGAATTTGGATTTGATTATTTTGTTGAATTTTTTTTAAAAAACGGTATGTCATTTGCTCTTTTCACACCCTGTCTTCAGTATGACCTGAAAGCTTTCTAATCTAAAAATCAATATAATATTTTAATTTTTTTTTTAAGGGCAGAGACTTCTGTACTTTGAAAGCATTATCAGTGGGGCAATATTGAACTCTGTGCAGACAGAGAAAGCAGGACACTTCTGTGCGTGGCTGACATTTCTTTCCTGGTCTTCACCTCTTTATCCTTCATCACAGGCAGTGGAAAGAGCTGGGAAGCAGCAAAAGACATTGTGGGAACCTGGGTCCTTGTGCTGATGCTGTGAGCTTGGCACTTCTGAGATTGCATCTCTAAGGCAGGATTAACTTCTCTCCTGGTTATCTTGCTGGAACAGACCCCAGATAGGATCTGCCTCCAGGGCAAGCACCTGGAGGGCTGCCCAGGGCACAGCCTCCCTGCCTGCCCTTCATCTCCTGGCCTGAAACAGTCACTGGAAAGCTCACAGGGCTCGTGTGTGCGAGTGTTACCTCCACAAACGGAAACTCCGAAGTTCTGAAATAAGTTGTAATTAATAAGAATGAGGGTGCTAACCCTGGAGCTCAATTAGCAGCAGCAGTGGCTGCAGATGCTGGTGCTGCCAGCCTGTTTGTCACCTCCTCTCTGCTGAGCTGTGGCTCTTCTGGCAGCCCAGAGGGTGAGGAACACCTAGGAAAGTATGAATACACCTGCACATCCTTGTTTTGGTGTCCTGGTTTAGCCTCCTGCTGCTGCAGCCCCAGCTTGGGTCTCCCTTCCTGGGGGAGGTGTTGGCTGAGCTGCTCCTGGTCCAGAGGGTCTTCTCTGCTCCCGGGCTGTGGCCTCAAATGTTCCCTTGAAGATGTGCTTGGGTTGGTGAGCAGAAAGCTTTGTGGCTCAAGGGAACATTCACAATTGCTCAACAAGCATGTCAGAATATATTGTGTTATGTAATTTGGCCCACAGTTCAACCTTTTGGAAGCACTGTCGTTTCTTTAGGAAAGTTCAGCAAACAATAGTTGGTTTTTTTTTTTTTTATTATTTTAATTTTCCCTTTGGAGAATAATCTAAATGGCTTTTAGCAGGAGCTCTCTGCTGTCTCCTTTTGTGCTGACTTGGGGGGGGAGTTTAAATTCTGAAAGCTTTATTAAAGAAGTAGCTTCTAGTTAAGAAAATGCATATTTTTGTTGCATATAATAATAAAGCTGTACTATTACTATTATTATTACTATTACTGGCTGCTTAGTTACTGACAGTAGCAAAACTGCCACATGCTTCCTGTATTTTGCTGCCAGACTCCAGAGTCTGAGAAGATCAGAATTTGCAATCCAAACTCTTCTCACTCTTTTTGAGAATTTGGTGCCACCATTTCAGTCTATCTTAGCTCTGGAAATTTAAAATAAGTAAATAACTTTAACCAGTCCTGTGAAAATGTCATATGCTTTAAAATCATGTCATTTAAAACAGTTTATTGTTCTTTTTTCCCCACAATTTCAAGAATTCTGAATTTTCATGTAAAGAATGAAAAACCACTAACACAGTTTGTTTTACTTAAGATTTTTTAAGGGTGTTTCTTTTGTTTGTCCCATAAAAAGCCTCTCAAATATTGTAAAACTCAAGGTAAAAGCGGGAGAACTGGCAGCTTTGCTGTTTTATGTTCCCAAATGACCTTGAATTTTTTTTCGCTATGTTTTTCATGAAATCATTAATGCTCATGCTAGCAGTGTCTACAGCAACTTTCCTGAATAAACACTATTCCTTTGCAAAGGTTTGTGCAAATATCTATTTACAAATAAATAGGGAAACAGCATGCTAAAGGAGGCTGTCAGGCTCACAAAGGTATTGATCCTAAAAATGTTGCTGGAAAAGCACTAAAAATTAATTCAAATAATAACAAATGCATCAAATAATAACAAATATATAAATGTACATACACATCATTTATTCACTTCAATCCTGTGAAAAACCAGATCAGCTCAGGCAGAAATGGTCACAGGGATGATCAGCAGGCTCAGGGACAGAACCCCAGAGCAGGTTCTTGCAGGAAATCAGGACTCCTGGACAACTAACCAATATGATTAAGCAGAAGCTGGTTATTGCCTACATTATGCACTATTTGTACATTCTAGAACTCCTGCACACACTGATCACACATTTCCTCATTGGTGCCTCTGTCTTGCCCATGGCTTCTGCATGCACTTCTCAGAGTGTGTGACTTCACTGCCCTCTTTTATCCACTTCTTGTGCTCTTGGCATTCTGTTTCTCAACCTCTTCTTTCTTAATTTAGCACAATTTATGTCTTAGTAACCTTGATGCACTCCGGAGGGCTCTGATAGGAATACCTACAAGCGGTTTGGCTGAGGCACAACGTGGCCCGAGTTGTTCAAACGCATTGCTACAGGTTGTGGTTTCTGTGTGATTTCCTGCAGTTACCCCGTGGCACAGCGTGGTGATGAACCCTCCTCTCTTGCACTCTCATTTCCTAAGGATCCAGCTGAGCATCTGCTCTGAATCCAACATGCAGATGATGCTGCTGGGATCACTGCTGGCAGAGCTGTCCCCTCTGCCACCAGAGCGTGGTTTTCTCACCCTGGCTGATCCATTGTCTCTTGCACTGCTCTTCACCTCCCTCCCGCTGCTGGAGTGGATTAAAGCCTCCCAGCAGAGCCTTCTGGGTGGAACAGGGGACACTTTGGAGCCCCAGGCCAGGCTGGCACTCGGGACGAGTCACACCAGCCTGTGGCTTCCTGGAGCAGGGCTGGTGACAGTCGTGGAGCTCCCGAATCCATGCAGCTGACTTTGGGCTGGGCAAGCCGGCCAGGCAGGCCATGCCAAAAGCATTTTGGCAAAAAGTGCACTTTCCCTGCAGCCCTGGATTTTAATTGATAGCCAAGAGGTTGTCCTCAATGTGCTGCTGGAGCGTTGGAATCCAAAGGGAACTTTGTGAGGGCAAGGAAAGTTCACCACTATCCCAAACAGAAAATTTCTGCTTTGGTTTTCATCTGAAAAAGCACATGGCAGTGCAATTGAAATGACCAAATATTGTGCCCTGATGTTTTTCTATTATTTGTTGTGAAGTCCAAACTTTTGTTTGTTGAGAAGGAAACCTTGTGCAATGTGGTACCTCCTCACAGATTTTCCGTCACAGTAAAGCTGCTTCATTTCAACAGAATTCTGATGGTATCAGGACAAAATATTTTTTCCTGGTTTCCTGGTTGTCAAAAAGAAATCAATAATAGTTTTCAGTTATAATTTTCTAAGATCACTGGAAAAAGGGCTTTTTTTTTGGATGCAATGGTGCTTTTTTATTGTCTGGCTCTTGTAGACATTGACTGATAAAAACCTCCATTGACCCTAAAACCTCCATCTTGATATATATATATATATATATATATTACTACATTACTATATTCTAAAACCTTAAACTCTAAGTTTTCCACTGTGTGATATTACACACTTCTATTCAAACTCCACACCCACAGTCCCAGTTTTATCATTCAATTTTGCAAGCCTTCTCCACAGCCTCAGGTCAAATGCAGTGTTCTCTTGAGGGTCTGTGCCTTTTGACACTGAGAGTCTAAAATTCTCAGCATCCAAGATTGCAGCAGCTAGGATGTAAATATTCTCAGCTGTTGGTAAAATAATCTGGGTTTAATTCCATCAGGACAGAATTTTGGGTTTGGAAAGTCAAGATCTAATCTGGGAAAAATTACAGCTGAAACAAATGTGAGAAGGTGTGTGTTGAACCACTTAACTTTTCCTAGAATCTGCTTGAAAAAATGGATATTAATGAGAACCCATGAAGAACAGGATTTAGTTTTCTGGTTTCTTTATATGTTTGCTCTTTTGCAGTTTTCTCTGGCTCTCCACTCTCCATTCCTGCTGTAGCAGCTGTGGGTTTGGCAGCTGCCAAAAACACCTTTGTTATCCCTTCCAGTATGATCCTGGTGGTCCCTCTAGGAATATTTTTTGGAGGATGAACACAAAGCTCACTGACCAGACGAGCAGGAACGGCTCAGCCTGTGGGAACCAGGGCTCAGGACACGTGTCTTGTAGGTTGGCTTGTCGTCAGGGCTAGAAAACACTTACATATTGATTGTTTTGCAAAAGGTGTGTAATTACGCTGCAAAGGCCTGTGGAATAATGCCAAAGTGAGATGTATGGGATACACAGGTTGTGATGTAATGATCTCATCAATGTATAATTGGAATAACATATGATGAAGGCATAGATTTTGCCATTCTGCACAGTGAGCAAGATTTTAATATGCTACATAGCTATTTTTATAAATGCTTTGCTGAGCATTTGTATTTTCGTTGGTAGTGTATTTCACATCCTTTGGCTCATGAAATCTATATTTTTGTGCCATTTCTCCAGTTGTAAACTCTTAATGAATAATGAAAAAAAAGATAGCATTAGGAAAACTCTGAAGTGGTGCTATCATCATAAAAGTGTAGGCTTAATGCTCTTCAATGGAAGTAAATTGCAGAACCCTATGATTAGGGTGTGCATTTTTTCACTGGTGTAACAGAGATTACTGTTAATTTCTGTTAATTCTTTTAATTTTCTTATTGTATCCCATACCAGTCATATCTGACCTTTGGGCACTCAATCTCTTGTGGTAAAACAATAATAAATGTGAAGCATTGTACTTTTGAGAAGAAAAAAAAAATAGCTTTTTTTGGTATGTTAGTGGCGTTGTTTTAAAGAGGTGCAGCCCTGGGATAGCCCCATCTGGTACTGGATAAGGTGGGGTGAAGTGCTAAAGAGTCTCTCAGCAATACTTGTAGGTGGGTTGTTGTTCTTCTAGAATCCTAGAATCATGAAGGCTGACCCGTGAGATCATTGAGTCCAACCTTTGGCCAAACATCACTATGCCAACTAAACTAAAAAAATAGCCTCAAGTCTTTTCTTGAACACTTCCAGGGATGGTGACTCCACCACCTCCCTGGGAAGCCCTTTCCAATGCTGGACAATCCTTTCTGTGAAGAAATTCCTGCTGATGTCCAACCTGAACCTCCCCTGGTGCAGCTTGAGGCCGTGTCCTCCCATCCTGTCACTGGTTCCCCAGGAGGAGAGGCCGATCCCCAGCTGGCTCCAGCCCCCTGTCAGGCAGTTCTAGAGTGGTAAGGTCTCCCCTGAGCCTCCTCTTCTCCAGGCTGAACACCCCCAGCTCCCTCAACTGCTTCTCACAGGGCTTTTACCCTCCAGACCCTCCCAGCTCCACTGCCCTTCTCTGGATCCGCTCCAGCCCCTCAATGTCCTTCTGGAACTGAGGGACCCCAGAACTGGACACAGCACTGGAGGTGTGGCTTCACCAGTGCCCAGTGCAGGGGACAGCCACTGTCCTGCTCCTGCTGGATGTTTCTGATCCACACCAGGTGCCACTGGTCTCCTTGCCCACCTGGCTCATGTTCAGCTGCTGTTGACCAGCACTCCCAGCTCCTTTTCCCTGGGCCACTTTCCAGTCACTCCTGCCCCGGCCTGCAGCACTCCATGGGGTTGTTGTGACTCAAGCACAGGACCCGGCACTTCACCTTTCTGAACCTCATCCTGTTGGCCTCGCCTCATCCCTCCAGCCTGTCCAGATCCCTCTGCAGAGGCCTTCCCACCCTCCAGCAGTTCAACACTCCAGCCCAACTTAATGTTGCCTGTGAACTTCTCGAGGATCCCCTTGATCCCCTCACCCAGATCACCAATGAGGATAATAAACAAGGTTGGCCCTGACACTGATCCCTAATGACTGTCCCCAGCTGGATGTGGCACCATACCCACCGCTCTCTGGGCCCAGCCGTCCAGCCAGTTCTTAACCAGCAAAGAGTGCACATGTCCAAGGCATGGCCTGCCAGCTTTTCCAGGAGAGTGTTTGGCAGACATTATCAAAGGCTTTGCTGAAGTGTTTGTTTGCAAGTAATTGTATTTCTCACAGTCTGATTTTTTTTATAAGGTGTCTTTGGCGTTACCCTCCCTTAGGGCTGATTGATTTAGAGCTGTATAAAATCCAGATTGCTTATGTAATACAATGTTTGGATTTCTGCTGTGCTTTGTGTGGCTACAATTAGTCTTATATAGGTATTATTTTATTCCTAAAATTTAGCCTTTACAGTACTTAATAGCAGTTGGGGATTTTTTTTTGTCTTTTTTTTTTCCCCTCAAAAATGAATAATTAAAGCAACTTGATTGGAAAATTGAAATTCTGTCTTCAGTATGCTGAAGGTTATGAAAAGATACATACTTGACATATAATGGGGAAGATGCCTTTGTCAGTCATGCAATAAAATTTCTGAGTGTGCTCTTTATCAGATCCACTTTTAAATGTTATCAGTCCAGGTGATCTGTAAGTAATGCAACCAAAGTTGAGACAACAAAAATCTTCTGTTGTTGAAGATGCCTTTGAGCTGATATTTTTTATTGACTCAGAAGTGGCAGAAGGACATTGTTAGAGTGATGAAGGGTGATGAAAGTGATGAAAGACCTTGAGGGCAAGATGTGGAGGAAGTGACTGAAGTCCCTTGGTTTGCTCAGCTTGGAGAAGAGAAGGTGAGGGGTGCCCTCATGGCAACATACACCTTCCTCATGGGGACCCTCACTATTAAAGGGGAGAGGTGCGGGTCCTTTAGGTGTGCACAAAAGTGCTCAGAAATGTAGAAAACATGGTTTTCTCCAAACTGGACTGATTTTTAACTTCCTGCTCTGGCATATTGGAAATATTCCTCATCATTGCTAATGGAAAGATCCCTCATCAGTGATGGCGGTTGTAATGAGGTTACTGCTAGATGGATTTTGGGATGTTTGGAGGTGGTGGTTCATCAGCAGGCTGAGATATGAAAGAATAACAGGTAATCTAGAGGCAGGAGAAGCAGCTACTGGTGTGAACCAGCAGTGGCTCAGTGCTCAATGCATGCTCTGGGGAGATCTCATTGTGGCTTTCCTGTTGATTTGAATTGGTTGTCTCCTCCTTCATCAAGTGTGTTCAGCTGTTGATAGATGTAGAAGTGAAATGTTTTCCTGCCTGCCCTTTTTTCCATGATGCAGTACTGCTTTGCACAGTTTTTGACAGGGAGCTGATGCTGTCCTAGCAATTCTCAAGCACAGAGTATGTCCTTCAGTTTAAACTCCATGTATTGTGTCTGGTTACTACCAGGATGCTGAATTTACAGCAGTTTGAAACAGATGCTGACAGTCCATATCTCTCCATAGGCATAGAATAAAAGAGAATCTGCTGCAGTGGAATGCCAGCATCATACATAGGTTGCAGCATATTGTATAATTTTCTTAATGCTTCAATAACTTGGGAGCTTGACTTCCCATTAATGGGCATGAACAGAGAAATTGGAAGTTGGTAGGGAATGGAAGGAACAAGAATTGAAGGACTGGAATAAAGAAGTGGCTAGAGGGTATTTTTATTCTGTGTTTTATCTTCTTTGCAATATTTGAACTTTTCTTCGCTTCTTGTCAATATGAGGTAACATCAATGCTTTTTCCAGGCTTATGTTGTCTCTCTGCTTGTAATCATTCTCATTAAACCAACGTGTGAAGAAATGTGTGAAGAATGGTGCAGTCTGTGAGAGGATTCATGCTGACAGGTTTTGCTGTTTTGGAAAAGTAGAAGACATTGACTAGCTGAAGTCCCCTTTAGGACTTGTGCTAGATTAGTTCTAGGACTAAGTGCTAAAAGAAATCCCACACGAAGGCTTTGCAGTCACTTTTCAGTTCTGAGGTGAAACAAGGTGCAACAGGTTGGGTAATGATGACTTCAGCAGCAGAGATATTTAAGCTGCAGGTAGCCTAAAGTCTGGTTTTGCAAAGCAAATCAGCTAGTTCTTAATTTCAGGCACATGTTTGAATCTATTCTAGCTGAGCAAAATTCATCTCATCTTCTTTCCTACCCTCTGTTAAAAATCTGCCAGACTCACAAGGAAGGAAAAGCCATCAAAACAGTCTAGAACACAGTGTGCCTTCCAGCATAGGGTGGAGCATGTAGAGTGTCAGACACCAGGCCACACCACTCTCCAGTCCCCTGATGACACAGCAGCAGCCAAGGCCCAAGTACAAAAGTGTCCTTTCTGTGCTGCAAACCTCTCCTGGTGGGTCCAGTTCCCTGGTGGACTCTGCAGCCTCCTGTCCAGCTTGCTGACCTTCTGGAGTAGGTCCATAAAAGTGAATTGGGCTCATTATTCTCCTGCTTGTCTCTCCTTGCCATATGTAGCCCTGTGTCTGCCTCCCTTTGCTTTTCTCCAGATTGCTTGTGTGCAAGTTAACCTGTGTCAGGTGAAAGGTCTGGGTACTTCTTTGGTTGCTTGGAGGGCAGAGCTCTGTTCCAGCCCATCCTGGAGCTGCTTCCCTAAGCCAAATTGCTTCTGGAGACTGTAATTATTCTTGCATCTTAGTGAAGGAGATAGGAATGGCTGTTTTTCACCATGGCTTAGTAAAACTCTTAAATAGAGGGATAAAATGGAATGGAAGATCTCCCATAGGTTTTGGTTTACTGTTTTGGTTTTCTTGGTGTTTGTGTGTGTGGTTTTGGTTTGGTGTTTTTGGTTTTTTTTTTTTTTTTTTTTTTTTTTTTTTTTTTTTTTTTTTTTTTTTTTTAATTTTTTTTTTTAATTTTATTTTTTGGAGAGAGAAAATGCTGACCATAATTCTAGCACATTCCTGTGAGATTCACACGGTAGCCTGAAGGAGCTGGTCTAATCATCTGCTGTGGGCTGTGCATATGGAGGATGGGTGGTGTAGAAACCTGGGAGGAAAGAAAACTGTAAAAAGAAAGAAGCTTAGATTTAAACAAATAGGTGCAATGTGACCCATTCTCCTCCCTTGTGCTGTAAAGTGTCCCACTGCTGGCTCCTGTCCGTGTGGGCTGATCCCAGCCTGTGCTGTTGGCTCTGCTGACCCTTGGGTTCATGGGTGGCTGGAGCCAGTGTCCAGCCCATTTTATGTGTCTCAAGATCTGCTCTGCTTGCTTTTCCACACCTTTATGCTGGGTTATTCACGGGGCTGTGGAGGAGGTTGGCGTCCCCTGTGTCTGATCCAGATGTGCTGCAGCTGGAGGGCAGGATTTAGCTCCATGTTTTCCCTCTGCTTGGCTGTGCAAGGGGACACAGATTGGCATGGTACCAAGTGCCAGGACTGAGGTTTGATCCATTGTCTTGACGTGGGGGAAAGGAAAAAGAAACCCCACCACCTTAAATTTTACCCTTGAGTGAATCTTAATCTTTAAATTAGTACAAATGGGAGTGTTTCCATTCTGTGATTTTTGGGATAACTGTAATCATTTCAAGAAAACAAAGCCTAGGAACATTGTGGTGTTGAATGCAGAGTAAACTGGTGTTTGAAATGATGTGTTGTGCATCTGCACATGTCAAAAAAAGAGTTTAATGTCCTAATTTGTTTTGGATCTTGCCCCCCTCTCCTCTTGTTCATCCCTGTTTTATTTTCTTCCTTTTGTGTCTGTAATTGCGCGCTTTATTGGAGCTGGCAGGATGAGCACCTCCAGATGCATCCTGCAGGAACACAGCCAGTGCTGACTATTCCCATGTCAGACTGCATGCCAAGGCAGTGAAGCTGGCTTGCCAAAACCCATACCCTTTCTGCACTGCTTCTAAACCCATCTTCTCACAGTATTTTGACACAGGGTGACTCATGATAACCTCAAGAATTGTCCCAGGCTTAAGGATGTGTCTTTTAGTATGTTGAGACATCCCTGGTAAAAGTAGGATTTTGGAATAGCATGGCCAAAATGCCATGCTATTCCATGTTCTCATTCTTCTGTCAGATGAAACGAGTTGAAGGGTTTGAAATGTATTGTGTTGAACCTTTCACAGGGTTTCATGTTTGGGGCTTTTTTTTTTGGTAAACTTTCTCTGAATTTTTATGCACTCTGAAAACAATAAAAAAAATCAAATGTTTTTCCAAATATAATGCATTTTGTGTTGGGATTTGTAGCAACAAGATAACAACTCTTCGTTTTGGGGAAGAATATACTCATTTTACTTATTATTTTACAGGTGTCAGGCAACAGCATGTCAATGATGCTCCTTCTACAGGATCTTTTCCTAACTGGAGATCTATACTATCACCAACACGGCCTTCCACAGAAACCAAGACTCCCTCAGTAGCTGATCTTTCTCTGGGACAGACTTTGGAGAACGCAGACTTGCTTCAGATGATCAAAACAACGCTGACTGGCGCCCGTGCCAGGACTTTGGATCAGATGCACCTGTCACCCTCCCTCTACCAAGGCAGTGGGAGCAGTGCACCCCAGGAACCCGCTGAGGTTTCAGCCGAGTCGCCTCTGAGGCCGTCCTCTCAAGATGCAGATGACACAGCTGCTCTAACAGGTTTGCCTCAGCTTGGTATGTTTGCCACACTGCCCACCACACCACCAGTGACACATTTGAGTACAGCTGTGCCATCCCAGCCAGTGCCATTAGAAAACACCCTCCATTTCCAGAGAAAGCACATCAGGATCAGGCATGCTTGACGCTGTTCCATCACCATCATCCTCCTCATTGGTAATCCAGTCACCTCATTCCATTAACTTTTCTAAACCAGCTGTACTGCCCATCCAAGTGCCTTTGTCTGCAGATCCTGAAGGTTTCTTCAGCACAGATTCAGCTAGCTCACAGGTTAGTGAAAGCAGGAATAGTGCTCTAAGCATGGTGCATTCCAGTGTGGTGAATCACAGAAGGGGTCCCAGCTTGTTTATGGGGGCCATGATTTTTATTGGATCAACAACAGTGCATTTCACAGAGTTAGTGGGAAAAGGGTTTCCTTTGGAAAGGACCTCTTTGTCATTTGTAGATTCTGATATTCTGGTCAAAAATGCATCAGTCTCCCCTGACAGTAATTTCCAAAAGTTTGTCACGGCTCCTTGATGAGATTATGTAAAATGTCTCTTCTGCTGGAGCAATTTAGGACAGCACTGACTGGCAGAATAAGTGGTACCACTCTTCTGTCATCATCAGTTTTTCAGGATAAAGCAGCGGTTCCTACATCAGTCTTCCGTGCTGTGGTACTCCACATGTAATACTGCCAATGACTCACCCTCAGTCTTTCACAGCACTAATTGCACTACAGCCTCTCACCCTGCACCTTTCATGTCATGATCCTCCAAGAGCTCAGCTGAGGTTTCCAGCTCAGCACAGAGCAAGTCCTCCCTTTCACTGCCAATATCACTTTTTCCAGATGCAAAGCACGCTCACAGTGCAGTGCTGCCAGTAGGAGAATTTAGAAGCAAAACAGATTTTCTCTTTAGAAATGCAGCACACTCCTCTCCAGCAAGCCCACGGTCTCCCTCGCTAACGCAGACAAACGAGGTGTTTACTGGGGCAGCACGCACAGCCAGTCCCAGGGCGGCAGCAGCCGGCCAGGGCAGGCTGCAGATCCCTCCCGCTGCTGCCTCTGAATTACAGCTTTGCAGAAACTGGACTGATGAAACTTAGCAGGCAAATAGCATGAGACTCCCAGCTGCTTCTGCCCTGTTCTCCCAAACCCTGGTGGCTTTCCTGTGGCAAGGACAGCTCAACAGCCTTTCACAAGAGGAGTGACAGCAAAGATGTCCGTGAACTTTACTGCTAATAATGTTCTGCATTATGGAACTCAGCTTTCCAAAGTTTCTCCAGGTATCCAAACCTGTCCACTCCTCACAGGATCAAGGATACTAGACAGTGTTTTGGAGATGGCCATGATGACTCTCTCTTGATCTAGCTGCAGTGCCATTAATTACTTCCACTGTATGCCTTCCAAAACCTGAACCAGCTACCACAAATACTTCTGCCACTACTGCTTTTGTGACCGCGCATCTTGCACCTGGAAACTTCAGATGTAACTGCAAATGAAGACAGAAAGATGAGAGTACCCACTCTTGTGACCCCACATGCAGAGTATTCATCTCCAAGAGCTTTAAATCATTTAACCTCTGCTCAGACTTTGTATTCAGTTGATAAAAAGCCACTCGCCTATGTCATGCCTCCAGCGTGGGGTACGTTGCCATCACTTGTTTCCATGACAACAGTGAGGGACAGCCACAGTTCTGGCCTCTTCCAGGATTTTGAATGCAGACTCTGAAAGCAATTTAGATCCTGTCAGCCTTCCTGAAGTTGTAACTTCAGCTTCTACGTGGACCAATAATGCATTGCTGTCTGCAGCTGGCATTAGTATTCCTTCGGTGAAAACTTTAGTCCAAATGGAAGGAAGGGAAGTTGCTCCAAGTACTTTTCCATTGGAAGATGAATACTATGCACCATACTCAGTAGTGGCAAGTCTGCAAAACAAAATTAATACAAATCAGCAGCCACTCTTCTCCACCCCTTCAGCAAACTATACATATACATCCTATAGTCAAAACATTTCAAATTTACCCTTTCCTAAAAAAATAACTTTTCACAGTTGGATGTAGATGGTCTTGCACTGAAAACATCTCCTGTTCAGTATTCATCCATTGCTACTGCATTGACCATACCTGACTCTCTGCAAAAAAAGCATGGAAATACGGCTGAAAACATTGCTGATTTCTTCTGTGTTGGAGAGGTTCCTATCAGTATACATAAGAAAGCACCTCTCCATTTACATGTGCCTCCTGTTAATGCTGCAGGTGCTCTCCCCAGCTCTCTAGAATCCCAAACAAGGGATGCTGGAAAGATTACTGACTGAAAACATTAGGCACAGCACCAGTGCTAGCTTTTCAGCTCACTGACAGCTTGACTACTTCAGCCCCAAACAGAAGCAGTGTCACCCTGAGCACACTGCCCTTCCCTGTAACCAAGCATTCTGGCTCAATTCTCTTGAATAGTTTTATCTGCAAATATTGTAAATCAAAGGCAACTCTGACGAGGGGAGACAGAGTGATACATCTGACTCCAACTTATCAGAAGGCTAATTAATTACTTTATTATACTATACTACATACATTGCATCTAAACTGAATTTGCCATGCACTTACTTTTGTTTGTAACTGTACAGAATTGTACTTATCATCTGACTCTCTCGCCACTGTCTCGTGACAGTCTGACACACACACATCTCCTGGCCCTGACAGGCTAAGGAAACAAAACATCCTCACTTTGGATAAACAATCCTCACATTGCATTCTACTTTGGCACAACACAGGCACAACAAGTGATAAGAATTGTGTTTTCCCTTTCTCTGATGTTCAGATAATGTGAATCTCAGAAATATTCTTGGGAAGAATTGTGCCTTGCTTTTCTCTGTGAAGAGAATATGGCAACATGAGAAGACACTGGTTCGGGGAATTTTCCAGATTTTGCAGACAACCAGTTGAGTCCCCTTGTTATTTGTTTATGGCTGATAAATATCCACCCATATTCAGTGAGGAGGAGTGGGACACAAATGCTACAAGTCAGTCTAGTTCCCAGTAACATATCTAATAATGCTGCCAAGGGCATCCCATTGCAAACCCCTACCACCAGTGCTCTGCAGTCAAGTCATCATAACTTCTGTCCATGCATCACCAACACAGGTAGAGTCTCCTTTTTTGTCAACAACCAACTTTACCCATTCTGTTCTTACAGTGTTATCTGGAGTATCTTCTGGTGCAATACCTACAGTAGAAACTTCAGAAGCAAAACCACTAACAAGAAAATCATCTCCAGCTTCACCAGTGCCAGCTTCTTCCTTCTTTTCTCTAGGCACTGAAAACACACCTTTGCCATCCGTGATGGCTCTAAGCACACCGATCCTGACACTAACAAAAAATAACACTGCCACAAAACTGACACCGGATCTGAGCTCAGTAGGAACACAGGCAGATTTTCCTTTTGCAACAAGAAACACGACTGCCTCACCTCTGGACATGCCAGCTCTGTTCATAACCCCCAAGAGCAGCACGGTCACAGCTTCCACACTCGCACCCACAGCCCACGTACCAAGGCAGATAGAAACAACAGTAACTGACACCCAGAAGTTCCCGAGCTCAGACATCAGCAAAAGGCCAACCCCATCCCCACTGACAATGACAGCAGCTTTGACATCTATTACAGCATCAGCGAAAACAACTAGGCTTCCCCCTCCTGCCGTGGAACTCAGCCCTGCTGCTCCCGACACCACGGCAGCAGCCGCTTTCGCTAACATGACGGCAGCTCCCTCCCTGGATTGCCGGCTCTCTGCCAACATGATGGTGAAAACAGGTACGTGCAGCCTCTGGCTTTGCTGAAGGGCTCTCCTGTGTCTGTGAGGTGTGAGAAACACACCCCAGAGTCCAGGAATGTGGGGCAGTAGTGATTGATCTGTGCTGACGAATCAGATGGGTTTGAGCAGGGCTGTTAGTTGGAAATGGGGTTGGCTTTACTTGTGGCTTGGGTTTTAACACGACTGTGTCAAATGAAGTGGTGAGATCAGGTGCTGTGGAGTTCAGGGGTCACTGCAGCACTGCCTGTGTGGAGGGACAGCCCTGTAAGCTGGGATGGTTTAGTGCTGTTTTGCAGTGAGGGGTCTGTGCTACTGGAGAGGACAGTGCAGTGACCTGCCTTGGTGCTCAGCCCTGTTTATGCACAAAAACCCAATTCTGTTCTAGTATGAACACCTAAATCTATCAGTACAGATCCGTTTGAAAATTTTGTTTAGCATTTAGAGTTGCACATTTCAAAATGGGAGGATTTTGAGGATTGTGAGCCACTTCTGGCTCTGGCTGTTTTTTTCATGGGCAGCTTCTCCTTAGCTGTAAGAACTCTGAACTAAAGGTGCCTGGAGAGGTACCTTGCCCAGGCTTCTCATGGACTCCTTGTGGCAGGACAGCACCAGAAGATGTGTGTGTCTGGGAGATCTCAGCAAAGAATAGGTACAGAAAAGAGTTTGTGACCTTGCATGATACATGCTACAGTGAAATAAGCAGCTTTTGGAGCTAATGTGTGTTTCTTAGCTGCTAAATATCCCCATCAATAGTGTGATGAGTACAACAGCTATTTCTAAAGATAGAGGTAGCTTGTGTACAGTATATGATTGAAAGTACTCAACACAGCTATAAAACTCTTTCTGCAAATTACAAGAGAAAAAGAAGGAGAGAGTGATAGATTTATTAAAGAAAGCATACAGGTGCTTTCTAAATAGAAAACAGTCGTAACAGTGGAGCAGCAGATTTCTTTTATGTAACTGTGACCATGAAGATGTGAAGCCTGCCTGTGCAGCTCTGGCTCAGTCCCCTGGGAATGCTGTGCCAGTCTGTCCTCAGGCAGCAACTGGCCTCACGCCTCCTTGGAGAGGCAGCATGGCAAAGACTTGTTGCTGCTAATGAAATTGCATTTATTAGACCTTGCTCTGGAAACATGGAAACAGTGGGCTATTGCCATGGGATGAATAGGGAGCTCAGGAGCTGCTGAGCCCCTGCAGTTCTTGTCTTTGGAGCTGCTGCTAATCCGAGCTGCTTTGAGGATCCCTGCACAGCCAGCCCAATGTAAAACAATTAAAGAGAGCAAACAAGAGCGTGGTGATGTCTCAAACCACCCTGTGGCCTTTTGTTGCTCCACAGTTCTCTTTCTGAACACAAGGAGGATGATGATCAGCAATGCCTTCAGGGAGAGTGTGAGAAAAGGCCTCAACCAAGTGCTGAGACAAGCTTTCAACCAGAATGTCAGTGCTCAGGTAAGTGTGCTTGGCTTTCCCTGCATGATTTCACTACAACAGCTCTCCCACCAAAGAACCACAGCTGCCTGCAGCTCCAGGTGTGTCCCTGGGTGCAGGAAGCCTCTTGGAGGGGAGCTCTGAGGTTTTCCTATGGAGAGCAGGCAGAGGTGGCACGCACGCTGGTCTCTAAAAATATAAGGAATACTCCAAAGTTTTTGCGGTTTATTTTATGAAGAAGAAGAGAGAAATGCAAACTTCTTTTTAGTGTGCTCTGGGAAACGACTACTGACAGCAGTTTCCTCTTCCCCTGCAGCTCAGGAGTGACTTCTGCTCAGGGGCAGCCGGGTGCTGCTGTGCTCAGCCTGGATCAATGGCAAGCATGGCTGGTAAATGGGATGTCACTGCTGTCAGTCCACTCCCTGCTCTGAAAACCCAGTACCTGACAGGTGCAATTTCACAGGAACAAGAATCCCAAGCAGGGAGAAAGCATGTTTTATTGAAAATAAATGGAGGTGATGTGTTCATCACTTTGCAGCTAAATTGCATGAACCTCTGCACTGCTGTGTGTGGGAGCAGGATTGGATGGGTTGCCAGGGCCCTTTTCCTTGGACATAGTTTCCTGTGCACTCAGGTTGGGGCTTGTGTGGGGTCCAAGCCTCTGGGAAGGAAAAAGTAATTTTTCTCAAAACAGAGGTTATCAAGTTGACTTTGGTCCTCGTGCTTTATTGCTGCAAGTGTGGAGGATGTCACTTGCTTTGGGAATTGTGTGCTCCTTGGCAGAAGCAATAAAAACTGACAAGTTTAGTCCCCTGCCTTTTTGCAAACTGAGGGAAGCTGCCTTTTCTAACAGAGGAAAATACAGAATTTTGAGGTAAAACTCAGCTCATGTTTTGACTCACGGTGTGTCCATTCTTGTGGTTTGACATTTCCACTCATATAGGTCCACTCATAGACTTAACCCTCTGGGACAGTACAGGAGAACAGGAGATAAGAGACAGCCCAATCAAATATTAGAAATCTTGTCTTTCAAAAATCTGTCTGCAAAACCTGCAATGACAGAAACATGCATAAAGTCAGGCATGGAGGAGGAGCTGGAAGCGCTCTGTGGTTTTCCATGCATATGTGAAATGTCCCAGTATCTGTGCATGGATGAAGGCCCAGCCTAACCTGGAGCTTTGCAGCTGTGGTAGCAGTTCTGCACTCCTTCATTTCGGGACCCATGCTGCATGGGCTGGGCCTAAAACTCTCTGAGCAGCTCTGCTGATACCGTGTCTGTCACTGTTGTACTGAGGATGGATGAATAAGGTGACACATAGACTTCACAGGCTCAGAAGGCAAAATGCTATTTTAATAAAAACCACACACTTTTTATAGACAGTTACAATGAAGGTGGACCTGATTGGTCCTCAATCAACATTCCTCACACCACTGGATAATCAGGCACACTGCCCTCTTGTAAATATCTTAGGAGAAAACAACACCAGCTGCAAAGATTAAGAATTGTTTTAATTCCTGCTCTGAACTTTCCCAAAACTTCACAGAGTAGTTCCTGGGCAAGCTTATCTGATTCTCTTCTCTGACCAGTTCTCAGCATCCACACCTTGTCTGATATGACACTAACTGACCCCATAGGGTTTATGGGGGATTACAGGATAAAAACCCTGCAAGGGACACATATTCAGGGTGAGAAACCCCATCAAACAGCTGTCACTGTCTAGTAAGAAATGACACGGAATCATCAGAAGGCTGAGTGGCATAAAGTTCCCATCTTTACTTCTTTTACACACTCTTTTATACACTGTTCTGATACAGGTGGACCTGATTGGTCATTCAATCAATACATTTCACCTGACTGGCTAATTAACAAGACACTAATTTATAAACAATCTTATGAGAATAACAAGAAAACAGCTGTTAGGAAAACAACACCTGCAGGTTGTTTTTAATAATTGGATAACATTGTTTCTCTTCAACTCCTTAAAGTCTCCCAGGCTGATTCTGGAAAAACTTAGCTAGTTTTCTCGCTCTCTGACCAGGCTGTCACATCCACAAACAGTGGCTATTGGTTTCTCTGGGTCTGGATTGAAGGCATTTGAGAGTTCATGTTCAGACTCAAATGTTTATTATTTCTTATCAGTAAAACAGTCTTACACCCATGAGTTCAGCAGCTTTTCATTAGCAAAGCACAAAATGGCCAACAATCTCTTGTTACATGGTCTTTTAAGACTAAACTATCCAATTAAGAACTGACACATAGATTATTTCCCCTTTCAACCCAATAACTAATCCCACAGAGCCTGCAATGTGGACTTTTCTGTCCAATTACAAAATGCCACCCAAACCCATGAAGAAGGAAGAAGAAGCATGAAGAAGAAACCCAGGACAACTCCCTCTGCCCTCCATCTTGATTCCACCCACAACATACTAAAAATCTCAAAACCTAAATTTCTCACCAAGTGATACACCTACACTACTCTCTATAATCTTTTGCACACTTTTGTGGATTCTGTTCTATTTTGAATTCTAGGAAAGTTTCTCCATGAATGAGGGTCAAAGTCAGTGCTCCCCTGGGGGTCAGGGCGCCCCAGAGCAGAGAGAGAAACATTCCTGGTGCCCTGGGTGAGAAAATAATAAAAAAACAAATTAAAAACCCATGCTGCCCTGTGTGTTTTAGGTTGAAATCCTGGAGCAGTCGAGTAACCTGACCGTAGGTTACTATGTCACGCGGGGCAGGCTGGTTTTCACGCCGGCTGCAGTCGCCGAGAAGCTGCTCGCCTACGGCCTCGGCAACGCCACGGCGGACATGAAGCAGCACGTGCCACACCTGCAGGCCCTGGTGGCCCTGGCCCTGCCCTGGCAGCCCCTGCCCGCCTACCACTTCCAGCTGAAGACGGGTGAGCGAGGGGTGCCTGCCTGGGCCGGCCGTGTGTCCGTGCACCGCTGCCCAGGGCTCTCTGCGGTGGCAGCAGCACGGGCTCTGCTCTGCGTTCAGGTGTCCTGTGGGCACTGCTGTGAGGGTGATGCCTTAGGGTTTCAGCTTTTCTATTTTTCATATATTTGTTGCCCTGAAATTCTTTAGTGTATAACTCTGAACTCCATATAAAGTGTTAGCTGCTGTTCTCCCAGTTTGCTGAGGCAGAACAATTCCTCTCCAGGCCTGGGAATCAAGGACACCTCACTGCCTCAGGCCTCGAGAGATGAAAAGTGAGTTGGGGGCAGCAAACTTGGGGTAATGACTTCATTACCTGAAGCTGTAATTGGAGGATTAACCCCCAATATACAAATGGACCAAGCTTATAAATCCCATGAAACCCATGTTATTAAACCCAGGTGTGAAACCCATGACCTGTCATCCATTTTTTTGGGTGTAGCCCCTGGATGGGCTTTGTCTGCCTGAAATGTACCTGAAGGCCCTTGGATATATACAACTGCATTTTTTTTCCTTAATTTTGTCTGGCCTCCATTTTTAGGTAATCCCAAAAGGCATCAAGGGGATGCAGCAGCAAGCATCAGTGCAGAGTAATTGTGGGGCACTATAAGATTAGGAGAGGGCAGAGTGCTCTGAAGTGATATATTAAATGATAATAAAATATTTCTTACATGTGTGCTTACAATGTTTGTATACACATACTTATGGTAGTTACAAGTACATTTTTCCTAGAGTGAAAATAAAACAGAATGAGAATCAATATTATGATTAATTATATTTTTCAGGACCAAATAACCTGCAAGATTTAAGATTATAACTTGTCTTTTAGGATGACTTTGCTTACTGCCTGGCTCTGAGCAAGTATATGCACAGTGAACAGGCCTTACCATCTTATATATCATTGCAGAAGCAATCTCCATTTGTTTGTGGAGAGTTTCAGCTCTAATAATGCAGTTTAATTCTTACATTTTGTCTTAATCAAGGCTAATTTAGTGCAGTTCCTGAAGTGGCATTATTTTCACCTGCTTAATGTGTGAATTGATCGTTTTGTTCTTGGTGCTGCAACTGAGAATACTTTGTCCACATGCTAATGCCTCCCTTTTTCCAGAGCTGCAGTTTGTGGGTCAAACAGACAATATTCAGTCATGCAAATTTGTTCAGACCATGGAACAGCGGCTCCAGAGAGCATTTCAGGATGCTGAAAGAAAGGTCCTAAACACCAGCAACAACTTAACTGTTCAGGTACAGTGTTAGGTGCTTTGCCTGCTGCCAAACCCGCCTGGTTATTCTTTGCCAGGTGTATGTTTTTATTCCAACACAGTGCCTTTGCTAGCCACTGTGGAAGGAAGTTTATGTTTTCATCTGCAATAAGATCATTTATGCATTGCAGGAAAACTTACAAATGCCTGATTTATAGAAGACTGTTGCTTTTCAAGAATTGGAGTTTTACTGCTTGCACTTCAGTTATATAAATGAAATTCCAAGTATAAAAGCACAGTCTTCCAAATTTATGTTTTTACTGAAGATGTTATTCTGACACATTAGTTGCTTTCAGTGAGGCTCTTCAGGTATAAAGATGGTGCCAGGCACAGTTGTTTTTAAGCCCTGAAATAATGGAATAGATTTCTTTCTCTTGGTATGCATTTCAGTTTCATACTCACGGGCACAACTTCACCACAAATTTTTACCTTTATATGTATAGTGGGCCAACACTCTTACATTCTATACCATACTTCAGGACTAGAGAAACTACCTTCTGGACAACATTATGATATGTTTTTGATTTTTAATAAAACTCTGTGTATGGATTATGCTCCTCAGAAGGAGACAATTTTGCCATCAGCGCTCTGCTAATTATTTTGGTGCTGTTTCTTGTGAACTCGTGCTCAAACTGGTGGAGCTCAGAGAGGCAGCAAAGCACAGGGCAAGAGAGGCCCTACCACAGTATATAAAGTGTATAAAGTGATTAATTATCAAGTTTTTCAACAGCTGGACCTGTGGCATTGAGGGGAACTTCATGGTGCCTAATTTGCTTGTGGTGGAAGTGGCAGAACTCACAAAGCACCTAAGCAGTTTTGGAAAGAGCTCTAGGAGAAGGTAGTGGCTGTTTTTGTGGGTATTGCCAGTTTAAGGAGAGACAGGAAGGAGATCCTGAAGGCAACATATAAGCTGGGGAGTAAGAGCTCAAGGGTATGATCTTCATGATAAATTTTTTTGAAGTTCTTCCAGTATCATGCAAAAGATTAAGTCCATGCAACAGAACACTTATGAGTGCTTTAGATTAATTAACAGAACAGTTCTGGAGCAGACAGAGCCAGTTTAGAAAAGACATTGCTGCCCTAGGACAGTAGAGGGAAGGTGGGTAAAAGGCATGAAGCATCTTCCATGCAAGAAGAAATGAAATTGGCCATGGCCCTCCAGCTAGTAATGAATCAGGAGTGGCCACTTGGGGTTTCCCATAACAGAACTACTCAAATTTAAATAAAAAGAAGCATTCTTTCACACACTGTGTGGTAAAGATGTCCAGATGTAACTGGAGAAAAAAAATATGGAAATTACAAAAAACACTTGGCCAAAGATATAGAATAAAAAGTCATCAACCCTTTTTAAACCCAGGCATATGGTTTATGGCTCTAACACAGCTGTGGGATAATCTTACAATGTTGAGAGCCATTTATTCCTCTTGTCCTGTGCTAATTCTCCAACCCTCTGCTCCAGCCATTTGTAGGTAGACATTGGCTAGGCAGACGTTTGGTCTGACCTTGGGCTCTTCTGATGCTTTTTTTGTACCATGGTTTTTCTTTTAAATTGGTGATCCAAATCATAAAAATGGGGTATTTAAATAACATGCATGAATGCTGTTGGGCCTACCTATCAATAGCCAAATAAGCCCATTCCTCTTGCCCTTGGGTGTAAGTTTTTCAAGAAAACATATGGGTTTTGTTCCTGGTGTTTGAGAATCTCATCTAGTACTTACTGAATAGAATTGGTCCTCAAAACGTAGTAATCACATTTTGGGCTCAGGAAAAGACAGGCACTGAGCTGGAGTGGGGAAGAGAGCAGGGATTCATATGATTTTAGGGACAGAAAGACATGATATCCCTTAATTCATATGGAAAATGTGTGGGTCTAGAGACCAGCAGTAGGAAGGCAGCAAAGACAGAAAGATAAACAGCACAATTTCTCTGCATCAAGCACTGGATAGTTTTTCTGATAAGCATCCTCTCCCTCATCCCACATTTCCTGGTAAAAGCAGGGGAAAACATTTTCAGTCCTGGCTGCACCTTTTCTGCCTGCTGCTGTCCTCCAGGAACCCTGTAAGTGCTAAAGCAGGGATTAAAGTATCACACAGGTAAAGCTGGATGAGATATAGCTAATCCATTCTTCAGGTTAGCCTTTCTCCAGTTTCTTTGTATTGCATTTTTTTTTTAATGAGCTGAACCACAGCAACATATTATTTTTTGCCTCTGTTTCAGATTTTGAACACCTCCAATGTCTCCCAAGCTGTCACTCTGTTTTATGTAGTGAAAAATCAAAGCACAACTCTAAATGGCACTATTTCCAGCAACCTTCTTAATCAGCTGTCAGCTGAGCTGGTGGGTTTCTACCTCACCTACCCACCTCTCACCATTGCTGAATGTAAGTATGTGCTCCCTTCCCAGCATCAAGATTAGCCAGCACCAGAATTTGGCTTTGTTGTGAAACTCAGGGATTGTAGGTAGTTTTTCTGCTTACTTTTTAAACTGTATTTTGTTAAAAAAAACGTGGGGGGAAGGGGGAAATTAGATGATTATTTTTTTCCCCTGGGTTCAGTGTTTATTTTGGCTGCTAGCAACACTGGCAAAAAACTAAGGAAAAACATATATACTCTGTCATTAATTAAAAAAAAATTCCTGTGATAGGTTACAAACAAAATAAAATTGTAGTTTTGTGAAAAGCAAAGCACAAAAGTCCCAAAGTTTTCATTTCAGGAGTGCTTAGCACAGCACTGAATGAGCTTTAGCTTCAGCAGAGCCCTTTGCTTGAGGGGAATCCTCAGCCCTGGTGGTTGCTCCAGGGGCTGGGATCAGGCTGGGAGTGTGTGTTTGGCTAGTGGGGTGAGCTCCACCTGTGCTTCTGTTTTAAAAAGCTGTTGGTGCATTTGCTGAGAACTGCATCCTCAGTCTACAGGTGGTCTGAGCACTTTGGCATCAATGGTTTTCTTGCATTGCAGTTGCTGTGAAGGCACTGAATTCAGAGAGCTGGAGACAATTGTGTGGGCAACCCATGTGGTGCATGTGCTCTCTGACTCTGCCTGCTAGTTTCTTCAAAATTATTAAAGGGGCAAGAAACTTGATTATGGGGATTTCTGTTTAATCTGCTTGTTAATGTGATGTGTGAAATTAAGCTTGCTGCGGACTGGAGTTCTGTGTTTGCTGGGGGTGAGAAGAGACATGCTGGGTACATGTAGAAGCAGCAGACTGTTGGAAAGTGAACACTGAGGAAAACACAGATTTATTTGTTTATTTTTTTTCCTCAGTCCATTTTGTTTACAAACAGCCCAACAGCAGAGAAATTACATGGGGCAATTCACCAGTGACTTGCAGGATGAGTTTTCTGTGGGAGAAGTGGTTTCTCTCTGCTGTGAGGCAGTCAGGAATCACAACTAACTTAGGTGGCTGTGCAAATTTTTGGGAAAGGAGGTTTGTATGTCTTTCTTGAGGCATTGCCTATTAAATTACGATATTTGGAAACAAATAGGTGAAACTGCCCTATAAGTTCCTGCACTGTGTTGGTGCACTTTTGAGTCTGAGTTTCTATCACGGAGTAAGAGACACATACCATCTTCTAAAACCTTAAACTCTGAGTTTTTCACCACATATTACACACTTCTAATCAAACTACACACCCATAATTTCAGTTCTATCATTCAATTTTGGATGCCTTCTCCATTTCCTCAGGTCAAATACAGTGCTCTCCTGGGGGTCAGAGTCTGTCAGCACAGAAAGTCTGAAATTGTCAACAACCAGGGCTCCAACAGTGGGCTTGTGTTTCATAAAGTCTTTCCACAGGGGAGGCAAGGGGAGGCAGAGGGAGAGAGGCTGTTGGTAAAGGGTGTGGTCATGGATCTAGAAGGAATGTCCCCCACTCCTCATCAGACAGGCTCCTTTTTGATGGCTGGTGGATGCCCTGTGTTCAGGACATGTCTTCATCTCCTGGGCCATCCAGGAGTGCAAGGAGAGAGCTGGAGGAACTTTTGATGCTGGCTGTGCTCAGTTCAAGTGTTTGGCCTCCAAAATAGGCCTGTTGCATAGGAAGAGGATTGTGGTGCTTCTCACAGAAGCAACACAAGCACATGCTTGGTAGTCAGGAGCTGTGCAAGCCATTTGTCACACAGCAAGTCTCTTGTGGTACTGCAGTTGTCTGCTGATCCCCACACATGATAAACAGACCTGATAAAGTCTTTAGCTAGTGTTTCTTAAACAACTAATGGCTTATATTTAATTTTGGAGCTCTTGGTTTTATTCCCAGTGCAGCAGCTGTGCTGCAAACTCATGAACTTAATGCACGCGCAGTGTTTACGGCTCCAGACTGATAGTGTGTCTGGAAAATGTTTCCTTTGAAGAGTGTTTGATGCTTATTCATGTGGCAGTGTAGTTGTCTCAGTTTATCAAACAAATATTGAGGTTGTTCTCCGAGCATGTTATTTCCCAGTAGGCTCCTCCAGAGCCTTTGCAGTCTGTCCTGGAAATGCACAGCTCAGGGCACGCTGTGAAGTCCGCCTCAAAAGCAGCTACTGTGTGCAATCAAATCCTTTACAATGTTTACTATTCCCAGCCACTTTGGGGTTTAAAAATCAAGGTGACTCAGTAGCAGTCTATCAACGTGCAGAGCATGGATGTTTTCTGAATTAAGTTCCTGGAATTCATCTATTGAACAAACGCTGAGCTGTGGAATGAATTAGCAGCATATTGAGCTTTACAGCCTGGTGCACTTTGGAGATGGAGGAGCTAACAAAAGGCACCACAACAGCAAATATCAGTTTCTCACAGATGCAGACACATTTGGTAGTAATGCCTTAAATGGTGCACAGTGAGAGAGCACCACACTCCAAGGTGTGCTCACAGTTTTGTTAGTCTCGTTTGCAGTCCATGTGGAATCTGATCCTGGTATATTTTCATGTTATTTTAGGCTGAAACTATGGTCTGGGCTATATAAGGATTAATCACAGAATCATCATGGAATCCCATCTGGTTTTCGGCAGGGGAGAAAGCAGCAGAGATGAATACAACACCTATTACCTATCCTTCTTAGTTCTGGGCATTCCTGGGCTTCATCCAGACTCAGTCCCAGACAGTATTTTGGCACTATGTGGAGATATATGTTCTACTTTGTATGGTAGTGCTTCTTCTGTTTACACTTGGTGTTCTTTTTCAGACAGAAAACAAATTGTAACCCTGAAAATTAAGGTCTAGATCTCCTCTTGGGCCATAGTTCAATTTTATTTATTGCTGCTGGGGATTTGGGATGCACAATGTGTAGGATGTTGGAATATTATGACATAATTTAACCTTCTGTTTTTAAAGCTTTGGAGTATCCAAACCTTGATGTCTCGGAATCAACTAGAGACTACTGGGTGATAACAGGTACTTTCTAATGTTCTTCCCTCCTCCAGGCACTCCAGGTAATAATTTTTAGTGCTCATTTATATGAACACAGCAGTGCAGTAATTTTACACAGGAAGAAGTGGCTGCCCACTGAACCTGCCTTCAGCTGGGCAAATGAACTTACAGTCACTCTGTGGCATGAGTGATAGAGCATCTTAAACAGTGACATCTCCAGCAACCAACACCCACCTCAGAGTTTGTAGCACTTTGGTTGAAACAATTCTGAGAGTAGCATTACCTTCCAAGAGTTTTGAGACGCAAATAGACCTTTTATTTATTTATTTATTTATTTATTTATTATACCCTGGGACATGGATTTAAATATGAAATCAAAAGAGACATGTAGACATAACCCAGGAACAAAGGTGAAGCTGTTACACCAAGGAGCTTTGTTTTGATTTGCTGACTGTCTGGGTGCAGGGATTTTTTTCATCTTTCACTTGAAGCTCTTAAGCTTCAAAATACTTTTATCAAGTCATTTCACAGGTGCCGTATTGTCATGCACAATCATTTTGACTTCAGAAATGATAACTGGGCAAGAAAGAGACCCTTTCCCTCAGATATTTTTGAGTGATACCAAAGCCCTTCTAGTTGGTGTGTCTGTACCTGGAATTGTTTAATGCTCAGGAGAGCAAGAGCAAAGGGCTCTGACATGAAATAGACTTGGTACCAGTTCCATCTTTTAATAAATTTGAAATAAAACATAAGTTTATGCAGAGTTGATGATCCTCGGAAGGGAGTGGAGCAGCTCCTCCCAGTATGGACCCTGTGAACCTGATACTCCATTTCTTGCCTCTGTGCACTTGCTGTGATGGATTATTATTGATATTACAATGGAAACTCTGTTTTCAAAAGGATCCTGGTGGTCCCAGATGACTTTTTTGAAATAATACTGAAAAAACCATACATATGTATGAATTCAATCAGCATGTCATATCACTTTTCTTGAACTTTAGAATCCAGCGTCTTTTAAATCTTGCATTGATTTACACTTCAGATGCCTTCATTTATACTTCAGAAATGTTTATTCAGGTTTCAGTGCTCTCAAACAGGATATTTTGTTTGAGACTGTACAAAATCCAAACTTCAGAGTTCAAATCCTCAGGACAGAAACTGGTTAGCAGGAGCATCTGGCAATAAGCATAAACCCAGCAGATCTCAAAAAGGTTTGAACCTAATTTTTATACTGAAGATCACAGAGTAGATGCTCCCCTGAGCCATTTTGGTAAACTGAAGGTCTAGAAATGGTATTTTGAGATTTTTACTCTCTGAAATAGCTTTGATATTATCTGAGGTAGGCAGTGCAGGGACTGAAACAGAGGTGTGTTATATCCCCACAGGGCATTACTGAGAGGGGATAACAGTGTCCAGGTGTTTAATTTCCGAGTTAGTCTGCACCTCCCTGTCCCAACCTGTCCCACAGACCATGTGTTTCTTCACCTGTGGGTGCATGAAGTACTGATCTGTGTTTTTCCTCCGTTCCCACAGTCATCCAAGGGGTGGATATTGCTTTGCTGGGGCTGAACAACCAGAGCTTTGCCAGGCTGATGGAGCAGCGCTTGGCCCCGCTGTTCATGATGTCCCACCAGCAGGGAAGGAGGTTCAGACGTGCCACCACCGTGGGCAGCTACACCGTGCAGGTGCTCAATGGGTTAAAAAAAGTGCTTTGCTTGCATCTGTCCTGCTTCAGTTCCTGTAAAAGATGTGCCCAGCTGAATTTCTAGGCTGGAATTTCCGCATTTCTCATGGGTATCAAAGCAGCGAGGGCAGGATGCCTGGCGCTGCTGGTGGTGCCTTTTTCTGCAGCCAGCCATGCTGGCGTGCCTGCCATCCTCGAGAAATCATCATTAGTTAATCAGTGTTCATAAATATTTTCTCTCTGGTTGCTATGAGGATTGGCACAAAGTACATATTTTAGCATATTCAGCATAATGAAGAGTTCCAAGCTTTTTCTTCATGATAAAAGTTTCCTAGGTAACTCAAAGCTAGAACTTCTTTTTTTCCTCTTTTTTTGTCAGAAAAAAAAAGTATGAAGCAGCCTTTATTTATACAGGGTTAGTCATCAAATCATGTGGCTCCAGATCATGTTATGAAGTAGAGACTTGAGACCTGAGTAATTTATTAATCATGTTTCTCTTATTTACAGCATTTTTCATTCTGTATTTTGAACTGATCATAGTTTGTTTTCTCACCAATTAAGCCAAATGATGCTGTGGGCAATTAAAAGATTTCTTCTTCAATCTTCAATAATTAGTTATTTTAAAAAATTTAATTAAATTGTTTTTCAAGAATTGTTTATCGTAAGATATGAACCCAAGTAATTGCATTTCCCATTTGCCCACACAATTCTTTGTATTGTTCCACTCAAAGAATTTAAAAGAAGGAACATATTTTACTTGCCAAAAGTGTGAACCTTTGTAAAATTTTAGTCCATAACATAATGGAGAAGAATCACAAAACTCCTTTTTCTTCTCATCATAAGAAATGTTTGACACTTTCTCCACTCTCAGGAAAGGTAGAGGTACAATGGAAAAAATTCCGCCAATAAAATGGGCAGAATAAAATGGGAAAAGCATGATTCCTTTGTTACCAACCTGGGAAAAAAAAGAAAAAAAAAAAAGGTATAGAAGTAAAATGTGAGGCTGTTTTTCAACTGCAATATGCCAGTAAAGTAGAATTTTCAGTATTAGAAGAGATTATAAGAATTTCTCCTTTACAGAAGACTGTAATGTCTAAAAATTTGATCATTTCCTCTACTACATGCTTTTCTTAGTGTAGGGTTTTACCTTAGGATTGTGTTTAATTTTTTTTCAAGAAAAATTTTAGTCAGTTCTCTGACTGATTTAATAACCTGGGCTCTGAAGGGGAGAAGCTCTGATCCTATGAGGATATTTGCATGGAGCTTGTGCTTGTAGGAGGTCTTGAAGGAGCTCCCTGTGGATACTGCCTCCAGAAAGCTCCTGGCAAGTTTTGTGGTGGTATAGCACAAACACGGTTTATTTCTCTTTCTCTCCTCATTTATTTATTTATTTATTTCCCTTAAAGATGGTAAAAATTCAACGTATTCCAGGACCCAAGGAGCCAGCTGAACTGACATATTACACTTTATACAACGGGAAGCCTTTGCTGGGCACTGCAGCTGCCAAAATTTTGAGTACAGTTGATTCGCAGAGGATGGCCTTGACCCTGGGCTATGTCATCCAAGTTCAAGCTGATCGTAAGAGCCCTTTCAAAAATTCCATACCTAACCATTGTTTTGTTCCATGAACTGAGCACTATGGAAAGTCAGAATTAATTCTAATGCTGACAAAATCCTGACGCCACACACTAATGATGACTGGGGCAAAGTTGCTATTCATATAACTTGGCCATAAAAGGTAAAATGTGGTGGCTGTTAAGATGTTCCTCATTTTTGACTTGATCAAAATAGTGTAGATTCTTTCTATGTCAAAGGGATTATTATTTTTTTAAATAATAATTTTCACCAAGAAAACGACATGGTTGTTAAAGATTTGTTTAGACACAAATCAGAAAAGTGAAGTTGAAAAGAGCTACTTGTGCATATGGGCAGTTTTCAGATTCAAGATATGATAGTATCATTCAGGATAACGTGGCCAAAAATATTCCATTCTTGAAAAGTAAATTGTTTTCAAATTTGTCTTTCAAGACCTTCATCAGTTACTGAGTTATTGTGGACACAGGTTTCTTTAATTTTTTTTTTAGATATTCCTATATACTTGGACCATAGTCATAAACCTGTGGTGAAGCTTGGAGTGTTTTTTCATGCAGTTAACATAATGTATAATTATATCTCATGCAGTGTACAAATCCATGCTAACTGGATTTCTCCACTTTGCCAAAGTATTTCTTTAGAAGGAATCAAAATTATGTGGTGGGCTTCTGCACTGGATCTCCTTACTGGTAAAACAGCACATAAAATGGGTGTCCCTGGTGCAATTATATCTGCCTGGAGGAGTGGTGGTACTGAAATAATTGTATGAAATGGTGACAGGAAAACAAGAGACCACTGTAATAAGTAATTTATATACCATCCATAAACATAGGATTAAGTAAGAAGACTGAAATATGATGCAATTTCCAGAGAATGCACCATGTACTGTGTCTGATCCTTGATTTGATCCTGGTCTGCTACTGACTTTAATTCAGCTCAACCCAAGGATCTCCATTCCATTAATTCCAGCATTTAAATTCCAAGTAATTTTGTGTTCCATGAGAATATTTCTGTAATGTATTTTTTACTAAAGAAGATATAGATATAGCAGTTTTCTAGCTCTTTGTGCAGTGATGTGATTTATATATATGTGGGTATTTAGGCAATTATTGAGTCTACTGATCATCATCTAACTTTGTATTTCCATGGTCTGATAAAGCAGCCTCATTCATCTGTAGATTTTCATACCAGCCACGTATGCAAAGAACACTGTAAAAATAGAATAGACAGGAACTGAAATTGTGACCTGAGGTACCTGAGGATTCTGAAGGTAGAGTATTTGAAATGTAGGAAGTAATTCCATCTTTATACCTTATTATGGAAAAAACACAATTTCTTTCCTTTTGGATACAGTTATTTGTAGTCTGTATTGCCACAGAAAATACTTTGTGCGGATTTCATTTTTGCTCATTAAAGTTTCTGTTCTAGCAGAATTAAAAGTTCTGTCCCAAAATACTGTAAGAAAAGACATGTACCCTTGGGAGCTCATAGCTGGGTTAGATGAGACAAGCAAATAATAACACAAAAAAAATGTATGTTCCTGTGTTATGAGCCAGAGACTGAGTTACAACAGAATGAAAGGCTTGCTCCAAATTCCACTGAAGTCTTACTGAGTTGAATGAACTATGGGCTGACTTTAGGTCACATTAGAGTCTGGTAACTGAATTAAAGAAGTAAATTAGGATTCCTAAATGTCTATCCTATTAGCCATAAGGTCATCATTTCCTCTCCATCCCTTAGAAGCAATAAATAGAATTTTTTAACTATTGTTTGCTGCTTCCACAGCAGCAGTCTGTAATTAAAGTTTCTGTTATTTGTTAAAATTCAGATTCCATTTCATTCCCCACAGCACTTTCATCCCCAAACTAAATGTCAAAGTCAATAATTAAGAATTCTGCAGTCTGTTGAAAAGTGAACCTTGAACATCTCCAACCTGGCCTTTTTGCAGTCTTGTGCTCAAGCTCTGAGCCTAATTATGCTGTTCCTACACCACCCCACTGGCTTTGCAAAACCTTGCAAATGTACCAAGAGAACAGGCTCAGGCTCCAGCCAGGCTTTCAGCTGGAGAACTATAAAGTTCCCAATGCCTGCTGCAGAAGAAGCTGGTTTGCATTTGAAGTCTGATCCTGGGAGATGCTGAGTGCCTCTGACAGCTCATAAGCTCAATGACATTTGAAAGCACGGGTCCCCCAGGAAATGGGAATGGCTGCTTCGTGCTGGTGTTCTCACAATTACCTGCCCACGCCAGCAGCCAGTGCCACAGCAAAATAAACAGGGATAGCATGGGGAAGTCCACTAAATATTTCACTACAGCAAAGTTCAGCATCATAAAGAGGTTGTCTTCCAAAATGAAATGAGGGAGCGGGGAATGTGCCACCAGAGGATCTTGTATGTGTGAACAAGTTGAAGGCTCATTCTAAGAGGTTATTCTGATGAAATGGAGTCAAAAATGCTTTTGCATTGCTGCATTTCTGAAATGTACCCTTTTCTTGATGCCATCGTTAATATATCTGCAAGTAGCTCTTTCCAACCTCATTATTTCTGCTCCTTCAGAAATGATGAATTCTCTTTGACCTTAACTATGATAAATTACTTCCAGAGCACAGGAGAAGCATCTTCTCACTGCCTTATTGATATTGATAGTAACTATTCCAGCTAGTTTCATTGTTTTTTAAAAGGCTCTGCCAGTATCTATGCTGCCATGTATGAACTCCATGTGTGTTGTTTCAACACACATGCTATGCTACATTGCTCTAAGGTGGGCTTGTGTTTGAAAACTAGTCAAGGATGCATTATTTGCACCTTTTATTTGTTTGTTTATTGTGTGAATGAACCGTTGGAGTGAAATCTTATATGATATCTGTCTTGACTTTGGAGTGGGTGTCTGCTTTAGCGTATAACCAGGTAATATAAAACTAAGAGAAGAGAGTCCATGGATTTGTGAATTCAACAGTGTTGCTGATTTCCCCCTTTTTATTCCCAGTAAAAGGTATTCCCTTGTTTAGAAAGCTAGATTATTTAACAGTGC
Source organism: Onychostruthus taczanowskii (assembly GCF_017590055.1). Classification (NCBI taxonomy): domain Eukaryota; kingdom Metazoa; phylum Chordata; class Aves; order Passeriformes; family Passeridae; genus Onychostruthus; species Onychostruthus taczanowskii. Next base: position 2,299,781 of record NW_024505450.1, on the reverse strand, counting down.
TTTTTATTTCTACATGGAGGCAATTGAAGGCTCTGGAAGCAACAGGAACCTTGCCCAGTGGAGCTCACCACTGCTGGTTTGCCTTTTTCTGCAGCTGTGGTGAAGAACCCCCCAAACAACCTGTGGATCATTGCAGCCGTGCTGGCTCCCATCGCCGTGGTCACCGTCATCATCATCATCATCACCGCGGTGCTGTGCAGGAAGAACAAGAACGACTTCAAACCAGACACCATGATGAACCTGCCTCAGAGAGCCAAGGTCAGTGACCCAGCCCCACACCCAAAGGTCCATTTGCCTGCTGAGGCTGTGACTCTTGGATGGATGCAGCTGAAGAATGTTTGGAATTGAAAGGGGTGGTACTCACAGCTTGGATCAGCACATCTCCTGTAGGGCCTCAAAACCCACAGCCTGAGCTGTTCCTGCCTGCTGAAGGTGGGAATGTCTGAAGTTTGGTAGCAATTCAGACCTGGCCTTAACCAAAGTTCTCCTCCCAAATTGCTAGAAGTGCAATTCCCCCTTTCCAGTGCATTCCCCCTTTCCGGTTTATTTTGAGACTCCATAAAATCCAGAATTGATATTCTTTGGGGTTTTTTTCTTTTTTTTTTCTCCTACTGCTATTTTTCATTTAGGTGTTTTGGACTTTCTAGTTTGTGTATATTGCTTGTCGAGTTTAAGCAATTATGTTTTTCTTAAAGTAACTAATCCATATCAATTACAATAATTTTTTTCCCCAAATCAAATGCACTTCCAGTTTGATCCTTTGACAGAAAAATGGCACACAATACTGTTTTATCTCCATAGTGAAAAAGCCTCCCCTCTCAATGTTGCTATTCAATGGCTCTTGATCAGGTCCACTAAAAGATAGGAGTTTTGAGCCTCTGGGGCTGTGTGTAAATCAGACTGTTCCTTTGCCCTTTTAGCTGGCTTTGTTCTTCTCCGCTGGCATGAGATTGAGATGATGAATTTTTTCTTTGGTTTCTTAATGCTACAGACAGCAGGATTATTGAGATTTCAGCTCTGTTGCTTCTGCTGAAAAATGTAGATTGGAAGAAGAGTTGAAGGAAGGCATGAGGCATTTGACAGCTCTTTTCTCCTTATCTTAGGTTCGTTGCAGATGGGTGCAGCTGGTGCCAGTTGGAAACCAGACATTTGTATCAAAAAATGATGCAGAAAAGACATTTCCATTTTGGTTCCAGTGTGCTCATCTATTTATCCGCTGTTATCCAGCCAGTGTTAAGACTAGATCTGCAAAAGTGCAACACACAATATCACAAACACAGACAGGAATTAATATCACTGCAATGCTATTAGATGCCCCATTGAAGCCCCTAAAATGCAAGTTATGCTTTATTAGGGGCTGTTGCCAATGCTATGCACCATTTGATTAGTTTTATGTCTAATCTTGGTCCCAGCTAAAGGAAAAAAAAAAAGATAAACCTTGTACATTGTTTTGACCTGCCCATCGGTATGGGATGCTTACCAGCTGAAGAAAATTGCTATGTAAAAAAAAAACCAAAACAAACTACTGCTGGTTGAAATCGTAGCACACAAAAAACTTGAAAGTATTTTCATATTTTAATCCATTGTTTTCATTCCAAAAAGAAAACAAAATTGGGCTTTTACTGTTTCTGAGAAATCAGATTTAATCAGGCTGTAAGATACACACTCAGGTTAAAGCCTGTTTAGTCAGGTTACATTTGCATCAGACGGGAGCTGGATCTGCAATTGCTGGAACAAAACAATTGGTGCTGAGCTCCCAGCACCCACACCACGGTCCTTTTCCTGGGAGTTTGTTTTCCAGCTTTTCCTGCAGGTTTGTTCTCGTTGCAACTGGAGTGCAGAAGGTCCCTTTCCAGAGTGCATTTCCTTTTTCTGGTTTATTTTGAGACTCCATAAAATTTAATTTAATTCATTATCTGAAAAGTGGTGCATTTCTAAATGAAAGCTAAATTGCTTTCCATTTAGTTTCACAGTGATGACTCCATCAGAGAGGTTCTGCCAGGTCTAGTTTAGAGTTTTGCTGGTATATGGACTGAGGAAGATAAATCCACATGGGAATGGACTGATTTGGTCATTCCTGATTTCAGCATCTTTAATTAAAGCAAGGCTAAGAAACATATTTTGAGAAGATAATGAAAGAAGGTAATTTTGAAAGAAGGTAATTTTGAAAAGAAGAGTTTTAATTTTATTTTGAATTCCAGTATTAGGGCTAGTGGTAATTGCTTGAACTGTAATTGCCATATTTCACGCAGTTTGGGAGTACAAGCGAGCACATACCCGTGTCACATTTAAAATGACTCTGTTGTATTTCATGGCTGAGCAAAGAGCCCGAGACTGCTGATTAATGCTGACTCTGCCGGACGTGGAGCCGCGGTGGAGTGATTTGTGGCTCAAGCAGCCGCGCTGGTATTCTGCCTCTGATTCTCTGAAAATCCCCGGAGCGGCTGTGTGAGCCCTTTCGGGCAGCCAGCAGCCTGCGCAGGGAGCAGAGGAGGGCCGGGAGCAGAGCAGCCCTGCTGGCAGGGATGCCCGGCGCCGCTGGCTGCTGCATTCCTGCGGGAGGGACGCTGCGGAGCGGAGCCGCGCATCCCGGGACAGCGCCGGGGGTAACGACGCATTTACCATTAAATGCCCATTAAATACCCACTAAATACACCTTAAATACCCGTGTGCGGGGGCGGGAGGCGGGGAGGGCATGGAGCAGAGCATGGAGCACAGCCCGAGCCTGGGGATGAAGGCGTGATTTTCTGTGTTGTGGCAGACGGAAGGGTGAATAAATGAAGTTTGCAGAACGACCTCTCGTACGCAGCGTGGTTTATAGGAGCTCTCCTGGGAGTTGTGGTGCTGTTCTGAATTGCCTCAGCAGTCAGGGACACCTGGATGCAGTTGCAGGGGAAAGGAAAATTGAAAAATACAATTTTTTTCCCCAGTTTTCTCTCTAGGTGTAAGATGAAAGAAGTATAAATTCAAATTGGTGAAATTCTGATGGGATTTTATTTTAGTGTTTTTATTTCAACGCTGTTTTTATTTTAAGTAACTGTTTCTATTTTGAGGTTTTGGATGGATGTTAACTTTTGCCTTCCTTGCTTTCTAATTCACAGCATGCTTTCTTAAAGGCTAGAATCTCATTTGTCCCCTCACCTTTTTTTTTTTCAAAATCATGAAAGAATAAGTTTGCAGGTAAAGAGAGATAAGATCTGTAGTCTAAGACCCTCAAGCAAAAGCAAGTGCTGCAGGCTGTGGGAAAACAAGCCTTCTCAGTTTGATAAAGGGCACAGAGAAAAAAAACTCAGTGAGACTGTACCTGGGTATACCAATAGAGGGGAGGGGCTGATCTTTCTTTCTTTTTCTTTCGTTCTTTCTTTCGTTCTCTCTCTTTCTCTTTCTCTCTTTCTTTCTCTCTGTCTCTTTCTTCTCTCTTTCTTCTCTCTCTTTCTCTCCCTTTCTCTCTTTTTCCCTCTCTCTCTTCCTCTCTCTTTCTCCCCTTCCCTCACTTCCTTCCTTCCTCCTTTCCTTCCTTTTTTGGCTTTTTTTTTTTTTTAACATCTTTAGTGTCTTTTCCACGATCATTACAAGGAAAAAGAGTCCCAGAAACAACTGTACTCAGTCTGCCCTTTGCCAGGCAGTGTAATCTCATGGTCTCTCTCTACCCATTTATTATTTCAAAAGCAATTATTAGAATCTCAGTCCTTCAGTCTTGTCAGTATTTTGGATGTATTGGACATCTCTGTCTGCAGTGCTTCAGCTGTGCCTGGTCGTGATTTAGCCTTGCCAGTTCCCTCCAGGGGTGGCAGAACCATCTGCTCCTGTGGGCTTTTACAGAGCAGGGATCCAAGAACAAATTTTATTTAATGCAATATGTCTGCTGATGAGGATGACTTTCTCAGCTCTCCTTTTATTGCAGTTTGTTGCTGGACATGGTGGTAAGTAGAACCCTGATGATTAAAATAATGCTTCATTTTCTTCCTGTGGCAGATCTGAGCTGGGGCATTGAAGTCTTCTTTAGGAATTCTCATGTCCTGCAGTTTCTGGTTTGGTTTGTTTTTTGTTTGGAAAGGTTGTTTGGTTGGTTTTTTTTTTGTTTGTTTGTTTTTGTTTTTTTTTTTAATAAGACATGAAGTTGAAACTTATTTGACTCTTTCAAAGGCATGGATATCTAGGGATATCTTAGCTGACACTTAATATTTCTAATGAGGTAGAAAAACAATATTTTAATTAACAATATTATCATGTAGGATATTGTGCAGAATTTCTTCCTAGCTGTCCTTCACACAGCTTCTGCTTCCCTTCCTTCCTTTGCTGCCTCTGTAGCTAATTTGGTGGCTGTTTTGTGATATCCTGCTTGCCATGAAGGGGTGATGGTGAATTAGCATTTCTCTGATATATTGCAAGTTCCATGGGGGTGAATTGTGGAGTTGTCTGCTCTCCCTTATCAGCATTAGCCCGCTCCTTAATGCACTGAAGCTTCTTATCAGAGGAATGCTGAAGGATGGAAACACATTAGGAACCATTAGCCTCAGTCTGAGAAGGAGTTTGGGAATGCCATGCTGGTCCACACAAAGAAAAAGCATTTTTCAAAAAGTGAAAAACAGCCCCATTCTTTTCAGACTGAGATCACCTGTGAAATGTATCAGAATTTAGAGCTGCAACCCAGATTTAGTAAGGGACACAACAAGAGAAAATGCTTTTCAGAGGTCATCCTTTTTCTTTGCCAACAGCAATTTTTTTCTTGTGCTGATTTTCTTTTGGAACCAAAATATTCAATGATGACATGACAGGAACCTGGAGTAATCAGTCATGAACTAATTCCAAAGTATGTGTGAGGTTTAAAACCTCCACTTTCTCAACTTTGAAGTGTTTTGTGGTCCTCTTTTAGCATTTTGTCAATAATCTTTTTACTCTAGGAAGAGCAAGCTTCCTGTTTTTAGTAAGTTAGTTTTACTTAGTGTAGCAAAAACACATTTTCCAGAGGGGTTTTTTGTTTCTTTGAGTGATTTCTTTTCTTCTTTTTTTCTTTTTTTTTTTTTTTTTTTTTTTTTAACAGATAATGTGGGTTGGTTTTGTTGTTGTTGTTTATTTCTTTTTTTTCCCCCTTCTCTTTTCCTTCCAATTGAAAATGCAGTTTGGAAAGTCAAGTTTTGTTAAAATGCTTAATTTCTCCATTGAGAGAATCCACCTTTCCTTGGCTGCTTTGCCCAGAAGGCATGTGTTAGTTCTGCTGGGCAGGAACTGCCTTGCTGCAAGGCTCTGGTGAAATGCCACTTCCCAAGAGAGACATGTGAAGTCAGTAATATCCTTCCCAGTAGGCAACTGGCAAGCCAGGGGAAATCTAATTTCAGTGATCTGAAAAGAATTATTTTCTGGAAAATGTTGCCCATGAAACTTTCTGATGTGTGCCTTTTTTACTTTGGCTTGACTGGGAATAAATTACTCCCACCTTCTTTGGAAGCACAAGGGTTTTGTCAAAGAAAGTTTTCAGTATGGTTTTATTTTTTTTTTTTTTTACTTCTAATTTTTTCTTCTACATCCTCGTTCTCCCACTGTCTGTCAAAGTAATTTCTGGGGGTGTTAGAGCAGGGTAAGAAAGGTTAGCCAAGATCAATTTTATACTAACTAATCAGGTTTAAAATGTGTGGAATGGAGATCTCATCGGAAAATTGGTTTCCTGTTAGGCATTCACATTTTAATCTATGTATTTTTACCTGTCACTTATGTAATTAAGAAAGCTAAGGAGCAGTGAAAAATTTTACATTGAATTTGAAAATTTATGTTAAATCTAATACATGCTGGAAATTCGTGTTATTTCTCCTGTTTTTTGCAGCCAGTACAAGGCTTTGACTATGCCAAGCAACACTTGGGCCAGCAGGGAGCAGAGGATGAGGTTTTACCTGTGACTCAGGAAACTGTCATCCTTCCACTTCCAGTCAGAGATGCTCCTGCCTCCCAGGAGAGGGAAACGACCCAGGATGGGAGCACCATCAAAACTGCCAAATCCAACGAAACAAGGAAAAGGTACGGGCTGGCAGCTGGTGCCTTTCCACACAGGGGTTTTATAGGATATGTGCTGCTGGTTGCTGAAAGGTTTGGCACTCAGGCTCTGTGTGTGGCAAGTGGCTCCTCTCCGTGATGTATCCTTGGCATAGCACTGGTCTGTGCTGGATGTGTAAGGTTGCTGCAGGATATGAGGTAAAACCAAGTGAAGTATTACCGAGGAGGTGAAGTGGCTTTTGTTTGCATGTTGGTGCTGCACAACAGATGAGCCCAAATGAACTAGGTAGCATGTGCACTGGTAATTACTCAAGGAACCAAAAGACAGGTCCTCAGCCACTGTCAATTGCTGTCACTCCACTGGCAGGCTCTGCCATTCCAGAATTGGACCCAATGCCTTCATTAGCAGAAGGGGAAACCCCAAACACCCACTAAATTATGGAAGACCTCTAGATCCAAAGCATCTACAGCAGGACAAAACTTCAGAAGTGTAAGAATAGACTAGATAATGTCAGTGTCTAGGGTGAAGTGTCCCAGGTCTGCACTGTCTTCATGTCAAGCCTCTAGGCTTGTAGGATCATGGATTCAAGATCCCCAGGAAGCTATATGGCTCCTCTTCTCTGCTGCAGGGTCCAACACCCCCCTAACTCAACTTTATCTACCTTATTTTAAAGTCTTCCACTGGTGGGATGATCACAACCTCCTCCAGCAATCTGTTCTCTCCTGCCATTCCTGTTAGGAAGTTTTACCTCATGTCTGCCCTCACCCATGAACAGAATAGCTGAGTGTTCCTTGTCTCGGTCCTTGCAGGAAAGCAAAGCAGATTATCCCTTTATCCCAGCTGTTTTGCATGCTTTGAAGCCAATTTTTCCTTGATCCATTCTCCTTGGCATTAAATGAGAGTGGAGCTGAGGATGGATGCTGAAGGGAAGAGAGGAGAACAAACCTGTTAGGCAAACAGCCTGAATAGAGGTAGCTGTTGTTCTGTAGCGTGCAGGCATTCCACGGGCCTGGCCTCTTGGAGGGATTTGATAACATAACAAGAAAAGCAGCTGACTAATGCAGAGAAATTCTAGAGAAAACCAAGCCTTCCTAGCTGAGTCACCTCATCTGGTCCAATATTTCCCCCTTTGGAATAACGGGAAAGCTTGGAATACTCAGCGCCGTGTTGGTGCACACTGTGACAGGGATGTGCTGGAAGTGGAAGGTGTCAGCCAGAATGGTGTGGGGCTGGAGGATAGCAGGGGTGGGTAGACATCCCCAGTGGTCATCAGCTGAGGTTTTCCCTGCAGAAAAACAGACAGAAGGATCCTGAGCTGGTGCCTGGTTTGTCACATCCCTTTGGCTGTGCATTAAATCACCTGGAATGTGATTTAGAGAGCAGAGAAGAGTGAGCCAGCTGCAAATGGATATAAACTGTTCTGCCATTTAATGCCAGCGAGGTGTTGTTCAGGCTACAAGTCATTGAAATGTAAGGGTTAGGTCTTACAGTCCATGTGAACCTGTCCCTTTCAGAGCCTTCTATCCTTTGAAGAAATGACAACTGGAAGATGACCATGAAACCCACAGCAGTTGCTGGTGCTGGGCAGGTCAAGTCTTTGCAGGAATCATTCTTTAAAATGTTTAGAAGCCTCTCCAAAACCATGTGTAAATACACATAAAAAATGTAAACCAGCCCTGTTAATTAATCCTCTAACCAAAGTGATTAAGCACTCCACTCAGTCCTTTGAGTGAGTGCAGAAATCCCCCACTTAATCTGCACCATTTTAAACAAATGCCGATAAGCAAACTTGATCTAGGAGAGTTATTCTCATTATAAAATGTGCTGAACCTTGGTGCCCTTCTAAGCAAATAACTAAAAGTTAGTTTTCCCTCCCTCAGGGTGATTACTTGAGTAAGTAAGAACACGTAGAATTTCAGTATTTTTTATTCCAAGGAGCTGTGTCTGGAAGTGGAATTTAATGGTTGCTGAAGATGAAGAAATATTTCTTGCCCTTTATGTATTTGCTCTTTCATTCAGGGTACTTTACAGCCTGGAAAGGTCAATTCAAAACAGACAGCCATGAAGTGGCTGGTAACTGATCAGAGTAGCTTCGCTATCACCACTGAAAGAAACTTCTCAGTTAGTAATATGAGGACCACTTAAAAAGGATGAATATTTGGATTAGTGTCACCACAGAAATCATTGTGCAAGCTGTCCATGCTCATTTCTTTTCTGTGTTCCCAAGTTGACCAGATTTTCTGCAGGTGTTGGTCTCTCCCTGGATGGATCTTTTTTACTGGGCAGGGATTATCCATTTAGCAGTGACAGACAGATTCATAGGGAGGAATCCTGCTTCTACTTATTTTCAACAGAATTTCCAAAGGAAACACTCAGGCTGGACTGAGTGGGGTTGTGTGTTGAATTCTCCTAGACCCCTGTAGCTGGAAAGAGCCTGTCTTAAATTATACATATTTCCACTCAGACTATCTTCAAAAGGGAATCCCCAATAATTGCTTTTCTCATATTTGTCCCTTGCTGTTCTGACCACAGTAAATGCTTTCTACTTACACCAGGCAGGGTGGCCAGACCTGGAGGTAAACGAATGTTTCAAGCTGATGATACAATATTGGCAATCATTTACAGGATGGTTTTGACAGTTGTTTTGTTTTAGTACCATTTTCTGGTTATAAAACCATTGTGACAGCAATAGAATTTGATTTGATTCTTTTTCTCTGTAAATGGAAGCCTCTGTGCCTAGGCCCACTTTTTTTCTTTAATGTAACCTCTTTACATCACCCTGTCACTGCCCATGACAACTCAGTGGTAGATTGCAGATAGATTTGTGAGTAACTACAAAGGTCCTGTGGAGAGTTTTCATTCCCTTTATGGCAGTTTCACATGTAAAAAAAAAAAAAACTGGCTGGATGCAGACTAGCACCAAATGTGCTATTATCTACTGTGGCCTCCTTTTGCCAGCTTGTGCATTAGGATTTGAGTGACTTGTCCACCCCAAAAAGCAGAGGAGCCATGGTGGGAGTTTGTTCCCAGCACAGCCCAGAGCACGCTGCTAATTTCTGTTGCTGCTCCTCGCTAGGACTGAATGCACAGATGTTCTGCCCTGCCCTCTCTCCTCACCCTGGGCAGGGACCAGTTTCAGGACAAGGATATGCAATGGCTGATCAAAACAAGCATTTTCTTTGGGGTTTCAGTCAATTAGGGCACTGGTTAAACAAGAGTATGTGCCAAAAGGAGAAAAGGAGAAATTTCTTATCACGTTGTGTGTGTGTACATGTGCAGAGTGAGTGAGTGTGTTTTGCATTGTGGCTGACAACAGCTGACTGTAAATGCAGGCTGAATAATAAAGGAATCGATTTAGCCATGCGTCCTAAAACAAAGGTTTACTTTATTTTGTCTGGGTTAATGATCCTGAATTGACAATGGGACTTTTTGTCCTCGGTGGTGGCACTTTTATCATTGTGGGGCTGATGCATGAGGAGCAGTTGCGTTCCAAGCCACCAAGATGCCCATCAGCCCTGAACTAATTGGGAAAGTCGTGCTCACCTCCCATCGCTCTGCCCCTGCCTTTACCGTGTTGCTGCGTGCTGTTTCTGTTCTGTCTCCTTTTGGTACTAAATCAGACCTGAAAGCTCAGCCATGCAAACCGTGCGAATGAAATAACCTTGAAAGGAGGTTGAGGAGGAAGAACTCACGTCCTGCCTTGTTGCTATGGTTACTTGCAGCCGCTCCCCGAGCCAGAACGGCTCCATCCTCAGCAATGGGTCGGGAAAGCCCAGCTCCAGCCGGAGCTCCCTGCACAAAGTGATGGCACCGCAGAAAGCGGCCAAAGACGAGGGGAGGAAAAGGAACGGTGAGAAGGGTTCGTTGTGCTCACTGCCACTGCCACACGGGCTCCAAATGAAACCGATTTCTTGCACCCTCAGCAGTCCCTGGCATTCTGTGTGTGGCTCGTTTGTTGGGTTTTCTCCTTCTCCTTTATTGCTTTAACTGTTTCTCCAGATCCCATGAAACATCCTGGTGTTTGCTCTGGGTCCTTTGCAAGTTTTCCTGCTTTTTTGTTTTTCCCCTTTTTTAGTTTTTCTTGGAATACCAGTAAACTAATAAAGAGGGTTTACAGCTTTCTTTGTTTTGTAGTTCCCTAAGATATTAATTTTCTCTGCTGCTGCTGTTAAGCTGGCCCAGATATGATGAAGATGAATTAATTAGATAAAAATTAATTTGAGAAAGTGTGAAACATCCGGTGCTTTGTCTTTCCTCACATCCTTGGCACACCTGTTTGTCATTAACACTTACTGACAGCTTTTCCTGATGCACCTGGGATGTCACACTGGATGTTTCTTACAAGACCTTAGTTGATGGTGGTGGCCTTGAGACTAGAGATGGATCAGTGATGATCCATGATGGATGAGAGAAGTGCCCAATCCCATTTCTTCCTTGCTTTTCTTCTCTTTCCTTATTTTTCCTGAGTTATAGCTTTGTTCCCATAGCTATGTTTTCCTTATGAATAGAAAACTGGCTAACAGGTTCTAAGTTTCAAAGGGGTTAATTATTTTCTCACTCTGTGAAATGTAGCTCATTTTACAAGACAATAACATTTGTGTTTTCCAAAGTTAAAAGCTGTAATTTATGATGTCTTTTTTCTTACCCACCCAGGAAAGCCAATATTCAAACCAGTGCTAAGTGCTGTTTACATGGGTAGACAAAATATTTTAGTGAAGGTCTTTTGTGTTTTGTTAGGTTTTACATCTTCAAAGAAAATTGGTAAGAACTCAGTTTTGTTTATTTGTTTGGTTTTTTTAAAGAATTGACTAGCACTTAACACTCTTTTTTCTGATCTGGGCTGTAGTGCATTTCTAGAACATACACGTGCTACCTAAATAAACCTCTGAATGTAATGGAAGGAAATAGTGACCCTTCATTTTAAATCTTAGTTTCATTACAATTTAGGAGAAAAAAATTAGGAGAGACCTGTGCATGAGACACTTCATCTGCCCTCCTGCTAGAGAGTTCAGCTCCTTCTGGTGGAACTCTCTCCACCCAACTGCCATGGCACTAGAAAGGGTCACCTGGTCATCTGGCAGAGATATGAAAGGGAATCAATACCTTGCTCCCTGGTAAAGAGAAGGGAACTTTTTAGCTGTAGGCGTATCTTTTAATGTATGTTTGGGAGAGTTTCCTTAAACAACTCTTTCAGAACAGCTTCTGAGAAGGAGGACGTGGTCATGGCAGATGAAATGACCTCCCCTTATCAGAATTAATGGAGTTCAGTTTGGAGCTGTGTGATCCCAAATGCCTATTGAAATTAAAATCCAAAGCCTCAAGGCACCCATTACTTCTCATCACAGAGCCTGCCCTTGGTTCCCCTGTGCTGTGATTATGAACACCATTGTCACCTTGGACAGTTTGTGCTTTCTGCAGGGTTTTACCTTTACCAGAGTATTTAGCATTCACAGAAGGTGGTGTCTGTTCTTCCTTCCAGTTTCAGAAGGAAGATGCTTTTCTCCCAGTTGTTTGCCTGAGCCTGCTCCAGCTCCCCAGCCTGGCTGGTGGCTCTCACACAAATGTTGGCAAAAGCAGCAGCAGATTTTTCTTCTCTGAGAAGCAGCATCTTCAAACTGGAATGAATCCCTTGATGGTCACATGTTGGATATGGGGACTCCAAGTCAGAATGGCTCATTAGTTGCCATAGTTACAGACCAATTTTAGATTCTATTTCTTGCTGACATTTAGTTGCAGGGAGGAATGACAGCACTGGATGTTACCTCAGTAGTTAAATTCTATATGGCTGGTATCAAAATTGACTCCACATGGAGTGTGTCAGGGCTGTGAGCGAACAATGTGAAACCAGCACGGACTGACAGGCTTGGCTTCAGGACCTGATGCTTTGGAGGATCAGGAGAACTCTTCAACTGAGCATTATTTCTACAGAAAACACAAAAAAAATCTACTTGAATCAAACAGTGATAAGATTTTGTAAGATAACAGCATGTTTTTTCTTGAATGACAATTATTATATTAATTGAAAATTTTCTTTCTAAAAGTTGATGAGTTCTACATTAATTTTCTTCAGGCATTTAAAAAAAATTTCTTTTAAAAAAGTGCTTATGTATGTTAGAGGACTGTAATATGGATGAATCACCCAACAGAGGTACTGGCAGTTTCTGAGATGGGTTTGTGAGAGAATGTGGAAGAGAAGAACAGGATATTAGTAGTTCTGCCCATCATTTATCAGGCCAAACATCATTCAGGGAGAAGCAAATGGCTGAACCCACTCAGACCTGGAGAGCTAAAGCAGCCCACAGTGCAACCTTTCCTTTCAGCAGCTCCTCACTAAATGAGGCCAATGAAATTGATGTAGGTTGTTTTTCAACCTTCAAGTGCTTGATCTTGCAACCTTCCCATTAACATCTTTAGAAGAGTGTGAATGCTTGTTTCTTTTTTTAGAGAAAACCAAAAGTTATGATTTGCTATCAATTCTTAATGAAGCATATGACTCCCCAACTTTTGAGGAACTTGCGAAGTTGAGTTAAGAACTTGTGTAGTTGAGCTCAGTTTTATACTTAAACCTCACCACCACAGGTGGAGATGTACAAGCAGCATTCCCCAAAAGTCAAACTTCTTTGTGTAAGAAACCTTTCCCAGCTGGACCAGTTTCTCATTTTCCAATCATTTGGACAATGTCTTTGAAAACAGATGTAACTTTTCAGAAGTCATTCAGTCAAGGGCCTCACTCCTTTTTAAAATACCAGTCTCTAACACTGTAATTTCCTTTGTCCAGGCAAGAGCTGTCTACAGGAGCAAAGTAGCAGGGGAAAAAACTTGTCTCTATTATTGGCATACCTAAAATCAAAGGGATTTTTGGATATAACTCAGCCAAGCTATGATACATTGCTTCCTTTATTCTACAGAAGTATGGGCCACTAGTTTTCACTCTGTCTGATGTGGCAGCTCAGCATCAGAGCCTGTTTTTCTGAATTTCTGAGCAGTTGTCTATAGTGACTCAAAATAAAGTGAAATATGGCAACAGCAACATTGTCTGGTGGCAGCTTGGAGACAGAGTTAGCTGGAGCAGCTGGTGGATCCCAACAAACATCCAGCACCCTTCTTCTGCCTTTTTGTGCTTGGTGAAGTACAAGTCAGAATGGAAAGGGCTGCTTCCAGAGGGTCATGGCCAACTGGGACAGATCTCTGGAGGTAAGATCCAGTCAGAAAGGAGCCCTGCATTGGAGCAGCTGTGCAGATTTGGAGTGAGATTATTCCTCTGCATGATGCCTGTGTCTTTGAAAGGCTAAGAAGTCAGAGTGCTGGGAAGAATTTGTGGTGTAGAGAAAGGACTCTACTCTTTTCATCCTCCATTCCCTCATCCTGAAGCATTATTTTCATTTGCTCCCAAAAGGGTGTTAATTGGGAATTTCATCTGACTCTTCGCCTCCTCACAGCAAACTCCTAGACTTTTTGGAGTAATTTACTACTTTTAACCAGAGGGGGGTAAAAATCCCAATGAATAAACAAAATCCACCTGTTCAGCTGGAATCTTGTGCATTGGCACCGGTTGCTGTTGAACCTCCCAGAACCTTTACACATTGATTTCCTCTTCTCCCAAGAATTCAGCTTGTGTGACACAGGCTAATTCTTCCCCTTACTGTTTCCATTTCTCCCACTGCCCTTGTTTTTGTTGTTTATTTCCTTTAAATAGTGTGAGCACTGTGACGCTGCTAGCATCCTGCTGGTGACTGTGAACTTTTTATTTCAGACTTGCTCATTTTAATTTTTTTTTTTTTTTTTTTTTTTTTTTTTTTTTTTTTTTTTTTTTTTTTTTTTTCTGTTTTCATGGTAAGAAAATACTGCATGCTGTGTTGCTAAGCTGCCTGTTGCAGCAGTCCTCTGAGGGGATCTGGGATCTGCAGGTGGTCACGCAATTAAATATTTCTTCATTCACGTTCGCCTTTCCCTCTGGATGACTTTGGCTCTGTCACTAATGGAGTCTGACAGGAGTTTTCATCCAAGCAGTAGTGAAAAGAGCTTGTAGATGTTCATGCCATCAGACCCAGTGGCAGTCTGGATGGCTGGAATTTTTCACTAATATGTCAGCACTGAACAAGACAAATGCACAGTTTTATTGTGCAAACAGAAAACTATTTTTGCAAATGTTTTTAAAACTCCATTTCCTTAAAGAAGGAAAGGAAGGGCACCATTTCCTTAAAGAAGCTTCTGTTGTAGGCTCTCGTGTCTTCCCTGTCTTTGTGTGTTCATCATCCTTATCAGTTAAATAATTTTCTTTTAATTAGTGAACATACCTACTTATTAAAGAAGTGTCAGGCAAGAAAAGGGGCTGGTGGATTCACCGGAAACATTTTGAAATATGTGGTCTCGTTTTGAAAGGCTTTGATATTTAGAAAGATGAGGCAAATGTGGTTGGAGAAGAAGACATAACCAGAAAGAGATCCTTGCTCCTTGGTAGGAGGACAGGAAACCTTCACAAAAAGGGAACCAAGCAAGCAGCTGAGGGACAAATACCAACCCTGTGTGCACAGTTTCATTGGAAACCTGCAGATACTGCTTTGGAGATCTCCAGTGACCTGCTCAGCTGGCTCTTGTTTCAGGATCCCAGGCAAAGCCTGGACTGCAGCACTTCAGGCACATCACCAAGCATTTAGCAGACTTTACACCCAAGGAAATACTGTCCAGGAGGAATCACGAGGTGCTCCCATTAGTCTGTAAGCTGTCTGCTTCTGAAAATGCAGTATTTGTGCTGTTTGTGAGAGGTTTAGCATTGCAGTGTCTCAGAGCTGGGTGTATCATGGAAGGGCGTGTGTGCACACAAGTCTGTTCTCTGTTACACTGCAATATCTTACAGACAGGTACTTCTGTCCTGGATAGGTTCAGATACTAATTTTGGGAAAGTTGTAGTTTACTTATAGGCCTATAAAGTCCTTCAGAAACAGATGTTTTTTGTAATGCCTAAAGCTTCTCTTTGTATCTTTCTGGAGATAGTAATCTGACCAATGGAATGACTTGGATGATATAGAAAAAATCTATTTTTTTCCCTTTATATAGAGATTTTCTTTAAAATGAAAATTAGTTCCCCATTATTAAATCATATTCAGGAGTCAGGATTTCTGTTTGAAATACTGATTCCTGGGCTTTTTCCTAAGAACTTTTTTAGATAGGTGACACTGCTTGCTCTTTGTCAGACTGCAGGTATATTCTGTAGGTATGGTTGCAATGTTTGCCTTCCCTTCATCTAAAATGAATCTTCAAAAATACTTCATTGAGGGATATAAGAAAAGGCAGAGCATGTCCACCTTCTTGCAGGTGTTTCCCAGGTTTTGGCTTTATGTGTTTTTCTCTATTGATGTCATTCTTTTTCTGAGGACTTCCAAGATCTTTCTGAGCAGGACAGCACAAATCTTTGTTTCAGGTGTTTGGCTGGAAGGTTACCTGATATACAGGCAATTTAAATATCCTTAATTTTATTTATTTTTTAAAATGTGCAAATATTTCAGTCCCTTTTTTCTTCATTCCAGCATATTTTGATGTGAGAGAGGAGAGGAAAGACAAGATAGAGGGAAAGAGAGAGGAGACAAGGAATCTTCCGTGGCCTCATTGAAATCTGGCTGACAAAAGTATCACTTTTTTTTTAACTTTAAAATATTAACTAGATAAAAACGGAATACATCACCTGCCTAATTGTTTTTTAGCGCTGCAGTCCCAGAGCCCCTTTTCCATGGAACCAGCTGGTCACGAGTGGGCAGCACCACCTGCTGGCATTGCTGGCTGGAACAGCTCAGAGCTGCCTGGAAATGGGAGGACAGCATCCCTGGGGCAGACCTCGTGTTCTGATGGCTGCAGAGGTGTGGAGACAGAGCTTCAGGGATGCTGCTGCTCCTCAGGGACTCAGTGCCACCCTGCTCTTCACTGCACCTGGCACTCGACCTGCATCACTGATTGCTCTGGATAGATCTTCATCATGTGCTGCAGCCACAGAAAGATTAGGAGGAGTAATTCAATCTCAGTGGATCATGTGGCATGAGATATCTGGCATGAGACATTTCAGAGGTGGGAAATTGCTGTTAAGTAGTGATCAAGTTGGATTTTGTCCTTTTCTGCTGCTGAGCTTCTGAGTCTCACTCTGTGCTCACACAGTGCAGGCAACAGTAGAAGAGCTCCACAATAGTGCTGGAATGCATCTGTTTGGAAACAGAAATTTAAAACATCACTTTTAAACCATGTTGCCAACGATAATAAGCAAGGGTGATTGTTGCGGGTGACTATAAAGAACATGTGGGCAGTTTCCTGAAGTTTCCCATGCTGGCCAGTTGTTCACCCATGGATGGACTGGCCCAGGGCAGAGATACACAGTAGAAAAAAACACTCCAGGACTTCTCCAGCATTTCTCTGAACTTCCTTTGGTTTGTTTTTCAACGTTTGGAGATTGTTATGGTTCAGTCATGTCACAGATGGTTGCTGTAAATTCTCTGGGGAGGAGATGGATAGGAGCAAAGGATGAATTTCCCAGTGCTTGCTATGGTTCCCTGCCAATGCAGATTATAGCAGTGTGCCAGGGGCTGCAGACCACAGGCTTTCTTTATCACCTATCAGTGAAAAAGTGGCAGTGGGGAAAAAAACTCCTTTTACACTATAGATGAACAAATGCTAAGGCAAGGTGGATTAAAATTCAGGTTTCTAGTACCATTTGGGTGTCATTTCCATGCTGGTAGCACTGCAGTAGGTGCAGGAGTTGTGCTCGCCTTTGAGAGAGCTGATACTGAGAGTGCTTTGTGGTGTTAGTGCTCCCCATCAGAATTAGCTGTCATCTGTGGTTTATGATTCTTTTCACCCTTAATTTTTATTTCCTTTAATGAGTCCCAGAAGAATTATCTTTCATTAAGAAAAACTCTTGGTTTCTGTTCCTGAAACGAGGTCTGAGGGGACACCCCATGCAACTGCAGGTAGCTGAGCTCTCTGTTGCTACTGGGTTTCAAAATCTCCCCAGGGAAGAGCATCCCTTCTTCACCTTTTTACTCACTGTAACATGAATGGCTCCTGCTCATGTGGGGTCAGTGCCAGGCGAGCATCCCCTTGTTCCCTGGTCCTGCTGCTGTGGTGTCCTGGTGCTCCCTGGCAGCGTGGGTCACTGTCACTGAGCTGGCCTGTGAGCTGCTGGTCCCACTGAGCGCACACATCTGGAGTGTTTGAGCAACCCCAGGGGGGCCAGGGCCATTCAAGAGCCACTGAAGCCTCAGTGGTGTTTGGACAGTTCTGTGGTGCTGCAGGGACAGCATTTAATGACACAGTGATTTAACCCATCAATTGCTCAAAAGCTCAAGTGGTGCCAACTCCGGTCACACTGAGCACAGACAGAGATAATGAGCTTACTCAGTGGGTTCATATTTTATCTTACTGCTGTCAAATATTTTCTTACCAAAATCATTGGCTGTCTAAACTGCTGAGTTTATACAAGTCCATTGTAATTCGTGCAGTGATTAAATATTAAACCAGAGTTTATTTTCAGAGGAAATAAATTTAGAGCAGACCACTTTGTTCTTTAGCAGAGGATCTCTGCTCCTGTCAGCTAGGAGATGGAGCAAGCATTCTTCCCTCTAATAGCATAATTATTCAAAAATGTTTGCAAGGATCTCTTTGTAGAATTGGTGCTCTTGCTTTAGTGTCATTCTTTCATTTCAAAATGTGGGTAAGATTTTTCAGATTCAACAGCTGACAAAGTGATGCAGGTTTGCAAAGAAAATTTGGAGGAGAAAGGGCCCAATTGCATGTGAGAGAGTTATTAATTTATATAGAAATCTAAAAGTAAAGATGCTTTGCCATGCCATTTAATTTTAAAGATTTACAGAAACCTTTTTCTGGTTCTTAAGAAATTGTAACTGTTCAACTTCACAGAGACCTGAGGTACTGCTTACAAAGCAAAAAATTAACATAAGATTAGATACCATCAGTTTCTTAAGCATTTTTAACACACAGCAGAAAATGCTTTTATTGCAATTAATGCCATTTTTAGCATTAATAAGTTTTGAAAAAGAAACCTACTTATTTAGCAAATTTTGAGTATGCCCTTGCTCTTGCAGCACAAGACAGGAAAAAAGCTGCACTCTTGGGTTTGATCAGGTGTAGCTATTGATGCCTTGGCACGTGGGCACCTGTGTGTGTGTGTGTGTTTCCATGTGAAACCTAGGAAAACATCTTTCACTAACTTTCACTGTCATTTTCATACCATTTCCTCTGTCGTTCTTCTCCTTTTTTCCATCTTATTAGCATGGATTGGAACTTTCTTTGGGGAAGGGACAGACAATCCTTTGAATGCACAGTGTTTCCTGTGCTCTAATGGGATGTCTTTCCCTGGTGTAAAGGTCTCCCAGGCCTGCACCTCGAGTGCACTGAGCACATCATTAATCCAAAGTGTGCGCTTGCCGAATTTCCCCTTGAGCAGGCAGCAGAAATGTCTGTGTCTTTGTGCTGAGCGAGTTTGATGTGCTCTAGTGGCCGTGAGTGATGAAGAGGAAGGAGGGATTCTCTTTGATAACGTCGCCAAGTCTGCCGTGGACCCCTTTGACACGTCCTCGGGCTCGGTGCAGCTCATCGCCATCAAACCTGTGGCCCTCCCTGCTGTCCATGCTGCTTCAGAGAGGAGCCAGGAGTCTGCCATCATCAATGGGGAGGTAAGGACTGCCTGAGAAGTGTCTCCAGGTGTTTCCTTGGCTACAGCCACAACTGGAAGGATCTTAGGCTGTTGGAGTTGAGGGCTGCTAGGAGCTTCTAACCTTTACGCTACATGAAGTTCCATTAGCACTGTGGGCTCGGACACCTGAGAATTTAAGATCTGCTCTTTCACAATGCACCTGTGAATGCCTGCGACCTTGGAGGAGGTGATTTTCTATATTCCTACCCTTCCAGGGTCCCTCTCTCCTCTTTAAAAAAGTGAGTTATGAAGGCAGAAATCAGAATAAGATCTTTTCCTGTGTGAATTCTGTGGCTGGGTATGAAAATATGCATAGATCACCTGGGTGCCCTGCTGATCTTTCTGTACTGAGCACTGTATCTCAGTCAGAGTGAGAAGGGGGGCAGTGGCACCATGGCCTGGCTCTGCACTCCAGCCTGTGCACAGAGTGCGCAATTGTTTTGAAGGAAAAAAGTGGGATGGCACAAATGTCTGCTCCAGATGCTGGCCAAAAAGCATGGTTTGACTGCAATACTTATACTCATGTTTTGATGTAGATTTAATCAAGACCAGTCAATTTACAAAGGACTGAAGCTTTTAAGAAGTTGTTGAACATGATGGGAGCAAGCCACAGAGGTGCCTTGTTTACAAACTCACATTGCAACAGTCATTTAAACAGCTAAAAACAGTTTAAAAGCAGCAGGGAGGGCTGCTGCCAGAGACACTGTAAAAGACAGAGGTCCCATGTGGGCCCAGATTATTGCAGCCTGTTGTGCTCCATTTCATACTTGCATTTTAAGTTCTGATGTGCCACGTAGCTTCTAACTCAGAGAAAGACTTATTTAGCTGTCAGCATCTCTTTTCTGTAAGGCAGCAGGATGACACTGCTGGTGCTGTGTGCACCTGTACACACACACTCCCTGTAGTTTGAGGAGACTGTAGAATTTGACTCTGAAAGCTCAAAGCTCAGGTAAATCCCTGGTTTCTGAGTAACTTGCAGTTTGAAGCAGGAGGGAAGTTTTTTTCTGTACTTAGGAGAAACCACGGGACTAAGCTCTACCAGGATGGACCAAGCACTCCTTTTTTTAAGGTTCCTCTCTGACAGGAGCCTGTTAGAAAGTGTATAAACAAAATAAACATTTGATGACACTTCACTGGAGTTCTTCCCCAGCCATCAGTGGTGACTTGTTTCAGGTTTTGTGTAGTCAGGGGGGATGTCTCTGTACCCCAGCAGAGTTTTCATGGGCAAGCTGTGCCCCGAAGCACGCGCAGCGCTGGGTCACGGCAGTTGGCTGACACTACTCTTGTTTTTCCTCAGTGGGTGTCTCTGAGTCACTGTTGTAATGGTACACAGTTTTTTAGGCTAAAATTATTTAACCATCTGCCAAGCCATAAAAATGCAGTGACTCTGTTCACTTGCAGTTCCTCGCTGCTTGCAGATGGCACGGTGTGCTACAGAGGGATGACACACGCGGCGCATCAAACACGCGCTGACGAGATCCTTTGGAGGCAGCCAGCCCACCAGCAGCCCTGAAACATCTTCTTGCCTTTTAGGTGAACAAGGCTTTGAAGCAGAAGTCTGATATAGAGCACTACCGCAACAAGCTGCGCCTGAAAGCCAAGAGGAAAGGGTACTATGATTTCCCACAGGTTGATAATAGCAAGGCGCTGACAGACAGGAAAAGGATGTATGAGAAAAACCAGAAAGAACTTGACCACATTTTGGATCCAGATGCAGATGTCTCGTCTCCATTTGCTGAGCCGAAGAACAGGTGAGACATTTTATTTGCAGTTCTTCAACTGGCAGGAGAGTTGATGTCCTGGGATCAGAGGGGCCATTTTAATGAGCCAGGTGTTTGTTGTATGGTCACTGGTCCCTCTGCTTTATGAAGAAAATTCATACAGCCCGTGGAAAACATGTTCTCTGGTAAAACTGCAGTGTGATAAACAAATGAAAGAAAAACAATAAGGGAAGGGACTGTTGCAAGTTCTTGTGAGTAATTCTCAAAGGTAAACAGAAAAAGCGGTAGTAATGTTATTGGTGATACTCAGAGCAGACTTTAGGCAGGAAGTTAGCATCTGAATTGGCTCTTTTTCAAAATATAGTGGTATTACTGTTTTGTTATTATTTTAATCTGAATGTAACTATTGCAGAGGGCATGAGATAGCAGAATGAGTGCATTGTCCCTGTAGGTCCTGCAGAGATAGTATCTGTAAGATGTTGTGCATGCCTGTTTTTGGTGATCTCCCTTTGCCTTTAACAGAGAAACTCATAATTTGCTCATCTGTCACGTGAAGCTGGCATGTTGTATAACATTACCAATGTTTGATTAACACTTCACTGTCTCTTGAGGATGGCACAGCAGTAGCATTCAAAACCCCATTTTAGAAATAAGGGGGGAGTGCAGGTGCTGACTGTGCCTGAGCCGCTGCCGTGGGTGGGTGCTCTGTTGCTGGTGCTCTCTGGAACACAAACTGGCACATTGGAAAGAGGAGATCACACCAGTCCTACCCCAGGAGCGGCACAGTGTGCAGATTCCTCTTCCTTGGAAGTTCTGAAGGTGTGAGGGATGATAAAAGAGTGTGTTTGCCACTACATCTTGCACAGGAGGGCTCTGGTTCTTACTGTAATCAGGGACTAACATCAGTTGATCCATGAGAGAAAAAGGGATACTGAAGCATCTTTCTCCTGGAAATGGCTCTCACACCTGGAGGTACAATCTTGCATCCCATCTCCTGGAAAGCTCAGACCAGAATTTTCCTGTGAGTGTGAATGGACTGCAATCAAAGCGTTGCTGGTGACACAGGCATTGCACACAGTGCGACTGCAGCAATTACCCTCGGGGCACAGGCATGGAAAAGCCTGTAATGGGAATAACAAAAGCACTGTTGGCTCGGAATATGGGCAAAAGCTGAGATCATATGTGTTTCTGTAGGTATAGAGTTCAGTGGCCAAGGGATACTGCCCTGGAAGAGCTGTTTGCCAGGGCAGCAGAGGTGAGTGAGGAGAAGAGACTGACTCAGCTGTATGTTATGTTCTTACTGGATGTCCTGGGGCACCATTGCCTTGTGCAGTTTTCCAATTTATTGTGCACTGAGAAGGTAAGAAACGGAGCCTGTCCTTGCATGGGAGCCCTGCTCTGCACACTCTGTCCAGGAGGTACAGACAGAGCACTGGTAACCCATGCTGAGGAATGCATTTAGTCCAGGCAGCTGGAAAGTTCCCTCAGCACATTGGTGTGGCTGTGACTGGTTGAGGCATTAATTTGGATGCTCATTATGTGTCACATGGCTCACAGGAAGTGTTGAAAACATGAAACTGAAGCTTTAACACAGCCACGTGCTTTTTGTTAGATACACCGATGTTTGTTCATGTGCCATTTTTTGCTGTGTGTTGTGTGAATTTGTCACAGTCTATTTGAGCCAGTGAGCCCTGGCATGACAGAAACTGCTGGGAGGCAGGTGAACTCCTGTAGAGGAATGATTCCAGTGATTCCAGCTGCACCATGAAAGGCTGGCTGCTGGACTTGTTAAATATATTATCTGTATCCCCACATGAGGAGAGAGAATCGCTTCTGATGCACTTTCTGTGAAGACACAGAACACTTAATGAACTTTACAGGTGCTGCAGATGTTTACAAACAAACCAATTTTGAATTCTGTGCTAAGATTTCCACACTAAGACCTGGAACTGAATTTGATATGCTGCAACACACATGGCAATTATTGTCCTTATTTTTCTAACAAAAATAAGATGGCTAAAATGTTACACTGCTGGAGGAAAACCTTAAAAAATCCTACAAGGTAATGTGGGGTTTGGTTAAGGATAAATGAATCAATGCAATTGCATTTCTGTAATGAAATAAAATTGCTTTAAAAGCAATATGGATAAGCATATAATTAAAAAAAAAGATTTATATATTTTTCTGTTTTGAATCATTGTTCCAGCAATTAAACCCTGAAAAAATTGCAGTTTTAATAACTATCACTAAAAAACTAAGTCAAAGATTTCAAAGTTTCTAGGGAAGAGGTCTATTCTATTCTTTTCTGTTTTATATATATTCCTCTGACTTAAGTCACATTGATACAACACTTCCAAAACATATCAGAAAATAGGGATGCAGTTGATTACTTAAGGTTACCTTTACATTTTGAATTAGTTTTAAATTGTATTTAAAAGTGATTTACAAAGCACTGCTTGTAAATGATTTGATTTTTTTCCAGAACAAAGAGCTTTGTGCTCTTGGTACCTTTCAGTCATCAGTACCATAATCCTCATGTTTTAAAACATTCCAGCTGTGTTCCCAGGAGGCACTTCCTAACCCATTTGAATGCCAGTTGTTCCTGTTCATACCTCCTTTCTCATTAGTAAAACTCTCTTAAATGAGGTAATTGGCAAACTCAAGGTAATTTTAAGAGCCTACTGATGATATGCACTATTCTTGGATTTTCTTTAATAGTTTGTAATCAGGTCAAGAATCTGCATGTTGTACAGAGCTGTATGTTTGAATCCCTTAGAAAATATATCACAATTGCCTCAACTAAGTATTTACGGACCTATTGTAAAAACATATGAACTTTTGGAGACCTTTGATGTAAGAAGATGGAGATTGTCAGATCTAATTACCCTGTGCATAACCCTGTTTTCTGTTAATATCAATGGTACAGTCAGAGAAAGGCTATATAGGAAGAAAGAATTTACTCAATATTCTTTTGTAGGGGAAACTTATTCCAAAAGCTCTGCTTGCCTTCTGCTTTGGCAGTGCATTTGGGACTTTCAAACAGAGCATGGTGATCTGTGATCAAAGGTCACACAGGAGTTTTGGAACGTTGCCTTAAAACTGAGTACATGCCTGAGTAATTTATTTAATCAGAAGCGTGAAATTGGTTTTTTTTGTCCTACCTTTTATCCTGTCTGATCATGTAAATGTCCTACTTTCTGGATTTCTGCAAACCAGTTTCTGCTGCTCTAATCTGTCAAGGCAAAAAGTGCTGTTAACAAGATCTGGAATAACTGAAGAATTATTTATCAGTGAATTAATTTGGCCTGTCTTGTCTGTTCATTTCATTGATGGTTCTTGAGATGTTAAACCATGGAGTGACTTGAAAGTGTGATTTCAGACATAATAGTGCAACTTGTCTTACTTCACTATGAGCATTGGCAGGTCCTCTGTGTGAAATAAGCAGCACAGAGACACCTTAAATGGCCTGATCTAATTTTAATATTCTGAAGGGAGTAATTGCATGAGGCAGAAAAATAGCAGGGCTAGGCAAAGATAACTTTGTATCAGGCTCTAGCAGTGTAATTACTGTGTTAATAAATGAAGCTGGCATGCCATTTTTTCATGTGTTGCTGATCTACTTCAGGACTCCTCTGGAGTGTGCAACAAATGAGTAATGGCTTGATACAGTATGAGAACAACTCATAAACTCTGCTGGTGTAGAAGTAGCCTTCTTAACAGATGAAGCATAAAGTTCCTCTGCTATCATTTGGCAAACCCTCCTGCAGATATGTACAGATACGCTCTGTATTTCACAGAGGGATGCTGCATTTGTTTTTGTATAACCAGCAACAAGGGCAGAAATGATTTTGCTGAAGAGGTTAGTGGGTGTTTTGGATATTCAGTTTTATTCTGCCTTTCTATTGTATTTGCTTCCCCTTGGTTTGGAGCACCCAGCAGAGGAAGCTCAGTCCCAGGGATGAGCAGCACTTTGTCCCAGTGAAGCAGCTGAATCCCAGGAAGCACAGCTCTCTGAGAAAGCTGTGGCCAGTCACCAAACTGGCTATTTAAAACCAGCATCTTGCAAGCACTTTCCTCCCACTGCTGTGTCTCTTCCCGTTCCCTGTGCTAGGGATTTGTTTCACTGGAGCGTTTTCCTGCTTCTCTCTCAGCGCTCAGGATCAGCAACCAAAATCTCTGCTCCCCATCTGTGTGTGTGGGAGAGCCTGGTATTTTTTAATATGTTTTTTTAAATGAGTTTGAATTATATCAGCTGAAGTTAAAAGGGTGCTGATACCTTCTTGGGACATATTTCATCTGACAAGTTCCCACATACAATGTCCATGTCTTTTACGTAACTTTTATTTTCCTTAAACTGTAAAAAACAATTAATCATCTCTTAATAAGGTCACTGATTTCTAGTAGTTCATGTATGTAGAAAGAATGTCCTGTAACAAAGTGGCATTTTTATGAAATCATAATTTTAAATAAAAGGTGAGTATTGACAACTACTGCCTGTCATTATTTTTTTTTCATTTTACCATTACCATTTAATTTACATATTTTTCTTTTTCTTTTTTTTTTTTTTTTTTTTTTCCCCATTTTGTGTTTTCTAGGCAGCCACTGAAGAACTCAGTGTACAGAAGCAGGCAGTCCCTGAACAGTCCCAGCCCAGGGGAAACTGAGATGGATCTGCTGGTGACTCGAGAAAGGCCGAGGCGTGGCATCCGGAACAGTGGATATGATGTAAGTTTATTTGGTATAGGCAGGGAAATCTGCTCAGCAAAGCCTTGACTTGCTTCAGGGAACACTTGATAAGCCACAAGACAGATTGCCGTGAGATATTTAGTGTTGCAGGAGTTTATGTGCACTCAGCATCCTGAGAAAAGCACTGAGTCTTTCATGTACTTTATCACTCTACATCATCTTACAGACTGAAATGCAAACAAAACGTTTGCCCTAACCCCATTATTTGCCAAAGTATTAAATCTTGAATTTAGGTCATTCTTCTAAGTTGTGGCTACTTGACAGTGAGCTTTCTTCATTGCAATTAAAATCCTCTTTTTGTTCTGAAGAACAGCCTGGAGCTGCTCTCTTGATTCAAAAGAATGAACAGCCAACTTCTGGGATTTTCCCCTAAGTCCCAATGTCAGTGTTTTATGGAAATGCACTAGGGACAGGTATTGTCCTCTTGCTCCCATCAGAGCTGGGAGAGTTTTGGGTAGGTAAATGTCAAACCCAGCCAGAGGTGATGCTGCTTTGTGGTCCAAGCCAGCACAAGGCAGAGGAGTTGTCTTGTGCAGTCTGAACAAACGCTGGGTGCAAATTGATGCTGTGTGAACCCAGAAGGAGGATTAAAAATAGCTGGGGAAATGTTGGGTTTTTCAGTCCTTTGTCATGTGTACAAACTACTGTAGCTCAGCCAGCCCTGAAGATCAGTCCCTAGCAAGGGTCTAAACCATTCTGGAAAACAAGGAAGTTCACCTGTGGTTGCGCATCCTCTAAATATTGTAGGTGAAAAACATTTTTTGTGGGGTGTGGGATTTCATTATCAACCCTCTCTCTGCCACAAATGTGATTTTAGCAAGGAGAAAGAAAGCACCAAAGTTGGGGGGATGTGTTCAGGAAAGTTTAAACCTTTTACAAAATTCTTCAGGGCAGGTTGTAGTTGTCAGATTTCTGAAATGATTCCCTGCATTTGGACACTTCCCATCAGACTGCAGGAGCCGTGGGGCTGTGTGAGTGGGCTGACTGGTACACTGCTTTCTGAGGAATTAGGATGCCAAAACTATGCTAATAAAAGCTAGTTTTTCACAGGGGATATTTCCCTGGAAATCAGTGTTGAAAACATTCTGGGAGCAGGCACCGCAGCAGCTTTTAAAAATATTTCAATATATTGTGTATGCTATATATAAACCATATTTTAAAGAAAATTTGTTTAAAACCTTGGAAGTAGATTAATGAGTTTATGCAGATTCTGAAGTGTCCTCAGAGTAATTATAAGCTCTGAGATGTGTGCACATCATAGAAAAAATTGCTTTTGCCTTGCCTTTGGCACTGCAGTTGGGCGACCTGTCCCTGGCACAATGCTTCACTGATAAGTTACATAAAATCCCTCTGCCCGATGCACTGCAGATTCACTGCAGTGCACCTCTCCCAGCTCTGAATGCATTTCCCATCTGAAAGCACAGAAATGCTGCTGGGAAATGGGACAGGATATTGAAATTCAGCTACCAAGCCTGAGCCTGCAGCGTGGGCTGGTCCCCCACTCCTGTTTGAGGCTCCTCGGAGCTGTGTCTGACAGGCTCTGTCTCCCAGGATACCCACTGGTGGCTGCATCCATGGAATTCATGGATCTCACCAGCTAAACACCTCTGGAAATCTGACCTCTGAAAATGGGTGGGAAAGGGCTGCTTTGAGTGCTGACTCTTGTGCCCTTTCTCTTTCATACAGCAACACCTGGTACCCATTTTTGACATCCGATTTGTCATATTAAATGTTCCAGCCTTCTCAGGCTGCTGCTAAACTCTTCCTCACAGCATGTTATTTAGCAGCAAGTCCTGCCAAAGAATAGTGAAATCTGCATTTTTTAAGCAGTGC
Organism: Onychostruthus taczanowskii; assembly: GCF_017590055.1. Taxonomy (NCBI): domain Eukaryota; kingdom Metazoa; phylum Chordata; class Aves; order Passeriformes; family Passeridae; genus Onychostruthus; species Onychostruthus taczanowskii. The sequence goes on along the minus strand of NW_024505450.1, from coordinate 2,272,795 downwards.
CAAATAATTCAATTTATGAATGAAATAGTTTATATTGCCTTCACATTGGGGGACTTTTTTTACAGCATAAAAAACTGTGGGGGGAATTTGAGCTGTTGCCAGTACACCCAGGTTGTGTGTTGAGGTTTTTCTGCACAACAACAATAATGATTTTATTTTTAAAGAAAAGAGATTGAGATCTCCCAGATTCTTTAAGAAAACTCCTTAAGAATTCCTCACTCATGTGCAGTCATGAAACCACAAGGTTTCCTTTCAATAACAAATTTCTAAATGATTTTCTAAAATACTTTCATTCATCATTTTCTAAAATTACTTCATTCTCTATAATTAATTTCTGTGATATTTCTCTGAATCGTGGTTCTGTTTCTCAGAGCTACTGGTAAAGATATGAGGATAAAGATACAATATTTTACATTTGTCCATATGGAATATGTAGCTTTTAATATTACTTTGGAGTGTACATTTTACTGTTTGATGTTCTCAGTATATTATTTGCCTTTATAGTGTCTTTTATAAATGAATTATTATTGAACAGTAGCTAGCTTTCCGTTTTAAAGAACCCCAGCAGGTTTTACTATCATCACCTTCAACTAGGTATTATATTCAGGAGACTTTATTAGCATGTTTATTATTTTCAACAAGTTCATGAACAACTGTGTAGAGTAAATCCTGTAATGAAAGATTCTAGAACCTCTAGGCTGCTCTGAAGAGATTTATACCAGAGCAGAAAATATTTAGGCTGTTTTTGCTATACAAGGAAGAAAATTACCTTATTATACATGTCTGAGAGATCAGTATGCAAAAGAATTCACGGACATAATTTCATTGATATAGCTAAATTAATGCAATGCATCCCAAAGTTTATAGATTAATGTTCACATAAAGAATTTTACTGATAAAGTTGAAGCAGCAGAATTATTCAAGAGGTATAGAAAGTCTGTCTCTCACTGCAGGGTTTTGTTTGCTTTCTTCATGTACCTCTAGTTCCTTCGATTATACAATAACTGTGCATGATTTTATGTAATTGTGGCCTCTACTTTTGATAACTACATGTTTCAATTGATAGGATAACAAATAACAAAATAACAAACAACACTCAGAAAGTGATAGGATTAATTGAAATAGATTTTAAAATATAAGGAAAAAAATTATTATTATTATTTTTCTCCAAAATCTTCATGTCAGCTTTTATATTGATAAATCAAAGCTGCTTTAAGGTTGGCTGCTAATGAGAATCTTGTATACACGTGATACATTTTAAACATTCTGTGGGGGTCTAATGGCTAGTGAGTTGTAGTAGAAAACCTGATTTATTTCAGCATTGGGTACTAATAGGTCTGTGTGGGATTCCACTCACATTTTTGCAGGCACGAGCAAATAGAAGAACCATGGTTATTAATCATCCAGTCAGGACATTATGATTTCAGAGGCTCTTTGGCTGCACTTACACAAACTACCATTACATTTTATAGTCAGCTTTCTAAAACGTGTCTGATCTGTATTTATTGGAGCAACACAAACACCAATGGAATCAAAATGAAGGAATGAACTTAAGGAATAGTTTTGAGTTGAAGATTTCCCACAAAGTTTTTCCATTTATGATCATTTGGTGCAGTTGCATTCCCCTTCCCCCAGTCTGATGTGTGTACCACTTGGGAAGCCTGAATTTGAGTCTGTGGTTTTGAATTTAGATAATATACCTTGTAACCATGACTATGTAAATTATGGTTAAATTGTAATTGGAAAATGTTTAATTTTTATCTTAATTTTTCTTTCTTTTTCACTGCCATGCTTTCATTCAATACAAAGTATAGCTATGCTTAAAACAGAGAAAGCAAATTAGTATTTTACTTAGATTTATTATCAGTTTTCACTACCAGTGTAACTCTTTTATGAGTGGCTGCTAACAGAAAAAGAACAGCAGTTTGGTATTTCCCTCTGAAAAGGAATAAATCTATTTTATGATTGTCCTACAGCTTACAAAACCTTGGGGGCACAGTCACTTATCTATTCAGGTGTAGAAAAACGCTATTATTGGGGAAAAAATATAGAGTAGCACTAGGAGCTACAGAGCACTGAAATGATCAGGATAGTGCTGGAATTTTTAACAAGAACATCCTGTTGTATTCTTTTATTTATGGCTATTTTAAACATCAGCAGAGTTTCTAAGCACATGCTATATATAGAAGGAGGCACATATCCTATTGCTCATCCCAGTTATCCTTCACCGGCAATGCATTTTACAAGTATTTAAAGAATTGTAAGGAATCAGTTGCTGGTTTAAAACATATGTTTTTAAAACTTTGGGCTGTAAAACTGATCTTACAAAATACAGATGAAGTGTGGTATTCCACTTTCAACTTCTTGCAATGTGATGATTGTTTTCTGTCACGGAGTTACAGCCAAAAAAAAAACCAAAATCAGGGAGATGACTTCTGTTTGTACTTATCTGTACAGAAGGAATCACCCTAGGAGTAACCCTTCAAGCTAAGCTGCCCAAGCATGGTCTGCTCGTTGGAGGATGTGCTCCATTCCCTCCCTGTTCCCAGGTTAGCTTTGCGTAAATGCCTGTAACTCCTGTTTGGGGGCTGGGTAAGACCCCTGAGCTGGGCCATGGTGTTCTCTGCAAGGGGCAGAGCTGAATTTGTGGTGTCATTGTGGAAGTTCAGAAAAGCTCCTAAACTTTAGTTCTTCAGAAGTCTTAAAGTGAGAGCCAGAACAAAGGAATTTCAGTTTCTCTAGCTGTAATAATCTGTCCCTTGTAAGGGGTTCTTCACAGTGATGACACTATTTAGAGAACCGTACTCTTCCTGGCACAGTTTCACTGCCATTGATGCCCCAACTAAGACAAGAATTCGAACATTAATTCTAATTGTTTTTAAGTGAGCCATTGACAGTTTAATCTGCTGCTGAGTGTCCCTGCTGCTTTTCCCAGCGAACAATGTAGAATATAAAGGGCTATTATACTCCCCTGCATCATATGATTTCTTTCCAATATTTGTTGTGTGTCTATATTATTATCACCACTTTAATTAAAGGGATGGGACCACTGTAAGGCCAAAAATGATTTCTTGCTCAGATAAACATCAGTCTCAGAGGCCATGAGATTTATGAGAGCGAGCAGTTGGCCATAGCACAAAGTAGTTGCAAGTTTTTTGTTACAAGACAATATATAACTTTTTATTCCAACGGACAGTTGCCACAAAGTTTGTTTTGCTTTTCTAACCTATCACCTTTACATACTTCTACTGCAATGCAGATACTTTTGTCCAATGGGCTACTGTTACATGCACACACATACCCTTCTATTATAACATCTAAACTCTTAGCTTACTCTATACAATTACACCCTGCATTATAAACCCTTCACCATCTTATTGATAAAGTTTTTTACTTACTTAAGGAATATTCTTATTTATAACTATAGAAACAAAAGTTTATGATTTTCTGCTTACTGTCTGTGTATTTCATTTTTACATCAATCCAAGATTCTCCCAAGGCTGCACATCAAACTCTCCTAAACCCTCCTGTGTCTGTGGAAGTTTCTATTTTTCCTTTTCCCACACATCTGCATTGTTACAATTCCCAATTTGTGTGTGTTAGAACTGTGTTTGAGAATGTTGAAGTGGCACAAACGCCATCGCCGGCCAGGTCTGTGTACAAATCAGGAATGGGACGGGACTGCTAGGAACGTGTCTTGAGCTGTTTTATTTTCAGCATCAGCCTCATTACATGCTTATGACAATGGGAAGATGCCAGCAGCTCACATCCCAGGCAGAAGACAAAGAACTTAATGCTACAACTTTAGAAGTTTTTTGACTAATCACACAAAGCAAAAGCATTTTGACGGTAGTTCTATCCAACCTCTGTAAGCACACATACCTTTGGTTAAAACAATGCTTGCTTGTTTCAAATAAAATACCTGCTTGTAAGCCTTAAAACACAATGCACACAGCTCCATTATTAAGCTTAGAACTTCCTAATATCTCGCTAGATATGCTTTTCTGCAGCTTAGGGAGTTATTCTAGCCAAGCATTAATTAATGCACAGACCATTGTTCCATTTGTCCTTACTTTTCTACTCCTTACATAATTTTTCTGTTGACCAATCTTATGGCCACTGCTTAGCTCTAATCACAGTTCTGCTGTCTCCTAGGGCTGCCTTTTGCAGCTTTCCCAAAACCCTCTGATTTTATGGATTCCCACAAAATGCTACCTTGTAAATGCCATCAAACGCTATCTTGTAAAGCCTTTGACATGCACTTTCATTCCCCCCACCAGACCGAGCCTGAAATCATAGAAGAAACCAACGTTGACCGCGTCAACGAGCCGCGCAATTACAGCAGGGCCCGGCAGGCCAAGGGCCACTCGGAGACATCGACGCTGAGCTCGCAGCCGTCCATCGACGAGGTGCGGCAGCAGATGCACATGCTGCTGGAGGAGGCCTTCAGCCTGGCCTCTGCTGGCCACGGGGGCCAGCCCCGGCACGACGCCTACGGCTCGGCCCCACACCTGCCCTACTCCGAGGTGGTGACCAGCGCCCCCGGCACCATGACCCGGCCGCGGGTGGGCGTGCAGTGGGTGCCCACCTACAGGCCAGAAATGTACCAGTACAGCTTGCCAAGGCCCGTAAGTGGAGCTTCTCTTCACCACGTTGTAATGTCACAAAGGTGCTTCTGTTCTGAGCCACGTTTGTTTTTTTGTTTTTTTTTAAAGTAGTCACATTTAGGTGCTTAAAAACCAGATGCTTACAGAAAATAAGTATGTGTAGGGTGATGTGTATACATATATGTGCATATGTGCTTGCCTAGACACCAACCTTGACTTTGCAGTTGGGAGATGAGTGAGCTACACACATACACAAGGAAAGATTCAGTATCTATTTTAGCAGCAAGGTTGTCTTGTCTAAGTTGTACTAAGTTTAAAAGAACAGGCTGCAGAATACACCGAAGCTTTAAAATAGGCTGTTCAACAGATCCCAAACTATTGGAACCCTGGCTGATGAGAACTTTAGACTTTCTGTGCTGACAGGCTCTGACCCCCAAGAGAATGCTGCACTTGACCTAAAACCATAGGAAAGCTTCCAAAATTAAATGGTAGAACTAAGATTATAAGTGTGTAGTTTGAATAGAAGTGTATAATATCACATAGTAGAAAACTTAAGAGTTTAAAGTTTTAGGATATATTAATACATATAAAACAAGATAGATGTTTTAAGGCAGAAGATAACCCTTCTTCTTTGCCTTCTTCTTCATGGGTTTAAGTAGCATTATATAATCAGGTTAAAAAGTCCACATTACAAGCCAGAGGTACTTAGTTATTAAGTTAAAAGTAAAAATATTTTAGGTATCATTTCTTAATTAAACACTTTATCCTTAAAAAGCCTTGTAGAGACAGAAATACAACTCCATTTTCAGTTTGTTAGAATGAAGTGCTGTAGAACTCACACCAAACTTGTTTGCACATCCCCTTCTAGTCAGTGAATGCATAATAGGAAGCAACGTGGTTTTATGGTTTAACTGTGGTGACATCTGGGTAGCTCTTCTGCCCCACTGGAGAGGTTCACCACTGAATAGCAGCTTGAAATGTGGGCTGTTATTGGCAGTCTTGCACTTACAGCTGTTGGCTTGGGTCTCTAGAGAAGAAATCTAGAGAAGATTTAATTCCAGAGGTCTCTTAGATGACCTTATAACTGACTTTATCCTTCATTTTCTAGCCTCAAGCAGCAGCTAACACGTCCTCACCACACAGCAATAATAAATGAATTAGGAACTTAAACCCAAGGGTGGAAATTGTTAATGGAATTTTGTCGGGGTCTGGACAGCAGTGACACTAGCACTGTACATGCCCTCATGTGGGAAACTGCCCCTGAATTCCCACATATGGTAATGTGAAACTCAACAATATATTTTCTTTTGTGTCAGAGATAAATCTAAACTAGAGGTGATTGCTTTCTGATAAGAAATAGCCCATCTAACAATACCAGTGTGATAAATTGTTCTTTTTAAGGCTTTTTTTTAGTCAGAACTTTTTTTTTTTAAAGAATATATTTCAAATTGAGTCCCTAACTCTGGCTAGAATAAGAAGGTAATGCAGAAAAATGTCCTCAGTTCAAAATCACCATTACCATGACTTCCTTCCATGGCAATAAAAAATACATTAAGGGATGCTGCTTCTGAACTATTCTGAACACAGCTGAAAGCCAGTGGCACTGCCTGCAAAGGTTCAGGTTGGTGCTATTTAAGTCATGCTAAGGTTATTTCTGACACTTTGAAATTGGTCCGATGGAATTCATACAGCATATAATTATATTTTATGGTTAGAATTCGATTAAAAGCTTAAGAGACAGCTAATGGGGAGTCAAATTACCTCAACACTTCAAAGAATCCTGCTAAAATGAAATTGAAAATATTATATGGTGAGAGGTTTTTAAAAAATATAGTAGCCATTCCTCTTATGGTGAATGATTCACTGTTGTCTTTCTAAGACTTATTACTGTCCTAAATCATCTGCGTGTTTGGGACTTTTTGCTTATTTTCCTTTAACTCTAAGACAGAGTTAAATAGTTAAATTCCTTGAAGATGGTTGATTGCCACAGATGAGGATAGCACAGACTGCTAGGCTTTGGATAAGGGCTGGTAATGCATAGTTTTCTGCTTATCAGTTTCATGAATATGCACTGTGCTTCAACTACCCCATTTCCAGGTTTGTTCTCATGGGGATGGAGGGTTGAAATTGAAAATATCCCCAGTTTTGGGGATTAGAGGTACCTGTGCACCGGGATGTGTGTTACCTCTGTAAACCAAGAATTAGTCATTTTTTCCCTTTCTTAAAATTCAGTTCTTAGTGGCAATTAGAAGTCAACATCAACAATGTTACAATTCAAAACACTGAGCATTTTGAAAATGAAAATTTTATCTTTGAAAATTCAAGGGCATTTTTTCTTCTTAGATGGAACAAGTTCAGAGGGGTCCAGAGCCACTCTAGTTCTGTGTTGCTTCAGGTGTCCTCCAAATTGTGGATCTTTAATTTTTTGTAGTCAACTTCTTGGCTAGTCCCACTATCAAACATTTGTGTATCTCTCCAGAGTATGTGCACATCTTTTTTTTAAATTATTATTTTCAATTTTCTTCTCCCTTTTGAGGCTTTCTGTGTGTTTTTCATTTGTTTGGTTGGGCTTTTCTGTACATGTAATAGCAAAATTATCTGTAGCTCTTGTGAGGGAATGCCTGTTTACCGACCTGCCCGTTGGGTGACCTGTGAAAAGAGCATTCCTCCACACGGGGCTCATGCCTTCTCCTGGCAGAGGAAAGCCAGTGAAATGCAAACTCTCCCTGTGGTCCTGGAGCTTCCAAAACATGATGAGTAACACTTGGCTGAATGCTTGGCACCCAGCTGGTGTGCTAAGACTGGAGGATGGAGTTAAAGGGTTGAACGTGTGACACCAGCCCAACAGCCAGCTCCATGCCTTGGTTGATCATGTTGCAGCTTTGGAAATTTGCCCCGCTGAGTCAAGTGAGAGCTGAGACCAGAGAAGAAAACCCTCTCCATCACAAGGCTGGGCCAGTTTCCATCTCTCCTCTTTAGCAGTGCTCTGGAAAGAGGAGTGGGAGTAACAGAGCTCTGGGTCCCAAGGTGAGACCCAGCACCAAACAGGCACTGATGACCAGCACATACAGCCTGAGAGGCTGGTAAAGCATCCCTGTCCTCAGAGCTCCCCTGCATTTAACAGGGGTAAACTGGGAGTATTTTACCAAAATTCAGCCACTTTCAATTACAGCTGCTTAGTATGAAACAGGACAGCTATAAAGGCAAAGCCAAATAAAAAAATTAAATTATTCCTGGATTGCAATTTAGTAATCAATTAAGTAAAATCATTCAATGAGTTAGCAAGGACACTGGTCTTTTAATTCCTATGGATATTTCTGTAATTAGAAGGCAACATAGAATACTTTCACCCAGGACCAATCTGTAAGTGGAAGGTTAGGTAAAATATTTAAATATTGCAACTAGGAAAATGTAGCCTTTAAAACCAACTGCAAAGTTTCTGCTTTGGCCTATAGTTATTTTGTGCTGGCCTAAGAACACAGGTTGAGAGACTTGGGATTGTTCAGCCTGGAGAAGAGACAGCTCCAGACAGACCTTAGAGCACCTTCCAGTACCTAAAGGAGCTACAAGAGAGCTGGAGAGGGATTTTTTACAGGGGTATGGAGTGATAGCACAAGTGAACTGACAGAGGGCAGGGTTGGATTAGATATGGGCAAGAAATTCTGTACTGTGAGGGTGGTGAGGCACTGGAGTAGGCTGCCCAAAAAGTTGTGTATGGCCCATCCATGGAAGTGTTCAAGGCCAGGCTGGATGGGGCTTTGAACAACCTGGTCTGGTGGAAGGACTCCCTGCCTGTTGCAAGGGGCTTGGGCCTGGATGATCTTTAAGGTCCCTTCCAAACCATTCTGTGATTTTTCTTTTCTACATCCTCACAGGTGATACCTTGGGCTCTCGAGGGTTGTAGGAGACAATGGTGCAGGTGTCTGCTGGTGCCTGGACTTTATCCTCCAGAGGATTTATTGTCCTTGGCCCAATGGCAGCTAAACTGCACTTCCTACTTTTAAAAATTATTTATTGGCTTGCTTTTTCGATTGTCAGTGTTGTAGCCACAACAGACTCCTTCACTGGCATTTCTTGCTGAGAGGGTGGCGTGGGGTCTGCACTCTGCTACCTGTGCAGTCTGTCCTGGGTCTCAGGTGGGATTACTGCTGCCTGATTGTTATATACGTTACAGACTTTATAATTTTTCACAAAATAGAGTTTGGAACCCATGCAGAATGTTTTCCTTCTTAATATTTTTGTCTTTTGTTCTTTTTGGGGTTTTGGTTTCTTAGTTTGTTTTTGTCTGGTTGGATTTTTCTTTTGCTAAAAAGCAAGAGATCATTTTAAAAAGATAAATACTTGAAGAGTAAAATTAGGCAAATCTGTGAAATCAGCTGGGTTGTGTTTTTGGTTTGTTGTTTTCCTCTCTGACTCGTTTCACAGTGGTGAAGTGACTTTAATTCTACAATCAGGCTGGTTGGCCAAGAGCCTAAGGGCTCATAAAAATCTTTAACAGGCATCTGTGGTAAAACTTTGATTTCATTTCACTTCTGAACACTTCTTTCCCATTTATATGTTGCCTGCAAGAAAACACCAATGCCCCAACCCATTAGAGAAACTCTAGGAATTTCACTGGAGTTCCCTCCCACAACCACTTTGGTGTGTGGCAGCTCAGGGCAAAGAGGGCTGACTCCTGTCCCCTCTGGACAGACAGCTCCTCAGCGTGGTGGAGCAGATCTTTTTACAGTATTTTTCACTTTAACAGGATTCTCTCTGCCCAGCCATTAGCAAAATATTGCCACTCACACAAAATTGTTCATCTCCCGTGTAAGCAGCAAAATAAAGGCTTAGGTTTTCTATTTTACTTTTCCCCCTGGTATTTCCAGGGCAAGTTGCAGCATATTTGTGAACTGTGATTCCTTAAAATACCTAATACCTCCTTTGATGCCCATATTCCAAACCCAAATCTACCTCTGGGTCTCTGCCCTACACGGCTAAACAGTGTCTGGAGTTGCTTTCCACTCCCAAACATTATCTCATGTGCTGTTCCTTTAAAATAAAAAAGGGGAATAAAAAGGATTTCATGCTTGGCACAAATGCATGCTGAGAGCAAGATGTGGGATAAAAGGCTTGTGGAGCCAGAAGGGAGAGTTCAGGCAGCCTGTGAGGGCACTGCCAGCCTTTGAGATGCAGGAGAGGCACTGCAGACCATTCCACATCCAGCACTATCAGGAGAAATATAGCTGAGGTTTTCTTTGATGCAAATAACATTTGTTTTTTTTCCTTACAGTTCTTTCATTAAAAATCAGTATTTCAAACCCCTGGCTAAGAAATGTAGCAGTGTCTTTTTAGACTTTTTTTCCCCCCACTTAAGTGTAGAAATGCTTTAAATATCATGGTAGCATGGTGAAAGTAAATATTAGGAGACTTTGTAGGTGGAATGCAAGAAAATATTCTTTTCAGAGACATGCCTTTGAGAGTTTCTAACCTGCTTTAAAAGGGATAGCAGTGAGAGGACAGAGAAAGATGCTGTAGTGCTTTTCCCTTGGAGACACATCAAAAATCAGTTTGATAAGTTACCTTTCCTTTTTGTTGACCTAGTTTTGCAGGTATTTGAGAATGAAGGCATTTGGAATATGGTCTAAATATGTAATTTTACAAGATGATTACAGAAAGACAGTGTTTTCTGATACATAGTGTGGGATTTATATTGCCAAATTCCAATCTAAATGTAGGTGGTAAGTCTGAAATAATCATGTAAATCCTGTAGGCTCTTTCTCTGGGCAGGAGACAGAGTGTGACTCATCCCATGTGTTTTAATGTGCTTTTAACTTTCACTGCTGTTTGTGGAGGAGCTTCTCTGGGTAAACCAGATACCTCTTATTTAGAGGACCAAAGTCCCACCACTGGACCCCATTTTTTTTTTCAAAATGCCAGTGTCTTGATAGTGGTCAGCCTCACCCAAATTTTTTATTTGTTATTCCTCTGATTTTATCTTTATCCTCATGCATTGCTCTGAAGATTCGTCATGCAAAAGGAGGCTTTGTCTCATCCACAACTGAAAAAAAAATCACAACTAAATAATAAAACAAAAAACAATAGGAAAACAGAACCCTCACCCATGAAGTAGTGAAGCACCTAGTGAGATATCATTAGAGATTCCTCTAAGTGTATTTGGAAAAAATTATGGCCTCTAATCTATAGCAGTGCAAAGGATTTAGGAGGAAAATGTTGTCCTTCATGTCATTTCTTGGGTGCCCTGGGTTTCATGCACATAATTACTCCTCCTTCACATGTATTGGTGATGGAATTCACAATTACTGCAGGCAAATTGCTTAATTTTGTGACTTTGTGGGTGGGCCTGGTGTTCCTCAGGATCAGTCTGCCTTTTCAGAACTGTTTGGGGCCCTTGTTGCTGTGTTGGAAAGTTACAGTTATTGGGGGTTTTGTGGAAAATTTTCTTTGCATCTCTTGAAGGCTGAAAGGAAGAGGTTGAAACATGTCTTGCTCACAGGCAGCTTCACTGCAGTACACACTGCTCTGAGGGTTCTTTCTGAATCTTTGAAATGCTTTTTTTCCTGGAGAAAGTGAAAATACTCAGGTCTTTTTCCCATGATCCAAAGCAGTTGTTGAGTCTCACATAATCACAACAGATCTGCTTTGCCAGCAGGTTGCAGACGTGTAACACTGTCACAGAGACAGTGTTTAATATATTTTATTTTAATTAGACTTCATCTTGTCTCTGAGCTAATTTTCAGGTTTTCTTCCACATTCAAAAATCACCAAAGCACTGTAAATTCCCAAATAAATGGAATTATTATTGATGGCCCAAAAAGTTACCTTCCAGTTGACTGGCACAGAGAGCAACTATTTAATTTCTGATTTTGGTTTGTTTTTCAATTTGACTGAGATCTACTGGTGTTTCAGAAAATATTTATTTTTCTCTTTTACAGGCTTATAGATTTTCTCAGCTTCCTGAGATGGTAATGGGTTCTCCTCCCCCACCTGTCCCTCCCAGAACGGGTCCTGTGGCTGTTGCCTCTCTCAGGAGGTATTTATCTGTTATTTTATTTTAGGCATGGTCTCTAAAACCCACTGTCATAATAAGAACTGGTGCAAACCCTGAAGAGGTACTTAAAAAGATACATTCATGAAATTAGAAACATGTTGTTTTTATTTCACTTTAACACAAAATGAAATAACAATGAATTTTCTATTAGCCTGTCTGTGTCAATAAAATTAGGAACTGCAGGCTCTTGTTTGTTTTAGAGCATTCTTTGCCTCAGCTGTCATAATGGCGTGCTGGATTGAGGCAGATGATTCACACCATCATTCTCCTGCTTTCCTGGACTTGCAACATTTCCAAAGACCTTGGCACTTCCTAAGTGTAGTAATGTTATTTACCACAGTGCTCTCCTGCTGTATGATACCATGCCACCTACACTGTAGACTGGGTGGTGAATTATGGTAAAGCTCTGGTGAATTAATTATGGTAAAGCTCTGGTTTTACAAACACAGGCATTTGTTTGAAGCAGCAAGCTTCAAACTTATACAATGCTTTGGTAAAAAGAGCAACCAGGCTAAAAGGGCTGTTTACAAACTTCTCCAGACTTCTCCAGACTTGTGTTGTGCAGTTGTTCTCCAGATTTCTGTCATGCCAGGGCAAAGTTGGACACACTGCTCCTCACTGGCTTGTCCTGCTCTAGCTGATAGGCGTGTATGTGGCTACAAATCACATCTGTAGGTCAGAATGACAAAAAGTTGTATTTGTTTTCTTTCTTAACGCACAGGTCTACATCAGATATTGGCAGCAAAGTGAGAATACCTGAGTCCAGTGGAGCAGATCAGGCCCAGCATCATGATCAGACGCCTTTTGCACCGGGCTCCAGAGCTCCCATGTCTGTTGGTCCACTCGAACAATCAGCTTTTCAATCAGGTGACAAAATAGTGCGGGTTCAACTTTGGGAGCCTTATAAGTTATTTTAGATAGAAATGAAAGTATGGGATATAGAAATAAGGATGATTATTTGAGGAAAGACTGTATTAGGTGGGGTTTTTCCTGGTGCAGCTGAAGGAGCCCTGCAGAGGATGGCCTGTCCCTTTGTAAGTGCCCCAGCTGCACCTAAAATACTCATCCTGCAGCAGCACCAGGAAATGGCCTTTTCTGAAGGTAGGATCCAGCAGTAATGTCCCAGATGTTCTCTGTTTAAGTATGCCATTCTGCTGGCACAATAATCAGGACTATGAATTGATAAAACCCAGCAAAACTGTAGAATTTTTAGGGAGGATATAGAGGGTGTTGGTAGCAAAATAAGTTGCGGTATTGGGACAGCTGCGTGACTTGTTTGTGTTGCGTTTTGTACCAACCAAGCAAAGTGGGAGAGACAGGCAATAGGGGAGAAATGAGGGGAGAAATGAGTTAGATCCTTCCAATATTTTGTCAGTCAAGAATACTGATCCAAGTTCTTGAAAACTTTTTAAAGGCTCCCTTTCCCCTTGAGAAACTTTACCCCTACCCTTGTCACAACAGGGGGCTACTGAGGAAGGCAGGTTGAAGGTACATGGCCCTTTCCCTTCAAAACACAAGGCAGTAGTGCTATTCAAGGTCAAAGGTAATCTGTTAGCTCTTCACCTCTCCTGTTCTGGAGAACATAGTTTCTGCCCAGAACTTGTCTTTGGTCTAAAAGTCCCATTTTAAAAGGTCTAGTCAGTTCCTGGTCCTTTTGATACGAGTTGTATTTATAAATTAATTGATTTAATCATGAGATTTTTTTATGGTGTCTGGATAATATTTAGCTGGAAAAAAAATTTTCAAATGGGTTTTTATTGGCAAAATGTGTTTTCTTGAAGCATTATGGAAAAGAGCTTACAATATTCAAAAGAATTTTCCATTAGTTCCAAGCTTTGAAATTAGTAGGTTTGTTAGACATTGCTCTGTTAATCTGCCAGAAAGAAATTCTTTCTTAGCTTCCTCAGAAGTAACAGAGAGTTATCTGCATTGTCTTTGACATCACTGACTTAGAATCATAATGTGGCTAAGCAAATGAGTTGTCAATTAATTAAATGCAGTAGGTTTGAAGGATCCATTCTACTCTCACTTATTGTCATGCCTTCTGCAAACGGTGCAGTACCTGAAAGGAGCAGATGCTCACACTCTCATTTCAAAACATTTCAAGCTATGAAATGTGCCACACTACCTAGACCTCTTCTTTATGTGTGCAGTAATGGGGTCTGTGGGATACACTTTTTGATTGGATCCAGTGATGGGGAGATTTTATTACTGTGTGTTGCTGAAGGGTGGCTGCAGTTCAGAAGAGACAAAATGACCTTCCTTTACATTGTGGAGTTTGCCAGAATAATTCTGGGAGTAGTTGAAGGAAACTTTCATATATGACAGGTGCTACAAAAGGGTGTAATACAGGCAAGTAAAGACAAGGATCATTGTGAGAAATGTGCAGTTGTAATGCAAGGTTTCTAATGCTCTGATATGAAAATAAGTTTTTATAGCCTCAATACATGAAGAAACATTGCTGCAGGTGCTGATTTGCAATGTTAATGCCTAATCTCACTCTCATGCAGCCCAGTATCAGCTCTGAGATAAGGACATTGCAATAATAATTTAGGATAAGGTACAGCATTAGCCATTTGAATATTCATTTTGAGTAGTAGCTCCTTTTGTTGTGGTTAAATTAAAAGAGTGTTTTGGTGTGGAAGCCATGTGCCATGTACAGGAGCAGCACTTTCTTCTCTGTACATGTATGAAGAATGCTCATTTTCAGCCTTGCTAACTCATTTAAAATAGGAACCCTTGTCCTGTTTATGACCTGGAAGGACAAATGATTGACCACACCTCTTCTCTTAGCCCACCCTCTTCCAAACCATGGGGCTGGAGGAATTGGGATAGAGGTGGTATGTTTCTGCTCTGGAGAAAAATGCGCCACAAACCATATTTGACTCCTCTTTTTTACCCCTGATTGCATCCACAGCAATTCTGGCCTGAGACTCTGTGGGAGGTCATTGAGAAAGTGTAAATATCTGGGTTTATGGAGACTGCTTTGGGGGTGGATGTCACTGGTGGAGTCTTTCTATCTCTGTGTATGTGCCCATGCAACGCCCCAGCATCTGTCAGAGTAGGCAGCATAACCCTCTTGTAGATTGTTCAGGAGCAAAAATGTGCCAGGGCTGTAAATGAGATTCTGGGGGATGGATATTTGAAGCAGCCAGTAATTGATGCTAATTCAATTATACTCCATATGAATTTCATGGGCCTTCCCATGTATTTGTGATTTTGTCAGCATAGTGGTGTCATAGCTACTGAGAGCAATTAGTAGCAATATTCAAATGATATGCTGTTGGAAGGGGGAGAAATTTTATTTTCTCTGCATTAATTCTAGTACAGAGAATCTGCCCAGCTGTGTGATGTTACTGTGCTTCCATTCCTCAGTGAAAATGTTGGAGTTGTACTTTGTTGTGTTTTTAAAGGGTTTACTGCCCTTCTGCTTTCATGTAATTGATGTTATTTTTGCTATATTCTGTGAATCTGAAAAGTAAAATACATGTCCATATAGTATAAGGAAATAAACTGAAAACCTGATAACTGATGAAGATGAGATGCAGCTGTCCCATCCAGGATTAAGGGATGAGGATTTCATGCCCTCAGTGTGATGTTGGTGATTCACTGCTGGAGTCTGTCTTTGCATGTAAATAGACACTAGAGGAAGGAAGATTTAACTGGGCAAGAAAGTTGTTTGTAGTCTATTTTTAACTAAGCAAATACATGGAGTTATGATAGCAAAGGGAATATATCAAGGATATCTTAAGGGAAATATGCACATTAGGATGCTGGTCTTCCAGACAGCCCAGTGGATAATCTCTGTACCAAATTGTTCTTTGCATCTCTGTGGGCCACAGGAATCAACCTTCCCTGAAAGCAGATGTGACCCTACCCAGAGATCTGGCTGAAACTCTGGCTCCTTCCACACAAATTGGAATGTGATAGTGGGATTTTAATCCAGGAGGCTTCCTGGATATTCCTATGCATGCATCTTAATCAAGAGGTGATAAGCCAGATTTGGAGTCAACCAATATTTATTTGAGTTTTAACTGTGTAATTTATGGCAGTCATGGACTTTTTCTGGGAAAGGAACTGAGCAGGTAGAACCTTGGTATTTTTTACAGAAGCATTGAAGTTTTATGATGGAATTGCTGAGAGTACAGCCTGTTAAACATATCAGTCACTCATTTTTGTAGGTTTTTAACCTACAAATAATATTGATATAATATAGTAATATAGATATTAGTAATAATATTAATACTATAGCTATTAAGAAACACTGGGTAAACAGCAAAAAGAGAGGTGCATTACCCTGAAATCCATGATAACAACAGCTGAAAATTGAATACAAGGAGGCAAATTTAAGGGGAAAAATTCCTTTTCTCTAATGAGTCAAAGGTTTGACGAAGATCATTTGTTGCAAGGATCAAGTCCTAGGGACTCTTTATATGAAGGCCGTACATGGTTATGAGGACAACAGCAAATCTTGCCTTCTCCAGTATTTCCCAGCATGATGAAGCTGCTCTAGTCAGATGGTGGGACAACAAAACTCACCCAAAACCCCAAACAAAAAACCTCAACAAACAAACATGAATTCCCTATGTCATAAGCACTATCTTGTGATTTTCAACTGAAATCTCAGCTATTAATGATGCCTACTCTTTTCTCCTTTGACAGGAAATACGGTACCAGCAGTGTTTGCCATTCCAGCAAACCGACCTGGCTTCACAGGCTACTTTATCCCAACTCCTCCCACTGCCTACAGGAACCAAGCCTGGATGCCCTATGCTGGGGAGAATGAGTTGCCAGGGCAGTGGGCAGACTCTGTAAGCATTCCTGCTTTTCTAACCACACATGTTTTCTGTGTTTTGCACAGGAGGGATTTTCAGCAATTCTTCACTGATCAACAAAGAAGCAGAAAAGGATAATTTTTCCTTGAATGGGAATAATCTCTAGCAGTGAAAAGCCATAAGAGATGGCTTAGACACAGATACTTCAGCTGTTCCTAGCATGAACTGTGAGCAAGATCTTTAGAGGGTGGAATCATTCACTAGGTTAGGCCCTGGCACCTGTTTAAAGTTGGTGGGTTAGATGTCATTTTTCTTTCTTGAGAAAGGTTAAATTTTTAGATAGACACATGTCAGGAGAAGGCGATGCTGCCTCTCAAGGCAGTCCTGAGCTGTTTGTAAGTTGGGGAAGCATCTTACCCTCCTGGAGGCTTCTCTCAAGACAGCCTGGCTCCCAAGTCTTACCTCCCAGCAGTGCTGCAGCCCTGCTGTGCAGTGTTTCAAATCCTCCCGAAGGCTGCAGGGACAGATCATAAATTAAATAATTAATTGCACAATCCCATACTGGAACAGATGTATTTTTTAGCCCAAAGTAAACCTACATTTCAAAAATTGAAGTTGAAACATCCTAAAATGAATTGCAGTAGTTTATCATGTTTGAAACAATTTCTCAAATGTAGGGCTTTTTTTTTTTACACAAGGAAAAAAAGATGAATTCTTCTGCTTGAGCTCACATCTGGTATCTATGCAGAACCACTCTGTCTAAAAAACCTGGTAGACAGATTCCATTTCCTTGTGCAAATCATCAACAGAACATTTTAATGAATTGCAGTTGAAATCTAAGTTGGCTTTGAGCAGCTAAGCAGGATACAACACAGTCACATAAATGTTCCTGGGGGCAGCTTTTTTGTTGTTCACTCTTTATTACTGCTCCCGATGCCTGTTAGGAAGACAATTCAGTATGACTTTGAGATGCAAGTCTGAATTTGAAGACTGAACTGTCAGGAAAAAAAAAAAAGAAGCTGTTCATTTGTAAGCTGAGCACACCTGCTGATGTGCCCCTGACACCTGGAGGCTTGTGATGCTCTGGTATCAATTTCCTTCTCAGAGCTGCCTTTTAAAGCATGAAAAAGATTTATTTTCATTTGTTATTTTAGTGTTTGTTTTTTGTTTATTTATTTGTTTTATGTGTGTTTTTGACCCTTGTATCTTAGCAATGATTTTAAACTTTTTCTCTAAGAAGGAAAAAAGCCATGAAACAAAATAAGGAGGTTTTACTTGTCTCCCATGCATTCTCCCTTTTGTATCCCTACTCTTGATTGCAGTCCTGTGGAAAAAGAGTTAGGTATCACTTGTCAAATGTGGAGACTGAAACAAACGGGTCAAAACTGCAAACCAAGTCTCCAGTCCCCAGCTCCTTCCTCTGGAAAGTGAAGAGTATAACCCTGTTGTGGGTTTCCTTGTCTTCAGGGAAAGAGGAATGGAGAGGGATGTAAAAAAATGTCTGAAAAATAACCATGGCAATATAGAATACAAAGGAAAAAAATGTTCCTTTTCACTTACCCATGGCAGAGCTTTAACAACTCCTTGCTACTCAGATTTTCAACCCTCCAGTGGCTATGCAGAAGAGGTTAAAATGTAGAAGGTACTGCAGTTTCTACAATGAATTTGCAAATCTGTCAAGAAATTGTCTTTATTTGAAAATCATTACTAGAGGAGCTAGTAATAGCATTACAATATAGCACAGTCAGAAAGCCTGAATAAAAGTGAATAGCATAAAGATCTGAAGTAATACTCAAGGCTTGAATTTCTGGACATGTCCTGGTTTTTGAGCCTCTAGACTCTAGCTTGATCACACTTCCAAGATTTTCTTAAAATTATTGAGAACAGAGGCTTAATATCTATAAGATTCTTCATTTTTCACACATTTCTGCTAGCCTAGACTGTAAACAAGGGAGTAGAGGAAACAAGAGATTTGACAACAAGGAACTATTTTATAAGCACAATTACTGTAGTGTATTATTCTTTGAGACAAATGGTAAGTATTGAAACACTAAGTTTTGTGGGCTAAGGCAACTGTATCCACAAAGCACTTATTTTCTGAACTGCTGGATGCTGGTTAGTGAAAACAGTAAATTGGTGGCCTCTAGTGGCGTGATCACATGTTGTTCTAGTAAAATCACCTTTTGAAGACCCTGTTGTAAACTGAACAGAGGTGCCTGCACCTAAAGATCACTTTCATATCAGACCTGCATCCTACATTTTTCTCATCACACTGTAGTGAACATGTTTGACATTCTCTTCAGCATTTGATGGATGCCCAAGGCTGTGTAGAGGATGTGTAAATCCTAGCGGTCAAGTTTCAGACATAAAGCCTTCTTCAAAATTAAGGCCCGTAGATTCCCATTTTATAGACTTTTGGAAATCATAAATACTGTTTTTTATTTGATGCATTAAAATCTTCTGACTGCCAAAAAGACTGGTATCGTGGTTCATGGACTTGTGAAAGAAATTTAATCTCTCACCATGACTAAAGGGCCTACATTATTGTTTTAGTTTTAGCTAACATGGGGTGTTACAAAAATTATGTAATTCTGTTAGACATGGCCAGAAATTCTGACACTTCTGAGCAGTCAAACATCCCTTTGAGTCTTCAGTTTCCAAGTTGGTGCACCTGAGCTTATCCCTGGTGTCTGGATCTAGTGAGTTTCTGTCAGCAGCAGTGAGGCCAGACACTTGGCTGGCTTGGATTAGACAGAAATCAGAAAACTGCTTTTCTGGTACAGGCTTTTGGTGTACTAAAATCATGCTGTTTGTTTAAAACCAAAGTGTTTGCTAAGCAGCAAGCACACTTCCACAAACATCTTTTCCCTTGGACTTTTGGAAGTGATGATAAATGAGGACAAGCAGATGTGCTTTGTGCTGCCACAGCTGGGACGTGCATAGATGGCACATGCCAGGACAGGCATTTGTAGGCAGAAACTTGTGGCATTCACATTCTCTGAACAGAGAGAGACATAATTCTCTCTCCCAGGATTTTTCCTGGAGAAGCACAGAGAGGAGAAGAAGAGAAAACAATTCTTATCTCTAGTCACTGCTCCTGTTGTTTTTGCACATGTGGAATGTGTTACGGAGATTGTTTACTGAGTGTGAGTTCTCAATTGGATTCTGGTGGTGGTTGTTTATATTAATTGGCCTGTTAGGCCCAAGCTGTGTCCTGACTGTCTGGAGACAGTCACGGGTTTTTCTTTAGCATCTCTTTAGTACAGTATCTCTTTAATATAGTATAATGTAATATAATATAGTTTTAATGAAGTAATTGTTCAGCCTTCTGAATCGTGGAGTCAGATGCCAATCATTCCCAGATGCTGGGGTCGCCCTGCGTTTGATAGAAGCCGGGAATTCTGAGGTTTGCATCCTCTCCATTTGGTGCTCTCTGTCACATCTGGCCATGCCCCGGGGAGGTTTGCGGTCCCTGGTGGGCGGCGCCGCCGATCGATCGTTCCTCGTAATCCTGTGCATTTCCAATTCCCCGCAGGTGCCCCTTCCTGGCTACATCGAGGCTTACCCGCGGCCCCGCTACCAGCACAACTCGCCCTCCCGGCTGCCCCGGCAGTACAGCCAGCAGGGCAGCCTGCACCCCAGCCTGGAGCAGGCTCCGCTGGCCTCCGCCGCCGCCTCCCAGCAGAGCCTGGCCGACAACGACCCCTCCGACGCGCCACTCACCAACATCTCCACCGCTGCCCTCGTCAAGGCAATAAGAGAAGAAGTGGCCAAGCTGGCCAAGAAGCAAACAGACATGTTTGAGTTCCAGGTCTAATATATATCTTCTGTGCACGGTGTTTGTGTCTTGCGACCCGGGGTAGCCAGGAAAGCAAGTCCTTTAGTTTTTGGCTGCAAACTTTCTGTGATTTGTGCCAAAGCGATGGCATTTTAATCTGTCTGAAAAGTCAGCACTATGGAATGACTGAAAGCAGAGCAACAGAGCTCTGAAGATAGGAAATTCCGCTTTCCAGCTAAGGAAAAGCTGCCAGGAAACTGTTTCACACTGATGAGATCAACCATATGCAATTGTTTGTCACTTTGCTCTTGTATTATGACCCATCATCACTAAAGATGCTGCTGAACATGTCTGTGCCACAAGAAGTTTCATTTACAGGCCCAGAGGCAGAGCTGCTGAAAATAACTTCTGCATGCCAAAACTTTGATTCGAGAAGAAAACTGCAGAACAGGGTTTGCTGAAGGCCACAGCTGGTGTGGCAGTGGCCATGTCAATTGTTTGCTGTGGGACATTGT
The DNA here is from genome assembly GCF_017590055.1 of Onychostruthus taczanowskii. Lineage (NCBI taxonomy): Eukaryota > Metazoa > Chordata > Aves > Passeriformes > Passeridae > Onychostruthus > Onychostruthus taczanowskii. The sequence goes on along the minus strand of NW_024505450.1, from coordinate 2,252,069 downwards.
ATGAGGGGTGCTGATTTCAGCAATGCAGAGTCATTTCAGCCTTTTCATCCCAGAGACTGTATTCAAAGCAAAAGAATGCAACATGATTAAGTAATACAAATAAAAGTCCTGTAAATAGCTCCGAGTCTCTTCATCCTATTAACAGTGCAAAGAAGTGAAAGAAGAGAGGACTGTGAAGAAGGTGAATGACATTTCCATCATTGGTGGCTACCTTGTCCCTCAGTGCCACTGATGAGTTATGGAGGAGATTTTTTTTTTTCAGCGTGAGAGAATACAATGCATGAAGAGCCAGCAAAGGATATTGGTGCTAAAAGCTTCCCAGAGAAATGAAAAAAGGTTATTCCTGTTTGCTCCATAATCGGGCTTTTCACTCTGAATGCATGTGAAGCTGGTAAACCTGAGACCTTTAAATCCTTCCAACCTGGAAAAATGAATACACCTGCTTGGACAAGGAAACCTCTGTTCAACACAGTGCTTTTTTTCCTCTTTCTTTAACAATGCTATCTACTAAAGTGATGCCAGAAAGTGCTCCCTGAAGCTGCAGTTGATTTTGATTGCGCTGGCACTGTGAAGTGCTGAATGTAGAGGACCTAATTACTATATTAACATGTAAATAAGTTAACAGCTACATGGATTAACAAAAATATGAATGTTCTGTGAAAAAGAGAGCATTGCCAGAAATGATGTTGACTTTATATTGTGCAAGAGAAAGGTCACTGATTGTTACACTGCGTTGTGGTAGGAATCCAATCCCAAAAGAAAATCAAACCACTTGGGATGGGACAGTAGTTAATATTTTGCAGTTGTGCAAACTAGTTGGAGATCATGAACAGTTGTTTTCAGTTCCTTCAGCAATTAGCTTCAGGAACTGAAGTTGTTGCAAAATTTGTTGTGTTGGGCGTGTTTGATGTCAACTGGAGTTAAAGGTAATGTCCTTCATTTCAGTGGGTTATTTAGTTATCCTCAGTTGCTATTATGTCTGATCATTTCATTTCCCTGAGTTTCTTTGGTCTTAACTGATGTGAGGAAGGGAACTTGGTTTAGCTTTTTGGCCATCAGTAAATTGTGAGAAGGAGAGAGAAGACTAGAAGAGGGGATAGAAGAAGAAATTGATGAAGCACAAACTTTTAAAGCAGAGCTATTTTCCCCCCTAATAATTATATTATAAACCCTGAGACTGTGATGCATAATTATCCTAGAATATACAGACACCCTCTGCTCCAATACCTTGAATATTGCAGAAGCATTTGGAATGCTAGCTAATCTTTCAATAAATGTGACATTTCATTTTTATTATTTAAAATCAGATATAAATAAAATGTATTTTTGTAATTTCTATGTATATATGTGCTGTATATTTATATAAGTGATTAGTCTGCTATAGTCATAAAATTTCCATAAACTAAGTGGAAAAAGACAAAAAAAGAAAGAAAGAATAAACCCCTGATAATTTTACTGATCAATATAAATGTGCTATGTCTGGAGTTCACAAATATACAATTGGGTGACTTGGATACTAAACAACCAAAGAAACTCAATTTTTCATGTAAGTACAAGTCTAGTAAAGGCTGACTGCTGTCTCAGTTACCTGTCAGCCAGGTAATATTGATATTATCAGGGTAATACAACACAGACTAATTGGGTTAAATTAATAGCTGGCTAAGAGCACCACACTTTAGAATAACAACTAAAAAATACTGGGCCAAACTCAGTGTGCCACAGAAAGACAGGTTCTGGTTGGCTTCAGTGGGAGTTTCACTCACTGAGAGCAGGGCCGAGTTTCTCTATTGGGCTTTGTCTATAAAAGCAAATTTCACTAGACCCCTCAAACAGAATTCTGTTTATTTTTCAGTCATTTGGATCACTGTAAGGTAGGTGAAGACATAATGGAAGAGCAGCTGATTTTATTTAGCCTAAGCTGGTTCACAGCTGGCTTGAGCTAACCTGGGAAGTGAAACTTCCACCAGGTCGTGCCAGCCACATTCTGCATCAGCTTTATTATCTCAGTTTTTGAATGATTATTCTATGTAGCCCAGTGAAATTTTGTAAGTAAATGGTCCCTTCTGAGCAATGGGGGTGAAATGTGCTGTGTAATAAATTTCTCTAGCTTAGAGTCCAGTTTTGCAGAGTTCTCCTGAGGTTGAAATTATGCAAGCAGCCATGATCCCATGGATGGGCATGCTGAAGCCATAGAGGTGGGAAGGGTAATGTACCAATGTATTCCCAAAAAAGTCACAGGAAGCAGGGCATTCCAGTTTTAAACAGCATCTTTTGGACACTTAACTCCGTTTTTAAGTCTGTTCCCACTCTTAAATTGTGGTAATTTAATAGCTCTAGTGAAAATGTCTGAGGGTAAAGTCTCACATGTCTTACACAATGAATCTTGTGTTTTGCCATACTGGAAACTAAAAATTTTGGAAAAATACAGAGATGTCCAGGGTTTGGATGTCTGTAGAAAATGGAAAAACCCCTAACAAAAGCATTTAAATAGCCTTCTAGAAAGAAAAAACAGTTCAGTATAGTTAAACAAAGTACTCTTCATACTTCTGATGAAGACCAGTTAGAGATTCAAAATTAATTTTGTTTGGTATTATTATGGATGATGTGCAGTCTACTGAATATTTCCTGAACCATCACTCTGAAACCATTGTGGTGCACTTTATTCAGAAAACCATCTTACATTCTTCATTCATGATGCCTTTTTATCCTGTTTGTAATATGTTTCTGTAATTTTTTTTAAAGTATCAAGTAAGATTATATCAAGACAGTTAGGACATTGCTGGGAAAGGAAAATCATGCTGTAATATTTATACTGTCTGAGCACAAAGCAATGATAAAGTGAAAATATAGTGTACAAATAATTTGTAATATAATAAACATTTTGTATGGCTACAAGTACAATATAGTTTTTCAATACTGATTTCAAAGAAGAAAGTATTTGTGTTTAAAGTTATAACCTTGTCCAGATATATCCATACCATTTTTACCAAGAAAAAAGTAGTAATTTAGCTTTTTCTACTCAATGCCCCAGTTTTCTTTAAAGATATGTGAAATGTTTAGGTGAAAGTACTGTTTACTGTGTACATGAAATGTTGATGTTCTGACCACTGTCTGTCTTCAGATTTGTAGATCATCAGTAGGAACAGTTGCAAATGAAACAACAAAAAGTCCTTCTTGGTATGTGTGTCCTGACCACTTTCACTTGGAAAAACACTTGTGACATTTATTAGCATCAGTAGAACAGTAACTTTAAAAGGATAAAAGGGAACTTGTTGGCAGTCATTTCTTGACTTGTTGGCAGTCATTTCTTGACACATTATCTGTGTTGGAGAGAAGCTCTAGCACTCAGTCTGGAAATATGAGTAATATTTGTATGTCATAATACTATGAGTAGAACTTGATAGAACTGCATGCAAACCCTATATATAGAAATGAGGATATTATCTTCAACAGTGATCATTTCTTTTTCAGACTCTCTTTGAAAGATGAGGCACGTAAGAAGTGTAAGACAAAAATGAGAGGCAGCTAGAAAATGCAACATTGGGTTGAGTGGCAGAATTACTGTGTTTAAGGGCTGATATGTACCAAGCTGACCACAGTTTCCATTACATTTCAAGATGTCTGACTGTTAAAGAATTAATCACATTTTAATGTATGGGTTTGTTAGCTCTGCATTGCCAGTATAAGAGCTGACTGCCAGCTTCTAGAAGTCTGAGGGAGCTTGGAAGCAGCAAGTTTTCTGAGCTCACTGCATTTTTCTGCCCCTGTTCATCCTGTGCACATCCCATCAGCTCCAAACTCTGTGTCCAACTGATTATTGTCCTGCTCTTGCATTTCTTATACATTAACAAATCCCAGGGGCTTCCCAGCCCTCACTGACATGAAATGGCAGAGGGAGAGGGACCTTGCATGTCACTCATACCTACTAGAAAATGCAGCTTTCCCTTCATGGGTTAATTTTTAGCTCCAGGAATGAGCAACAGATTTCATTTTTGTTTACCAAAATAATTCAAAGTTGGTTTTTTTTTTTCTTTTCTCATTTTTAAAGGAGAAGAATACTCTTTGAGAATGCTTTTTTTGAACTTTTGCCTTTCTCTTAGAAATAAATAATGCAAAACTCAACTTGTGGAAGTGAGATTTATATATAGGTCAGTAAAGAAATTGCATACAGACTTGCTCTTTAAAAATCTTCCAGGATGGCCAAGTCATGAAGGCAAAGCTGGTCAATACTGCAGAATCCCTCCTGCATTACACAATGTGGTTTAGGTAGGTCCTCAAAATAGTTTAAATGCCCCCAATTCATATAATATTTCATGCTTTTAAAATCACCTTAAGGCAATATTCTTATGAATATTGTATCATATTCATATGTATTTATATTTGTGTGTGTCAAAAAAATTTTTTTCAGAACTGGTTCTATTTGTCCATCAATTTGTCCCCGTCCATTTCAGGTTCCTGAAGCGGTACAGAGGCAGTAATGAAGAGATAAATCTCACAGTTGTTCTGTTATGAAGCTCATGAAAGATGAGAAATGAGCCTTAAATAGTTAGGTGGTCAAATGTACAGTAGATGTCTTGAAGATAATTACAAGTATCATGAAGAGGTGTTTCAGGAATTTGATTTTTTTTTTTTTAAATTTGTTAAAAACAATGATTGTTTTAAGAAGTCTGACTTCATGAATTTCCCACACTCAATTCATACCCAAGGAGTAAGTTGTTACTATATTGCATCCTGTAAATAATTTTGTAACTTTAGAAACACACATTTACCCACGGGGCAGTAATAGGTGCAAAGGACTGTAAATCACAAAGAAAGGCCATTCCACTGAGTACAATATTTAGACAGCAGGTGAATTTCTCTTCCAGAGTATTCCCTCTTCACTGGAGCCCAGAGCATTTCTGTGCTGTGTAAACCACTCCAAACAACATAACAAACTGTGGCATCACTTAAGATTGGCAAGGAGATCTGGATGTAAGTAAAATTGAAGTTTATTCTTTATCCCTGTCTTTATCTCATACTGTCCATGCTGCAATGAGGAAAAAACCTGGATACTTTATTTTACACCGAACAAATTTTAGTATTTCCTTCTATGACAAAGAGACTGGGAAGGCTTTTCCATTTCATCTTGCTGTTGGCTTCTGCAAGATGTATTCAGCATCATACCTGATAGAAAAAAAAATGAGAATGAAGCCAAGAATTTTGGAAAATATGATAGAACCCATCTTGCTGACGCTTAAATTTTGATGCAGGATTTAGCAAACCAACAGAAACAGCTCAGGCTTAACAAGAGGATCAGTTCTGGGCGCTTCTTTGGGTCTCATCAGGAAACATCTTTATCCAGCACAGATATTCCTATGCTTTTTGACTTTTTATTTTAATTTAATGTCTTCTCTGCCATCGCTGTGCATTCTGAATTTGAGTTCTACGTCGTGCACACAGAAGTGTGCTCTTTACCTCGCTGATACCTGGTGTGGCAGCAGCAGCAACCAACACAGGACAGAATATTTGTGTGCTTGTGCTTTGAGTGTTCTCCTGTTAGTGCTGAGGCAAACCACAGCTGTAGGTAACATTTTCTGCTGCAATTACTGGCACAACACCTGCTCCCTTCAAGGAGAACAGGGCTGAGGCAGTAACCCCCCAAAAAATTTGCCATCACAAGTGTCTTAAAACTGTGCCAGGAGAGGAAGGCTGCTGTCTGGTCATGGGTGGCTGGGAATTGGGAGATGGAAGGTTGGTTTGCTTTTCTTCAAGGTTTTGGATTGGTCCAAAATGTGACTGTGCCTCAGTGTCCCGTCTTTAGGGCAGGGTGAAGGGGCTGCCTCTCCTCACTGCTTTGCTGAAACTCAAACCCTGGACTGCAGTGGATACTTTAGTAAGAAGCACCATTTATTACTTCATGGAGCTTTGGGAATTGTTCAGGACTATAAAGTACCTATTCCTATGGTAGCATTTCAATAAATGTGAATTTACAAGGGAAAAAAACACCTCTTGAAAATGTTTCAGTATGTTCTAGGAAGCCTTTCCAATAACAACCTCTACACTTTTTTACAGAGATTTACAGAATTTACATCAATAAACTGTCTCACTTCCCAGGCAACAGATCTCACTCTCCAAGGAAATGAACTCTTCTTACGTGTTTGGATTATGGAAAGGACTAGCTCTGCATGATTACAAATATCCATGTTATCTTTGGTGTTCACAGCTTGATTCACCTGAATTGTAATGGCTGTGTCTGTGAAACTTCCTCAAAATTTATGAGTGTAAGTGGGAAAATTAATTTTCTGAAGGTGCAAAACTGAGAGCAAATCTAAAGCTGAGTCTAGGGATTAAATTGAGAGAATAAGAAAATAAATAATTAAAATTTTATACTATGCAATCAGAAGGAAAATCTCCAAGACTTGCTACTTAAAACTACGTGCTGATGGTAGAATTTTACATATGACTGAAAAGGGGGGATTTAAAATGTTCTGGGTCATTACCAAATTCCTATGTTTTTACTCTGAGCCATAGGGTGATTCTAGAATAAAGCTTACGAGTACATAGAATAGTTCCTTTCATATTAGTGGCTATAGCTTAGCTGAAGTTGTACACGTGTTTTCCTTGGCAACTTTGCACATGAAATAAAATATGTCTTAAAATCTGTGTTGCTCCTTATTGGTTGTTCCTGCCGTGTCCTCCTCTTTAGATCCAGTTTTTGTGGTTTTACATATCATTTACTCAGGCCTGAGTTTCGTGCTGTCAGTCTGAAGTAAAAGGAAGAGGAAAATGCAGCTTTTGACAGGGCTGCTTTTGTATAATTTGTGATGAAAGAAATTTGGAATAAAAAGTTCCTTTACTACTACTTTGTAGTTTCAGAGGGAAAAAGAGGCAGAAAAGGATCTTCCAAAAATAGAGGACAAATGAACTCCCTCATGTAAGTATCACTACTAAGGTTCTAGAGAGATGGCCTAGTTAAGATATAATTTTTTAAATTTATATGTGTATTTACATATTTTATATACATGCTGTGACTGTGAGTACTTAAACTGCCTCAAGGGGTTGTTCCGGTTTTCCTCAAGATACACCAAAATCCTATTTCACAAATGTTGGCAAGTCTTCACAAACGAGGACAAGTTTCCCAGAGTTAGGTGCTGCTCAATTTCCCTACTTCCTGTTGAGATATTAACTCTGAATTTTCAGGGCAGGTGACTCTAAAATGCAGCAGACACTGCTGAAAACAGAAAAACCATTTCATGATGGCTTACTGCTTTTGGATTTCCTTTCTAATCTGTCCCTGAACTAATTAAGGCAGCTTGACTTGAAGATTAATTTAAATTCTAATTATCTATTGTAATAAGGCTGAATATCTATTTGGAGAATTTTAATGTGGCAAACTCAAACACAGCAGTGTGAAATTTAATGTGCCCAACTGCTCGGCATAAAATAATTTCAAGCTGAAATGCATTCTGGTTTTTGAATAGCTTTTTATCTCATTTTTCCCACCATAAAGCAGCCAAGGCTGAGAAATGAGACCTGAGGCTGTCCCTGGGTGTCCCTGCAGGTGCAGGCTCAGGCTGGCTGGGAAGGGGTGGCACTCTGCTTTTTGAGAGGCTTGCCTCATTTAGGATTGGAAATGCAAGTAGGAGCAACCTACTAATATTTCGAGATCTTTGCCTATGAATCGAATCTGCAGCCTAAAATTTCTGTCTTGAATGCCATAGGGATAGATTTGTTGAGTCACAAGACAGCGACATGAAAGAGATCTGAATTGTGCCTGCATCTGAATGTCAGGTTTAGCCTCCCCTGAGCAATCTAAGAGAGCAGAAACAATTAAAAAAAGAATGACACATTCTTCATGAATGAAAGAAAATGCAGTAAGAATGCTATTCTCTTCTCTCTAATACATGGCTTAATTTTTACAAAAGAAATGATAAACAGACCAGCTTTGAGATGAAATCATAAGCCCTCAGATGAGAGCAAATTACTGGATTTAAGAAGATCAGGTGGAAACAGAGCAGAGAAGTAAAGGTAAGTAAAATGTTTAGGGGCAAATGAAAATCAGCCTATGTGCCATTATGTACCAACAGCCTTTTTTTTTTTCCAGAGGACAGGTTTTGACCAAAGGAGGAGTGCTGTGGGTGACACTGGCCAAGGGTGACCATTCTGCCAAGTGCCAGGATCCAGATGGTTTTTTCAGGAGATGTGTGATCCCAGGCAGCTCTAACTGAGATTACACATTAACTGATGTTATTCCTTGTGTTATCACCCAATAATTAAACTCCAAGTGTTGTTTAAACATAAAGGCCACATGAAAAACAGAACAGATGGAAAATATTTCAACTGTGTGCCACGAAAAGCAGCTCAAAGCCAAGAAAACAAAGGAATAAGGAAAAAAGTGAATAATGGCTGTTGAGAGCTGGATGTAGAGTGAAAGGTTTGGTAAAAGCTGAGAAGTAATAGTTAGGAAGCAGCAATTTGATGTAACGAAACCCTCTGTAGGCCCTTGCAATAACCTTGGAAAATTTAGGGTGGTTTAGGAATGAAACTGATCTGGAGATTGGGAAAATGAAGATAGTTCCTCTATTATCTAACTTGATTTTAAAGCTCTCACTTCTCCACAAAGCCTCTGAAGGCCTCTGTGTATTGGCCCTTTTTATCCAATCCAAAATTATTTTCTGGTATTTAGTTTGGGTATTAACAAAGTTCTCATTTTCATAGTAACCAATTATTTCAGCTTAACTGTTCACATTTTCACAGCAATTAACTATTTCTGCTTAAGCCTCAAAACCCTTTGAGAGACTTTTCATCCTCTTTCTGCAGAGGGAAACACTGCAGCCCAGATTTCCAAAGTGTTCTGGTGTTCATTTGTAATCACATTAAAATGTGATTACTGTAGTTTGATGATTGAAAAATGGGAGTTATAAACTAGATTTTTAAAAAAAATATAAACTCTGTGTACAGTAGATCAAAATCTGGCTGGAAAAATTGAGGCAGTATAAGGATGAATGCTGCAATAAACAGTAAGGGGAAATAAAATTTTGATATTGCATTTTGTTAAAACATTTCACAGCTGAGTAATTTGAACACAGTTTAAAAAAAACAGAGGTTAAAAATATTCCTCTTAAAAATAAAGCTTTTTGCCAAAATATTGCAGCTTCAGGGTCGGTAACTTTATTATTTCATGCTGCCACCTACTGCTTTGGAAATGGAATAGGAAAAATAATCGGTATTTTTTATCAGTCTGATGAGCCTATTTGCTACTTTGTGGTGTTCTTAACGCGTGGCATTATTTTTGAATGCTGAATGCTATTCAGATCTTCCCAACCCTGCCTCTGTCCATTTTCATTTGTGAAAGGACATGCCTTCCAAACATAAGCATGTTTTCACTTCAAAAACTGCCACGGGCCTTAGCCTAAGCACTGTTATTCCTAAAATGTTAGTTAACAGCCAATGTCATGTGACTGCTCTGTTAAAACACAACTCAAGCCACAGCTTCTGTAATTTTATGGTAATAAAGGAATACACTGTGACTGTAAAGAAGTTTTTTATGCTAACATGAAAGTAGTTCTTTAAGCTGGTATAGAGGCTTAGGACTTTTGGCCATACCTATTTACTCAAAATTGCACTTCATGTACTTAGAACTAAAACAAAACAAAACCCAGCCATATTTTATATTGCCATTTCTGTGTTTCCCAGCTGCAGATATGAACTGCTGGGAATCCTGATAAAAACAGTGTTAATTTTTCCATGTTTTTGAAGAAAATATTACATGCTTCCTGCACAAAGTAATTGGATAAAAAGAAAAAGGTTCAAATACACAGCAGTGTTACCAGTAACTAGTACCAGACAAATAATACACAAAGAAGTCAACAATATGCTATATTTTTAATTTGGCAGTAGAACAGCATATAGTGAATAGAAACCCAATATTGAAGACCCATTAAAACAGTCCACAGTGATAGTGGCAAAATATCCAGCAGAAATAATTCTCAGTGTGTTGGTGGACATCACTTCAGGTTCTGCATTGCTTTCATGCTTTGTATCTTCTTTTCTTCCAGTGCCTTCAGGATCTTATCTAAACAGGAATTCAATATAATTTGTCATTAATGATGTAGTTAATAATTTACAGTACTTTTAAGTAAATCCAATAATGTGTTAAGCAAACTAATATTCCTTGCAATGCCTTGGCTAGCAAATATCTGAAAACTAGAGCTTCTCAAAATAGTAAGTATTAAAAATAGAAAGTGATGTGTATTGCTATAATGAAGGGGGAAAAAATACCCAAACTACCAATCTGAATTTCTTTTGAAATCTTCCTTTGACTGCATATATCTGATAGACATTTTTCCTATTTTCTTGTAACCTTTGTGCTCCTGAAAGTTTCCTGACAGGCAGCCTGTGACCCAGGAGGAAAAGATGAGCATGAAATCCTTACAGCTGTTGACCTCACCACCTGAACTCTCAGTGCCATCATCATCTGCTGAGCTATTTTATTCCCTGCACATTCTTCATGGCCAGCAGGTTGCAAAATTCAAATGCCAAGCTCACTTATAATTTAACTGGATGGTTCTTGTTCGGTTGGTGGTTTCTTTTGGTGTGGGTTGTTTTGATTTTTTTTTTTTGGGGCGGGGGGGCGGGTGTGTTTTGGTTTGGGGATTTTTTAATGCCTCCAACTATCCGTGGCCTTTATTTTACATCAAAGCTGATGCACAACTGCAGGGGCTCATTGCTACTCGATACATTTCGCATCTACAAACTCCCTCTCGCTCGACTGACGCCTGCGTTGGTTTTTTTGTTGTCACTTAACGACTTCGGGGTTTTGCTCCTTTGTGCAGCAGTGACTACACCCGCAGTTCTTGTCACTGCTCTCAGCCCCGTGGGCGGTGACCCGGGGCAGCGCCGTTTGTCCCCGCAGTGCCGCCGTGCTCCCGCACGCACCTGCGCTGCCCGCGGTCTGCCCGGGCTGGCTCTACGGCGCTGCGGGATACCCCAAACCCGCCCCGGGCGCATCCCGCTTTGGGGTCCCTGCCGGGTCCCGCGGCCGGGCTGCGCTGCGGGACGCTGGCGGTGCCGTGAGCACGCAGCTCCGCCCGCCGCTCCGCCCGCCCCGCCCCGCGCCGCGCACGCACACTGCCTGCCGTCGAAGCCGTCGCCGATGAGCGCCGCCAGCTCCAGCTCCTTGAGGCGGATGCCCAGCTCGCACATCTCCTCCTGCAGCTGCAGCTGCGCCAGCTCCGGGGGCCGCCGCGCCGCGTCCCCGGCCCGCCGGGGCCCAGGCGCCGCCCGCCGCCCGCGGCACCGGCTCGGTGCCGTGGAAGTGCGGGAAGTACAGCGGCGGCCACGACGGGCGCTGCACGGTCATGGCGCAGCCTCGGCGCCGCCGCTGCCGGCCGTTGTCCCCGAGGCGGCCGGGAGCGCCCGGTGAGACCGGCGGTTGTCCCCGAGGCTCCCCGGGACAGTCCCTGCGGGTGTCCCCGAGGCTCCCCGGGACAGTGCCCGCGGGTGTCCCCCCGCGGTATTGTAAAAGCAGGCGACCCCCGTCGAGGGGAAGAATGAGGTATCTGACTCCATGATATCAGAAAGGCTAGTTAATCACTTTGTTGTATTATTTTATAGTATATTACGCTACATCTAAACTGAAACTGCGCAAGCACTCAAGCGAACCAAATCTCCTGTCCGCTGACCGACAGCCTGCACACGCGCTTGGCCCCGACAGGCCAAGGAAACAAAACCCCATCACTTTGGGAAACAGCCTCCACATTGCATTCCGCTTTGGCACAACACAGGAGCCGCGGATGAGATAAGAATTGCTTTGATCATTCTTTGCTGCTCTCAGGTTCAGAGAATGTGAATCCCGCACCCCGGGACAGTCCCCGCGGTTGTCCCCGCGGTGCCCCGGCCACAGGAGCTGGGCTCCACACGCTCCCCTCCGGCCGGAGGCTGCCCCGTTCTTTCCCTCCTTGTTACTTCTGTCTCCAGCGTCTTCCCAGTTTTCCTGTGGAACGGCAGGAATGGAGCTGGCTGAGGGCGTGGGTTGTGGAGTCACACGAACTACGGGTGTAGTCACTGCTGCACAAAGGAGGAAACCTCCAAAAGTCATTAAGTGACAACAAAAAAAAAACTGTTGAGCAGCAACACAGGCATCGGCGAAGTGAGAGGGAGTTGGTACATGCAAAATGTGTTGAGCAGCAATGAGCCCCTGCGGTTGTGCATCAGCTTTGATGTAAAATAAAGGCCATGGATAGTTGGAGGCATCAAAAAATCACCAAACCAGAGCACACCTGCCCCCACCCCCTCCCCAAAAAAAACCTAAAAAAACAAAAAAAACCAAAAAAACCAAAAAAAAAAAAAACCCCCAAAAAAACCCCAAACCAAAACCAAAACAAACAAACAAACAAAACAAAAAAAACCCAAAAAACTCAACCCAGCAGTTTTATTTCTGGGCTGGGAACACAGTGTTTGAGAGCGTGCAGTAAACTCTGGAAGTAGCATTGGTTAAAAGAAATGAGGAAGGCACTGTCCTAAAAGACTTGAACTTTTTGAGGTTTTTCTTCAAGGCTGTGTGTGAAATAAGCCAGCTACTGATGATAGAAGGGTGTTGGTGATGAAATGAGGAAAAATTCGTTTTCAGGTGGTTGTGCATGAATGGCTGATGCTCTGCATGTCTGCTGTTCAGGATTGTGGAGTTTTGGTGGGTGGGGATAGGTGCTGGCCTACTCCCCAGAATTTTCCATTTTGCTTGTTTTTATTTGAGGATGACACCTGTCATTAATACTGGTTGGTGATTATTTCTTTAGCCTGACTTCTCTCCATTAAATATGACACACCTCCTCCAGCCCTAGGCAGCAAGTGAGGGCATTGCTGACTGCTTCTGTGGACCTCATATCTCCAGCAGGAGGACTTTTGGGATGGATTTAAGCTGATTTGAGGTATTCTGGACAACCCTAGTAATAGAGGTGCTGTACCAGTACTGTTGATAAAGTATTGGTGACTGCAGGGGCTGTGCAGGTTAGTCAGGATCAATAAATTCCCTTAAAACAAGGTGAAAGTCCCACTGCACTACTAATGCAGCCTTGAGCAGACTTCAACAGTACACAGCCTCTAAGGGATTGCTGTGTACTCTGGAGTAAATTCCATTTTCCAAGCCTTCCCTTCAATAAAACAAGAAGATTTTCTAGAAGCAGAACTTCTGTGCAGTTTTAAGTGCTTTCCTCTGAGCTGTGAGGAAATGCTGATGTGAATATTTTGGAACTTGTCAGATCTACAGATGCTGGCTGTCACCAGAGTGGCAGTCAGTGCCCTGAAAAGTGGTGGGGACAGCAAAATAGTGGCAGGAGTCACTCAGTATTTTATTTTAAAGCACAGTGTTCAGGGTTAGAGTTCTGAGTTAGAGTTTATGCATGTTGTGTTACATGCAGCGTGCCTAAATAATTAAAATTCCAGTACCAGTGAAATCCCAGTACAGGTTGCATATTTTGTAGATGGAAACACACGTATTTTAAATAAACACTGATCAGAGGAGAAGTCTGATAACAAGATTCTCTCTGGACATCCTGTTCCAATGCTCAGTCACCTGCACAGTAAAGAAGTTTTCCCTCATGTTCAGGGCAGGATCTCCTTCCTGATCTGGTGGCAATATTAGGGAGGGGAAATGCACTGCAGGATGCCATTGGCCTTTTTGGCTTCCAGAACACACAGCTGGCTCATGGAGAGAATTTTTTGTCCACCAAGACCCCCAGGTCCTTCTCCACAGAGCTGCTTTCCAGCAGGTTGGCCCCCAGCCTGGGCTGGTGCACGGGGTTATTCCTCCCCAGGTGCAGGACCTTTTGGCCTGTGATGAATTTCAAACAGTTCTTTTCTGCCCATCAAGACTGCCGTGCTGTGAGAGGTGAGAAGAACTCTGCTTTTAGCAGAGATCCATGTGCCTTTTTTATCGTGTTACACACAGCTCACACACCTGCCTTCACCTTTGGCATTGAACATTTGGTACCAAAACCGGGAACATTTAACCCTGGGTTCTGCATGCAGGCAGGCATAAATGACACAAAGAGCAGAGTCTAGAGACAAAAGCTGTCTGTGTGTGTTTTTTTGGCCAGCAGTTGCCAGCGCTGGGGCCACCAGCTGCACAGTTGTGATCCGGCAGAGGGAGGCAGACACACACGTGTTGGTGTGTCACGCTTTGTCACATCTAGCACCTTCGTCTCTGTGTGTTTAGGTGCTGATATTTGAAGTGCTTATGAGAGTGTTTGCTTTGGAGAAGCAAATCTTTTGCTTATCTAGCCAGCAGAGTCTGTAGTGACAGCATTCCCTCCACTACTTCTCTAAACACAAACATCACAGCTCTTTGAGAGGTTTTTTTAAGGATAGTGAATTGAAATTATGAAGTCTGAGAGCAGCTAAAATATTCTCATATTATTGGCAGTAGTGGTTAGACTGCAGTGTTAATGACAATAACTGATACTCAGAAATACTGTGTGTGAATTCATGTTTTCACACAGGTTGCTCCAAGTATCTCTAAAGCCACTAAAGCTACAACTCTTCCCCTTTTACAATAAATTTTCATGTCAGTTAAAAACCCCCAGATTTTTATTGCTGATGTATCATGAAGGGTTATAGCAAAAAAAGCTGGATTTAACATCTAATGTGTTGTTTAAAATGTATACTAATAAATCACATTGTTGCACACGGTTGAGAATTGTGTTGGTGTTCAAGCATGAATATTCTGCCATCTCTTCTTTTTAGTTTAGGTTTCTTTTTTAGCTGAGGTGGATTTTTCCTGCCTTTTATGGTCTATTTCATTGTATTGGAATTCCTGGTCGTTCCAATTTGCATATTTTATACCAACTTCTGACTTTCAGCTCCCAAATTCCCAGCCTTTTTTGCTGTCACTCAGGTTCTCCAGCAAAAATTACTGTATTTTGTCCTTGCCAGAGGAAAAGCTTCTAAAAAACTCTCCAGGAGCTGCTGTGCTGTGCTCCCAAAGCCTGTGTCTGCAGGCGCTGAGCTGAGACCCTCCTGCTCCCCTCGTTCCTTTCTGCTCCTGCTGCTTCTTGTCTCTCCCATTTGTGACATTTTTTGGTGCTGTTTCTTGCTGAGAAGCAGCAGAGCCCCACTGTGTGTGGGAGCAATTGTCCTGCCTCTGATTTGTCCCTTGTTTCTGTTCGAAGAGGTGTTGGTGCTGTTCCGCCCAACACTGATTCGGACGTGTGACCTCCACCTCTGTATAACAGAAAACATAATAACTTTATTAATTATTAATTATTCACCACAAACACAGATTTCATTTGCTGTTAACAACATGTAATTGTTTTTCCTGAGCTCCTCCTGGTTTCAGTTTATGTCACTCCCTTCCCTGCTGTGTGTCTGGCCTGCCACGTGTGTCACATCACAGTGATGCAAACCAAATCTGAAGTGGGCTATTTATAAAGCCTCAGAGCACTTTGCCAGCAAACTTCAAATTAACAGAGAGCAACTAATTAACAATTATACAATTTGAAAGAAGTGCTAATTAAAAAAGTTTTTTAAGAGGTGAATTTTCAATTGAAATCCAGAATTAACTAGAGACTTAGCGCCTGAAATAGAAATTTGAATTGATTAACAGAAATGCAAAAAAAAGTGCTGGCTGTGTAAGAAATGAATTTTTAATTTTTTCTTCAGTGCCATGTTTAGGATCTGAAGAAGATGTGCTGTTTTGGCCAGAAGGTATAAATCAAACTGTTTTTCAGTAGTGTTGTTTTAGTCTTACAGTGTTTATGGTCGTGTTCAATCACAAAAATTGGAGATTTTGGCAGAGGAGCCAAGACTCTGCCTCTCTCTGATCATTTCTGTGCCACTGAGTTCAAAATGCCTGCCTTATTTGAAGAACACAACAGGAGGTAAGAAACAAGAAGTTTTCTGGAAGACAGGAGCTGCTTAAAAGCATCCAAGTCTGGTAACTGGGGAACCTTTTTATGTTCTGGGGTTTTTCTCCTCTTTGCCATTCTGTCCTGTTCTGGGAATGGGAATCTGGTGGCTTCAGGAGTGGGACAGATGTTACATTTTTACCAAAGTGGAGCAGGGTGCATGAACAGAATAAAAGCAGCATTAAAAACTGATCTACCTGAAGGCTCCCTGAAAATTTCTCCTGAAATTCCTTGGGTTTATGCATTGTATCTTCTGCATGAATATGTGTAGGGTGATGGAGAAGAAATGAGATTATTTTGATAGAGCAATGTCTGCATATTAATTGAGCAGGTAAATATTTTGATTAGCTGTGTTTGCATCTGAGTTAATGATGGGTGCTTTTTCTTGAAACATGAATCTTTGTCAAACCCTGATGGATATCTCCAAATTTATCTCTAGAATGACCTCATTTCTGAAATGTAATTTTTCATAGTCTGTCTCTTTTCGGGAGACTGCATTGTTTTAGCTGTGTGCTTGGCAATTTAAAGGAAATAATGAGATCTCCTATGAAATGAGAAAGCTGAGTTCCACTGAGCTTTAGACAAGAGATCTGGGTTCAGTGCTACTGAAATGAGTCATCACAGTAGGTGAGGTTGCTCAAAAAAGCCACAGTTCACCACGTAAAAAATTAAAGAGATCCCAATCCATGCCAGCTTTGAAATAATAGAAGTCATGAATAGTCCTGAAGGCAGACTCACACCTTGCCCCTGGCTGCTATTGTGCTACACTCCCAACACCTTCTGAAATTCCTGTTGTAGAATGATTTAATCTTGGCTCAAGAAGCACTGCTAGCCTTGGCAATAATGAAGTTTACTTAGCAGTATTCAGATGGGTTGCAGATTTTGCTTTTTCCTGTTTTCAGTTGAGAGGTGTTGGGAGACAATCTACATGTCAGACAAATATTTTTCTTTGTGTGTTGGGAATTGATCCTGTCACAGATTTGTGCATTTTTAGATGGTGGTGTGATCTTCAGGTCTCAACATTTATTTGGGAGGCTTTAGGCATCTAAAATCCATATGGATTTTATATATATGTGGATACATATCTGTAAATATACATATGCTCATAACTTAATTCAAATAGGCATTAACAAAAGAGCCTTTTTGTGGTCTGTAATATTTGTTTTTTAATAGTTTACACTCTAATTAAAGACTAAGAATTGTGCTAAAAGCTTGCCTCATCTTTAAGGGTCAGTAATGTTTTTTCAGAACTGTGTGAGTATCATTGGCACGTAAGGAGAGGTTTTTCCCACACTTTGCAGTAGTTTCTGTGAAAGATGGTTTATCCTGGTTATCTCAGGATTGGAAGTGCTGCAGTTTGGAGATGCAGATGGTTTCTAATTATAGGATCAGAGGAATGTGAGTGCTCTCTGATTCACCCTTCAGAGCTGCAGCCTGTCCTATCAAGGAATGTGAAATCCTACCAGCAAGTGCAATCTTTGCTACTTACATTAACTAGGAATAGTGGAAACTGCCTCGTGCCAAACATAAAAGCAGAGTGATTGCAGCTGAAACTGTATTATGAAGGTACAAGGGGTTTCATTAAGAGTCATTTTCATCACACAGCGTAGCTGATTCAGAGTAGAATGGAGAAATCCAGTATTTCAGAGCAATATGCCTTGGCTCACTCTTACTAGTGCCATGCACTGATGATGAGAAATTATGAGAAAAGTAGCATTTTCTTTGGAGCATATTAAGGCTGCTTCATTAAAGTGTCCAAACAAGATGTGTGGTTCATAAACAGCAACTGGTCTCTGTTGACTGATTGTTTAACTTTCCTCAGTTATTAGTTTAACTTTGCTTAAAATTTATTTTCCCTGGAGCATTAGGTATTTCTAGGGTTTTTTACTGTTTAGGCAGGTGTGTTACTGTAAATTTTCTGCTGCCTCTTGTAAAATTGTTTTCCTGTCCCTGCAATTGATTCATTTGGACAACAATTCAATGGCCTGATCCAAATTTCAATTAATCCTGAGCCACCTCTGCTATTTTCTTACTTTCAGTACTAAATTAAAGCAAAAATGTGAACAGGTCATCTCATTTATGCACATTTGGGGGTGGAGGGAGGGGAAATACAGTGAATATTGCCACACACTCACAAAAAATATTAAAGGAGGCAATTGTCTGTGAAAATGACCTAGAGGGAGAAATAAGAGCAGGGAGGACACAAGGAGGAGCATAAGGTACCCCTCCAGAGTGCTGCTTTCTAAAACCCAGGGATTATGGGCAACCTGGTGTATTCCAAAATAAAATGGAAAAATCTGGTCACAAGAGTTTTTCTAAGACCCAAAGGCTGAGTCCTGGAGAGGACACAGCAGCTGTGGCCTGTGGATGCCATTGTCCCACCTTGCAGGGCATGGTGGAACTGCCTGAACTCCTCCCTGGGCAGGGCTGAAAGGCATTGCTTGATAACGGGGAAAAGAAGGCTGCACAATTTAAAAAGTGGGTGGAACCAAATGTGAGGCAGCTTCAGCAGCAGCCTTGGCCTGGCAGTGAGTTATTTTGTGCCTTGCTGTTGGTTTGAAACATCCTGCTGGACACCTGAGGCACATTTTCTTCCCTGGCTCTTGGTAAAGTTCAAAATATGAATATTTAACCACAAGCCAACCCAAACCAAGCTAACAAGGCTGTGGCTAAGTGTCACTTTAAGGCACTGGCTAAGAAGGCTTTTTCCTTTATAGCTCACATGAGAGTTGGCTAAAAATAATCTCTGTCCCAATTTTAGGGGAGTAGCTCCAGCCCTGGAGGCTGGCTGGATTGTCATCCCCCTGGAACTGTGCCAGGGATCACACCCCTCCTTTAGTGCCAGTGCTGTGGGTGACGTTAGTTAAGGGATCATCAAAGCTGAGTCGTTTACAATTAATTACTGTGCACTAATTGGTTAATGGGGGGCATCCTCTCATTCATTTGCTGAAATTACAGGACCGGTATTTATCAAATTCCTTGCACTCAGAGCACATATTCCAGCTTTAAACTAGATGTGTAATTCTGTTACTAACAAAACCACCTCTTGTATCAAACTGCATCCATGCCACTGACCACATTTGTGGAGTAAAGCAGCAAACCACATCCAGCAAAACCAGGGGAAATACATCACAAATGAAACAGGATGCACCCGGGAGAGGGTGTCATCAAAGCAAAGGTGTTGGGTTCGGCAGATTGGGTGTTTCTAATGAGCCCTGAATGGTTAATTTTCACGGCTAGGTGTGTGTCCACACAGGTAAATGCGTGGCGCTTTGGTGGCGGTGGTTCTTTGTTGTTAGTGCCAGCAGATGTCTCTCTTGATCATTGCACAGCGCTGAACTGAAATCTGATTTATGCTGGTGGGCAGCGGGGAAGTGCCTCATCCCAGCCCTCCCAGAGAGCTGTAATCCTGCCCTGTGCAGGAATGCATCGAGGAAAGGCACCCAGGGGTGAACACGCACAAGTGTCACCCACACCCGTGCCAGTGCCACGAAAAATTGTAATGCAGTGATGCACTCCAGGAAAGAGAATTTGAGAAATATCTCGTTTGTTTTGCCTGCTGAAGATTGTTACAGAAAGAAGTGAGGGCTCAGACAAAGCTTGGATAATCTAGCTGAAGGAAAAATCTCTTGCCTAAAGCTGAGAGAAAACATCTCTGGTGTAATAATGAAATTACTCAAGTGCTATTTTAGATCATTTTTCCCAATTCATATTCTGAGCTGAAATAATAAAGTAATCTAAGTAGGGGTGTCAAATGGGGATTATAACCTTTTATATTCTGACCTTTGCTAATATTGAAATAAGTTCTTGAAGGAGAAAGTGGAATTTGAGGAGGAGTTTGAGCAAAGTGGAAATCTTCTGAGGCTGGTGTGCAGTGGGGAAAGCCTTTCAGGGGTGGCTGCTGAAGTGCTGAGAAGATGAAGGAGAGGCCAAAGTTGTGTTTTATCAGTAGAGGGGCGCGTCAAAGATGTAATGTGTTTGAAATTCCAGCTGCCCTGATGGGTGGCAGAAATTCTGACATGCTGGAAAGGATGTCAGAGAGAAAGGGAGAGAAGTCACAGTGGAGGTTCACTCGTTACGGAATAGGGTTTGGCAAGTAAATGTGGAAAGTAATTAATTAGAGTATGTTGCAGAAGAAGTGGTCTGAAAATAAAGATTAAACCAGACAAGGATTCACTAGGGACTGTCTCCTTGTTAGCAGAGCCTGGTGCTTCAGCCTGCTGCTGAGATAAATGTTCACAGGAAGGATAAGGAGCTTTGGAAATAGGAGGGATTATTGAGGTGGGAAAACAGGGCAATGGAAAGGGTCCAGTTTTACAATGCCAGCTGAAAACAGGGGTGGTGTGTCCAAGCAAGCAAGTGCAGCATTAGCAGGCTCTTAAAAATACATCTTACTGAAATGCAAATGCACTTTACACCAGCTCCCTCCGTGATGGTGGAGGTGGGGTGTGGTGAGGGTAGAGATTTATTTCTCTAGAGGTGGAACCAAGGAATTCTCCCCAGTGATTCCTCTTCAGGAGCAAGATGAGCACATTGCTGGAGTGGAGGATCTCATCTGCCCCCTGACATCGGTGTTTAGTGTAACAGGAGCTTCTCTTTTCAGATATGCACTTCTGGAGAATCAGTTAGAAATGAAGCCTGAAAGAATCCCTAAAGAAACCTGCTGTGTGTTTTTAAAGTGTTTGTGTTTATTTTTTTTTTTTTTTTTTTTTTAATATACAAACCCTTTAGGAAGCTGTGACACATCTCCAAAAGGATAGATACTTCAGAAAAGCTCTGCTAGAAATAAATTATTTTATTGTGTTTTGTATTACTTTTCAAGTTCTTTTGGTTTCCTTTATGAAAAGCTATTTTTCTTTCATTGTGAGAGTGTTTCTGAGGGAAATAAGTATCTGATATCAACAGATTCCACATAGGGTTGTTTCAGGATATTTGTAGTTTCTGAAGGCACAATTTCCATTATAGGGAAAATGAAGGTTCTCCTTTTTTAAAGAACCACACAGCAAAAGAACAAAGAGGCCCTTGATAACTTTGCAACAAAGAAGGAGAGAGTCTTATTTCCAAGCCTGTAAGCAGAGATTTTTTTGAGTGTAGAATTCCAGACATGCAAATGAAAGAAAAATCCTGGATTTTTAGGCAGATTACCTTTAAAATGAAAGCAAGATGGGTGTCCATTTTCCCAGCTGGCTTTGAAAATGTCAGCTGTGGGGTTTTCCTTGCAAATCTAACCTCGAAGCTGCTGCATCCTGTTGCTCTGCATACCCCAGGAAACAGTGGGACATCTCTCTCCAAACACAAATTGTTTTTTTGGAAGCTGTGTTTCTGCACAGCTGCTCAGACCTTATTCCACTTGTGTGCATGGCTGTGTGGAGTGAATTCTGCATGAAGTGACAGCTGTGGGTTTTGGTGATAGGAAAAGTATATTGCTGAGGAATAATTGGGTTAAATTGCTTATCCTTGCATTAGCATTGGTTTGCTGAATGGCCATGCTTTGCTGGGGAGGGATTAATTCTTGCTTTCACCATCTTCCTTTCACTTCTTGCTTTCTGTGGGGGTCCAGGTCATTTGGCTTTAAGCAGCAATCTGCCTCTGGAGTTAGGACAAGAGAATAAGGACACTGCAGTCATAACATTCCTGTTTTGTCAGCTTGGCCTGTGTATCATATTGTTTTACCCTCTCTGAACAGCAGGAGTGTGGATCAGCCCATGTTCATTGCTGCTGTGGATTTTGTGACACGGGGAGTGGTGTCTGGGCTTTAAAAAATGGATGGCAAATTAACTTATGGCTGGTAACAGCACTGCAGTTTGCAAAGAGGGGGAAAATGTTGCTCAAATAAAGCTCAGATTCTCTGCTGGTTGCATCTAATTGGCAAAATTAGAATTATTTCTGCTTTTCTCTAGTGCTGCACAGCAGGTACCACACACAAATCTTCTGTTTCATCTTGTGATGCCCTCAGTGCTGAAAGGTCTGATCTGCACTGCTCCCTGCATGCACCCTGCTCTGAGCAGGCAGGAGGATGAGGTGGCCTCTGGTGGCCTCGTCCCACCTAAATAATCCCACTAAATAAAATACTGTGAGCTTTTTCTGTGATGAGAAACAACTTTCTGCCCCATTTCTGGCGATGACAATGATGCAAACAAGTTGTGCAACATTGGTGGTCCTCTGCTGCTTTGTTTGTTAGTAAATTGGACTTTGAAACCAATTTAGTGTAAATAGTATATGGCATTTGAAGTGAAGGGGAATATTTTTATTGAGAGCAAAAAGGTTTAGGTCAGACTTTCTAAACTTATTGTAAACATAGTAAAAATCTCAATTTTTATGTAATTGCACTTAAAAAGATGTCCTTTACTAAAATTACCTCTTTCAAGGGGGGAGAAACCCTGCTGGAAAATAGTATAAACCCCACATCTCATGTGAAATGTCTAATAAAATCAGCTTAAACAGCTACTTAGATGGCTTAAGTCATTTATGCTGATTGATATTAGAAATCCATATGTTTTTCACCATCTGAGATTTTGTTTATGTTTTATATTTAATTTATGAAGTTAAAGTAGATAAACATCTGGATATAGACACTTTCATTTACGTTATTTTAAGACCCCAATCTATTTTTTTATTTCAGTGCTGCACAAAAGTATCAAGTTAAAATAAGCCTGATTTAGAAGGTCTTGTAGTATTACTTATACTGAGTCCTTAGAAAGATAATTTCTGTAACAATTTGTCAAGTCTTTTATGTAGTATCTAAAATTTACTTTTGAATTATTTGATGATATGATTCCTAAATGGTACCAGAAGAGTGATGCAAAGCAAGACACAAGAAATGCTAAATTAAGGATGCCATTATTCAAGGTTTCATTCACATTAAGATGCATCTAAGTAAATATTATTTCTTTGACCTTCATAAGTGTGTTCTATGCTCACATATTATTTTTGATGTTTATCAGCGTATATGAACCATGTGATACTATATTCCAGTAACTTTTGCCTGAATAGTTCTGCAAAATTTAATAAATATATGTCGCAGTCACAATTTATCCTGATTTGTTATAATTCATCTGAACTTTGTCATTTTAGGTTAAAACACCCAAGGCTCTTTGTTATAAAGCTGCTTTTTTTTTTTTTTTTTTTTTTTTTTTTTTTTTTTTTTTTTTTTTTTTTTTAGTGACTATGAAATTGGTTGGGTAATTTCAAAAAGATTGAAATACACAAAATTGCAGAGGGTGCCTGCCTGTACAATTAATGCAGTATTTAGAATTTACAGCTGTTACAAAGATCAAAGCAAACACACCGGTTATTTCTGTGGTTGAAATGAGATACACTGCAGGGAAATGTATTTTAAGGTTGCTGCTTCTCATAGGAAAGAACACAGCACTTGTAATGAAGTCTTTCCAGGAAAAAAAAAAAATAAATCTGCATAGTTAATGTGGTATTTTCCTTTTGGGGAATACCCTGATGCCTCAGGTTTCAGCTTTTCTATTTTTCACATTCTGTGCTGCTTTAGTGTGTGGGTCTGGGCTTCACAGGAGGGCATGGTGAGCTCTGTGCACAGAGCAGGGAGACAAAACAATTCCTGCTCCAGCTGGGCACCAAGGACAAATGATCCCAATCTCAGCCCAAGAGCACAAACCCCGTGGGCTGCAGAGAGAAAAACAAGCAGGATGGGAGTGCAGGGGCTGAGCTTGAATTGCACAATGAACTGCAATGAGCGCACGGAGCAGAGCTGATCCCAGGGAGAGACCCCGTGAGCACTCGTGCATTTTGGGACCATTTGGGTTCATCTTGGGTGCAGCCCTGGCTGGGCTCTTGTGCTGCCCAAGGTGGATCCATGGAGGAGATCCTTGGAATGAATCCCTGCTTTATTCTGTAGCTCTGTCCAGCCTCTACTCTGGGGCAGCCTCAAGGCATCACCCAGTCCACAGCAAGTAATGGATGTGTTTCAGGACATCCAGGGAAAGCTGAGGAGGCAGTGGGAGCTGTGGGGTTTGATGGTGTGAGGATGCAGAGGGCTCTGTCTGCTCCTTCAGGCAGTGGCTGGATGAGAAAGACCTGAGCAGGATAAGAAAGAAGTCATGTTGCTTTTTAAAATAGCAAAAAACAACAACAAACCC
Source organism: Onychostruthus taczanowskii (assembly GCF_017590055.1). Classification (NCBI taxonomy): domain Eukaryota; kingdom Metazoa; phylum Chordata; class Aves; order Passeriformes; family Passeridae; genus Onychostruthus; species Onychostruthus taczanowskii. The sequence continues at coordinate 2,228,080 of NW_024505450.1, read as the reverse complement.
CCATTTTTTATTATCATAATGATACCTTGGGGGTTAAGTTTTTCTTTTCTGGTTTGGTGTGCAGCTTTTAGCTTTATATTAAGTTAGTTTAAGTGTTATATTAAGTGTTCCTAGGATCTTTTCACAAGGTGGTGAAGACAAAACAATCCCCTTCCAGCTGGAGACTCAAGGACAATCTCTTCAAACTTCGGGCCCAAAGCTTGAACAATGTGAAAAGAGGAGGGCAGGCAAGCAAGCAAGAAGGATGAAACTTCATCATTTGGAGCTATTAATTGGGCAGTTGGCTCCTGTGTGCAAATGGACTAAAACTTATAAAAATGTGAGACCTCAAGACCAGCCCTCTTTTCCTTCCATCTTGGAGACATCTGGGCACTGCCAGGATGTGCCCTTTGAAGGCTTTTCAATAAATATCCACTTTATTCCTCTTAACTCCTTCTGGCCTCAGTTCCAAAACCTTAAGGCATCAGGAATAGCCTTGGAATACGGGAATTTTGATTCAGATCTGGGGCATGTGGCTGAGCTTTATTCTAAGATGCTCCTGAACATCCAGAGATGTGCAAGGCTCTGCTTTCTCCTGTGCCATTTTTGGGCTGTTTGAGGCTTCTTGGTGTAGTTCTGGTGCAGTTCCCCTTCGTCCTGGCAAACTTTCACTTCTGTTGTGTTTGGGAATACGACACTGAGGGATGGCTTTGAACCTGCAGGTGTGATCAGTACGAGTTTCTGGGGTTTTTATTGCTTCATACACACTGCAGCTACTTTGTAGTGCCTGTGCTGATTCCCAGGTTGTTGCTAGGTGCATTTTAACCAGTTACCCTTTATTTTTTCTGAGTATTTTTAAAGTGAGAATTGTCTTTTTTTTTTTTTTTTTTTTTTTTTTTTTTTTTTTTTTTTTAACTGCAGTTAGGATCAAATGAGGCAACTGAATTCAGGAGCACCAAGAACCTAATACAGCTCTGTTTTGATGTGACATAGGCATGTTTCATTTGAAAATCAATTGTTAAAATGTGTTAAATTTCTCAAGAGCAGAGCCAGGGCCCATCCCTCTCACAATGCAGCTACCTTGGCTCCTTGCCTGGCTAGAGCTGGAATCTCTAGTCATTTCACAGCACACCAAGTTACTAAATCAGAATTGAACCCAGAAGGAATTTACAAGAATCAAAAGCAAAGGGTGGGATGGCATCAGCTACCAGTTCCCATCTGAAAGACATGACCTGTAAAACTGCAGAAAAAGATGAGAAATAGGAAAGAGACAAAATTCCTGCCCTGAGCTTCATATTTCACTCTGCTGCAGCCTTTGCACACACAGCCTTTGCTGTAGTTCCAGCTGAATGGGAATAACGCACGTGAAAATACAGAATACAGCCTTTGTCATCCTCCTTCCCTGCCTGCACTGCTCCCTTCTTCCCGAGGAGAACTGAGATCTGATTGACATCCTGAGCAGCATTTTAGCCTTTATGCCTTGTGGGCCACAGATGCCTTTTGTGAGAGCTCCTGGGCTGTGACCCCCAGGGGCCACAGGGTCCCTGCGTGCCCGGTGCTGGCTCTGCCTGCAGCGCTGGGGGCTGAAGTGCTGGGGATCAACCACAGCCTTCCCTTCCCAAGCAGGGTTTGGAGACTCCCTGGGACCTGAGGCCACTCTGTGTGAGGATCACCTTGGATTAAAGGAGGATGCATGCCTTTATTTCCCATTACATTTTCAGGAGGGGGCTGCTGGAGAGCTGCTGTGATGGGAAGCCACTTTTGCATTTCCAGCCTGCTCTGCAGCTGACTGGGGCTCGGGGCAGTGAGCTTTCTGGGCAGTGCTGGAACACGTGGAGTTATGCACCTTCCTGAGTTTCTGTTCCAATTTTCCATGCATGATATCCCCCAGCAGTGTCCTGTGTCTTTGGGAATAGGCAGCCCAGCACACAAACTGGTTCCCACCTGGGAACTGGGCTTTACATCCCAATCATGGCCCAGTTTTCTGTGTAGATGCACCCCAAGTGGTGGAATTGCTTGTTCTAATGTTTAATTTTCTCTGGTTATGGTCTTTTTAAAAATCTGTGTTTCCTTGAATTATTTCTAGATTACACTCCTGTGCTATGAGAGGTTTCCCCAAGTTTGTGTATTAATTTATGAGCTACCTCCCACTGAGAGTGTTTCCTGCACAGTCAGAACTCTTTTTTTTAATACAAGAGAGACTGAAAACTTTAAATGAAGCTTTGATAAAAGGAGAGCTATAAAATAAGTATAATTTTTAGAGAGAAGAATTATTTCCCCTCTCCTCTGCTATCAGAATGCTCAATGCCTGATTTCCAAAACACAGGGAGTTTGCAATCTCTAGCACTCCATAACAACTGCAGGTCCCAGAAGATCAATAATAAACAAACATTTATAGTCAAACCTGACAGTTTCATTTTTAGAAGGAACTCTTTGTGTGTAGAGAATGAATCTCTGCTGTTTAATTTAATATTTATTGTCTGGCTGCCTGTCTGCCTTTGCTTTAGTGGTGCCAAAAGCAGTGGGGTTTACTGATATTTGTGTCTTTGCTTCCTGGTGCTTTAAAAACAACTAAATAATCAACTAAATATGGAAGGTTGGGCACTGGGCTGTGTTGCTTGTTACTGACAGGTTTATTTTCAGTAATTTGTGTTCAGTAGCCTAAACACAAATGGCATTGTATTCCACCAGATCAAGGAAGGTACAGCTTTTGATAATAATAACAATAATAATAATGATGATAATAATGATGATAATGATAATATTGATAATGATAATAATGATAACGATAACAATAACAACAACAACAACAACAATAATAATAATAGTAATAATAATAATAATAATAATAATAATAATAATAATAATAGTGATAATGATATAGGGGAGAAATCACCCTACACATTTCCTTCTCCATGTGCTGCTTTGCCTGTTCACATTGGCAGTTCATGTAGTCTCTGTGTTTGTGCAGTGTCTGGCACACCTTGGCTTTGACATCTCAGTATTTATTATTGATAACTACAATACCATGTTCAAGAATGTAGCATGTGTAAGAAACAGATCAATTTTTAACTCCTCTTTAAAGATCCTGTTTTGTTTCCTCTCTGATCTGCAAACATTTCAAGGCACTTCATGGTATGTGTTATTAAAACTTCCAGGGAACAGAGTTACCATCATCCACTCTAGATTTATCTAAAAATAAGAGAATTCTGGAAAAAAAAAAAAACAAAAGGATATTTGTTGAATCATAAATTGAGTGAAGAAAGAACCTTTGCAATGTAGCACTAGATGTACAATTGTTAGGACTTTATCAAAAGGTACTATTTATGTGGATCATTTCTGTTCAATGGCGATAATAAATGAATAATTTTTCAGCGCGTCTCTGCTGAATTAAAACATGAAACAACAATTTTGTTTGATGACAAAATTAGTTACTTAAACCAGTCCTGAGCAGGTTTCCATGACTTTAGCAGCTCCAGGCCATTGCTAGAAAAGTGCTCTTCATGTTAAAGTCCCAAGAGAGTAATGGTTTTCCTGGGTGGGTGCTGTGCTCATGCATATTAAGAGCTACATTTGAATATTTTTGCATACTCTAAAGGATGTGTGACAAATGTTGCCCTGTGTATAAATAACCCAGGGGAATAAGGGCTGTCTGTGAAGACTTCCCATTTTGAATCCAGCCTCTTTACTGTTACTACGGTGGATGATGCTGTAGAAATGCTTAAAAATAGAGTTGAGAGCTAAAAATTATTTTCTTTCCAGTTGTCTCTGTGAAATGTGGGTCGCCCTTGCTGCCATGAGATCACAGACACTGAGGCCCCAGTCATCAGTAATTACTGCTCCTGTTCTAGCAGGTGCCACCCAGAAAACCCAAGGGTAATGGGGTTTATAGCCTTTTATTACCTCGATTTTCTTGCTTATTTCTCAAGCACACTGATGGAGCTGTACCAAAAAGTGGGATGAAATGCCTTGTTCTGCCATTTGCTTTACTGGAGGCAGGATTTGAACCTTTTAAGTGTATTATATTATTATATAAAATATTATAATATTACACTATAATTATTTAATTATTTTTACCATTATAATAATAAATATATTATAATAATATATAATATATGTTTATATATTATATATAATTTAAACTATATAAATTATATAAAATACAATATATTATTATTCTATTGTACAGAAATTATAAATATATTTTATATATGTTATCTATAATTATAATAATAAATATTATTATTATGATTATAATTATATTAAAATTATAATTATTATATAATAGACTATTATTTATGTAGCACTGCTTTGGTTCAGCTTCTGCCATCAACTCTTTGTACTCCTTCATTTGCAATTCATACTGATAACATTAAGCATAGAAAGTATTAAGAGATATTGAGATATTTCCAAAGCAAAGGACAATCAAACAATTAACAGACAGTTGGTGGCAGGAGCAATGCAGAAAGTGGAATAGTCACCCCAGGAATCTTTAAAAAGATCAGAGAATCCTCTCATCCTTTCAGGCTGATATTTATAGACTTTGCCTCTTGACTTAGGACATAGGTTACTCTGGGGTTTTTCTTCCTTTTTTTAGTTCATCTGAAACCTTTTTTTTTTTTTTCCCAGCAAAGAATAAAGTTCAAGTAAAACATGACTTTTCACTTGGCCTTTTCACTACAGAGAATTGTACCAGGCTTGGTGGATTCCTGGTATTCTCCCTGGGAGATAAGCCTGGGTCATTGAGATTTTTTTTTTATTTTGAGTGAGCTTTTGAATCTGCTGGACAAGAAGGTCCATGAAATTTTAGAAATGACAGAATGGCTGAGGCCAGGACAAAACCTTCAAAACCCTTTTTTATTGTCCTAGTCACATTCACATTGATGCTTGCAATTAGATTTTATAGGGGAGCATAAAAGTGCCTGGAACAGAATGCCAAATCCAAAAATGCATTGCATGGAAAACAGAGTTAACTAATTTTTATTGAATATTGACTCAGAAATATTTTCTTCTGATTACTCAGTTATTAATTTTTTCAGTCAAGATGGTCAGAAAAGAGGAAGAAGAGGTGTAGGTGTAGCAATCTTTTCCCCTACTGTATGAATACTGCTCACCTTTTTGTCTCTCTGTATTGGAGAAAAGATATTTCTACATCCCAGATTTTGTGTTTATGTCCTCTTTATTTTCTTTTTTTCTAAAATTTATTTGGACCATAATCATATGTAGCAGGCTGGGTTATGGATAGTGCTAAATCCTGTAGAAACATTCACGAAAATCCAGTTCTTTCCCCAAAAACCCCTTTGTCCTAGTGATTATCACTTGTGTGACAATTATTACTTTACTAGATGTACTCTGCCAGAAGTTATTTGATCTGTTGTGTTAGAGCTCACTGCTCTGCACCAGAATAATTTTGTGCATTACACATAATTTATTCCTACCCCAGCGCATTATTAATAATTAGCATAATCTGCATCACAGTAATGCCAAGAATTATCAGTTGTAGGCCAGAAAGCTCTTGTGCTCAGTGCTGTTAAAACACACCACGACAGCAGTCCCAGGCAGGACCAGGTTTTCATGGGAAATCTTCATGGCTGAATGGATAATAGGTAGGATTGGAAGCCAGTAATTCTTGTTTTCTAGTTCTGCTTCTGCCACTGATTCACTGGGGGGTTGGTGCCATCAGAGCTGCTGCAGATGTCTCTGTGTGTGTGTGTTTTCCTTGAAATAAAATGGGAATAATTCCCTGCCACGTTTGGGTGGAGGAGAAGAGCATTATATATATAAAATATATAATGCATCTATAATATATATGCATATATAATCTGTAGCATTCACATTCTCTGGAAAAATCCCTTCACCCGGGATTTTTCTCCTGGGAAGCTGAGAAGCCTCAGAGAAAAGGAAAACAATTTTGTCTCGTGTACTTCTCCTGTGTTTTGCTCCTTTGGAATGTGTTTGGAGATTGTTTACCCACAGGTGATTGTTCCATTGGATTCTGCTGTGAGCTGTTTTCACTCTTTGGCCAATTGGGGCCGAGCTGTGTCGGGACTCTGGAGAGAGTCACGAATTAAATTATTATCTTTTCAGCATTCTGTAAGTATCCTTTCTGCATTCTTTAGTTTAGTATAGTATTCTTTAATGTAATATAGTATCATAAAGTAACAAATTAGACTTCAGAGAACATGGAGTCAGATTCATCTTTCCTCCCAGCCATGGGGGACCCTGCAAATACAATAATAATGCATTCTGTGTGTAAGAGCTTTGCTGTGAGCTTGTGGGAAGGGAGAAGGAGACAGAAATTCAGGCTGGGCGTTCAAGTGAGGGGTCAATACTCATCCATCAGGACCCTGGGGTTATTTTCTGCAGAGCTGCCACTCAGTCCCCTCCCTGCAGGGATTCCCAGGACTTCTCCAGCCCACGTCCTGGGCTTTGCATCCTTTTTTGACTTCATGATGTTTTTGGTGGTTTTACCACCAGCTTGTGGAATTCCCCCTGAATGTTTGCCTTGCCTTCCAGCTCCCCCCTCCTTGGTGTCACCTGCAGGTTTGTCCATCCTGCTGGTGACCTGTGGGTGTGCAAGCCCGGCTCCTCTCCAGCGTGGGTAAAGCTCCTTCCCAGCAGCTACACAAACACTCTTCTCCAAACCCTCAGAAATCAGGAAAACTGATAAAAAACCCTCTGCACATTTCTCCAGATTCCACATGGGCATTGGTTTTATTCCAGCATTTCGGGGCTGGCAGGTCTAATTGAAGGATGGGAGACAGCCAAGCCCACAGGTTTGGATTGAAGCTGGGCTGCAGCATTTGTGTTTGTTTGTTTAAAGCTGACAGGGCTCTGAGACAGCGTAGGTGACAACCTGTGACAGCAGAACCTGTGACAGCAGGTAACAGGATCATGAGGGGTACAAAGTGGCCCCACAGGACAAATTTAATGTGAGAAATGCAACTACGAGCCAGAGCCCTGGGGGATGCCCATATTGTGCATGGCCACAGGCTGGTGCAATTTGTGTCTGCAAGAGGGGAAGGGGTGATTTTAGAGAGGGGGGCAGTTCCTTCACCTTGCTAACAGCCAGTCTACACCAGTCCAAAGGTGATTTATCCAGGGCTGCAGAGTGAGAAGCATCAGAACTCTCAGGCAGCACTTTGCTGTAAGTGTTAGCCATACTAAAATGAAGTAAAACTTGATTATACCAACAAAAGCAAAGGAAATGCACAATCATATATAAAGTCTGACTCTCCCTCCCTCCTTTGTGCTCAAATGTGATTTAAAAAAAAAAAAAAAAAAAGTGTTTGAGGGGAAAAGGGAAAGAGGGACATTGTGAAGGCTCCTGTCTGCACACAATGGGGAGATTTAGAAATCAGGTTGCTGCCTTAACTCTGCCGGTTTAAGCCAAAGCCACAGGGATATTATTTTTGACACTGCGCAGTGGATTATAACTTCAGCTCCCATTACCTCTAATGGGATCTTTGCTTGCAGTCTGCCACTGCTACAGCAATGAAAATTTGTCCCTTAATGCTATTTTGCTAGTCCAGGTTTTTGTGTTTAATTATATTATATAATAATTTGTTGCAGCATCTACACGATTCCTTTAGGAGTGCACTTGAAATGCTTATGAATTTTTATAAACACAAGCTGTGTATCACTTCAGGTCTCACTGCTTTTGTAAACTATTCTGCCTTAATACCGCAATATTTTTTTCTCCCTTGCTGGATGAGCACCATCTTTTACAGTGTGGCCATTTTGAAAAGCACAAGGATACTAATGCTGAGAAACCCAAACCTCTTGTTATTGCATTTATGACTTGTAAGAAAAAAACACTCAGTTGTTACAGCTGGCTCCCACTTGAGTTAAATGCAGAAAAAAAAGGCAAGACATGGTAGGTAAAAGATTTATCTTTAGTGTTGAAATGCATTATAATTGTTATACAATTACTGACATGAGAAAATATATATATATCACCACACATGTTTTTTCAAGGATGTCCATTCAAAGTTTTACACGAACTGGTTTGCATTTTGCTGCTTTTTTCTCAGACATAGAAGTACAGTTAACTGATCTGCACAATGCCAAAATTGTGAGATATATTAAAAATTACTGTGTCTGGATTGCTCTCCCAACTCTGTGCAGGCTGTCATCAGCCCTATAGCCCTGCAAAGCTAATTTCTCAAAGAGATAAAAAACAAACATGATGGCTCCTGCAACTTTATTTTCTTGTCTTCTCTCTCTCCCTACACATGTATCTATTGGGTGTAGAGAGAGATCTGTATGACTGAAGGAAAAAAACCCAAAGATTTATTGCTCTCCTCTCAGTTTGCTCGGGAGGCTTTTCTTTCTGGGGACACACTCTGTGCTGAACAGAGCGTTCTAGTTAAGTAGCAGAAGGCAAATCAGCCCAGTTACTCGAGACTTTGCCACAGATGCATTAATTGTTTACACGTCAGTTTTTTCCCTCACCTCCCACTTCATTTTTGAACCACCTACCCACTGGTGAGCCCCGTTAAGACCTCCAGAAAACGGGTGGGTGATGTGCTTTACTGTTCCCCCCAGCCTTGAGCAAAGCACAGAGGTGTGTGTATAGTCACATGGAAATATTATGTGTATGTTAAATATAAAATATAAGTGTACACATAATAGAAATATAAATGTAAATTTAAAAATACACATGGAAATATTATGTGTATATTAAATATGTGTATATTAACATGGAAATGCCACAGCCCAGCCAATGTGACCTGGAATAAACCAAGTGATGCTTTTTTCATGATCTGAGTTGCTTTTTAAACTCTCTCAGCTCAACACTTACATGCATGTTTTAAAAGAACTATTGAAATATTGGGTAAAAAGGTCTTCTAAAAGCAGAGCCTCTGGCAAGCAGAAGGGAGCAAATTTCTCATGAAAGAATCTGTGTTTGGTGTGATTTCCATCCCAGCTGGACAGGAAGGAGAGGTTTAGAGAGGATGGCTCTGTGTGATTTCACTTAGTCCATCCTTGCTTTTTTTTAAAGTAGAAATTAATTTGTTTTAATTTCTAATTATTAGTGGAGCATTGACTCAGCAGGGCACTACCTACAGTGAACTGGGGCTTTGGATATTTGGGAGTATTCTCAAAAGAAATAAAAAGCTTAGCTCTGGTGCCACGAAAATAAACAAAATAGTAACCCACCATACTGTGTGAGTGTAGTAGGATTTGTTCTTAGATTTTGAAGTTTGATAGATTTTTTTTTTTCATATGTCTGCCTTCAAAGGGGAAGGTAATTGTATTTACATAACTGAGGTAGAAATGGTCACAGCAGGTTAGGAGAGAAGTTAAGAAAGAACACACTGTTGTTCTTGCCTTAAATTTATTGCTTGCAACTTAATAAAAACAACAGTATTTTTCTGGAGTTGATTTTATGTATTTGTGTACCACAAAACCCCCTGCAAGCCCAGTTAAATACCCATTAAAAGAATTCTGTAAAATACTGTTTTAACATATAATAAGAACTGATTTCAACCATAGTTTCCTCTAAAATGCTAAAGTGCATTTACACAGTGTATATGTATTATTTAAAGGTAATATACTGCTGTTGCACAGGCAGATGTCTGCATTACATCAAAACCTCTTTGTGTCTGCTTTGCTTTTTTTTTTCTTTTCTCCTTTTTCAGAAACCAAAATTTCTGTGTATTACTTACATATCTAATTTTGAAGGTTTGCTGTAACATTTATATGTAACATTAATAAATCTCTGTCTTCAGAGGGCTGGTATTTTCTTAGTGGCACTCTTTTTCAATAGCTTCTCTTTCAGATATCAATCTTAAATTGCAAATTAAAGATTAAAGATATTTCAGGAATTGGTGAGCATTCTGAGCCATATTTTATTGAGTGTGACATGATTTGACTTGATCACAGGCCCTGATATTTTCCCTGCACTAAGGAATACATAAATTATTGAAAGAAAACAAAGCACAAGGAAATTCGAGCCACCAAAACTCAGGAAGATAAGCAAATTCATGACTATCACAGCTCAGGGAAAGCATTTTTAATTCCCTTAGAGATAACTGAAGAACTGATTTTTCTGGCCCTACGTCATCACCGTGGCTGCAGTAATGACTGTGTCTGGGATAAACTACTCAGGATGTCTGTTAAAACAGTGATTTGTTATTCAGGGCTGGAATTATTGAAGCTTTGGGGAACTAAAAGGCAAGATCTTTACTGAGTGAATCCACACATTTAGAATTTCACCAGTCTCAAGAACAAAAGTTGTATTCAGGCACTGGAGAAAAAAAAATTGTTACATTTAAATAACAGAGAAAAATACCATTAATAATTTAAATAGTTGTTTTTTAAAAGCAAAAAAAATAGGAGTAAGCACTTTTCCAGCAGAATAAGTTTTCTGGGCTGTAGGAGGTGAAATGTCAACCACAACTCTTGAGTTCCTCTTCAGCACTATAAAACCCATGTTGGAAGATCTGCAAGAAGATGTTTATTTCACAAAAAGTGCAGTATGAGAAGAAGCATTGTTAAAAGACCCCAAACGAATAGATAAGGGAATTATATTTCAATACAACTGTTACAAATTAACAATGAAGGAATTGGGCAGCATAGTAAATAATTTATTAGCTCCATTCCAACTCACATGTCCCTGACACTGTGGTTTCACAGTGTTAGAACAAAACAACGTGATGAATTCATCTGAATTTGATTTTTAGTCTTTTGGATGGTTTCTGTTCTGTCTATTTTCTCCAATTAAGACATCTAAGGGAAGAAAAAGAAACAAAATTTTAGGAATGGCTGACTTCTTTGAAGGGAACTTGGAACAATAATTCATGTAAAGTTATTTTAAAGCACTTAATGATTCAGTCCATTGTCTGTGAGCTTAATACATCTATACCCTGCATCATAAGACATTCTTATTGGTGACAATGCATGGTAATTACTTATTAATCATAGAGAAATATTTTATGTGGGAGCTTCTCAGATAAAAATCAGCCATTTAAGCAGATTAAATGCTTCTGTACTGCAGACCTTTCCTCTGCAGTTAATGGTTTTGTTCTTCCTGTCTATTGTTAAAAAACTGAACTTAGGGAATCTCAGCAACTGAGTTGGATTTAACATTTGCAAATTTCCCTTTCTCAGATGTTTTTCAAATGTTGTGGTCTGCAGTTATTTGCCAACCACTTTATTGCTCTTTACATTGGTAGCTCTGAATCCAGTGGGGGATGCAGATACGAGGAATCAAGCCAGGATGGGGTAATTTTCAGTGTCTGGGTGGGAGACACAGATCCCACCTCCTTTGGGACTTCAGTCCCTGGTGGAGTTTCAATTATGCCAATAGCTGATGTAGCTGTGACTGACATTAATGGCAATTGCACCAGACTCTTGTGGGCTGGCTGGAATTGTTCCATGCAGCTGGAGCACTGTCAGGGATTCCTGAGGGATGGGATTTGCTGGAGGAAATTTGGCTTTGGAGCACAGCTAGGAGGGTGCTGTGGATGAGAGACACTGAGGGGCAGTGGGGAACAAATGCCATTTTCCAATACTGGGAATATATTTTGGCTGTGGAGAGAATGTTGAAAATGCTCTTTCCCCAAAGACAAGTGCCTTGTCTTCTCTATAAATGGGAACCATGCATGTTTTGGCTTCTGAGTGGGGAAAAATGAAATGAGGGGTAGCTGTGGCTCCCAGAGGATGCTTCCCATGCTGGATGGGGAACACGCAGCCAGCATCCTGCTGGAGCCTGGAACAGCCAGAGCAGGAGTGCCCCCAGGTCCTCCCTGCTTATCACAAACTGATTCACAAGGGTGGAGCAGAACAGGCAATTTGAAAGCACATCCATCGTGGGATGAAGCAGCATTTCTGAAATGCCAGGAATTGTTTAAATTGCTGTTTCTGAGAAGGGTAGTGCTTTTTTCCCCCTAGCAGTGAAAATGTGATTTAAACATTTTCTGTCCAGATAAGGAAACATCATTAATTGTGAATAAAACCAGGATATGCAAGATATCCATTCCTGCTTTTTTTTTGTGTGCTAATGACATCTTTGAATAATGGCTTCTGCTGAAAATCTTCTTCTTAACAGTGTTTGTTCACACTGTATGCCCAGGCTTAGCTGATATTTCTCCCCTCTTCCCAGATTTGCTGTATGTGTAGTTGTACTTGGTGTCATAAAATGAGAATTTAGGAACTATGCTTTTTTCCCCCCTATTAATTCCAATTCAAAATTTGGACAGCCTTAAAGGAGAAAGACTGTTTCTTTAACGGGCAGAAATGCAGGTTGCAGCCAGAGTCTGCAAGCCAAGGTGAGTTTTTTAGCATCCCTAATAATAGAGATCTGTGAGGTCAGATTCTACCCTGACTTGCACATCTGTTGAGCTCAATTATCATCAGATTTAACGTGATGGCAGGTACAGATAAGTGGGTGGGGTTCTGCTTCTGCACTTGGGACTTGGTTGACAATTCTGTTTATTCAGTGGAGAGCTCCTCTGCTGTTTCCCAGAGCTGTTTGTGACTTTACAGAGCTGAGAACAGCAAAATTTGTGAGAAATGGTTTTCATTAGAGGACACTGGTCAGACCAGGCTAGGACTGTGAGAGAGGAGTAGCCTGCAGAGAGCAGAATTCCCTTCTTTCTGCTGGTGAGAGGTCTGCCTGGCCCTGAGCTCCTGAGGAATTGATGTACCTCTTCAGAACTTCTGAATCTCTGACTCCCAAGGAGGTTGTGGCCTGTTTCTGCCAATCTATTGTAGGGCAGAATCTAATTCTATTGTAAGAATGTAATCTAAAGAAGCTAAGAATCTAAATCTATTGTAAGACACAATCTATTGTGTCTTTGTACCATGGGACTGGTTTATTTTGAGTGTCAGCTACCTATTATCTATCCTGGGGGTTATGTTGGCATCAAACTGTGGGAATCCAGGGGGTACAGAAGTTATTTTTCCTTTTGTTTGGCCCATCTGTGGTGGGTTCAGTGGCGGCTACTTATTTGTGTACTTATTACAATGTGCTTACTTATTTCTTGTGAAATAGGATTAGGAGAAAGGCAAAGTAGGCTCAAAACTTTAAAAGGGTATAAAGAAAAATTTATTAACAGTAACTAAAAGGAAGAGTAATAAGAATTAGAATAAACCTTTAGGACACTTCTCTCCTTACAACTTTGAGACATTTTAAGTATGTCTCAAAGCTCTGGGTTTATCCCACTGAAGCCTTAAAAGCCTCACTGTCTATGCCTGTTAACTTTTCAACAAGGAAAAAAGGCATTTGGCTGAAGATTTTTGGCACCTGAAGTTGGGCAAAATGGATTTGGTTGTACGTTATGACAACTTGGCTTTTAATATTTGGTATTCTTCATGAACATGTACATAAGCAGTTTTTGGCACAAAAAGAAGAGGCAAAGTCAGTGGCTTTCAAAAGTGGAGAAGGCTGGCACTGCTGGGTAAACAGGATGCTGTAAAAACCTTGAAAACCAAAATCACCATGAATAGTGCATGTGAGAGTCATCTTTCATTCATCCAATAGTCGTAAAAACCAGAATTTGGAGTTGGTGCTCCAAGTGGCTCATCCATTAAGGCCACGTTGGATCCCAGTGTGAATTTTATCCGCTTGATTGGCTCAAAAAGGTGGGACCTGCTGCACTGTTTGAGCTGTGCCTTAGTTGCTGCTGCTGGGCCCACCCTGGTTCCAGCAAGCAGGGCAGGGTTCAGCACCCCCCACAAGTACAGGTGAAGGCTAAATTGCCCAAAAAAGAGCATTTTCAGACAGTGACTTGCTAGTGTTGACTACCACTAGAGCCCTTCCTTGCATCATGTTGTCTAAACTCCTCACCTGCCTGGGTTGTCAGGACATAAGGCTCTGAATGAGGTGAAAGTGCTGTTTGGGTAACAAATAGCACTGTGACTTTCTAAATTAGCACCATGTTTTGTAAAAGGGCATTTGGCTCTATCAGCTGCCATGCCTTGAGGTGAAATAGCTGTCACCAGAGAGCACGGCTGAATTTGCTGAAGGTTCAGAAAGAAGTTCAAATGGGAAATGAAGAGGTTGAATGGTTCTTTGTGCCACTGATGAAGAGGTGGCTAAGCAGGATCAAGTGTTTCTCTCCTGCTGAGGTGCTGGACTTGTTTTGACCTCTGTGAAATTTGGAAGGGAATCACGACCACTCCAGTTTTCTGTGTGTGCCATTCTTGTACTGTATAAATATACCTTTGCACTATTACAAAGATGAAGTTAAAGTTCATGTGCTATTTTCTGCACTTCAGAGACGATTCTGTGTGGAAAAAAAAAAAATTAGAGGAGAAAATGAGAAAGAAATGCTGCAGAACTCTGCTTCTCACTCCTGTCCTACAGAATGTTATGGGTGGAATGATGCTGTGAGCAGAGATGTCCTCTGCTGCACTGCAGTGAACACAATTTGATTTGGGCATTTTTAAATTATCTGTTTCTGGCACGGACAAATGAGAGACAAAAATGGTTGGACTTGATCATCTTAAAGGTCTTTGCCAAGCTAAATTATTCCGTGACTCTATAAAAAGACTCTATTTGTGAAAATGATCACACAGAGGCCTAAAAAAGAAATGTGTAAAGTAGGAAGTGGGGTGTGGGAAGGCAAAGTGATGGACTAGCATTCTTCACCTGATCAAATTGGAAATTACATAGAAATTCCCATCCTATTGAAAAAAAACCCATCCAAACCCCCTTACCCCAGCAAATTCCAGAGCCTAAAAAGCAGCCATTGTTCAGGACAATCATCTCCAGCTTTCAAATGGATAGAGAATCTGAAATCTAATAATTTCTGTAGCTTTTCTATGAAAGATGCTTTTTCAGAAAAACAAAGTTTTATCCTCCATTTTCAGCTCTTTTATCAAATCCAGATTGTGTTAGAAAAGCAGCTGACTGGGGAAAAAAAAAAGATTAAAAAGGTCTACCAATGAGGAACCTTTTTCCAAGCAAAAAAGGGCTTTAATTTTTAAATTCGCTTCCCTGCCTGTGAAAAAGATGTAGACAAAGGAAACAATAGATAAAAGTGAAAAGAATGGTAATATTGACAACAACGTGTCTGTATTCACCTTCAGGCCATGTGTGGGATAATCTGTCCATTGTTTTGGTTATTTTTATGAGGTTGAGGGGTTTATGTCTGTGCCATGTGGCTTGCAGTGCCCTGTTTATAATAATAAATTAAAGAGGGCTAGAGGATAGGTTTGAGGAGTGATCAGCTGTAACATTTAAATGCTGTGTGCTGCCTGGCAGGGATGGGACCCTGCACTCCCTCTCAATGTAAATGGAGAAATTTGGGGAATTGTGAATGCTGAGGGACAGTGATGCCTTGTGCAGGCTGCCCGAGAGCAGAGGCTGGACAGAGCTACAAAATAAAGCAGGGATTCATTCCAAGGATCTCCTCCATGGATCCACCTTGGGCAGCACAAGAGCCCAGCTAGGGCTGCACCCAAGATGAACCCAAATGGTCCCAAAATGCACGAGCGCTCATGGGGTCTCTCCCTGGGATCAGCTCTGCTCCATGTGCACATTGCAGTTCATTGTGCAATTCCGGCTGCAGCCCTGCACTCCCATCCTGCTTGTTTTTCTCTCTCCAGCCCACGGGGTTTGTGCTCTTGGGCTGAGATTTGGATCATTTGTCCTTCGTGCCCAGTTGGAGCGGGAATTGTTTTGTGTCCCTGCTCTGTGCACAGAGCTCACCATGCCCTCATGTGAAGCCCAGACCCACATACTAAAGCAGCACAGAATGTGAGAGATAGAAAAGCTAGACATCATTTCACAAGGCATCAACAGCTGCCCACAGCAGGATGGATAAGAACTAGGCTAAGCAGGGAAAGGGAAAAGGCCTGTTTAATGTAGTGCCACAGACATCATTTTTACATTTGGCTCTGCGTGGTGTGATTTGAGTGAGAAAGGAAGATCCTGTTCTAGCACAGTCTGACCTCATTCCCCAGGTTATAAGGAAATGGAGGCACCAGATTACCAGGAGTTTTCTGCAGCACAGATATGGATCTGAGGGACACAGCTGTCTCTTGGATGACAAGGTGCTGTTCTGAGCTGCCTGTCACCTTCTCTTCCTCCTGCAAGCCACAGCTGGTGGCCACCTCCCCATCCCCAGCCTTCTGCCCAGGCTCCTCAGACCCCTCTGCCCCAAAACTGTCCTACAGCCAGGATTTGCCTGCACATTTTTATTTATTCAGAGGAAAATGTGAGGGGAAAAAAGAATTTCACAGCTCGATTTTGTCTCTGTCTGAATAGTCCTGCTTTCTGTTTCAAACACAAACCAGGAGGAATATAAATAAACTTGCAAAATGCAGTGAATGCTGCTTTCAGGCTGATCTCCTGGGGGGAGCCCAGTGCATGAGGATGACTGGCTTTCCCCTTAACTCATTAAGATTCCTCATTTCCCTCATCACACTGGCACATTCTCTAGCAGAGGTCAGGCTCATTGTGGGGGTCACGATCATTTTCTGTTACGGCGTTATTTTCTTTTCCATCATGGAATCTTCCAGCGTGGAAAAAGCAGGGTAAAAATAGACCTTTCTTGCCCTGCAAAAGCATGTTTGCATCCTTCTGTCCTTGCTCAAAATGTCTAATGCTTTATCTCATCTTTCTGTCAGTTCCTGAGTTGTCCCCACTGCCATCAGAGCTTCCTACTGACAATCTGCCTCTGTCCTGACTGCATTTTTTGGTCTCCCTTCTCTTCCTGAAGACAAAAAAATCTGTGTCCTTTAAACCCAGCCATCTCCTGTAGGGATTATTTAAACACTGAAAATGGTCATCCTTGGAATGGTCTGTTTAGGAGCGCTGTATTATGATTTATTGATAAGTGTGCTGCAAAATTTCAGCTGAAGTAGCTGCTTGCCTTGATAAAGGAGCATTTTAAATGTATAACAAGGATATACATTGTAATCTGCTGAAAATGTTGTTATGACCTGCTGTTCCAAGATTATAAATTAATTACTTCTGCAGAATTTGTTCCTTCATTGTTTGGTTTTCTACCCACCATTGCACTTTTGGTGCCTTGTAAAGAATGTCTAAAACAAAATAAAATTCATTGCAATACTGAGCCGAACAGGACCTTTTGTTCAATTGAATATGTTACACAGTTCCTTCACAGGTGATTTTTAGTATTTCTGAGTTCACTTAAATGAAAAGTTGCAAAGAGTAATAGCAACAAACCACAGCCCTTAGTACGGGAGGCTTGGAAAATGTGTTATTACTCTGCTCATACCCAGGGGTTCAGACCCTGTGCTCTCCAAAGCAAATGGGAGCACTGGGAGCAGAGACCATCAGGAGGTTTGTTTCAAGTGCCAGTTCCTCACCCAAGTTAAATATTAGTGCAGATCCACCCTCTCATTCCAGGTTGTGCCATGCTAATCTTTCTGAGGGGCTGGAAAACCAGTTCTGCAGGACACAAAGGTGTTTCACAAATCAATATCTGGAGTGCAGGGAAGAGTAGGTGCCGTGGAAATGTGTTCTGCTCAATGTCCGGGCTGCAGAAAGCACATCTGCAGGCAGCATATCTTTCAGCCTCTGTGGAAAGCGATGAAATGGAGGCCTCTGTGTCAGACACAACATTTTTGAACAAGATTCTCACCAGAGATATGGAAAAAGAGCTTAATGCTGTTTATTGACCCTGTGCAGCCAGGACAGACGCTTCCCTGACAGACTGGGGTGTTTGCTGGGGGTTTGCTTCCCCTTCAATTTATGCAAACATTCCTCAGGAGACAGTATTTTATCCTTGTCATGCCAACTGGGATGCAGAGTGACTTCCCACTTATGGTCCCCCCTGCCTGCCCAGCTCTGTGAGGTGCCAGCTAGGACAATGCCATCGTGGGCACCCCTGCGAGATCAATTTGGCTCACAGCTGTACTCGTTGTCAGCTGTAATTATTGGGGTTAATGTGATTAGTTTCACTTGTGGGGTTGGCAAGTGCCTATTGTTGTTGCCTCTGGCAATAAATTCCCCCGTGTAAGTTCTGTGCTGAGTTGGTTTATGGCACCAATTGTAATCACGGCAGGTAAGGGAGCAGCTATGTGAGGAAAGTTGGAAATAAAGGCAGAGGGGAGCAGGTGGGTGAAACCTCTTTTAAGCCAAGTAAAATGCATACTGCCTGCTTGCTGTAGGAATAGAAAGAACCCCCACAGAGAAGATTTTTACCTTCAGAAATTTTTTTCTACCTAAAGGTTGTGGAAAAATAAGGTTTATTTCACTCAAATTGACTACTGACTAGTAGTGTCAAGTGGGTAATACCAAAACTCAGATGAGAATGGGTTTGCTGTGGATAATTTCCATCTCATTCAGGTGCTGGTGGCAAAAGCAAGCTCTTCTGTGTGGTATTCCAAAATGCATTTCAGTCTGATTCATTTGTCATTTTAAAAGGAATAAGAGGTGGTAGGTGAAATGTCTCTTTCCCTCTTGCTTTTATGAGCTGAGCAGAAAAGTGAGATGAATTGTAGTCAAATGTGAGGAATCTTCTCACCCTTAATTTGCCATCTGAGAATCATAAGGTTGAAGAACAACAAGTAATATGTGGGAACATGAGTCAGTGGAGGAGAGAATCAGCAATATAAATTAGTTTATTCATACAACATGAAAAAGACTCAGTTTGTTCTGATGTTGTAGCTTAATAAGGATGCGTGGAGTCTCTCAGATGCCTGAGATTTTAGGGATTAGCACTGCTCCTGGAAAAGGGATTTGTGCCATTGAGTGCCACCTACCATATTTCTGTTTAGGACAAAATAGCCCAGGGTTATTATATATAGCATGTTTTTTACCTTTACCTGAGCTGTGTGTGCAATGTAGATGCATATCTGTCCCTTTTCCTTTCTGATTTTGGCCTTCTTCCTTTTCCTCCCTGTCTCCAGGTATTTGGCTGGCTCCAGCATGTTTTATTCAGCCTTTTACCAATGCCTTCATCTTTGCACCGGGTATCCACATTTCTCTCAAGCTGCTAAAATTGATTTAAAGTTGAAAAGATAAGAAAACAGACAAGACATATTTTCAAATTGCAATTGAAGATAAGAAGGGAAACCCCCTTCCTAAGATAGTGGGGGTTTTGGAGCACTAGCAAACTGGAAGTATGTGCAAACTGGAAATATGTACTTAGCTCTTGATATGGACATTCCCCAGAAAGAGCCTGTATGAAAAATGGATTCTGTGTTTACTGGTACAAAGAAATCTTGTAACACAAAGAGAAATCCAGTCTATAAAATCTAGTCTTTTGTCCATTTGAGTGCATGTAATTCTCATGAAAGTAGCATTTGATTTGGTATGGAAATGAGATGCACGTTAGGCTTTTGTACAGATATTGAATTAAATTCAAGCACAGAGACTTGGTTTTGATGCATGTGTCCTTGTGCAGAAATGGCCACAGTGTCTTAGGCACTTTGAAATTCCCATCTCCAATCAGAGATTTTTGTTGGAAAGCTTATAAAAAAACTTTGTGAGAAGAGCGGGGACTTTGTAGTTTGTTGTGTTACCCAATCTTACTTTTCAAATTTTGTGATTACATTCTGTTAAGCCATCACAGAAATGTTAGTCGCAATTTAGCGTGCTCAAGCTCCTCTCACAGCCACCCTGGTGCACATAAATTGCCATTAATGGCTTCTTTTTAATTTCCAAGCTAAGCAAGTGGTGCAGAGGAAAGGATCTTGCAGGTGCTTCAGCTCGAGAGCCAATTTTGGCTCTCAGGAGCATGGAGCAAGGTGGTGGAATCGTGACCAGATCCCTCCCTTAGCAGCAGCTGGGCTCTGCTCATCCCTTCTTTGGGCAGCTGGAGGAGCTGCCAAGGCAGGGCTGGCTCCAGCAGGCAGGGACAGGATGCTGCAGGTTTCTCTTGGCAGGATGGAATTTGTTTATCTTTCAACTTCAGCTCACTTTCCTGGGAGCCGTGGTGCTTCCCCAGGAGCAGGAGGTGGAAAAGCAATGTTTTCAGTCCCAGCTTGGCTGTATTTTAAGCATTCTATAAAGGCAGGTTTTCCACAGCCTAGCAGGAAAGGCTAGGAAAGGATGTGTCTCCCTTCCACCCCTCTTTGATTTTATTTTCAGGAAAATACCACATCTTTTCAAAGGAACCACCTCCTGCCTGTTTGTCTGCAGCCAAAGCTTTTCAGTGAGGAGAAAATGCAGCACAGCCAGGAGTGTCCCGGGCTCCAGAAAGCATTTCAGCCTGTGGAGCTTTGAGTTTGAAACTGGGTGGAAACACTAATTTTGTGTGGTGGTTTTGGTTAATGTACCAATGAGTGTAGTGGGTTTAGTGCTGGTTAATCACCGTGCAGTTACCAGGATGTACTCACTTATTTCTTGTTTTGAGGTAGGATTAGGAGAAAGCAAAGCAGGTTTAAAATTTTAAAAGGATATGAAGAAAAGTTTATTAATAGTAGCTAAAAGAAAGATTAATAAGAATCAGAATAAAACTTTTAGGACACTTCTCCTCTACAACCTTTCATTTCTTACTGATAATGTAAAGAAATAAAACTTACATTTAAAGTCATAGTTATAGCCAAATGAAAGGAGAACATTATTCCTTCTCAGGCTTCCTGCACTTCCTTCAGTAAGAAAAAGGAGCTTTCTGCACTTTTTATTTTTTGTGCAGAGGCACTCTGGGCCAGTGGCTTCAGGTCTTGCTCTGCAAGCCCAAACACGGGGTGTGGGTGCCTAAAAACTCTAAAAAGTTTGTTGGAACTCTTGGTTAAGCTTCATGCTTCATCCTTTCTTTCCCCCTGAGTAAAGGGTGTTCCCAATTCACAGAATTTTTAAGTCTTTTTCCAACTCAGAGCTGTGCTGTTCTTTAGGAGATTTCTGAATTCTGCAGCTTTGTGTGCATTTATTCAGAGCCTTCATTTTTGTGTGTTCATCAGGTAACTTTTTCTTAATTATATTTACTTGGAATTTGTCCAATCGTATGCATGTAAATGGAAATTCAACTTAAATGTAGTTTAATAGTGAACTTGATTTAATTAAATAGAAGCTTTTTTTTAAAAAAAATTACATTTATTTTTCACTTAATCTAGGTGATCAAAGGAGCTTCACTAAAGCTAGTAGATGAAATGTTTCTTTAAAGCTGTTTTTGCAGGTAAGTTCTCACTCAAATTCTGAAAAATAATAGGTGCTTTGACAGATAATTACACAACTCAAATAAAAACTCCAAAGGAAAGATTTACCAAGAAGAGCCATTAGTTACCACCAATTGAAACAAAAGACGTGTATTAACATTTGTTTCATTGTAGAGAATAAATCCAGTACATAAAGGCACTAAGATATTATGGAATACTGAAAAGTGTGGAGTGGTTGTGTTGACATAAATCCAGATAT
Organism: Onychostruthus taczanowskii; assembly: GCF_017590055.1. Lineage (NCBI taxonomy): Eukaryota > Metazoa > Chordata > Aves > Passeriformes > Passeridae > Onychostruthus > Onychostruthus taczanowskii. Next base: position 2,206,821 of record NW_024505450.1, on the reverse strand, counting down.
TTGCCTTGTAGTTTTACCCCTAATTAGAAAGCATCTTTATTCCTTTATAAATTGCTTTGTTAACAAGTGTTTCAGTCTTAACACAATTAGGCCTTTCCAACAGTTGCCATAAAGTTAAGTTTAATTTTTAACAAGTTCTCTTCTAAATAAAGTTTGACTGCAAATGTTTATGGTGCTATTTTTTTTTTTCTCCGTGCTTTTAATGAAAACAAAGAGGAACAAATAGAGTCAGCTCAATGGTGTAAAACTGCTACAGAGCCCTGGAATGGACATGAGTATAAGAAGTAAATAGTGTACAGCCTATAGAGTTAGTGGATTTTAGTGATTTGTGCTTGGGCTACTCCTGACGGAGCCACTTTTGCCATGATATTGAATTTGTGGGGTGCCTGATGAAGGGAGGAATGATGAATCTGACTCCATGTTCTCAGAAGGATAATTTATTATTTTGGGATACTATATTATGGTAAGGAATACTAAACTATACTGTACTAAAGAATACAGAAGGGACACTTACAGAAGGCTAAAAAGATAATAATGAAACTCATGACTCTCTCCAGAGTCCTGACACAGCTTGGCCCCAATTGGCCAAAGAGTGAAAACAGCTCACAGCAGAACACAATCACCTGTGGGTAAACAATCTCCAAACACATTCCAAAGTAGCAAAACACAGGAGAAGCACATGAGATAAGAATTGTTTTCCTTTTTCTCTGAGGCTTCTCAGCTTCCCAGGAGAAAAATACTGGGCAAAGGGGTTTTTCAGAAAATGTGAATGTAACAGCCATGGTTGCTGTAGAATGAGCTCCACAGCCCTCCATAACTGGAGTGGCTAAATACCAAGAGACATTTCAAGGATGCCTGATGCTATCAATATGGCCATGGAGTGATTAATGCACCTTGTTGAGGTGGTTAAATTGAGAGATGCAGCAGGCTGAAGTTTACAGTATTGATCCAATTTCACTCCTGGTAAAAAGATCCGTGGGGGAAATATAATTATTTTATTATTACTTCTCATCATAAAGCCATGTGCAAAGTGAGCAGAAGATCTCTTAAACTTTAGTGTTGCATAACCTCTATAAAGCAAAGGTACATTCATGCTGACAAAGCAAGGCAGATGTTTTATAATGGAAGCAAATTCTGCAGCACAAATAATTACATTGTAAGTCGCAGTTGGGATTGTTTCCTTTATGCTGTGCCTAAATGATTCCAAAACTCCGAAGAAGAATTAAACAGTAAAAAAGGAGCTGCTTTCAGTTGCAAGCTGCAGGTGCAACCAGACAGAATGGGACTCAAGAAGAAGGGTTGAATTAAAACTTTTTCCCTTCCCATCTGGCCTACAAAGGGACCCATCAGCTGGCTGCCACCTGATGTAACATTTCCTCTCATCCTTTTCCAGTGATTGGCCTCACTCTGGTGGCTGGAAAAGGTCAGTCCTTTTCTTTCTCTGAAACATTTTCCCCTGTGAGGTGTTGCTGTCTGGGTTGCCTCGGGAAGCCCAGGTGGGATGCGCACCCTGGGGAGGTTTGGCTCCCTCCTGCGCAGCCAGGCAGTAATACTCAAACTAATGGAACATGGAGGCATTTCAATATTTCCAGATGGCTGGGTCCCTTGCAGTTTATACTGTTGTAACTGTACTGTATTTCAATTATTTCTCAGCCATTAGTATGCACAGCTTAGCATTTCTCTTAGTTTGATTTCCCAGTGAAGGCAGCAAAGGCAGCGCCTGCTACAAGGAAATACTTCCAGTGGGGCCAAAAAATATTGCCCATGAAAATTTTCTTGCTCAAAATACAGTATGTTTTTCTGGCACTTTCCAGTGATTATGAAGCTAATGAAAATGGAAGCTGTTGCATCCATCTGTCCTGAATATCACTTGCTTTGGAAATAGGAGCATTGTGAACTGTGTGTGGCAGCCTTAGGGAGAATATAGGGTGGACTCACACCTTCACCTGTGTAATGTGGTGGCCAGAGGGACAACAGGAAAAAGGGGAGATCTGTTTTCCTCTAGGTTTCACTGTTTCAAACAGCAGGACACGGGGATGGATACTGATGTCCTGGTTTTTCACACAGATTTAGATTTATCATATAGATTTACAGATTTAACTCCTGTGTTTGCCACAATTTGCTGGCTGCTATCAGTGTGCACAAACTGGGACTTGTAAAGGACTTGTTCAGACTAATATATTCTGGATATTACCAGTGTCAGGGGCGAATCCTGTGTTATATTGCTACAATTTGCCTTTTGCTGTAAAACTTCTCCTTCTCCCATGCCAAGGGAGAATTCTCTCTCTGTACCCAGTCCCTTCATGCCTCATGCCCTGACTTTGAGTTCTTTGTTGCCACAGCAACTCTGCACCATCCTTCTGGTGCATTATTGCTGCTCCCTTCATCAAATAAATTAAACTTGTCAGTGAAATCTGAAAAAAAAGGTCTTGAAGATGTTTCCTGTCTGTTCCCAGTATCATAGCAGGTGCAAGCAAAGTGCTCGTTCTAGACTGCAGTCCCTGCTGTGTTTTCTAGGTCCTCATTACTTGCAACAGATGCAGGGAACCTGGTGGGAAATATTTGCTAGCTGAAAATAACTTCCTCTGGATACTGAAAATTCTATCACTATTGCACTCTTGACTGGCAAAAAATGTCCCTTTTTATTTTTTTGTTAATTTATTCCTGATCATGCAAGTAAATTTATTAATAAGTTCTCAATCATTAGTAAAAAGTAAATAACTCTCTGTAAAAAGAGTTATTCCTTATGTTTTTGGCCCCTAAGTTGAAGACCAAATACAAGAACAAGACTTGTCAGTCACTTGCAAGATGGGCTCTATCTACTTCCTGCAAACATTGATTTTGTTTTGTAAGGTGTCAATCAAAACATGTGAATGCTTTTCCAAACTGGTAGTCCATAGAAAAGAAAAATAAAAATTTTTCTTTCAGGGAGCTGCCAGAAAACACCTGGTCAGGAAATGCAGCTGACATATCATGCTTAAATATTGAGACATTTTGTTTATAGCTGGAGATACCAAAAACAGGAAAAGATACTGATGAAGATAATTACTTGTCACCATTTTACAGATACATGTTTTCCTCAGTGAGACATTTATTTGTCTTTTGTAAGGCTCTATAAAAGTAAGGAAAATGAAAAAAAATTTCCATGCATCACTCTTTAGGTAACAGTGATATAATTTTAGAAACAAGTAATCTAGTGCAAATTATATTTAGCATTATGTGCCTGATGGCTGGAGACTGTTGCATTGTTTGTAATTCCCAGTCTGAGACTGTGCTGAACACGATGTAATTTTCTCCAAGGCTGTGTAACTCACGGGAGGAGATACAAGGAATTCCAATACTCCCATCAACAGTAAATTGGTCTGAAACCATATTATTTGTTTCCATTTCCTTCTGAGGAAGAATAACAACCCTTACACAGATTTTTCCCTCGTGCAAGCTAGGTCTATTGGCTTCCAAAGTTAGATAAATGTGTTTCTGGTATGATTTCAAAAGAGAAAAAAAAAAAGAGATTTTATAATTTGATAAAAGTCAAAGCCTGTTTCTTTTTCAGAGTAACATTGGCTTTTGCTTGCAATGGTTATGAGGCACTGCTGCTTTTTGTGCATATGAATGTTCAGGTGATGAAGCAGTGTGTTAATGATGCGTCGGGTGAATAAATAAATGTATTATCAATTAAAAAAAATAAAAGCATAAGAATTATTTCTTTTTGTCTGTGAGGATTTTGCAAGTGATTACCTTTTTAAATTCAGCCAGTGGTTAGATTCATCCATCTCTTGCCTTACAGGTCATAAAACTTTTCCCAGGTCTGAAAATCCTGTTGGTAAGGAGGAGTGGAGATGCCTGCACTGCTAATTATTCCAATTTCTATTTTGTTAACTATTGCAAGAAGGCAAGCAGGTTGAATACCTTTTTGGGACATTTAAACATCCTGTCTTCTCCACCAGGGGCAAATAAAACTATCAATATGCATCCCAAGAAATCTGTTGATAGGAGAAAATGACTCTTGAATAGGTAATGAGGATTTCTCTTTTGTAGGCTGGGCAGCGCAGGGAAGGCAGCTCTGGCAGTGATTAAAGCAGCAGGAGTGCAGCAATCCTCACAGCTGTTAAATTCCTCCCCTGCAGAGAACTTTTCCTACATTTTTTTCCTGCCACTGGGGCTGGGTTTTGTACGTGGGCTCAGTTCTTGTTCCTGTAGGAACAAATCTCCATCCACAAGGAGACAGCACCGAGGCTCTCCCATCCTTCGGGGTGGGTTTGTGACTGAAGCTCAGGCCCAAATCTGAGCTAATATTTTGAGCTGGTGTGACTCCAGTGCTGCAGCAAAGTATGTTCCCCTTGCACCACAAAGTGCAACTTGAAGATTTTGGTTTTGTTTTGTTTGTGGTTTGCTTTTTGATGATTGTTGCTGGTTTTGCTGGCTCCTGTTCTGAGCAGCCCCAGGGAAGCTGTGAAGTGCAAAATGCAGGACAGACACCAGCCTGCAGCCTTCCCCTCCTCGGGGAGCTGACAAGTGTCTTTTGTCTTTTGGGAGCTGAAATTCTCAAATGAAGTGCTGCATTAATAGCAGCTTGTGACAATGACAAATATTCCTGCTGATCTCCAGAGTCTCTGCAAACCCTGGAGCAGCCATCCCAATTCTGTTCAATGCCACTGACAGTTTATTCTAAAATAAGCTCTTTTCTTTTATCAAAGGAGGTGATAAGAAGTACAATAAGCTGTGATCCAGCCACTGCTGTAATAAGGAATCACCCTTCTTTAAATCAAAGTGTTATAAAAATCGTCTTCCCCCTGGACTAAACAAACAATTATCGAATCCTAGGAAATAAGTGACAGCTCTGCAACCTCTCAGCATTCTCCTGGGAAAAAGAATTTATGTTTCCTGTAGCTCAGAGCACATTTCAAAATAATTGAAGGCAAGGAATGGAAAAGGATGGAAAGAAGTTTCAGGGAAAGTTATATCAGAGCAACTCCTCTCTTGTCAGTGTAAGCAGAACATCAGGGACAGCAGAAGGGGGAAGTTCCCCAGCTCTGCATCACCAGCATGGCCAAATATATTGGGTGTAAACAAGAGTTTCTTCCTGCTATCTCTCATTTGTGTCTTCTTTATTGCAAAGGAAATGCTTTTTGGGGGGGATTTTGGGGAGAATTTATGAACTGTGGATTGACTGTGGGATATGATGGCATAAGGATGCTGAAGGTGACACCAGGGGTCTGTCAGCACCAAGCAGGATTTAACCCCCACAATAGCCAGGGCTATGATGTGGAAGATCCTTGTCCTACCCTAGGAGCCATTTGAGAAGCTGAGTCACACTCTGATACAAGTAATTTTTATCTCTGTTGGTATTATTGCAGCTCTGTCTTATTGATGTAAATAAATCTGTGGTTTTGAAAAGTGCATTGGTTTAAGTTTTACCCAGCAGTGAGGCTGAACCACAGAAATCCATCAAGCTGGAAAATGCGCCATTCCTACATGGGTGTGACCCAGCGAGCTGTGGCACTGACTTGCTCATGTGGCACTTCAAATAATTAAAAATATATGCAAAAGCTGCCTGTATGGCTTTAATTCAGTAAATTTAACAGTGGCAGTTTGCAGGCACACAAACATAGTTGTCAAAAGGCACTGTTAAGTGTTCTCTTGCCCCCTAACCTGTCCTCCTGGAGAATTCCTGGCTCTAGTTTGAGAGTTTTGTGGAGCATCCCCCAGAGGCAGATGAGGCCAGCACAGTGCTGGAGATTTACTGATTTCTGTGTGGACAATTCCATAGGATTTGGCCCCAGGGACAGAGAACTGCTCAGAGTATTTTTTTATTTATTTATTGTTATTTTAAAATATTTTATATATAAAAATATATTTAATAGAAAAATATATTTATATGCATATATATAATACAATATAATATGTTTATTTATATTTGTGTTTTTATAAGCATTTTTATTTTAATTTTTCATTATATTTGTATTAATTTTATTATTTATTTATTGATAGAGATGTAACCAAAGAGCAAGTGTGGCTGTTGTGAGAACTTTACATTGCCAAGTGTTTTTCTGGAAGAAGCACCTTCTTGTGATCAGGGCTGGTCAGGTAATTCTCTCATACACAAGCAGGTCCTGGAGAAAATCTTAGAGTACAAAAAGGACTCGAGGGATTATTAAAAAGATGAGGTGATGAAAGCTGTGGTTGAACATTACTTTTACTGGTGTTCAAATCATGAGCCAGGTTGATGCACTCTTCACACCACAGATTAATCTGAATCAAATAATTTACCTACATTGTGACCTAAAAGACCTCATGCTTCTGCATGGTTTCCTTCCTTTTTATTATTATTTCCTTCCTTTTTATTATTATTTCCTTCCTTTTTATTATTTATTATTATTAATTCCTGAAATATATATTTTTAAGGCATCGGTTTATTTTTTTTTTGTCCATTTCCATATGATTTAAACACATCTTTAGCTATTGTGTGCCTGTAAACTCCAATCGAGCATGGCAGAAATTCCCTCTGTGTCTCACACAGACTCTGTAATAAAGTTCTCAGTCTATTTATTTCTTTTTATATCCCACATTGCCATAACTGCTCAGGAATTATTCTTTTCTATCACATTTATTCTTTTCATAAATATTGAATTATTGAAACCACATATTTTCTTGGGGATATTCCACTTATGGGGGGTCGGGTGGGGAAGAAGTTATTAAAAAAGGTATGTTTGGACCACATTTTGTGGGCAGAAGAGAAAAAGAAGACCCTCCCCATGCCATCTGACTCCTAAAGCATGTGATCTAGGAAAATGGCATGGCAAGGACATGAACCAGGCCACTGACATGTGAATATCCTTCTGCTTGTAAAGGAATAATATATTTTTTTTCCTCTCTTTGGGGTTTGGTTTTGTTTCTGCTGGTTTGTTTTTTGTTTTTTTTTTTTTTTTTTTTTTTTTTTTTTTTTTTTTTTGGTGCAGGAGAAGTCTCAATTTCATCTGAGTGATAATAGGAAAGTTTCTGTATTTTCAAGAGGTTTCTCAAAATGGCAAATAAGTTTTGGTTTTTGGTGTTTTTTTTTTTTTTTTTTTTTTAAGCTTTGATCATTGCACAACTTGGTAAAGGCTCTGTAGCTCAATGCTCAATCTCTGCAGGAGCTGTAAAGTACTTTGAAAAATCAGATTTAGAATGGAAAATTGTTGCACTCTGTGCAAGCTCACACTCTCCACGACCAAGAAAGCAGCCTTGTTATTGAAATAACAATTAATTGCCACTTTTGTATTACCTGGAGGCACCTGTGAGGTGTCCGAGTCCTGCCCCAGCTGCAGTGAGGCTGTGCTCTCTTGTGCTCATCCCCCAGCACCATTAGCCCACAGGTCTTTGTGCTTGTTTCAGACAGGTGCAGGTGATGAGCATCTGCAGCAGCAGACAGGAATATTTAGGCTGAGAATATTTGGGGTGCCTCAGGAGTGTCTACTAACCCAAAATATTGGGAGGATGCTGAAGGAATGGGAGCCAGTGGAGGTAGATAATTATGTGACCTTGAGAGCTTCCAAAGGGGCTGCAACCATGACAAAAATAAACTGGCAGAAACTGAGACGCACGAGCAGCTGCTCGTGCCTGGCACTCACATATCCCCTTCAGGTATATCTTAATCACACACTGATATTTATATGAATTTATAACTTATATTCTCTATTTAAACTGGCGTTGGTGACCTTGTGTGAAAATATTGGGAGCCAGCTTCATTAAGAAACAAGGCATAAAGACAAAATCCTTTTGTTTGGCTGATATTAGAGGATTATTGTGTGTTTGCTGAAGCTGGCTATGCTCTGTGGCAGGCACTTTGTGTCTGCTGTGGTGAGGATTTGCTGTAAGGGATGCAGTGAGAAGGAAGAGGAGCCTGATGCTCTGGTGCAGGAGAGAATAACTAGGCTGTAACCCAAAACTAACCTGACAAGTGCTGTGTCAAAGCCAAGAGGGTGAAAAAAGCATTTGAGGAGTAAAGAGTGTGACCTTGTCCTTATCTGCAGCCAGGCAAACTGAGAGAACAACTTTGAGCAAGAGGTTTAATAAAATCTGCTCTGGGCAGTTTTCTGAAAGCTATTCTTACCTACAGGCCAAGAGTTTCCAAGGCACAACTCTGATTAAATCCTGCATTTAACAGGTTTTCAGCAGGCTACAAAGGTGTGCGCCCAGGCAGGTACTTCCCAGTCTTTGGGCCCTTTTCCCAGTCTTGGTCCAGAGTGCACACATTGGAAGGGCAGCTGGGACATCAGAGAAAGTTACCAAAGGTTCAAAGTCACTTAGGAGTTGCCTTCCATTAGGTTTTATCAGATTTAGGCATCCAGATTATGCCACAGAAATTCAGAATTGTTCCACTTTTGTGAACAGTAGCATTTCAAATTAGTTTAGTTAGTGGAAAACTCCTGGTTGGGTTTAAATGTGATTTATCATGAGTTAAGTGTGCTCACTAACAATTAAAACAAGTTTTAGGCAAAACTAAAATCAATGTTTTTGAAGCTGATTGATGATAAAATGTGGCTGCCAGCTAGAACTGAAAATTTAGGTATGGGTGATGTTTTCAACTTTTTACTAAAAAAAATTATCTAAATGGTGTAATAATGATAAAGAGATTTTGCATCTTGGTAGAGTTGGAAATTTTGTAATGCAGAGGTGTGCTTGAATAACTAGAGCTTTTCTTATGTCAGAGCTTCCTTCTTCTAAAATTCTCATCACCCATTTAGTCTCTTTTCTCCTTTATTTTCCTCCTCTCTTTTGTTTTTTTTTGATAATGGTTTTCTTTTTCAAAGAGGATAGCAGAAAACCACTTTGTTCCCAGCCAAACTGCCTTCCAAAATGTGCTGGCTGGGCCATTAATGAAGATGTTAAGAAGCATCATCCCTAGAACTGATCTCATGGAGGATCCCACTAATGATTGTTTTCACAGACATAAAATAATGTTTTTCTCCTCAGTTCACTAGATTTCAGATGTTTTTCTTCCTTTGAAAGAAGATCATGCTATGACAAAAAAACAGTTCAGGGTTTTAAACCCATGTTTTAACATTGTCTTAGGACTGCAAAAACTCAGATTATTGTCTGAATAATCTTAAACCTTGAGAAGACGTGCAAGAATGGATGTAAAAAATGAAATTAAAAAGGGGCATCCAAGAGCTTTTTAGGTGTTTCCCCCACAGGGTTGCTTTCTGCTCAATAAGTGACAGAAGCTGTGAAGGAAATGAGCAGCTTTTAATAAATAGGAGCGTGGTAGCATGGCACAGGAGTGAGGGCTTCTTTTATGGAATATTCCATCATTTACTGGGGCACCCCTGCAGTGGAGGGGGATGCTGTGCTGGTTTGGGCTGGGGTGGAGTTAGTTTTCTTTGCAGTGGCTGCTGTGGGGCTGTGTTTGGATTTGTGCTGAACACAGGGTTGACAATGTATGTTTCTGTTGCTGTTGTTGCACAGAGCCAAGGCCTTCTCTGCTTTTTGTGAGCTCTGCTGCTGAGGGAGCTGGGGGTGCCTGGGAGGGGGCAGGGGACACAGCCAGGACAGGTGACCCCGCTGACCAAAGGGACATTCCAGACCATGCGGTGTCATGGAAAGTGGGGGGAAGAAGGGGGAAAAGGGGAACATTTGGGGTGTTTGTCCTTCCCAAGCCACCGTTCCCTGTGATGGGGCCCTGCTCTCCTGGACAAGGCTGAGCTCCTGCCTGCCCGTGGGAAGCAGGGAATTAACTCCATTTTTTTCCTTTCCTTCTGTGTGCGTGGCTTTTGCTTTCCCTGTTAATCTGTCCTTATCTCAGCCCACAAGTTTTGTAGGTTTTCCCCTTCACCTTCTCTTCGCTGATCCCACTGGAGCTGCCCGGGCCTTGGCTGCTGCCTGGGGTTGAGCCATGACAGAGTCAGGAAATCATTTAGGTCCTATCGACCAAACAAGGCAAAAGTTGACAAAAGAAACTCTTGAAAACTGGGGAGAGATAGTTCAAATTTAAGTGAGTGTTCTTCACTCACCTGTACAGGCTGGCATGATTAGAGGCTGCAGATTAGAAGAGTTTAACTTTTGTTGACTGCAGTTCCTTGGTTTTCTAGCCTTGCACCTGTTTTCCATGACAATATAAATTTAAATGAATGTTTCTGGTTTCAGTAGAAGAAGTCTCTATTCTGACAAGCAGTTCTAGTTCATGCATGCTATCTGTTGTGTGTGCAGCTTTGTCTCAGGCTGTTTTTTCAAAACCTACAGTTATTTGATGCTCATCACAATACAATAATATTAATGGATTTCAGGTTGAGCTAAATGCTTTATTTTGAGCTTAGTGCCGTTGTCAGTTGAGTAAATTGTTGCCAAACGTTAATTGCTAGGGCTGAATTTTTCTTCAGCAGGTGTTTGTGTACTGAATGAATGACAATCTTTGGGGGGAAAATAACAGATTGTGTATTTATAGTGTGCATCACAATGGATGGCTGAAAGCAGGGAGCAAGTGGCAGATAAAATGTATGCTGACAATCATGTAATTTTTTTTTTTCCTTCTAAAGTATACTCAAAATCACAGTGTTTTCACCGTGTAGGTCTTGAGTTGAGCTGTGGCAGCTTTGGATTGCAGCTTGGTGTGTTTTATGCCTAAAGCACACTGAGGAGGGCCAGGGCTCCTGATGCAGCACTGAAAGGTCAACCAGGCTGAGGGGATTTCCCAGTAAATATATTGTGATTCAAAGAATTCCCAATTACTCTAATTTCAAGCTAATTTCTTCTAAATGTGCCATCAAGGAATTGTGACAAAATTTGGCTCTATGTGGGGCTGAGTGAAAGGTGTTTTTTTAAATTTAATTTCTTTTTCTAATGACATGAAATGGGTTAGAATCCAAGGCAAGAGTTGTGGCACCACTCAGGGAATGTCTTCCATTCTTATGTTTACTTCCTGCTGCTGAAATGTTCTAAAATCTGTTATTACTCAGTGCCTCAGTTTTGTAATTGCACTGCACTGGTGCTGCAAGTTTCTTGCTCCAGATGTCAGAGAACACTGATTTTTTTTTTTTTTAAATTCTGCTTAATTTGGAACTCCTGTGTTCTTGTCAATCCACAGTTCCTTTATATATTAGACATCTATTGTAGTTTCTGTTGAGCACATGATTTTAATTTTTTTTTTTTTTTTTTTTTTTTTGCTGTGCTGTGTATTGCTGGAAATCTGTCAAATGTAAATGCAGCTTTTTGGAAGGTGTATTGGTTCTGTAGGACAGGAAGGCATTAAAATGCATTCTGGATCATTTGCTCCACCTCATTAGGTAGGCAGGAGCAGTGGAACACTGAGGCAGGAGCTCGGGATGGGGAATGGAACAAGAAGGTTTCTTACATAATTAGTGACAACTAATAAGGTGGTACCCAGAACATTGGAAGATTTATCTTAAAATATTAATCAGAATGATGAAGGAGAACAATTTTTCTCTTTGCTGGTCTGTCACATATGACCCAAAACATTCTCAGAGGCTTCACCACACATTGAAACCTATTTTTCATATTCATCTTGTCACTGCTGGACAGTTAGACATTCAAGAATTCACCTCATAATTTAAAATCAAAATAATAATGTTCTATACATTTGACTGTACTTTCCAGACTCTGTGAGGAGTGTCAGTGAGCTGCTGTGTTTGGTGTAACTCTGTGAATTAGTGTCTGAAATATGAGATAAAATCAGCAAGAATGAATGAGCCTCAGTAGCTTCAAGCAAAGATGTGACTGGGCAGGAGGGGCAGAATCGTGTCTCTGAGTGAGCTTTTAGGAATTTTAGTCTATATCACTAACCTGGTGGCATGAGACTGGTTGAAAACCCATGACAAACCATGAGGCCACCTCTTATTTTCAGTTTTTCTGGTGTCTGGCTGAAGCTGTGGAAGTCTTCTCATGGGGTATGAGACTGGAAAAACTTTCCTGGATGTGCTGTAGAGACTGTCTTTGCACCTGCACAGGAAAAGTGAGTAAAGGAAACCTCCTGTGAGACTTCTAGCCTACAGAGGAGCAGAACAAAAGGTGCAAAGTCATCATCATCATCATAAAGAGATTCCAATCTTCTTCAGGTCAGTGGTTGTGTTCCTGGAACAGGACCAGGACCAGGGTGTGATTTGGTGCTGTAGGCACAGCTGGGCAGAAGTCAGGAGCTCCTGATGCTGTTTCCCTGTTGAGCCATTCAGTGTCAGCACGGCTGTGTCTCCAGAGGCTCTGGTTCTGTGGCTGGGCCAGGAGATTTGCTCTTGGAACTGGAGGATCAGAGTCCTAAATAATTTTTTGTACTTTGAAAACCTCTCTGAAAATCTTCCCCAGATGAGTTCTGTTGTGTGATTTCCGAATGCATACCCAGAACCTGCTTGGGGCTTTTCTGAAGTGCTCTCTGACCTGATGAATTCTTCAAGTTCTGAAATTTCTTGAATGAGCAAAGACATAGACCCTGTTAGATCAGCAAAGAGATCATTTCAAAACCTCAGGGGCTCTCATTCTTTCCTAAAGCTAAGGAAAGGCTTGCAAATATGAGGCAAAAACAGCAATAGGATAAATTATTTTCCTGCTCTTTGGGGATATTAAATTTATGTCCATTCAACCTTTTTTCCTTGCTATGAATTTCTGATGCCTCAATAATTGCACAAAGGAGGCAGAATATTTCCTTTGCAAATCCTGAGGAAGTTGATTAGCATTTTTGAAAATCAGTGCCAAATGTTCCCTCTCTTTCCATTTTACTGTGAGCTGCAAACACTGTGCCTAGGCACACTAAAATCAGACATTTCAACTGAACTTTGCACCCAGTAGTCTGGCTCGGCAGAATCTCTGGTTAATGCCCTTAAGGTTCCAGGTATTTTCTCCATAGGCTTTTCCAGATGGCTACATGAAAATGAATGTGGTGGGTTTTAAAACACTTTTAATTGAAAAATGAGCTGCCCACTACATTAACACTTCTTAACTGTGCGTATTGATTTCTAACCTGCGTGTCATTGGTTGGCTGAATGTACCAAGGTTACAAATTGTGAAACCTTATTCATTTTTCATAAAAAAAAGAGAAGCATTACTTCTCAACAGCAAAAAAAGACATAAAGGAATCACCTTTCATCCCAAATATTTAGAAGTTTAGGCCTTTAAAGTAAGATGTATGGTTATCAGAGGTGAAAACTGTTTGACTTTTTTGCATAAGACATCTAAAATATTCATTCTGTGCCAGCTCTGCTATCCAGAGGAAACATCAAAGGGAGCAGGTCTCATTAGGAGAGCTCTCCTGCCTTTGACACATGTCTCCAACATGCTGGGCAACTTTCAGAGCAGTGGGAAGGGATTTATCATCCTGACTCCCAGGAAGGGCAGCGTGAGCTCGGCGGTGAAATCGCTGCTTTGAAATCCCCCTGCCTGTTTAGGGAGGTTTAATTGGGATGAAATGTGGTTGTAGAGAACATGGAGATAGCACTTTTCCTCCATCACCTTGCCAGGCTCCCCTGTGACAGGTTTCCTGCTTTTTTTTGATATCCAATATCTCTGATACCAGATATGTCAGGTGCCTCCATGGTAAAGGCAGATGTGCTGGCACCCTTGGCATTCCAGTGGACTGGAATTCCTGTGTGCAGAGGTGTGCCTAAAGAATTACTGCCCATTACTGCTTCATTTTGAGCAGTTTCTCTAAGGAAGCAGTGAAAATTGTGTTCAGTTTGGGTAAATTAGTCCAACTCACATTGTCTTCTTGAGGTCTGTACTATGTTAAATTTTGACCACATCATTCTTTCTCATAATGCACTTGTCAGGTAGGGGTGAGTGGTGGGGTCTCCATTTTAAAGAAAGGGATAAAAGGATTAAAGACTATTGTTCATTTCGCTTTGGTGGTTTTTGTGTTTGGTTTTTTGGTTTTGTTTTTTTCCTCTTTTTTTTTTTTTTTTTTTTTTTTTTTCCTTTTTTTTTTTTTTTTTTTTTTTTTTTCCTTTTTTTTTTTTTTTTTTTTTTTTTTTGAGACAGTCTTTCTTATTCACAGCTGCTTTAGTGGAGCTCGGTGATTGATTAATTTCCCAAAAATCCCTGATTTTAAGACTAATGAAACTGGCAGTAGAGGCAGCTTACTCTGAATGTGAAGACAGATTTTCCTCATGCTCCTTGTGCGCTCCAGACCTCTATAGCTTTATTTTGACTCCCTGCACTGGCCTTGGAGAGGGGAGCTCAAGGAAAGACACAATTCAGGCTGAGCTTTCAGAGCTGTTTCTTAGAGAAGCAGAAGCAAAGCAAATAGGAATCACTGAGTTGTAGGAGAATGAAAACTCCATAAATACCTCTTTTTTTTTTTGACTAGCACTGTCATTCCCTGTGAATGTGTTTTAGGGTTTCTCTTCTGACTGTACTCAGCAGTGACTGGTGACAGGTAGAGAAGCAATGAGCACAAAAGGAAATGCAGGGAGTTCTGTTTAGAAATAAGATAAAAAATAGCCATATTTTCCTGTGAGGGTGGCCAGCACTGACCCAGGCTGTCGAGAGAGGGTGTGGAGTCTTTCTCCTTGAAGATATTCAAAAGCCAATTGATGTGGTCCTGCGAAACTGGTAGTAGGTGGCCCTGCTTGAGCAGGGGTTGGCCAAGGTGACCTCCAGAGGTCACTGCCAACCTCAGCCATCCTGTGATGCTGTCAATAAAGGATTGTACTCCCTATGCTGAAGGTGCCACACTCTTTAATGACAGAGAAAGTTGTGTGAGGTTTGCTCCTGGCAAGGTAGCTCATTATCTTCAGGAGTGCTAAGGTAACTGTAGGAACCTAAAGGTTTTAGTGGGACTAAATGTGATAAATACACAGTGTGAGAAACATAAAGCTGCATGTTTTTTATTTATGCATCAATATCAAAACTGGTCTGTGTTAATGCTTCTTTGAATCCTACTAAATTACATCCTTTTAAATTAATTAGGCCTCTTTCTTTGCAAATCCTTTTGAGGAGAGGGATAGGCCATAAAAACAATTGTCTGAAAATAATAGTTGAGAATGATCCACTCACCCTTTTCCATGTGGTGGTGGAGCACTGTAGTGGAGCAATTCCTGTTCTTTGGAAATTCCACAAAACCAAATTTTTCCTGCTTGTGTCCATCAAAAGTTTCTCAGAAATTTTCTCATTCAGCTAGAAGTCTAGTCCTAGATTTCTGGTTAAAGACACCCAAAACTGTGTCTGTGTCAAGTCTAAGCAACCATGTTGTTAATTTGAGCTCTGTTGTGGGTGAAAGCTGCTATACATATGCAAAAGCATCATTGCTCTGAAAATTGGTTCTTTACCTGCTGGATGCAGACTTCCTGTAGGTTTTTCTATCTAAAACAGAAAACAACTGCTCTGCAAATCCTTGCAAGTGTCAGCAGTTTCCATGCATTAAACTTTTCTCACTTCCTGGGAAGATGATGGGATTCACTTTCTGGAAGCCAAAGAGAATGTAATCATCTTCCTGTATCCCAGGGCTGCCCTGGATCATCCAACTACAGCCACTGAATACAGTGAAAATTCACCTTTACTGCAAGAGACCTGCAAGTCTTTCTTGAGTGGCTTTAAGAAATTGATAGTCACTTTCTACCAGCCCTTGCACCACATACTAGCAACAGATATTTGAAATTCTTTTTGTAGAAGGCAGGAATTGCTTGGGATGAATGTCCTGAATGTGCCCCATGAAATCCCTAATATTTCTAGGCATGGGGAAGACTCTGTGAAGACTGTCAGCACTGGTCATTTTCAGTTGAAAAATGCTTTCTGCAGCTGGATATTTTCAGGACATCTTGCAACAGGCAGAGAAGATTTTCCTAGGAACCCAGGGATGTGAGTCCACACAGCTTTTGTGGCTTTCCAAGTGGCTGATGTGAGTGGAGGTCTTGGTATTGTTAAATATTCTCTGGGTTTAGTGCTGCTCCAGGCTGCCACACAGGGAAAATGCACCCAGAGTCTCATCCCTGGCACTGTAACATCTGCTGCCTATGTCACACCCTGGATGTCATTAGGGAAGTATTAAAACATATCTTTGTGTGTAAAATTGTCAACTTAGCTCATCTCTTGAAAGGTTTTGAATTCTGGACAGCAAAACTAATTAAAATTAAAGGAGAATATTGCAGGTGGGTTTTTTTAATAATGAATTTTAGTTTCAAATAGGCACACACTATGTGCCTATGTACTGTCAGAAGAGAGGAGGTTTCTCTAGATTAATTCAGATGTCTATTAAGAAAAACTTCAGTCCACCTCAGCTTTTCTGGGATATTGCTTATAACCCACCAGTTATTGAATATGACCAGACTATCTCCTGTTCTTATGGAGATGTAGTTTAATTCCTTTGTATTGCAGCTACTACTAGGACTCAAAAGCAGCCATTAGGTCATGCAAAGGGTCCTTTGATACATAAGCAAAAGGAAGTGAAGTATTTATTATAATTTTGATGAAACTTCCATGTTTTCTTCTCTTTTCAGTTGCTCATGCATAGTGTAAATTAGTCATTTCTGAAATTTGCCTCTCATTGTGTTGCAGTTGCATCAGTTTGACCACAGGCAGTGCTGCAGAAAATATTGAAGAGAGGGCAAATGTGAACAGCAGTAAAAAATATGTATTATCAGAGTCATGAGTATGTAGGGAAAACTCTGTGTGAACCAGTCTTCTTGGTGCTTCTCACTTCGTGCTCAGTCAAATGCCTTAGCTGGGTGAGGAAAAACTACATCCAAAAATCATAGCATGACTTGTGCATTTTATGAGGAAGCACAGTGACCCTGAGTGTATTTTCCACATAGATTTATGACTCACATGGTCACCTGGCAGCTCTTCAGAGATACAAAGTGAGGGATTGCATCTTTCCAGTGGTGAGAAAGAAAAAAGAAAGCAAATTACAAGTTGTTTTGAGCAAAGTGTTTGTGCCCAAGTAAGTTTGGAAAGTGTGGAATTGCTCCAATTCACCATCTTTTTAAAGGGATTTTAGCTTTTGTGTGATAAATATTGCATCCCCTTTTTTAAACTGGCAGTAATATTGTCCTGGTTTTGGTGTGCTGCTGTGCATTGTGAGTGTTCCTAATCATCTCTTCGGGTGGGGTTTCAACTTGATCTGCTTCAGTTGTTAAAATGGGAGATCAAACAGAATTTTGAAGGCCAGGATCACTTTTTTTTTTAAAAAAAAAACAAACCAAGAAAACCTTGTCCATATTTCCTGTTCAGGTGCTGTAGTGATGGCTGGTGGTGTGGTAGATGTTTAAACTTCAGCACACTTAGCTAAAACTGTGTCTTTTGTTAAAAACATTCTTCCTCTAAAACTGCCTTACCCTGTGCATTCTAGGATGGAACACAAGTTGGAAAAGCTATTAAATCATTGCAGGGGGCAGCATTGTTTGCTGCACTGAAGTTTTTAGCTCTAATTTGAGTTAAATTTCAATTTCCCTTACAATGGGGTTTCGCCTGCACCCCTTGGGAGATTATTTCACAGTACAATAATTCTGCTGTGATGTTTTGTTGATCTCTGGCCTAAATCTTCCCTTTTAATTTCATCCCATTTTTTGCTGTTGTAGCCCTAGCTATCACACTGAACAATCCCCCTTTTTCCGAAGTGGTTGGCTCATCAAATATTTCTGGACAACTACTTTCCCCCTTAGTTCAGTTGTTGCTTGGTTACTGTATAACCTTAACATTTCTGTGAGGATTTATGTTTAAGCTTTCTGTGGTTGGTTTTTCTTTTTCCTTTAAAATTTTCTTTTCCTGCCATCCCTGGCACCCTTATTTGTGAACAGCCATTTCTGAGAGCTTCTGAGCATTAGCTGGCCATAGGTTCACCTGCTCTATTTTTGTTGCCCTGCCATGTCCGCATTTGGGTTTCTTTTTCTCAGCATAACTCTTTCCTAATTTCTCTTTATTATTTCAGTCCTGTTTTTTTTTTTTTTTCTTCTAAGGAAATTCAGGAAATGAACACAATTAAATGAAAAAGTGTTTGTTGAGTCTCATACTTTTTGGTTTTTCTGATGTCTAGCTATAACATGGATGAATAAATTAACATTTGCCACTTTGCTGTTATTCAAGACTGCTGAAATACTGTTTAGGATTCTCCCAGCAGCTGAGACAGTAAATAAAACAGACTTGTGATGTGCCACTAGATTGGTAAAATAAGGACTATGTGGTTGTGAAAACTGCCTTGAAAATATCAGTGAGACTGATACATTTTAATCTCTCCAGATAACTCCCCTGTAGAAAACTGTGCCTTTTGGAAGAATGGGAACACAATTGAGTCTGTGAATATAATTAATAGAAGTCTCACATCCCTTGTGGTTTCATATAAAATGACTCTTTAGGAATTTTTTTGGTGAGTCTAGCAATATTTCTTCTCTTGCTAGAGGCACTTAATGATGTAAGAGTCTCAGCTTTCATTTTTAAAAGGATTTGTCTTTCAGGCTTAATTGACTGCTGAGGAAAGTAGAAAATATGACTCTGGAGTTTCCAGAAATGCAGATAAGATAAAGATAACTGAAGCCTTTTTTCTCTTTTAATTTACTGCTGCTTAAGAAAGTTTCACATCCTTTAGACTGACCTAAATTCTTCCATATGACTTCACAATTATATGAGTATTTGGGTCCTCTTCTAGCTTGGCTTAGAAATAGGCAAGTGGCTCCATGTCCTTGTAAGGTGTGACCCTCTTTAGTCACAAATCATGACCAAATTTCTGTGCTGAAAGCAAAAGTACTCAAGCAGGAGACACTGTTTTGCCCCAGCACAACTTCCTGACTTATTTACCAGGAGGCACTCTTGCTCCTCACTCAGACTCATCAGGCTCCTTCCTGGTATTTCCCTGTTATTTCTCAGCACAATTCCTTGAGTCAGATGGGGATAGGAAGCATTTGAAGTGGTCACCACAATGGGATGATAGCAGGGTGATTTTAGGCAGGTTTGTGGCTCAGTGTGTCCTACATCTGATGCACTCTATCCTTTCTGTGCCATGAAAGTCTCACATGTTTTCATTTGTTGGTTCAGGTTCCTCCCTCTCTTTTACCTCTGGGATGAATCCTCTCATTTGCTTTGGCAATTTTTTTCTGGAATTCAGACTAAGTGAATAGCTAAACAGTTTAGTAGGCTGGAAGAGTAGGTCTTTTCATCTTTATGTAACCCATTTGAATATACACTATCTTTTTATAAGATGCTTTATCCTGAGTGATAAAAAGAAGTATGAAAAATGATGAAAAAAAAAAGATGAAACTAAAAGGAAATTATTTGCACGTCACAAGATTGTAGCATATAATGTTCCTATAATGTAAACATTCTTTGGCACACTATTGTGTGTTTTACACACAAATTGCAGCTTGTATTTTTTTCAGTACTAACTGGGTGACATAATTGTTGCATTAGTAAAAAGCTGTGTTGTATTTCTAGGGAAAAGTTTTTAAGACCATCTACAGCAGCTTGTGTCGTGTGCTGCAATTTTCTCAGCTACCTGATGGACTTTCTGCAGCTTTTAAAGGACAACATGTCACGGTAGAGGAAATTCTCTCAGTCTGTGATTAGCAGGTGACTGAATTCCCAGAGCATGAGCCACACTTAGAGCTGTCACCTTCCACTTGTGAAGCTACAGGAAAAAAGACCTTGTGTAGTCATGATCCAGTTCAAAAGGCACAGGAAGCCACACATCAAAACTGTTGATTTTTATATCAGTAACATTTTTACTATATCAATCTTTTCTATTATTAGATGTGCTCATCTTTCCACAATTGCATTATGTGTTTATTGAAGCAGTTTTTTGCCCTGCCATATCCTCAGATGGTTTTTTTTTTCTCAGAATAACTGCTTTCCAAATATTTTGTTATTATTTCAGTCCCGATTTTTTTTCTTATTAGGAAATTCAGGATGTACACACAACTAAATGAACAAGTGTTAGCTAAATCTCATACTTTTTGGTTTTTCTGATGTCTTGCTATGACATGTATGAATAAATTAACATTTGCCACTTTAGTGTTCTTCAGGACTGTTGAAATACTGCTCAGGATTCTCACATCTGTTGAGATAGTATTTGGTGGCTGAGTAGAATTAAAGCTTTGTGCACCTATCTATTACAGTAGTCAGATGAGTGGTTTCAACCTGGACAGGTTTGGATAGATTAATTATTGAAGAGTTGGCTTCTCCATCTGTGTGGGGCAGCAGATGCTAATAGAATGGTAACAGCATGAAATGATGATCATAAATAGCTGCATCAAAAAAAAAAAGCAAAAAAACCAGGCTTTCAAAGAGCTTTTTGAAACAGAGATAGGAGGACAACACTAAAAAAAAAGATAAGAATATCTGTAGAAAAGCCCCAGAAGACTAAGAAACTATAAACTCCTAAAGGTAATAGAAGAACAATCATTGTTAATAGCAAAGTTTATTAATAGGAAAAAAATAAGGGAATGGCTAAGGAAATGACCCAAAAGCATAGGCCTGAATCTTGGAAATTAAGCATTTAATAAATGGTGAACTTGTTCCATGAAACAGTATTTGAAAATTAACAGTGAATTGAGATAGACATTGAAATATGAGGATTCTGTTAATAATACATGTGTCACAGGACCCCAGTATCATGAAGAATTCTAGATTTGGGTCTCTATTGCTCCTTAGGTACAACTGGTGACAGCAAAACACACATGCATGGAAATACACTTCTACTGTTACAAGACAATGTGGGAAATGTTCCAGGTTTATACTGGTTTTTGTGTTTTGTACAATCACCACAGGATCTGAGGTCCTGATCACTCCTGGAAAAGGTGCTGTCCAAATCCAATATCACTGCCTGGTGCATCCCTGCTGGGGCACTTTTGGCACAAAAAACCCACATTTTTGTGCTTCAAACAGGCCAGTCTGTTTTAGGGCTTTGATCTGTGCATCAAAACTCCCTGCAAACACTTATTTTCCCCATTGTTGTAAAGTTGCCTCAGTTACTGAGATGACCAGAAACTCCTTTGTGTGAGGAGCTGTGGGGGCTGTAATTCGTGTTGGCACCTGCAGGAGATCACACAGGGCTAGAAACAGAACAGATCTTCTGATTAAAGCATGGATGGTTAGTGGTTGTGGGAATGGCAGCTACTTGCACAGATGGGTAAAGCAGGGACACCACAAAATAAAGAGATTAAGCTGCAAGTAGTGAGGGGGTTATGTATGAAATCCTAATGAATATTCATATCATAACTAAAGTGACTGCTGACATTGAGTGCTAATCCTTCTGCAAATAACAATTAGCACAGAGGTTGTATAATGGATGCTGATTTACACACAGTAGCAAGAGCTAAGAAATATCCTGGTTAAACAAAGGCTTTTGAATCTGCAGAGAAATCCTGCACTGTGAATCAGATTGCAAAATGATGAATGACGTGGCAGTTTCTGACCAGGTGCAAATGTGAACAGTGCTGCTAAGTATTGTCTAAGAAATTATTTATTATCAAAGAATTATCTGTTATTTAAATACCTGTACAGAAACCATCAGTAAGAACACACTACTACAGGATTCAATTCATTCACTGAATTCAGCTGGAAGTAGCATTATAGAAAGAGGAATTCAATTTTCTTGCTTACCTCAAGAGGTGTTTGGGAATGAGAAATGTGGCATTTTTGATCTAAATCTAGTGCAGAAATGACAATTATTAATGTGCAGTGTATGGTTCGTGCAGGAGGCTGAGTATGTGTGGTGGTTTTACACACCAGAGCTACTCAATCAGCTCCTGATCCAATATACTCATCAACTAAAATTCCATAAATATTGCAGATTGTGATGAGTTTTTTTCCTTTTAAAAAAAAATTCCAAAAGATCTGCACAGATCAGCTCCTAAATGCTTTTGAGAAGTCATACTGGTGGTGTGCAGTACTTACTGTTTACTCATGGAGCTGATGTGGAGAATGAAGATGAAGCCCCATGCAATGTGCTTCATTATGAAGACACACTTTTAGGCTGGCAGCTGTAGGTGGAGCAGGTCCTTTGGAGCAGGTCTAAATCTGAGAGAGATTGACCCAAAGGGCACTTGGTGTGTCCTCTGTGACACTGTTAGCAAAAAAAGGAGACAAGGAGTGTAAGAAAGACAGAAAATGTCAAGTGCTGTGCTTTTCTCTGAAGAATACATCAGTTTAGTGGCTCATCTGCATCATCATGCTTAATAGCCATGGAGGGATGAGATCTCTTCTCCATAAACTTTACTAATCCCTTTTGGAGTCCCCTTCAATACTCACAGTGTCGGCAGCTGGTATCTCAAGCACTTGAGCATGTTTGGTTTTAAGTCTTTCATTTGATTCCCCTGTTTTGTTTTTTTTTTTTTTTTTCCTTTTTCTTTTGGTGAGTGCACAGGTGAGTTCAACCAGTTGTGCAGTTTGTGCATAAATTAGTTAAAACACCGAGGAATCAACATATTCATGTATTTCAGTGATTCACTTGAGTCTATGTGTGCTGTAAGGAAAGGAAAAAACCTTGTTGTCTTTAGAGAAAGATCTGTACAAACAGACATTAATTCTGTCATCTCCCCTTCCTTCTGCTCCCTGCCAGCTCCCAGTGCAGTTCTGGTACCTCTCCTGCCCCTGTGAAATTAGTCTAATTATCAGTTAATGATTGGAACTGACAGTTCAATACACGTGTTCTGACATGCTGCAGACTACTAATTTTTAGCAGCATGGAATCAGTGCACAAGGAAAATTTGACAACAAAATAGAAACACGCTGAGAAATTACCGGACCGTGAGAAAGGAAGTTTTGAGGCAACTGAAACTTATTCCTTTGAAACTGGTATGTTTCCCACTAAACCAGGGAAAGGTAAAACTGAATCTGCTCTTTTTAATTTATTTTTTTAAATTAACAGGATGTATCATGCAGTAATTAGGTACTAGTTACAAAAAAGAGAAGAGAGATATAATATCATCATATCTGACGCTGGGAAAGCTGCCTGATATAAGAGAGCCAGGTTTGTACCTCCTACCCACAAAATTAGGGTCTCAGAGTAGCTTTTCTACTCCCAGCTTGAGCTGTGAATTTAGAACTGTTGTCAGGCTGTGAATCAATTTTAACTGCAAATTCTGGCATTAAATCAGCATAAAACATGGGCATTATGTGTTATTTTAGTTTGGGCCATTAGTAGTCATACTACTTTACTTACTGGATGAAAGAATTTTTGACGACTGATATGAAATTATGTTGTCTTCACCAATGGATTTTACAGAAATAAAAAGCCAGTGAATATTTTAAAAATCAACACATGACAAAATAGCTGGGAATTTTCATGTTCAGTCTAAAGCTGTTCCCTGTTTCAGGTGGTTCCTAATAAATAGGAATGCAAGGCCTTAATTAGCTGGGTGCTACAGATGGGTTTCTTACAGCCACATCCTTTTAAAAATCAGAAATCAAGATTTCAGATCTGTGTTTGACAAATTTTATTGTAAATTTTATGATCACGTTTTTCTTAAATTTAAAGGTTGAGGGGGAAAAGGGTATAGAATCTCAGATTTTTCTTTAAAAAATAAATTGATTCATTGCACTGTAAGCAAGTTAAATGCAATATTCATCCTATGCAGATGCTAAAAAAGCCTTGAGATTTCATTTTTTGATCTGTGCAGAAAGTTGGGCACTTTAGAAATTCTTTAAAGAAATTCTCCAAGTAAAGGAGGATTCAGAGTAAGCCTCAAGTGTCACTTGCAAAGGCACAAGAAGGAACCTCAAGGGACAGCCTGTTTGCCAAGTTCATTGCTAGGTATTTTTAACAAAACTGCTACTCCAGTAGTGGCTTGTATTAAATTAGATATCTTTGATCCGAATAAAACAAAATAGGAAACACCACTTGGTAATTTCTATGTAACAAATAAAAAGCTGAAAACTTTTGGTATACCAGTAAAAAAAAAAAAAAAAAAATTATAAAAGTGACAATTTTTCAGTCCTTCTGTTAGCCCAGAGCTTAAGCCAAGTTCCTTAAAAAAAAAAAAAAAACTTAAAAAAAATGTGCATGTCACAAATATGGTTCAACATTAAAGTGAATTTATACCAGGGAGTGGGTATGGAGCTATCTTAGAGGAAATTCTACGCCTTAAATCTTGGCTGGGGAAAACATGCTGTGTTTTAATGCTACCTGTATAAATCAGAGCTGGGGGGAAATGTTTTGACTGACCTCTTGAAACAGAAGCTACACTTCTGCTGTCTTTATGACATGAATTTATGACAATTGGTGTTAAAGGCTTCAAATCAGCAAAGATACAAATATCCTCATTTCAACTTACCCAGACAAAGAACAAAACTGCCTAGATGTATTTCAACAACAACAACAACAAAGAAAAAAAAAAAAAAAAAAAAAAAAAAAAGGCTGAAATTGCCTCAAGGAAGTTAATTTCAAGATAAGAGCAAAATGTTGAAGTCAAATTTGCTCTGTGCTATCAGTAGGGTTGAAGTCGTGTAGAGACATGAAGTAAAAAAATTTATATTTTAAGAACTAATACCATAAGGAAAACAAAGCAGATATTAAAGTAATCTTTCAATCAGGAATTTTCTTTGCTGAGATGTATCACCTTATGCAGGCACACAGGAAGAGATTGCTCTTGCTAAAATATGATGATGTTTACAAATTACTTACTGGACATGACACAATATATCTGACAACTTCCAGGCAGCGTGTAAATGTGAAATATGATGTTCAGGCAGGCACACACTCAGGGAAAGGGCACTGCCCCTTTTCACTGCAGTGCCAAGAACGTGTTTAACTGAGCTTTGTGATAAAGCCCAGGTAAAGCACTGTTACATTGTTTCTTACAAAGGAATGGAAATTAATTAACAGAGTGAAAGCGGAAAAAAAGCAGGTTTAAAAGATAATAATGATGATCTGTGTTCCTTCCCACTGTGGTTTCAGGATGTCTGGAAGAAGGCCAGCATGGCACAGTTTCTCATGCCCCTTGAAGGAAATGCATCTTCTCACTCTGCCTTTCTCAACTGGCTCTTTTGTTCCTCTGACAAACACTGGAGTGGGTGCAGAGACCAAATGAAAACAAGACCAAACAGCAATTATCTCCTTAGGAGAAACAGCTCTGTGTGCGGTGCTGCGGGGCAACACCAGCTAGAAAGACAGAGTGAGCTCAGACTGAGCCTTGGAAAGGATGGCTGATGGTGCTTGACCTCTGTGTGCAGAGATCAGGGACATTTCCCCAGGGAATGCCATGGATTTTCCCCAGGGAATGCCATGGGTGAGGCTCATACTAAGCCTTGGAAGAGAAGGCTGATGGTGTGCAAAGATCAGGGACATTTCCCCAGGGAATGCCATGGATTTTTCCCAGGGAATGCCATGAGTGAGGCTCAGATTGAGCCTTGGCTGATGGTGTGCAGAGCTCAGGGACATTTCCCCAGGGAATGCCATGGGTGAGGCTCAGACTGAGCCTTGGAAGGGTTCACTGATGGTGTGCAAAGATCAGGGACGTTTCTCCAGGGAATGCCAAGGATGAGGCTCAGACTGAGCCTTGGCTGATGATGTGCAGAGATCAGGGACATTTCCCCAGGGAATGCAATGGATTTTCCCCAGGGAATGCAATGGATTTTCCCCAGGGAATGCCATGGGTGAGGCTCAGACTGAGCCTTGGAAGGTTTGGCTGGTAGTGTGCAGAGATCAGGGACATTTCCCCAGGGAATGCCAAGGATGAGGCTCAGACTAAGCCTTGGAAGTGTTCACTCATGGTGTGCAGAGATCAGGGATGTTTCTCCAGGGAATGCCATGGATTTTCCCTGGGGAATGCCATAGGTGAGGCTCAGACTGAGCCTTGTAAGGGTTCACTGATGGCGTGCAGAGATCGGGGACATTTCCCCAGGGAATGCCAAGGCTGAGGTGTGGAGCAGGGCACTAAATGGCCAAACCTGCTGACGGAATGGGACAAAGAGCTCCAGCCAGGCTGCTGTTGTGTCTAGCAGCCCCAGTGGCTGCTGGCTCATGTTTTATGCCTGCCCCACTTGTGAGCAGCCCCAGCACTCCCCTGGGGCTCACCAAGAGGAGCAGCTTGCTTTGCAGGAGCCCTGAAGCGGATCAAGCACTGAAGGAAGGGATGCTCCAGAGGTGGATGTTGCTCACTTGTGCTGGCTGCACACGAGCATTTCAGGTTTGGGTGGTGACATCTCATTTTTCAGCATGTTGATTATTTTAGTGGGGAAAATCCATAAAGTTCAGACATATCTTGGCTGTTTTGCCCACGTTGGAGGCCCACTTACCACACAGTGGTGGCAGCTTGTGACAAGGTATCTGTTGCCAGGCCTATCCATAAAATATTTCAGTTCTGGAATGTCATATGGATACCTAACTGTTCTTTTTGAAGAATTGTGCAATGTGAGAATCCTGTTCACCTTGCCAAGACAAATTCTGGAACAGGACCTCCAAGAGTGCTTTCTCTCACCTCCCTTTTGATGTCTGTGTCTGATATCTACGTCTGAGCCTGTCGCCTCGAGCTGCCTTCAAAGATAAGGAAAAGAAAAAAAACATTCTTAAGATATGGTTAATTTAAGTGTTCCTTTTTTTTCCCTGCTGCCTATTAATGGAACTTAAAAGGAAGAGCTGAGATGGAGACTTTTTTTTTTTTTAAACTAGAACTTTTCTTTTTTACATTTTAGATATCCACATTTGGCCAGATGAATTTCATAGTGCAAAGCACCAGCAACATGCATTCTTTCTTCTTTACTTTTTTTTTTTTTATTTTTGAACTGGAAATTTTGGCCTGCAGTAATGATAACACACATTAACCCAGCTGTTTGATATTCTTCATATCTGATGAATTATTAATTCAGTGGATAATTCTTTCAGAGAATTCCATCACCATTGAATAAGCTATTGGAGAATTTCTTGTTGATATTTCATCATTACAAATTTTTTTTTGCACAAATTAGTCAAAAGTATAGACCACGCAGTGCTGATGGTAATATTTTGCTGTGAGTGATACATTGACTTATGCACTAGAAATGTCTTGTTTAGAACTCATATGTTAAACAAACAGACAAGCAATATGAAACTCTTTAATTTAGTAGGTCCTAAACCACAATATTCCCACAGTTATGAAATTTAAGCATTGGTCTGTGAATATCTATGCTCAATAGCATGCCAAGTGATATAAATAAAACTGGTACTGACATAGAAAATGAACTTATTGATGTGTAGCACCTGTCTGATCTGATCTGATCTGACCAATGCACAGCTTTGAGCCACGTAGTTTGATAAGGGTGTGTGGTAAAGTGGGCTTAGAAAGGACATCTGCTGACCCAAAAATTAAAACTGGGACACAGTTTCTTGTGTGTGTGAAAGTGCTGGCATTGTAGTAGGGCTGCTCTGCTTATGTGGACTGCAGTCCAAGCCTGGTGTGACTGGGATTTATGTATTACAAAATAGAAACATAAATTAAAAAGCAGTTGGAGAATGTAATTAGTTGTATTTCTTTCTAGGGAGCAAGGAGCAAGTCACTCAGAGCAGGGCCTTGAACGACTTCACAGTAACCATCCAAATGGCAAGAAGAAAATGCAAATGCAAAGTTTTACCGTGATGTGTCGGCCATAGAGTTAGCTGCAGGTGCAGATATGGGGAGTGTTTCAAACCCAGATGGTGTCATCAGCAATGTGTGTTAAAGATGGAAGACATTTCTTCTGAGCAAATACATGGAAATTCTTCCTTTCCTTTCCTTTCCTTTCTTCCTCTTCCTCTTCCTCTTCCTCTTCCTCTTCCTCTTCCCTTCCTCTTCTTCTGCCACTTCTTTCCTCCTTGCTTCCTCCCCCTCTCTCTCCCCTCCTCTTTCTTTCTTTAAAAAAACCCATTTCCCACAGTTATAATTTAGCATGTGTGTCATTTGACATTTTCAAAGCACTTGCTCAGAATGACAGGTGTCATTAGGATTTAGGTCTACTGATTCTTAATTATGCTTGTGAATGAAAGATTTATTGGTATATAAAGTGCTCTGAAGACTCCTACAGATACAGAAATATGTGTATAAATATAGAATTTTAGATATCCTTTTTAAAAAAAGCAGTTCTGTGGATGTCTTGCCTTTCCCAAAGGATGCTCTGCTGTAATTTAAGGGTTCCAGACTTCTGTCTTTTTTGACAGAATAGGAATTGACATTATAGGAATGTCTTTTATAGTGACCTTTGCATGCTTGCCTCTGGGCATGAAATTTTTCCTCTGTGTTCCTTGCTCTGGCAGGACTTTTCAGAACCTCTGTAGCAACAGGTTAAGCATTTTCTTTTAGATTTATGGTGGAATCATGGATCAGCTACCTGGAACAGCTCTGTGTTTGTGACTGAGTATAGAAACAAGATTTCCAAGCCACTCTTTTCCATCATACTGATGATTTCTTCCCATATCGTATTATTTATTTTGTGTTTGGGACTGCCATATCCTGGTTAATTCTCCTTTCCAATCTATTTGTTCACTACAGATGTCAAAATTGCAGAGCTGTAAATTGGATTGAAAAAGGTTTCCTTGGACTGGGTCAAAAGTGAAACACAGACTTTTGAATGGGTGCATGATGATAATATGTGTGATATGATAGTATGATGATAATGTTCCCCAAATGAAGGGAAGTAACAATTTTTTCCTGTTTATCGGTTTTCCAAAAGAGCCTGGAGGTTTCACAGAGATGTGCAGTCCAGCAGAGTGGATTTGGTGTGGTCTGGAAAGCTCCTTCACTGCACAAATTGCTGTGAGATATTTTATTGGCTAAGACAGACAAGTAATTATGGTGTTGTCTTAAAAATTGCCACATTTGAGTCAGCCCCTGCTGCTTCTTTCTCCCTGCAGTTTAGCTCTGAACCTCCAGGCATCCTTTAAACTCTTCCTCCACAATTACTTCTCCAGGGATTTCAAATTACTTCTGGGGTTTCATTCTAACCAAACCTGGTATTCTGCTTTTGGGGCTGTGTTGTGTGCCTTGCTGTGCATGTTGATTTTTAGATTCAGACCTCTGAGCTATATTGAATTTGGGTTTCTCCCTTCTAAAGCCATCACAGAGTAAGCTGAGGCTGAAAACCTTGGGCAGATCTAAACCAGAGGAGCTTCTGGATGCTCTTAACCCCACATTAAGAGTGGGAACTGATGGGGAATTCTCAGAGAAGACTTCAGTTAAGTTATAAGTGAATGAAAGTCATCTGCTAAAGAAAAAATGAAAGTTTCTTATCACATTCAAAATTACCAGAAAAGAAACAATGATCTTTAAACTGTTCAGAAGCAATTTAGAAAGTTTAGACATATAATTCCCCTCAAATGCAACATTTTAAGGTCTATGTTTATTTTATTTTTAATACATTTATTAGTAAAAAGGAACTGGAAACTGTTGGAAGTGTGAAATACCCCCTGAAGTGTGATTTAGAATATTTCAACCATTTAAAGAGTAGAGTTTTATTTTTATCAGCTTGTGAATTGACAGCAGAAAAGGGTTGACATCTTATGCTATTTTATCTTTTGGACATCTCTGCTAAACTTCAACTTAATGCTGAATTGTTTGCATACCAAATTTTAGGGTTTTTTTAAGCAAGGATAGATTCTTAAACGTATTGGATTTTTATGTTTACAGTCCTTGTGGTCAATTCTGCATTTAACTCAACTACCCTAGACACTTCTGTTTGCCCAGGGAGATTGTCTCTAACAGCTCTGTGTGGCTTGGCACAGTTCTATTTCATATTTAAATTGCTACATAGAAACATTGAACCAGAGTTGAGGAGTGTGCAAGAGGAGGACAGAATTTTGTTTCCTCCACTTCTATCCTCACTTGGTACAGGTTATTTCCACCATTCTTTTTATTGTGAAGGGCCTATATTTCCCCTGAGCAGAATTAAATACCTCTGCTGAGGAGAATGATCATCAGATTGCAATTAATATAATAACAATCTTCCAACTAAAACATTCGTAACTTTTTTTTTTAAAAAAGCCTACATTTAATGTTCCAGAACAGGAGGTCATAGAACATAACCAAGTCCAACAAAGAGTGCAGGAGGCATAGTTCTTATTATTAGCATCACATCACCACGTGATAGTGACAGGTGGTGATCTACAAATGCCACCACACCCCTCAGAATCTCTCAGTGGGGAAATGAGAGCCTTCAAAAATTTTATGGCAGTGTAGAACAATTCGGATCTGTTATTGTTAGGTAACTGTAAGATAAATTTCAAGGTCAATATTTGTGGTGTTTGAAAACATGATTTTTAGATTATTGGCTTTGTAGGATGCTGCACCCTGTATTTATATTGATCTGCAAGAGCATTGGTGCTGCATGCAGACCTAGCAGTCACATATTCTAGAGTTTCCTAAAATAACCCTGTGTCCTAATTTTTCAAGAGATGGGAAGAAAGAAATTTATATAAGAGGGTCTTGATCACAAAATATAAAATTATGTTTAAATAGAAATCTCTTTCATAATTTCCCATTAATTTTATTATCTAGTTGAGCTGTAGTTAACTGTTTTAATTGATGTAATTTTCAAAATAAAAATGCTTATTGACTTAATTTTTGATCCGTGAAATGATACACTCATATTGTTTACTTCTAAAATCAAATATGATGTGAGAGCAGTTATAATAAACACAAAAACAAATGTTCAACTTCAATGTAGCATGCATAATCAGCATCAGGAGATAGCATTTGCCAGTTATGAACTGCTAAGAAAGACAGAGTTTTAGATTTATATGCCAATCATTTTTTAAAATAAATTTTTGAGGCATTTTTTTAAAATATTTTTTTTATTTTTGAGGTGCTTTATGCTAAAGAACATAAAATTAGGATTAAGGCAATGCTTTTATCCACCATGGTAGGTGTGAATATGTTGGGAAAAGAAGAAGCAAGACCAAAAGGTGCTCTGCCACCTCCTTCTCTGTCTTGGGGTCATTGTGCTCTGCCTGCTGTGACATTTAGGGCTCAGCTCCATCACTTGTCTCCAGAGGTGCATTAAATCCTGAACTGAAAAAATATAGAGCTAAAACTTCAATAACAATTTATTTAAGATTGGTACTTGCACATCAACTAATATTTTGTCTGTCTTGGTTTGAAAAGACAGGAAGGCAGGAACCTCCCCTGAAACGGAGATAGCTCTGACAGAGGGGACAGAGCACACAGCCCCAGCCACACCTGAGACACGTCTCTGTTTGTTTTTGTTTGGTGAGGTTCTTTGAAACCTCCTCTGATGTAAAGGGGAGTGAGTTCGGAGCCAGGCTCAGAGTTTCTGTTCCCCCTCAGAACGGTGAGAGCAGATTTACTGCCGGCGTATAAAAACTAATGAACCTCCTCAAGCCCTGCCATAAAACTGGAACTCTTTCATACCTAATTTGAGGGCAATTAATTTTCTTCCTGAAAAAGAGGAAATTAGACCAAAAACCTATAAAATTAGCTTCATCAGAACAAAGTGGAAACAGATGAACAACGCACAGTGACTCTGTAATAATAACACTGCAATCCTTACAGTGCTGCCTTGGCTCATTTGGATTTCTTGCTCAGGACCCTGTTTGAGTCTTCTCCCACATGTTTCATCTTTATATTATGGATTTCCTTGCTTGGTGATGCATATGGGCAAGTTAGTTGCCTGCTCATAGTCTAGTCTGACAGCAATTTCTTGGGCAGATACTTTTTTCCCCTTTCCCAGGGTGTTTCCTTAGAAATAACATAGGAATTTCTGGGCAAAAATCACTGTATTTTTGAGAACATTGCTCACACATTTTGAGAACATTACATTTACCCAGAATTTCTGGGTAAAATGACTGTATTTTTGAACTAGCCAAAAAAATCAGTGGCATTAGGTTGAAGCTAAATTTGGCATGTGAATAATTTGGACGAGGATTTGCAGTCTGGTGGGGAATCAGGAATGTGACATTTTCTGAAAATACCCCCAATCTGACCAACCTTAAAGGCTTCAAAAAACTGCACTTTGCACACGTGCAGTAAAGGTGTGTTAGGTTAGCAGCTTAAGTCTGATTTCTAAACATTCCTAGGAGTAACAGAAGCACTGGAAACATTCAGTGTCATTTTCTATGGTGAAAGTTACTCTGAAAAACCTGCTGGAAGGCCTTTAACTTGGATCCACAAATTAAAAGGCACTTTTGGTCATAACTTCTGCAGGTGTCAGCTCCCAATTTGCAAAATAGCTACACCATCCCTTTTCCTCCTAGTAGCTGTGGAATAAGGACTTGTGAAAAGTATTTTAGAAAATCCCGCGAGCAAATGAATAATTTTATCATCAGTGTTTAGTAAGTAGATTACAGAGCTGTTTGCTACTAGAAAAAACACTGAAAATGCCTAATGGCTTCTTGCTTAATGAGATCAATTAATCTGTGAATGGAATTAGCAGTGGGTAAACATGACCACAACAATATAACAGTACCTAAAGACAGGTTTTATGCTGGGGCTTGATAACTTTTACAGGATTGACATTTGCCACTTTAGTATTCTTCTAACATCTTTTTAGATGATAATTTAATAAATATCAAAGTGGGACTTTGATGCTGTACAAGGACTTGGTTTTGCATATTTATGAAGATTTGCTTGCATATTTGTAAATTTGATTATTCACTTGAGGATACTCATGTATATAAATGGCTTGAAAAGCCTCGTCCACTAGCAATTTGTTAGAAACTAATCTACTCTAATTTCATCCCCTAGGAATATTTTTGGGGTCAAACATTATTTTTAGTTTAAGAAATTAATGATTAGGCCTCTTAACATTCTGAACTTGTGTTTTCACTTGGACTTTTAAGACAGTGCTAATGATTCCTTACTTCAGCTCTGGATTGTGCCATCACCAGAGCCTTAGTCATATCCCAAAAAATGAAAATGCTTTTTGGAAGCCTTCTTAATTCCTGCCTTAGAGAATGCAGTGGACAGGTGATGATGAAGTGCAGGTACATTTCAGTCTCTCTTGGAGGCCCAAATGAAATCTGTCCTGCTGACAATGTCCTCTGCACGTTGATTCCTCTATTGGTAAATTTAAATTATTACTGCCCCCTTAGCACTTTTATGGAGGCCAGACACATGCACGGTTTTCAGAGACGGGGATACAGCAAAATTATTGCAAAAATTACTGAAAATACTTAATGGCTTCTTGCTTCTTTCTAATCTGCTAGAAAGTCCCTGCTCTCCCCTCCATAAAAATATCCCTGCTGTTCAAGTCAGCACCTCTATGTGTTTATTTCCTCACCAGAACACTGGAAATTTCTTTTGGATCTAGCAGAAAACTCACAATAAAAAAGATTTAAAAAATATGCCATCAATGGAAAAGCATTTTTGAGCTAAATTTTAGATTAAAGTGATTCATAAAACAAAAATTATATTATCTGAGTGTTTTGATTTCTTCCCTCAGAGCAACTCATGTTTCATTTTCTCCTTTTTTTCATCTGTACTTTGTTTCTCTTACGAAGACAAAGAACTGAATATCTGGGGATTTCAATTTTTTCTTCTTCTCCATTTTATCTATCCTGGATATCAAGAGTTCAGGAATGTTAATGATTAAAATGTGGAATATTGATGCTTTTGGACTCCTCTGTTGAGGAAATTTTGAAAAATTAGAGTGAAAAATGAAAAAAGAAATCAATTAAGGTGAAAAACAATGAATGAACTTTAACAGATATTATATTTAATTGTTATGGAATAAGAAAGCAGGGCCAAATGATTTGAAATGCTCTTTTTTAGTAGTATTTATACTACTACCTTGGCCCTTGAGGAAATGAAAGTCTTTATATTAAGCAAAGCACACAGTGAACAGAGAATAAAAGATAAGGGGAATACTTGAAAATACTTGAAAACTCTTCCCTGTGAATTTTTTATAAGATCCATCTGAATTTTTTTGAAGGAGTAAAATAATATTAAATCATATAGGATAAAAATGATGCAGCTTTTCAGTGTTTCTAGAAGCAAAATGTGCAACCTTTTAGTATAGTTCTATTAAAATGTCCTTAAACCCAGTTATTTCAGAGTAGGTGCTAAGTGATGCAAATAAAAATGTTTTGTCAAGTATATTTATAATCCACTAATTTTTCCTTTGCAGGAGCATCTCAAGGGAAGTGTGGGCATGATGACATCCATCCTTCTTGTGCTGCCAGAATTAAACCTGTCCATAAAACAGACGGGGAGACACAGTGAACCATTTTAAAGGATGGCAGAGTTCCTGTGGTAAATTAACGCCCAAGCCAAACTGCCTTCCTTTAAGGACTCTGCAACTCCTGTTCCATGGCCTTTAAATATACATGATGTCTTTAAATGCCCCAATACATCTAAAACCACGATCCAGCTGAGATTTATTCTCTTTAGTGCTGATCTAAGCCTGGATATTTGTGCCGTTACACCCGCCTGGCGTATGAAAGTTTTATGGTGCAGCTGGGAGGGAATGCCGGCTGCCATCCCACTTCAGGCTGTCCCTTCGAGCTGCAATCCATAATTCCACCCCGTCCCTGTCTCAGGCAGCAGTTTCTCATAATTGCAACCTGAATGTTTAATGTGGCAGAAGGAAGGATGGGCGGGAAAACCTCTGAGTGTGGAGTGGGAATGAGCTCGCGAAAGGCAGGGATGGCTCTCGCCGAGTCTTGGTCACACGGATAAAATTGTGGGGACAAAATGAGTCAAGTGTTTCCACCTCTCCTGTTGGATATCGAGGGGTTGTTTGTTTGTTTTGTAAAAATTATAAATCTTATCAGTGTAGCATTCACAAAACAAATGCAACGCCTTAATGGCTCCACCCTATTGAGTTGCTCATTTAAAGAGATAAAGTTTTTCTTCAACTGTTTTAAGAAAATCTTTTTTCGCAGCTCAGTAATTAAATAATTACTTCCACTTTGTTTGTTTATGCTTTTGTACAGCTTTTTTCCTTTCTAAATTCAGTAAATTTCTGCAGAAGGTGTGATTATAAGGAAATTCAAACACTTTTGGTTTGCTTTGTTTTTTTGTAATGCTACTTGCTCATCATAATCCTATGGCTCATCATGAATAATGCATTCCTAGTAAAAATGGCTTTATTGCAGTGAGGGTGCAATGCTTTCTTTATAATCTCCAGTTTCATTCTTTGATTTGAAAATGCAGGTTTCACAGACACCACTTAAGAAGATGGATACAGCAGCGCAGTAGTGCCGTTCAATTTTGGATTTTGCCTTTATTGATGAGTGAAAACCACACTCCTTACATGTGTAGGACAGCCTGCTCTTAAGTTCTGATGCTGGTAACTAACATACAGGGCAGTAAGATGCATGTTTCTCTGAAATAATTCATTTATTAGGTTTGTGGAGATGTCCATGTAAACACAATTGAGAACGGTTTGGAAGATGTTTTATTTATCTAATTTCTCATATGCTATTTTATATTTCTTATGCCCATGCTTTCTCAGTAGCCTGTGGCTGTGTTATTCCTCTCATTTTGGTGGAAGATATTCTGTTATTATAGTTATGAATCAGGAATGCCCTATGACCATAATTTCTGGCTCTTTGCCACAGACCAAAACACAAATTTTTCAATATACTGAGCTGCTGCTATGGAAATACTTTTTAGAAATTGTGGTGTTTTGCTCTGATTTTTTTAAAAATTACTATTTTCTTACATTTCCTCAATCAGCTTTTCTTTAGCTTATAAACTAGGTTGTCTTGCAATAAACAATTTCTGGTTTAAAAGAAATATATTTCTGGTCCTTCTAAGCTTTTTCTCAGTGGAATCATGCTGAGTTGTACAAGCTGAGTAACTAGATTTAGAGATCTGTACTACCAAAAGAGCAAAAGTTAAAATTGATGTGTCTATGAAAATGAATGAAAAATTTAGTATAGTTTTATAGATGCACCTGAGACATCATGAAAATCACTTTAAACTTAACAAAATTTGTTGAAAAATTATTTTCTCTTCTCCTGTAATAATGATCTTGGTGAGCAGGTACTGGTAAAGCTTGGGAATACTGAGTAAAGCACTGAGTAAAACAGTGGTGACCCACTGCTCATATGGGTGTACCCAGGGAAGAATCATCCACTGGCAGAAATTCAGTACAATCATAGGAATTCCTACCGTGAAATGTTTACTTTTTTTCCTTGTGTTTGATAACTAAGGCATTTGGATTCCTGAGCATGTAGCACCCTGCACAGATATTAGAAAATTTCAGTCAGGGAATGTTTCCTGGCACTATGCACTTCTTTTCTAATTTTCTCTCTGTGATCCAATACAGTAATTTTCTTTATACCTTTGAATAACTTTGGATTCAAGTAGGAGCTGAAGGTGCTCCATAATCTCCTGACTTCTGAATGTGTGACTTTGCTGTTGTTAGCCCAGGGCACTGAAGGTGGGTCTACATCTAACTTCTAATCAAAACCAAATCTGC
Organism: Onychostruthus taczanowskii; assembly: GCF_017590055.1. Taxonomy (NCBI): domain Eukaryota; kingdom Metazoa; phylum Chordata; class Aves; order Passeriformes; family Passeridae; genus Onychostruthus; species Onychostruthus taczanowskii. The sequence continues at coordinate 2,170,587 of NW_024505450.1, read as the reverse complement.
TTCACCTTCACTGTGATAAGCCTGGGTTTTGACTTTGTGTGAGCTCCCCAGTGATTTGTGAGTGATACACAGAATGAGAAATCCTTTCTGCAGACAAAGGGCAGGCAGCTTGCTAGATTTACTTAAATTTCAAACGGCCATGAAGAATATCAACTGAGAAATTATGACAATTGAAAAGAGATTTCAGAAAACATTGAAATAAATGTGTTAAAAGGCTCTGACTTAGCAGTTGGGGATACACCTACCCAAGAGAGAGATGTTTAAATCTCCTTTCCTGCCCAAAACCATCAGTAAGAAATTGCATAGCAGTTCTAGACATCACCTGGAACCATCTGAGTTTCCTAGGTTTGCAGTCATGCCAGATTAAATTGATGTACAAACATGTTCCTGTAGTAAGGAGATCAATGTTTCTCTCCCAGACACAACGTGAGATTCAGTGCAGCAATAACGTGCCTTGATGAGCACGTGTGAGCCATCCCTGCTCTAGTTATTACAACCCTGTCAGCACTGCAGTGACAAACACCTCAGAACCACCTTTTTTGGTCAGTTTTTTCCCCAAATTATTCAGTCAGCCTCCATTTCTCCCTCATGGCACTGTTTGAAGTGCACAAGCAGCCAATAAACTGTGGGGGATCCTCTCTGGGATCTGCACTGGGAGGAATCACAGTGGAGTGATGGCTGATTCCACCTCTGAAGTGCTCCACAGGAACAGGTTTGAGCCACCCTGTGCCCCCCCTGCTCTGCAGGTAGATCAGTTCAGGGTAGGAGGGTGGATTTACCTCTTGCAAAGTTCTTACAGTGGAGACATCAATTAAAGATCACTATTAGTTGTGCTTGGAGGTGACTCAAGAACATTTTCTCTGTGCTTGAGAAAAGAAGGATCTTTTTCTTCACAGCCACTCTGTTTCTGGGACCTCTTTCAGGTGTGTTCCTGATTCCGGGCTATTCCTCATCATCCCACTGAGTGCTACAGAAGGTAACTAAGGAAGCATCCAGATGAATTTTATTTTTTTTTTGTCCTGGCATGAGTAAAATAGCTCTGTTGATCATCATAGTTAGCTCAGTCTCCTGCTCCTCTTGAGGTTTTAGTAGCCTCTCTCCACCCCCTTTCTGTGATTTCTTACATCACATGTTGCTGTAGTCAAAGAATTTCTGTCTATGCAAGGAAACAGAATACCCAAAACTGCATATGATGAAATACTTTTGCTTTTTGATTTCATTCATGGGCAGATCCATTTTTAAATGTTTCTGAAACCTTAGGGGTGCAGGTGCCATTTTCAGCCCTACCAGCGTTTGTCTTCTACTTGTAGAAGACATTTCAGTGTCATCTCGTGCTGCTGAGCTGAATTTTTTTGGAGATTCTGCATGACTCTGTGATGCAGTGATGCCTGAGCACCCCTGCACCTGGTCAGAAGGATGGAAAGGGCTCAAGTGTTTCCTGTGGAACACTTTTGAGGACCATTTCCAGTGCAAAGACTTGCCAGGCAGCTGTGCCAGGCTCTGTTTCTGCACTGCAGCAGAGTTCTGCAAATAGGAGGCAATTTTGCACAGTCTGTACCAAGAGTCTGTACTTGGCAACAGTTGTTTTGTTCAACTTCATTACAATTTTCAGTGACTTAAAAAAAAACACTGAAAACAAACGTGAAAATTAGAGTTCCTCTCAGGTGACTTGAATTCTGCCAGCTCCCAAGATAACTTAGAAAAAATCACCCCCAGCATTTTTCTTCCTCTTTCAGAGACAATGAAGCAGGACATTTAGATCCATTTTAAGGGGTTATCAAAAGCTGAAATTTAAAATTTATAAATTCATTAATTTCACTTGCAAGTGAGTCTACCAGACCTCTTGCTTTGTGTATTTGTAGTGGCAGAAGAGACAACATCAGGTGCTGAGAGTGACTCTGTTGCTGGCCAGCTGTAAAGGATTGAATTGAATTGAAACAAACTTCCAGCTGATTTTGTTTTTTAAAGAAAAAATTCCAGCTTTGCCATTTCAGAAAACAGGTTGGAAATTGGAGGTTTTTTTTTTTTTTTAAAGTATGAAATCTTTTCAAAACTTATTTCACCATTTCAGAGGTTTTTGTTTTCATATTCTGTGACTTTTGGTGGTTGGAGGGTGAAAACTTTAAAAAAAAAGCTTTAAAAAATAGCACAAGGGGGTCAGTTTTGATGTGTTGGCATCCCTGGCTTAGCCCCTTTCCAGCTGACCAACTGAACCTCCTTCCTGTGCAGTTTTTACCCTTTTTTAAAAACTTGAAGTACCATTCCTCTACTGCAGAGTTTTCTTTTGATGATAAATTGCTAAAAAAGAAAAAAAATATTTTGTCCAAATGATTTTTACATTAATATAATCAGAATTGAAGATCCACGTTTCAAAGTAACTTCTTCAAATATAATACCATAAACCAAAAATTTTAAATGAATTTAAATTTATACTCTTATACTTTAATACTTTATTCATTTCAATGAATACTTCAGGCTGGTTTCTAGAGAGTTAAATTTTTTATTATATCAATAGTTTTCCATTAGAAGCTACTGCATTTTGAAAATAACATCCAAGGAATAAGGGGTGATGACATTCACACAACAAATAGCTATTCTGTATTCAACACCTGTTAGTTCAGTGCATCATTTCAAGTGTTCATTAGCCTCATGAAGCAGAGACCTTATCTCAGCAGGTTTTATAATTGAAGCTGTCTGTTGTGAGTGAAGGAAAGGGAGATTGCAGAACTTTCTTTCAGATGGAAAAATGTGAAGGGCCTATTGAGAAGTTCTGGGGTCCCCTCTTGAATATGGGGGAATGTCTGTGTGCAATTCGTTATTATCTTAAATATATTACCTGACAAAAGTGATCTACAAAAGGGTAGAAGAAGTGACTTCCTCTCTCTATTTTTTTTTTTTTAAATATATTAATTTTGAGTGGCATTTTTTGTTCCCTGCTGAAACACAGAAGGACAGAGGAACTGAAGGTTTAGAACATAAGGTACTGGATGTTGGTAGTACAGGTGGTGCCTGCTCAGTCTTCTTTGGAAGGTGTCAAAAGAAATAATGCAATGGAATTATCAGTGAAAATGTCTCACTGGAATCCAAGGAGCCAAAAATATTTTTTAGGCATAATTTCAAGTAATTGCTGTTTATTTTGGCTGGTAATTTACTGAAATGAGAGGCAGAAGTGTTTAATAACAAAGGTTCCCCACATTACTTGGGGCAAAAATCAGAATATTTTAGTAATTTGTATTGTGGAAGAAGGAATGAACAAATTAGCATCTTCAGAAATATACCCTATTAAAAAATTTAAACAATTCCCAACCCTGTTGCTTTCCATATCTATCAGAATCAACAAGACAGAACCCTCCCTTATTTCTTCAATTTTCCCTCTAGCAAGTATGAAAAAAAATATCCCCCAAATCTTGCCATTCATCACAACATCTGATCATGCAGCAAGGACTTTTTTGGGTCAACTAACTGTTCTTGATAACATCAGTGTAGTCTATTTTGTGCCAAAATGTCAACTTAAATCCAGGCAATACCTTTAGGAGAGGCCCCAAACTCTCTGTTGTGCTGGGTCACACTGCTTTGCAGAGCCAGAAACGTGGGCATGCTGTAAAAGCTGGCTCAGAGCACCAGGTTTCAGATTAATGGAGACTGAGAGCTAAATGTTTTATCACAAATAAGGGAGAAGAAATGAATAGGAATTCCATCAGGAGTCTATTAAAGCCATCCATGTTGCTGCAAGCCAAGCCTGCTTGCTGCAATCACAGAATCATGTTCATTTGATAACAATGCAAGGTGAAAAAATATTTTTCAGGCTAGGCAGAATTATTAAAGGGGGAAAAAAAGGTCTTGATAGACGTATTTTTCCCCCATATCCACTCACAAAGGAAGCAAACCAAGAGCCTCCAGTAATATTTTTAGGCTCCAAACGGGTCCCAGGTGATGCTTTTCTTTTAGATAGTCTTGCAGTGACAGCAGACCTTTAACTGAAACATCTTTCACTGAAGCTTTCCTCATAAAAGGCTGAAAGAGATAACACAGAAAGAAGACAGGCTGTCAGGAAAATTGATGGTGGGAAGGAATCTCAGCTTTTTTCTTTCAGCAAGCACAAAGTCCCTGATCAGTTACTTAAACCCTTCCCAGTGTTCTAGTACTCAAAAGTGGCCCGTGCAAAGAAAATAAAATTAATTCCATGTAGCTCTTCCCACAAGGACATGGCAGGCCCACTCAAGCAGGAGTCAGTGAATGGTGGTGTCATGGCTGCAATGCTGTGAGGAGGCATTTTAAGGTTTGATTGTGTACAATGGCAAGAAAGTGATTTTCTCCTTCCACTTCACAAGCACAGGGAAGCCAATTATCAGGGATTTCTGCCCAGTGATAATGGGCACACGTGCAGCTGGTGGCAAGGCAGTTTTAAGGGCAGCAGTAGAAGTGATAATGGTGTTCTGGCACCTGAAAACTGCTGTTTCCTTGGGGATGGAGCCTGGGGAGAGAGGGAACACGGTGAGAACTTTTTCCCCATGTATTTTGTTGTTGTCTAGACTGGATTCTGTGCTGGTGGTTTGGCTTACATAGCATTTTTCATCTCATGCTTAGAATTTAGTGCCATTTTTGTGGAAATGACAGTGTCCCCTTGTCACTCTTTCTGAATGGGACCTGAACCCCAGCTTGCCTGGTGCTGATGTTAATATGAATGACCACATCCCTGCTGTGTGAGTAAAATCAAAACAGCCAAAGTTAACAGGCAGAACTCGTACAAACCAGCCTGAAAAGACTCCAAGTAAAGCTGCCTGTCTCCATTTGTATGTGTGTGTGAGTGAGCACTCCCTGATTGTTAAATGCTGCTACTTTTAGAAAGAAAGAAAAATTGAGCTATCCAGGAGAATAATCCTGAGATAAATTTAGTTGTAATAAATAGAGTCATGAGTTTCTGCTTGTTTCAGAGTAAAAGTCTCAGTTTTCTGGTGTACTCTCATACTTTAGAGTTGTCTGTAACCATTGCCCTTGAAACCTTGAGTTCAGGGGCTTCTTTCATGTAAAAGATCAGTGGGTTTGGGGAATGTTAATCTGTAAATCCTTGTTCTGTCATTGTGCTGCTTTCCAAGGCTCCTCTTTTCCCTGTGTACTTATTTGGCTTCATTTTTCCTCTCAGTCCTTATTTCCTATCCCAGAGCCTCCTGCTAAATTTTCTTCCCCGTGATTTGTGGATTGATTTTTTCTGGAAATACCTCTAAACAGTCAGAGTGTGGGTTTTGCTGATTCCCTTGGAACAGGCTGCAGGGAAAGCTGAACCTGCTGGGACCAGGGAATCTGATTCCCACCTTTCCCCCTTTCTTAAAGTTTGAGTTGTCCACAGACATTGGTAGGAGCAATGAGCACCAGGAGGGGTGGAGAGCAAGCTCTGCAGAGTTTTAGATTCTTGTGGTGGGTCTCAGCTTCAGCACTCAGGAGCTGAATTGAATGAAATCCCTGTTGGCCAGGCTCTGTGCCACAAATCACATAAAAGCCAGGCTGCAGCAGTCACCCCAGGAAAGATTATCCTGGATCTCCTTTCTCTTCCAGCTCCTACTGTCCTGCTCAGAACTCAGGGAAATTGATTTTCCAGCTTAGCCTCCAAGGAGAGAAACTTTTCCAGACTGATATCTCCCAGGACAGAACAAAGCCAATTGATTACTAAGAATAATCCACTCATAAAAGTAGAGCTGCAGGGTGGCTTAAAGACATGAGGTTTTTCTTTTCAGGCTCAGACTTCTGGAGCAGGGGTGAGAAGCAGAGAGAGTGTGTGAGGCAGGTGAGGTGCAGATGGGGGTGTCTGGATGTCATCCAAGGCAGGTGTTTTGTCTCCTGCTTTCTCTGCCTTCCTCTTCCTACTGAGTTTATCCAAGCCACTCTATCAACATCAAGATGCTGTTTATTTCTAGCTTATAGCTTCTGGTTTTCTAAAAAACCAATCTTTTGCTAGACAAAAAAATTTGTTTTATATTAGTCCAGGCCTTCAAAGATGGCTTTTCTTAGACCACAGCTAAAGTTTGGACAAAACAAGAATAATATTTCTTTACCTCAGGAGCAGCTTACTATTTATTTACAAAATATCCTTCTTAATAAGGACAGGCATACTGCTAAATATGGATCTTTTTCAAGAATGGTAACTTTTTTGCAACTTCTGTCTTATTTTGAGTTATATGAGCAGTTTAAAGGTGTTTGTGTGAGTAGCTTTTCCAGTCAATGAGGAAGGATTTCTCCAAAGACTGGCTGATGGTTGGAGTTCATCCCTGTGGTGTCTCTCCCCTTTTACCAAAATCCACAGAGCCAGCGTGGTGGTGATGCATTAAAAAGAGTTTTTTGAGCACAGCTCTACTTTTACTTTTTTACTGGATGTATAATCATTAGAAAAATTTATTATCAGCATGGTCTTGGTTCCTCACCTGAGAAGCCAACTTTCTCTCCTTTGTCTTTCTATTGGTACAAAAGCTTAGTACCAATTCTCCTGCATTTTCTGATTATTGTTTTTGGCTATGTGCCCCTCACCCTAAGGCAAAATCCATCTGAAAAGTCCCTAGGGAAAAGCTCAGCCCTGCATTGTTACTCAGTAGAACTTTGCATTGTCTCAGTGTAAGCATTCTGTAGGCATCATATGACCTTAACAAAAAAATGTTGCTTTCCTGCCATATACTAAATTAATTTTTTCTAGTCTCAGTGGACTAGATTATCTGTTATACTCAGTTAAAAGTTTGAATTGTTCTACTTTTTCATGGAATGTGTAATACTAGATAAGATAAAATATTTTGTGTTAGATCCAGAAATGAAAAGATAGCAGAAATCCTGCCAAATCGATATAATAATTTTTGTATGATATTTTTGTCTGTTTGTTTTGTTTTCTTTTTTTAATAGGGGAAGGGGAGGAAAGAGAAAGCAAATCTTGTTCCACCCCTGCTATAAATAATGTTACATAAAGATTAATTTTTTTAGTTGGGAAAAGATGGGTAAAATATGGTTATAGGATATACTTACATTTTTTCCATTAAAAATAAAAGACTCTTCCTCTAGGTGTTGATCTTTAAAGACTTCTACATGTTTTCCTGGTCTTGGTAGACCAATTGGTAAATGCATTCTAGAATCTCAAAGTTTTAATTTTTAAGAATAAATTTAACTTTGGTCTTCTCCTAGTTTATACTACAGAGAACTGAAGGTATCAGTGTTTGGCTAATCCCAGCATTTTAAATTTTTACTTGTAGTTGTAGACTGTTAGTGGTGCAAGAGAAAACCTATTTGAGACTGAATTCCTGCAGCTGTTGACGTCTATACTTAGATATTCTCAGCAACTTATTTTGCTTTATCTAAGCACAATAATGTAATAAAATGAAAAAATAAAATTAATGGGTAATTGTGGGGGAACGATTTCTGCTCAACCACAACTCTTAAATACAGTTCTCTCTTTCAACTCTATGAGGAGAAGACTTCTGAGTTAGTAACTGTAGCAATTCATTTTTATGTGCCCGTTGTGCCGTGTTCCATTTCAGTAAGGGTTGTTTTGGAGTTCAGTGCTCCAGAAAAGGAACCCTGCTGCCTAAAAATCAATCAGCTCCTCAAATGCAGCTGAACTGATGGCTGAGCCCAAGCAACAAGCCCAGCCACTGATCCCTGACAGGTTTGACTTGCCAAGTGCAGTGTCTGCTGTAGTTATTCACAGTTCTGAGTTCTGTCCCCCATTTCCATAATTTATGGAGAGCAAGTGAAGTAAAGCAGAAGCTGTCCTGTATCTCACGTTTTCTGTCCCCGCACCGTGGGGATGGAACACAAAATGCACTGGCACCTTTGTTCTGGCCAGGATGGCGTGGGCTGCCCTCTGTAGCAACATGATTTTACAAGGAAGGGATTCATCTTCCTCACTGCTGTAATCTTTGGGGAGGCATTCTCTGCAGAGCATGAATAAATGCAGGTCTTACAGTGTCTTTAACACGGATTCTAACTCCTTCAGCCTTCCCCTCTCCTTGTGGGAAATGAGCACGAGGTTCACCCTTTGCTGTTAAATTTATATCCACTGAAAGGGATTCTCACATCCCTTCATGGCTGATTTCTGTGTAGACATTTTAGGGGAGGGAGCCCTTGTGTAGAATCAGAAGCAGAAATAAATGCATTTTATGTGAGCACAGCACTGCACATCCAAAATTAAATCCATGCCTATTGAACAGAACAGCATTTAGGCAATGGCTGATCTGTAAGATCAGGAGGAGAATTTTTTTTTCTGATCATATTCATCATGGCAGAAGGAGGAAAATCTTTTCAGTGGTCAGAGCAGCTCCTAGGGAATGCCAGCAGATTTGACTGTGCACAGCAGTAGAGGAGGCGTCCCATCTTAATTTTGTGCAATTGTCAATGCATTAAATTTCCCCCAAGTCACTTTGCCCACAACAGTAACTTGTGAGTGATATCCCCACCTTTAGCTTCACCCACAAGATTTCTCATCTTATTTTTTCCCCTTCCATTAGGGGAGGGAGGGAGAGTGAGGGAGCACTGGGTGCGTGTCTGGCAGCCAGACAATGCCAACCCACCACAGATGAGCAGGTTGAAAATTGTTTTATATAACAGCAGTGCTCCTTTGCTTTAGCCTGAGATTCCCTTAGCTGATTTTTTTTCTTTTACCACTTTAATATTTAACAATACTTCCGTTACAGCTGCCTCACTGCAAGTGCCTGAACTTTAAAACTTTCCCTGTGAAAAGTTCCCAAACACCACAAATCTTGCCATTGCTGTCATACTTGATGTGTGAGTTCTCCAGAACTTCCCTGAGAGAATAAATGCTTCAGACAATCGGAAAGCTCTTGTGCCCTGGTTCTTCAATTTTGTATTTTTTTGGACATGACTCAGTGAGATAAAGATGTTCCAGTACATCTCCTGCAGAGGAGCTGGAGAAATAAAACCAACTTGTCATTCCAAATAAATTGTCATAAATGATTACTTAGGGGGTGAGAAGAAACAAGTTCACACTATTTATTGGAAAAATAACAGTATAAAGCAAAAGCACTGAAGGATCATTAGGTTTTGTCACACTGTGAAGGAAAACTGGGAGCTTAGTTGTGTTCATATGTTCAGCCTTTGGCAGATAATCGTTCTGTAATTCTGTGCTGCTCCTGACAGCAGGAAAGTCGTTGTGTCTTGATTTCCTCTTCCTTTTATTTGTATGGATCTCTGCTAAGCAATCCACTTTAAATCAAGCTCATTCAGGGAGCACTTTAGTCCACTGGTCACACAGATGTTGAGTCAGCTACACAGAGATGGATTTAAACCTCCAATGCAGTGTTCTCCTGAACTCAGAACATGATCTCAAAGCCCTCTCAAAATATGGAATGAGAATATCTGACAGTAATGTGGTTTTCTGATTCTAAGCCTTGATGTGAGGCTGTAGCCTGATTTTTCATAATAATTTAAAATCTCAGTCTATTTCCATCACAACTTCAGTATTTCTTCCCCTGCTCAGTCCAGATGGTGTTGCAGTAATTTTGTGCTTTATTATATAAACATAATAATTTCATGGCATATAATTCATAAATATTGTCTTGTACGTATACTTTTGTGTCTATATCAGAAAGGTTCCTCAAAATAAACATGAATTGTTTATCTCTTTTCCCAGATGATAGCAAGCATTTTTGGGAGGAATGCTGCCCATCCTTTCTTGCTGAGCATGTGGCCATGGCTGGGGGGAGGATCTGAGATCAGATTCCTGACCCCAGGTCTGTTCATCTGAACCTCCAAACCTCTGCTATTTCATCTTCTTCTTCTTTCATTCTTCCGCTTGCAGCAGAGTGGAGAGTTTGTTGAAAATATTTTCTCCTTATGGATGTTGAGAGGGTGGACAGATGTGCTGGAGAATAACATTTGAACAGAAAAGTGGTTTTGGCAAGTTGAAGTCATAATTTTGAAATTAGTATTAATTTTGAGAATAACACCTGCAAGGTGCTGTTCGATACCACAAATGAGAGTGGGAAAATAAGTTGGTTAGTGCCAGTTCTCCAGGAAAAGGTTTTGGTGCTACAGTGGTTTGCAAATGGAATGTGACTCTACAATTTAAATTATTGCAGGAAGAACAGGAGCCATGCTGGTTTGTATTTGAAAATGACTGTAGCCTAGATGATGTGTAAAATAATGTCTCTGCTTTGCACAGCAGTTCAGCAGCTATGTCTGCCTTGGTGTATTTAAAAAAAGAAAAAGAATTCCCATCTTAAAATAGCTAAAGAGTGAGCCACAAAAGGATGGAAACCTGGATATCTTAGACCTTAATGACCTGGAATTACTTAGCAGAAGGACATAATTTGTTTTCCACGTGATTGACAGAAAAAGAATTGCTAAGCTTAAATTAAAGCAAAAGTCAGGCATCTAATCATTACCATCTCACTAATGGTGAAACAGCAAAGTAGATTTTTGAACCTTATTTCCCAGAGGTTTTAAAGTCAGGTTGGATAAATACCAGTTAGGAAGGACTTGGACATGACACATGTTTGCCTTGAAATCGGGCTGAAATAATAAATGGCTTCTAAAGACCTGTTTCAGACATATTTTCTGTGACTGTAGAATTCAGTGGGAGCTCCACTGAAATGCAGCAAAGTGAGTGATGCCTTGTGCAGGCTGCCCTAGAGCAGAGGCTGGGCAGAGCTACAGAATAAAGCAGGGATTCATTCCAAGGATCTCCTCCATGGATCCACCTTGGGCAGCACAAGAGCCCAGCCAGGGCTGCAGCCAAGATGAACCCAAATGGTCCCAAAATGCACGAGCGCTCACGGGGTCTCTCCCTGGGATCAGCTCCATGTGCACATTGCAGTTCATTGTCCAGTTCCAGCTCAGCCCCTGCACTCCCATCCTGCTTGTTTTTCTCTCTCCAGCCCATGCTGTTTGTGCTCTTGGGGCTGAGATTGGGATCATTTGTCCTTGGTGCCCAGCTGGAGCAGGAATTGTTTTGTCTCCCTGCTCTGTGCACAGAGCTCACCATCCCCTCATGTGAAGCCCAGACCCACACACTACAGCAGCACAGAATGTGAGAAATAGAAAAGCTAAACCTGAGGCAACATCAGTAACCCTTGAACAGTAAAGGAAACACCATTTTCTGTTATTTTCACTACTTTTGTCTCCTTCTATATGAAACTCTCCCATCATCACTTTTTGGCTTCCAGTTTACTGGATGACAGAGAAGGAGTTGCCTTTTTAGCCAATGCTGCTTCCAAGTGGCATGAAACTGCCCCAGTATTGTGCTACTGGGATGATGGACAGCTTGCTTTTTCTCGTCACACAGAAGTAAATGGATTTAAAAGATGGCAAACAAGTGTCAAATAATTCTGTCTGTTATCATTAAACAAAGATTCAAAGATAACAAGATTGTTATAAGGAAAAATTACATTTCACATCCGACTTCTTGCTCTTGAGAGCATGCTGAATATAGAGTTAACTTAAACTAAATGAAAAGAATAAAATATTTGCATAATTATATTCTGGAGGTCGTTGTTGTTCAGTCTGTTGAAATCTCCTGGAACACACGAATACATTGCTTTGTGAACCTGCTATTCCCAATTTCACCAATTTAATCTACACCAGATCTCATTAATACTACCAGTAAGTAGGAGAAATATTGTGTGATGTACTTGGAGATTAATTATGCTTGTGGCAGTCTCTCCTTTATAGGAGAAGGCAGCTCATTCCAACAATAGTAATTCTTTCTGAGTTCACTTCAAATGTCATTATGATAGAATGCAATTTTGGGAATAATGCAAATGTGAGTTTCAGTAGCTGGAAGCTATTTTGTTTTAATGAGGTATGAAGTAACACACCTCAAATGCACTGCAGCTTCCACCTCTGGCTTGGGAAAGGAATACAGAGACCATGAATATGATTAAATTTAATACTGGTGTAATTCACCTAATGCTAAAGCTAAATTTAGGTAATTGCTCTATTTTATTTATGCAGATGACCCCAAAATAATTTGTTTCTGCCAAATTATACCTTATTAAGGTTCAGTATCTAGTTTTATTATAACTCTGATCTCTATTGTTAATAGGGAGAGCTTGATGTTGTGTTTCAGGAAGGAGAGAGCACAGTTCAATTTCATGTGATCCAAGGCAAATCCATCACTTTGCCAGGAAGCTAAAAAAGGAGGGAGTGGTGGCTGCAATAGTAGCTGTAACTTTCAGAAAGATCTTGCCTGTATCCTAGAATTTTTCCTGTATGCCCTGCTATAGAAGATTAGCACACCCTTTTCCAAATCTAGTGCAAATCTTTTTTTCCTGCTCTCTGAGGGAATTATGCCACCATATAAACAGAAACAACAAAGGAAGGAGAAAAAGACAATAAGAGACAAGCTGAAGGAAAATAAAAAGGGGAAAAAATTACCAATGGCAAATGCCTGTAAGAAGGGTATTTCCTCTGTAGAGAAATTGGACAGTTTTTCCAGTTGTATATCTTGGTTTCATAATAACTACAAATGAGACACAAAATATGTGTTTTAAGCATCCAGCCAAACAGCAGATATGTACTTCTTCCCTCTAGTGAAACCTGTCCAAACCCTCTGGAAAAGGATAACTAAAGAAGAATGATGAATGTATCACATATTTTCAATATACCCTGTATATTTAAATTGCTTTTTAACAGAGACTGCAGAATAATCTACATCGTGAATACTTTTCAATCTTAGCACTATATTTATCAGTGACCCTGATCTCCACTCCTGTGTGCACACTGGCCTTAATTTCTGTGTAGACAAGCTGGAGTGCAACTTTTTGGGAATGGTTTCTTTGATTCCTTAGTTTGGGGCCGTTCCTTTGGCTCGAGTTCCTCTGAAGCTGTTTGACAGAAAAGGCAGGATAAACTGCATGGAGTTGTGACCACTTTTGTGTCCCCAGCAGAGCTGCTGCCTGTAAGTTGCATTTTGTCCCCCTTCTCCTTTGGCAGGCGTCTGCCAAAACTGCTTCTCCTGCTGCTGCTCTCTGCTTGGGAATGGGGTGTGCCTGCTCCTCTCTGGTAAAAAACTCCTTTTTGACAACAGGAGGGAATCTGCCAGAGCTAGTAGTGTTCCCTCTCAGCCCATCAGCCTCTCTTACTGAGCAGGGTTCTGTGTCAGGTCTGCCCTGGATGTCAGGTGGATTCTCTGACTTGTGTTATTGGTGTTTCTCTGGCAGCTCAGGCAGCTCCAGTCGCATCCGTTTTCATCCCCAGGGTGTTTTATATCTTCACCTAAAAGTATGAGATTGTTAAACAAGTTTTCTTACTGAGGCTAGGTCTTGTTTACCAACATTTAAAAATGCCTTTTCTGCATTTGGGCCAAGTATGATCAGAGTTAACAATGACTTCCTAATTTATTTTTACACCTGAGCAGCCAGGGGACAGGTTAGAGGGAGTTTTATGGGTATGAGGAAAAACTTCTCCACCAAGGGGTCATCAAGAACTGGAAAAGCTGCCCAGGGAGTGGAGCCACCATCTCTGGATGTATTTGCAAGACATGTGGATGGGGGCATGGTTTAGGGGTGGTCTTGGCAGTGCTGGCTTACTGGTTGGACTTTGAGGTTTTTGCCAGCTAAAATGATTCTTTGGTTCTCTAGAACCTCATTTGTTCTAACTGCTTCCTTGAAAATACATCTTAAACTAAGGCATCCTAAAATGGAGCAGTGGTGTGCTTCGCTGAGTTAATTGGATGCTGTTTTCTGATGTGACTCTTTGAATCCCTGAGTCTCATAAATACCTGTGAGCTGATGGAACAAATAGAACAAATGGGACTGAGGCTGGCAGTCTGAACTGCTCACTGAGAGCAGAGCTTACAGGTCTGTTGTAGTGTCATCCAGAAGGGTCAGACTCTTTCAACAAATTTTATATTCATAATGCCAGCTGCCAACTTGAGCAGTCAGGCCATTTTATAAAAGAAAAGATATACTAAAATAGAGGTGATCTAAATATAGCAATTCCCCCCCCCCCCCCCTAAAAAAGCAAATCCCCCCCCCCCCCACCCCCACATATATTGTTCATAGCAGGAAGCTGGTGTGAATATTGTTTGTTCAGAAACTCACTTACCCTTTAATAACATATTTTCACCTGCACATGGCTGCCAGTGTTGCTGTTTGCAACCCATAACTGATTTGTGCCTCTTCATCTACCTTGTGTGTGTGGTCTTTTCCATTTCTTTTCAGCCAGCCCTTGCACCATCTTTAGCTCAGGACCAAAGGGAGACCCAAACAACCAACTCAAAAATGTAGCTGCAATATCGTGCTGGCTTTTGGGAACAGCAGTTATCAATTTCTGGGCATGTATTTCATGCAGTCTTCACAGAAATTATTGAGTGGGGCTCCTGCTGTTAGGAAATAAATAATGTGAGAATTAAAGCTTGCTCCAGACTTCTCTGAGTGCAGTTGGTGATGGGATGAGGGGGAAAACGTGCTATTTTTTATTAGCCATTATAAAGTAGCTGTTCTGCTGCTACAACACCATCAGGCCCCTTGCTTTTATAGAATAAAGTGAAACACAACAAATTGGGAAGAATTCTTTAGTGTGGGTTTGGATCACTGCTGAATTAGGGCCATAATAAAGTTTTACTTCACAATAGGCTGCAAAGCTTATAGGGAGCCATCACTTGGAACATTTATTAAGAACACATTTTTAATCCAGTGCAGTTATCAACTTCAAGTTGTGACTGTAAGAAGTATGAAATCATTGATGCTGCAATAAAATATGAGGATTTCTTTCCAGAAGACATGTTTTGACACATTTTGCTATGTGTTCTGACACTAAGTGATGAGTTGGAAGCACTGCTGGGCATAAAGCAGCAAGGCAGAGTGAAGAGGAAAAGTTTACAGTGGAATAATCTGTTGCCAGAACAGATAACACTAAGGAGGCCTGACTTTTCTCACATTAAAAAAAAAAAAGAAAAAAAAAAAAAAAGAAATAAAAAATAACCAGAAGTTCAAATATTCTCAATCTTTCTTTGAAAACCACTGATTGCTTTGTTTGTTTCTTTTACCTCATGAGTTTTCTTTCTTAGGTTTGGGTTCAAGGTGGCTGTTAAAAATGAGGGGCAAATAGAAAACACATTTTAAATCCTATTTTCTGTAGAACATTGTATCTTCCTCACGGTGTCTGCAATGTCAAGCTCTGCGTCAGTGAAATCTGGCACCACTTGGAAGCCAATCCTGCTTCCACTGGAGCTCAAGAAAAATTTCTTCCTTGGTGGAAATGAAACTTAATCTTTCCAAAGAGCATTTAATTTTCATATTAAATTTGTAGCTTTTTCTTTTCATTCTTCATTAGCTAGCATTTTCAGCTGGGCTCAGAAATTGCATGAGCTGAAGAAACCATATGTTTGGGATTACATTTTAGTAAAACTTTCCTGATTTGTCAAAACCTCTTTGAACTAGGTTTCTGGCATGTTCCTCTGTAAATATTTGAAATGAGATATTTGTGTGCCAAAGAACTGAGGGAATTCAGTTTACTGTGGAACATGTGAAATGTCTCTTGAATAATTTATCATAAAGCAACCTAATTAGGGCTTTATTAAGCTTTAATTTGATGCTTTAAAATTAAACAGCAGGAATCGTGCAGTAAAGTGCTTTTAATTCCATAAGTAGTGGAGGGTATATCAGCTACCCTATGTTCCCATACCTTGCAGGGGCAGCTCAAGTGCTGCCAGAAGTTTAATTCAATGATTTGGTAAGACAATGGGGGTTTTTTGAGTTCTTCTCTATAATTTCAGCTCAACTTGAAAATCTCTGTGGGGCATTACCATGCCGAGTGCACACATAGAAAGAGGCTTGCAGAGGGGGAGTATCCACACCTGCAAAAAGCAAATTTTCTGCAGTAAACTGGAACTATTTGAAGCATTTATGGAGAGATGTGTGCTTTAAATAAGAAAAAGCCATATTTTTTTTTTTTAATTTAGTCCATAGCGTTAAATGTATCTTCACCCCTCTAAGAAATGCTGCTTTTCCAAGAAGCAGAACCATCCACCCAACAGGTACAGTTGGGTGGGCATGCACAGAATTGATGCAGTCAGGAAAAATGGGATGCAAAGGACAGATGCAGAGCTACAAGGTCCCTGTGTCCACCTGGGATGGGATGTGGGAAGTCTCCCCATCACCTCAGAGGCATCCCACAGGAATTCAATGAGATTTTTGCTTGCAGAAGGCTTCACAATCAGAGCAGTTATTTAAATACAAAAACCTAATATGCACAAATGCATTGTCAGACTTGACTCCAGCAATTTGAGGTGTATTTGGGTATGACAGCAGAGGCAGCAGCTCTTCAGCCTCATGGAAGAGCCACAAACTTCCATTAAAATGCACTTAAGGTGTTGCCTGTCTCGTCCTCCTCCATGTGTCACCAAATGCTTGTTTATTTCATTTACATGCTTGTTATTGTTATGTTCTTATTTTATTTACATGCTTATTATTATTTAATGCTTGTTATCTTGTTTATTTTTATCTGGGTAGATCCTGTTCCTCCTCAAAACTGCTGTTCCCACACTCAGCTGGGAAAGTTGGGAAAAAAATAGTTATTAAAATATTTTGAATGAGAGTTTGAAAGGTGCTCAAAGGATTTGGGAGCAGGGAACGTTTGCCTGGGACACGCTCATCACTGATTTTGAGGATGTGTTTTGGAGGGCAGTACTTTGCTGCAGTCTCATATTTACAATGAATTAGACAAAATAAAAAATGCTATTCCAAATCCATGCAAAACAGGATATATAATAGCCATATCCTTTCAGTTTTTGAATTGGATAGTTGGCATGCTTTCAAAGGCTAGATCTGCCTTAATTGTTTGTCTGGCTTGTCTGCCCATAGATTATTTTTGTGGCCTCTTTCTTAATGTGTTTCTGCACAGGCTTCAAGATCTCTGGTCCAGAGATTATCTTATGTGTTGTTTTGCTTAGACAGCTGGAGGCTAAATTCAGGTTTTAAGAGAGAACACAAAATTGTGCAAATGTGCTTTCAAAATATCTGGGAATGAACACATTGTCTAGAAAAGCAAAGAGGCCTATTTTTCACATTTACTGTTTCATGAGAAACAGTAAGTGTTTTTACAGATAAATCAGTGACTAGAGAAATCAGTTACAAATCTCTTTTTCCTGTAACAGAACAGGAAAAAGAAAAATGTTCAGAAAAATACAGTCAGCAGTAAGAGATACGTGATTTTAAAAAATAAAAATAAAATTTCAACCATGCCTACCAGTTGGTTTTGTGAAAGCTAAGAACAAATACTTCAAATTCAGGTAGCTCAGGCAGTTGGAACAGCCCTCTGAATCTTTAAGCGCCTATATAATCTTCACAGAACCTTTGAGATTTTCCCAATAGTGGAAAAAAAGCCTCTGTTCCAACTTACAGCTTCTAAGAAAATGGTCTGCTGCCAGGACTTCACACAGGAAAATAACCTGGAATTGAAACAGATCTTTTCTTTTCAATGAGCCTAAAAACCTGAACAAGCCGTCTTCATTGACTTGGAGAGGATCCCCTTGTGACCCCAGCAGCCTCTGCTGTCTGTGTGCTGACAGATATTATGCAAGTGCTGCATGCTCCCTCACTGGAGGTCCAGAATGCCTTCAGCTGTGCTTAAGATTTATCTGAAGCTCAAAATAGAGAGCAAATTTGTCTTCTGCCAGCAGAAGTGCTGCACTTGCTTCTGAGACAATGTTAATTCTGAGCAGAGACTTCCCAGCTCAGAGCATGTATGAATCTCCCTTTCAAGTACTTTTGCTTTTAGTTGTGAGAGAAGTTGGAAATTGAGACTTGCTGAGCCTTTGGTGTGCAAACCTTGGGCTGAGAGCAGGTGGGATGACACACAGGAGCTTGAATGCTAAAAGAGAAAAAGCTAAATCTTGGTAGAAGCAAGATCTCCAGTCAGGGCTGGAAGAAGATTAGCTGTCAGACTGAACCAGGTGTACTTGTTTCACTCCCCCTGTGTGCTGCCAGTGTATCAAACACTCAGAATTCTGCGTTTCAGAATGAATGTCACAGTTGAGACAGTCACAATACAAAGCAAGTCTCCATTTTCAGAAGGCTTCAAACCCGTTTTTATTATAGCATGAATGCTTTTTACACATTCTTACAAAACTCCTAAGTTTACACTTTATTCATTGGTCACAAAAGACAAAGTTCTTCTTGGAATAGTTGTCAGTTTCTCTTATTTATCCTTCTCTCTTTCTTGGTTTCTATGTCAATGACCTTAATAGGAAATTCTTTCAGGGGAAATTCTTTCCTCGTCTCAAACTTCCCTCTGGCTCACAGAAGTCTCTGCAAAACCTCTTCCACACACAAACTGTGTTGAGCTGCTGCACTACAGCTTTTTCTTAACACCAGTGTTATACAGCAGAAGCAGAAAGGGCAGGAGGTGTCTGGTGGGAGATAAAGGCATTCCTGCCACTTGGAATTGCAAAAGGCCTCCCCAGATGAGGAGATTTGGGGCAGAAAAACTCCAGCTTCTGGATCATGATGGGATAGAACTTGTACCAT
This sequence comes from Onychostruthus taczanowskii, assembly GCF_017590055.1. Taxonomy (NCBI): domain Eukaryota; kingdom Metazoa; phylum Chordata; class Aves; order Passeriformes; family Passeridae; genus Onychostruthus; species Onychostruthus taczanowskii. Next base: position 2,152,126 of record NW_024505450.1, on the reverse strand, counting down.
GGGTGGGATCCTGATTAAGCTGCTCAAAATTAGCTTATTCTCCTTTGGTAACTCTTTTTGTGTGCAGTATAGGCATATTTGTAGTAGCTGCCTCAGGGTATTCATTAGAAAATGCAGATTTGTTTGTTTGTTTTTTAGTATTCAAAATATTCATTTTGTTTTCAGTTTTCCAGCTCTTGTAATTGCAGCTCTCAAAGCTGGCTGTATACCATTAGACCATGAGACACATTTTCACCATCTTTACTGTGGAATCTGTCATTTTTAATTATCATTTGCATGCAAAGACAAGACAGCAAGCACGGTGTAAGGTTTTTTTCCTAACAAATGATTCAAGGATGAAATATACTTCAAAACCTATGAGAAAATAAAATTGGATTTGATGAACTTTGGCAGTTTTTTCTAAAGATTTGGGGGCACAGGATATATTAGAAATTTGAAGGCCTAATAATCAGAGACAAGGAGATGCTCAGAAGGTTATGGGAATAATGTCCCTATGTACAGTATGAAATCCTTTGCAGTATTGAAATTTTTTAGTCTAATTCAGTAGAATCAAGTTTTACACAGACTTCAGTGCCTGATTTTCCATGAAACATTTTATATGATTTATCTTTTTGGACAGAATTACTTATCATCCTAGGTGTTTCTCCCTTCTAATTTTACCTACAAAGAAAATCCAGATAATAGCTTATCTTAATACTATCAGGCTATGCATGAAAACTATTTCTTATAATTTAAATATGTTTGAACATCAGTACTTATTGTAAGTGCAGCTTTCCATTCTCTTTTAAAAAGCAGATTTTTAATTAAAGTTAGCCTGTTTTTACTTTAGAGCTGACAAGGAAGATGTAGCAAAGATCAACCAGGAAAGAGAAGGGGATTTTGTCTTTGTGTACTTGGGACAAGTGAGGGAAGGAGGAGCAGATGCAGCCTACTTGGAAGAGAAAATAAAAGAAGTTTATTAGGAAAGTTTGTTCCCTCCAGCTCTGGTTGTGTAACCCTGAGGAGGCTCAGTTGTATACTGGCCTTGTCATGCACATCATCCAGCCTTCCTTAGCCCAACATTGATTAAGAACTGAAATATTTAACGACTTTATTTTTGAAAAATAAATTGCGGTAGGCAGCTCATGTCGGCTATGAGCCTCTTTCATAATCAAGGGAAAATTCTCCATGGTGGAACAACTCGTCTCTGAACTACAAGGCTCCTCAGGCTTTCCTTTGGGATATTGACTCCTGCATGGCTGTTTAAAAATAGCACACAGCAGGATAACTTGGCAGAAATCGTGGCAAGCACTGCTGGTCAGTAACCCCAGCAAAAGGAAGACAGAAGTGTGCAAAGCTGACACTTCCCTAAGTGTCCTCTAACCACTAAAATAGTCATTTGCTGCTGAAGTCCAACACTGTTAAAGAAAAACAAAATATATCAGTATACAGTTAGGAGTTATAAACTGCCCCCTCCCCAATCTAAAAGGACATAAAATCCTGTTCTAATCTCTGTTTACCACAGTGATGTTGCAGAACAGCACCACTGACCCATGAATTGTACCTGACAGAGTTTTCACTGCCACTGAGGCCACCAGACCTGCTGGGAACTGGAAAGCTCCAAAGCCAGGTAGGAGAGAACAAATAAACTGGAAATCTCCAAAGCCAGGTAGGAGAGAACAAATAAACATGATTTCTCCAGCACTGCTTCTCCTGAACAAGTTAACTTCACAAACACCAGAAGAATTTCTTTGCCTGTGCATGTGTGTTTTTTCTCTGCTGGCATGCTTTGTCTCAAGTTTTTTTCTCCAGCTAGGGCATAAGTTCTCTTTCCTGGAAAGACTTGGAGTTTTAAAAAAGGCAGAAGTGAGCTCTGAATCTTTTCTCTCAGTGGAACATGCAATGTGATAACATAAAGATCTCTCTCCTCTTCCCATCTGTTTAGTGTCACAAAACTTGTGGGAACATAGTATCTCCGAGGCCATATCCCTCTGTCAAATTTTGTTAAACTGAGGAATGCGTTCCAAAGCTATTGGAGGAGATAAACAGTGTGAAGTTCCAGATTTCCTTAGGATCAAAGGGAAAAAAAAAAAAAATCAATGTTCCATATCTCTGTGACAGAAAAGCAGTTTTACATCATTAGAAAAATTCCCTGCTAGGTTTATAGCTTCTGTGAATTATGTTGATGCTGGGTTTGTCTCCCTGGCCTTTTGTCCAGGTGGAACAATGTGGTGTTTGCTAGCTGGGCTTCGGGAACTGCTCTTGAGACATTCTGGGTAATGCACTCTTCCACATCATCAGCATTTTGGGGGGAAAAAGGAAACATTGAGCAGCAGTCCCACTTTCCTACTCTCTGATGGCTAAATTGGAGATGCCACCATAACCACTTACATTGTTTATTTGTTTTTTCTTTTCCTGGTAAAATATTACAGCTGAAAATGCAGTCACAGAGGGGAACCAAAACATGCAAAGTATGAAGTCACTCTCTTCATTGGTTTTGTCTCTCTGTTTAGTAATTGTAGATTTTGCCTTGAAAATTAACTTTTTAAAACCTTTACTCTTAAGAAGCTATTGCACCATGAGTATGGTTAGCTGCTGGGGAAAATTAATAAATGAAGGCAGCCCAAGAAATGTCATCAACATTGCATCGAGCACAATTTCCAACTTCCACACTTTTGGTTTGGCTTGGTGCTGCTGTGTCTCAGTTTCACTAATTTTGTGGTGATTGTATCTTTTCTCCATTAAATGACTTCATTCTCTTTCTTATTATCTTTTTCACAATTCAGTAAATTTGAGGTTTTTTCCTTTTTTTCCTTGCTCAAGCTACCAGGAGCTTCTTCACAAACCCGAATTAGGCAGCAGCTGAAGTCACCCATCAGATTATGCCACCCATGGATCTGCAGAGGGTGAAGGTTTCCCTCTGTCCCCAAACTCCAGGTGAGGGTGTGTGGCTGCTTGGCCAGTGCTAATGGAATCCCTGGCTTGGTGTTCCACTGCTGGAAGTGATCCATTGCTCTGCTGCAGGAGTGCAAATGTTTTGCCAGATACAATTTCTCTTCTCTTACTAAGGAAACAACAATGGCTTTTTAACAATGCAAATGAAGATCATCAGCATAATGATAGTTCTCTCAGCATTTGAAAAATTACATGTGTTTAACTTTTTTACAATTATAATGAAAGTATTAATAGACCTTAATAACACTAAATAACAGTTCTTTCTATACTTCCAGGCAAAAAAACCTCCAATATTTTATAGATTTTTTTTTCCTCCTGGATTCTAAATCCCCTAAAGATAATAATTTAAAGAAACATGTAAAATTGTACACATTAAATTATTTTTGCCTCTTTCTTGAAGGATGGCTAAATGATCTTGGCAATTGTTCTGGAACTTGAATTTTGAGAACTACTGTGCCTCACTGTCAGCCACCGTTTATATAAATGTTCAGTTTTGGAAAATGCTTCATTGTAAGGAATTTTTCCTGTAAGAAAACCACTGAAGACATAGAACGTGTTTTAAATTGATTGCTATATCTTCCCTCTGGCCTGGGGGCTGATGGCCAGGACATTTTGGTTTATCATATTTCATACTTCCAAGGGACGAATCCTCTTCAAGAGCTATGCAAACCTTAGGGTAATTAAAGACCAAACAATAGAAGAATATTAAAGAACAGAGCTCCAAACCCACACCCTAAGCCAGAGGTTGCTGAGGTGCATTTAAAGAAATAGTGGTGCATCAGCCACTGACACAAATGTCCTAATATATTTATTTAAAAATTCAACTGTGTTAGTCATTTCCTTGGGCATTATCTGTGGATTGTGCTTTCTCACCTTAGAAAGATGCTGATGCTGCTTCTCTTTGCACAGCAGCATCCTCAGCAGCAGAAAATGCTTTTGTGTAATAAATTTTATTCTCCTTTGAGTCACTGCAATGTTTCTCTCTGCTTCGTTTTTTCCTTTTTTTGGAGGATACAAGCATAAGTAAATGTTTGTCTTTTCCAATGGCTAATGTTAGTTATTCCATGGGATGCAGGTCTTTGGGAACAGCCTGCTCCAGTGTGGATACAGGGGGAGCTTCCAGCAGCTTCTTACGAAAGCCGCCACCCCAGTAGCCCCTTCTGCTACCTTAGCCTTGCCTTGCAAACCCAAACCAGATTTCCAGAACAGAATTCCCAGCTTTTATGAGTTCTTTCTTGAAAAGCTTTCAGTCTTTGATCAAAAATAAAATAAAACATGTCTAAGTGGTCACACATCTTGGGTTAGCTCCACTTCTTTGGCACTTGGCTGTTCTTCAGAATGCGCTGTCAAACTCTGAATTTTTTTTTTCAGTTCTCTGCCCTTGGTGACATCTAGCAATGGACTTGAGGATTTGTCATATTTTCAACCCATTAACAAATGGCCTCTCCCCCTATACTATTAAATTGTGTTGGCTCCAGTGAGTTCACCTCATTAGAGTGTTTGCTTATTCTCTAATAACATTTTCCTGTGCACATCCTTTCTCCCTCTTATTTATCATCTGCTGTCTGTGACTTTTCTGGTCACTAATCAGAGCTAGCAGAGGTTTGGTAATGTGTGGGGTTTTATTGCACTGTTGGAGCTGCAGCAGCACTCAGATGCTGCAGTCAGTGATTTATCTGAGCAGGTGGTGCCAATTTCTCTGTTGTTTCTACCTGCAAACAATTGGAAATCAATGGCGTGTCTCGACCCTTTTTGTGGATAACACTGATTGTCTTGTCTGTAAAGGCTGCTTTTGTTTGTCTCTGCCTTGGAACCAGATGGGCCATTCTGTCTCAGATGAGATGTTTGGATTTTTTGAGGGATTTTAGAGCCAATTTTCCAGTGTTTGAGGATCCTTTTTTATGCAATAGCATTATTTTTTTCATTATATGTAGCAGAGTACCCAAAGAAACTAACCTAAAACACCTTTTCTTCTGCTCTGCTAGAGAACTGATTTGCACCAAGACTGCAGGACTGACTGTTTAATCTGAAATTAATCACAAAGTTCGCATGAATCTTTACTGGAAAATGTCTTTCTCAGGTTTTTGTCAAGCTCAATAGCCCTCAGGTTTCCTCAGTGTGGTCTGAGTTAACTCATGTAGGGGAGAGTAGCAAAGAAAATGATTTAACAGAGCAGCCGCTCCTAAATTTCCTTGTCAGGACCTAAAAAGGTAACCTCTGTCTGCAGCTGTACAGAGGAGCCATCCCAAAATCCTCTGAAGGTGCAGAAAGATTCACAGCTTTACCCATTCTGCATGAAAATCAGTTAAAGGCAAAAGGGGCAAAACCAGGAGTAAGTGTGTGTGAGCGAAAGTAAGTTTGTGGTGGAGTGTGAGGAGGAAGAAGAGTTGTGAATAAAAAAGATATTTATAATTTCAATGCTCATTTTACATCAGGAGACTTAGCAGAGCTTTGTGTGACCTAGGTTTCCTAAGCAGCTTTCCAGAAGAGTGAAACCTGGAGGATGTTGATGGATTGGTGGGAATGTGCTGCTTCTCAGAGCGAACAATGGAAGGTCCACAGAGCCAGTTAAATTGCAAAAGCCGGCAAATCGCTTCCAGCGTGTTTGCTGCTGAGACAAGACTTCTGCTGCTTGCCTGAAATGGCCAAACAAACAAGTGGCCAGGCTCTCTGGTGTGCAGGGTGTGCTTTTAGGGACAGGAATTGTGCTGCTGGCTGTGAAAGCACCCCGAGAGGGGAGATGGAGTGTGCTCCGCCAGCTGTTTAACAGGAACGTGAAACCCTGTCTGGGTGAAAAATGCTGATGCTTTTATTGATAGGGCTCAGTAAACTGTAAAGTAGATGCTGCCATCCATTTTCAATGCCATAAATGTACATGTCAGCTCAGTTAGTTTAAAGCTGTGCTGCACTAATCTGTGTTTCATTTCCCCAAACTTCTTTCAGCTAGTTTTAGTTTTTTCAATTACCCCTCTCAGATCTTTGTGGCAAATGAGAGAATTTTAATACTATGCAGTATTTCGGTTTTTGAGGGTAGGTTGAATATTGATTTTAGCGTTAGAAAACAGAACCAGAGCTGCTGAAGGAATATTCTACAAAGATACTCTTTCAAAGTGATTTATCTGACATACAGAGTTTGTGTTGAAGAAATCATGGTCAATGAAACAAGATGCCAGCAAAATCCCAGGCAGTGAATTCAACTGGAATGTGATTGTTGTCTTTGCAACATGACACTGTGGATATCAAAAGTAGCAGTGGGTTCAAGAAGGGATTAAGTAAATTAAGAGGGATGGGATTGCTAAACCATCTCCTGAGTTCTGGGAAGTAGATTTTGTTACCATTTCTGTGTGGATGGCTCTACAACCAGAGAAACTGAACACAATCTCTTGGACCTTCCTGACAATGTGGTTAAATTGCTTTGGACCTGCAAAAAAAAAAAAAAAAAAAAAAAAAAAAAAAAAAAAAAAAAAGGGGGAAAAAAAATAGTAGATGAGTGAAGCTGTCAGCAACTGCAAAACCATTTTACAGAAATGATTTTGCATGTGACACACCTGACCTTTATTAGTCAGAATATTGACTTGGGTGCAAAAGATTTTCAAACACTGGACAAAAGTTTGGTGTGATTTTATTTTTCATGGTTTTCATCATGGTTTTCAAAGAAAAAGAGATGTTATTTTGGCAAAAAAAAAAAAGACTTAAAATTTTAATTGGGAAGACAATAAACAATATTTAAAATGAGGAATACTTAATCTATCTGTTTTGAAGCATTATGAATTACTGTAAGAGTAAAAGCAAAGAATAGACAAATAGGTAAAATGAAAACATCACTCACTGGGTTTGTTTTTTTTTTTATGTTTTCCACAATATGGAACAGCTTACATAAAGAAATTCTATTTTCTTTAACCAGGTTTATGGTTAAAGAAAAATGCTTATCCCAGCTGGTATAAGAGACAAATAATAGAATGACTCTTAAACCAAAATCTTTAATCAGCATTGTAATTGTTATCATTATTATAACACCATTTTATTAATCCCAGGATTGGTTTTACTGGGCTTCTTCACTGAAGAAAATTCCTTCAGCTGCTGGATTTGGCTGAAGAGCCCTCGTGCTTTTTCTAGAACCGTTCACCTCAGATCATCTCTGGGAGCTGTTCTAACCCATGTGGCTGGAGATTCTCTCTCTCTTTGCAGCTGTTCAATTTTGTATAAATATTTAAACATTCACTGGAAAAGGTGTTGGCACTCAAGTGCTGCCCCTGCCAGCCCAGTGCCCTGACCCCAAAGCTATAAACTCCTTTTCAAGGCTCTCTATTTGTCCCAATGAATATTTCAGAGTTACATGTAAAATTGAACAGCGAGAAGAGAACTGACTTTGAGAGATCTCTTGCAGCGTGGAAACAACATTCCTGCCAACCTGGGAAAGAGGGAGAATGAAGTTCATCGTGGGGACGTTAAATATGAGGAGAATTTGAGCATCTCACACCCCACAGAAGAGTCACAACTTTTTTAAGCTCAGTTGTAAGGGAGTTTCTTGCTGCTCTTTGTGTTTTAATTTTTTAATTTTTTTTTTTACCAGGTCCCCTTGGGATTACTTTTATTTTTTCAGAATAACAAAATGAAATACTTATTGATTTGTTGGAAAGTTGCAAGCATTTTAGTGCTAATGCAAGAAAGAAGATTTCTTTTACGTGGAGACTGTAACTCTCATATTAAGGACTGATGTGCTATTGCCTTGTCACCTGCTATTGAAAACTGTCCCCAAGCCTAGCACCAAAATCAGCAGAAATGAGAATTTATGGTGTATAAATTATATATATTATAATATATAGTGTATAAATTCAGAACTACAGTAGGGTATTCCCATGCCAAATAATATCTTGTGTGTATGTGAAATTTAAAAAGGAAATTAGGTAAACAAAAATAGTGTTGAAATTTTCATGTGTTATCACAAAAGCTAGTGCTAAGCATTCAATTCTTTTTCAGTAACTTTTAATTTCTCAATTTCCAGTGTTCTGCCAAAGCTGTCCACAGTGTTTTTTCCTGTCCTGTAATACATAGAAAAATAGAGGCAAGAGGACTAAACAGTTGCAAAATTAAGTCATAGCTTTAGTTAAATATCAAGAAATAACTATTGGAAAATTGAGTAGGAAGTGTTTTTTAAATTTTGAATTTAAAAACCGAATCAAATCTTTATGTCACCTGTAATTTGACAGCAGCTATTTGCCTGTATCCCTATATACAGACAGATATGTTTACAGATAGGAGCGACTCTCTGGGTACTTTCTCCTCTTACTGTCTTGCATTTTGGAAAATCAGCACTTTTCAATTTTCTAAGCTTTTTATCTGCTTTTACTTTCAAGTTACTTAAGTGCATTCTTCTAAGAGGAAATACAAATTTACAAAGGAAAAAAACCCAAAACCATTCATGAGAACTAAGACTACTGAGATTATACTTGAAAGTGGATTTTGGACAGGGACTTCATTTCAAGAAGACCATTTGCCTCATGTGTGCCTGTTACATCTTTTGGAATACACTGACAATTTTTTTCCTGAAGTGACCTAATAAATGTTTGTATTTCTCAGCTCTGCCCAGCTAAATATTTTTTTTTTCCCTCTTCCCTGGAGAAATCTGAGGAAGAAGAGTGTATTCTTCCTCTGGAATGCTGCTCCTGGTTGGCTGGAGGTGAGAAAACCTGCACACCCTGTGCTGAACCTGCTGAAGTTAGCTGGGAAGCAATTTACCTTTCTGAGAAATAATGTGTTTAAAATGGACTTTCCCAGCTCTTTATGCTCACGAGTGGCTGCATACAAAACTCAGAGGTGGATTTTTCCCATTCCTTTGGACTCCTTGTAGCCCTTTTTACCTGTGCAAACGGGTGTAAAAATGAACTGATGGCACTTTACACACTGAGCATGGGCTGGATGACAGTTTTTAAACAATTGACTAAAACCACATTTGGTGTAATTTTGTCCCCTGAATGTAATAAAGTGTAGAGAAGCAATGACAAATTTATAAGATGCACATCAATAACACTAAATGGTGACTTCTTAAAAGCAATTAGGCCACAGTTTAAATATTGCACTCACATCCACATCCAATAAATGCATTAATTTTTTTCATTAATCAAGGAAAGGTATTATTGAAAATATTCCAATTTAGAAATATTTACAAACAATTCAGATCTAATTCAATCTGACAAATTTGCTTGAGGTGCTTTTTGTGGTTTCTTGCTGTGCTCTTTAATTGAACAGAGTCATAGGAGAGCAAACTCCAGACTTCTTTACCTCCCATGTAGCACATCTTTGTTCTGCCTCTTAAATTTCTTTTTCTAAAAAAAGTAGTGTCTAAGAATATTACAGAGTGAGAAAAGGTAATGGGAGTGCTGGAAGGCATGGTGCTTTTCAAGTTGGAATGTTTGGGAATGTTAAAGAAGGAAAATTGTTATTTTACCCTGATGCTGGAATATTGTTTGGCATTGGGTAATCTCTGATCAGTCATCTCAGGTATATTAAATATCCAGGGACTTGTCTCTTAACAAAGTGTAGGTTAACTCTGTGCTGGAAATGCTTTGATCAGGTCCTCCAAACAGTTTCAGAGGAAGCAGGAGGCATGGGAGCTCTGCTCAGCCTGGCTGAGGCAGCTCCTGCTTCAAAGTCTGAAAAACCTCAAGGAGAAATGTTTTCTGTCCAACAGAACCTTTTTCTGCCTGCTAACAGCCAATTTGGGTGAATCTGCTGCGTGCTGCTCAGAGTGCTCCAGCTCCCAGAAACAGACAGCAAATGTGTTTCAGGGAGAGAAAGAAACTCTCCTTTGAAAGCCTGTTTTCATCTCCTGTGCATGTTTCACCCACGGGCTTAGGTTTGAAAACAAGCGAGCACAGCTTTTCCTCAATGCAGCCTTAGATGGTTTTTTCTGAGAGGTGACAACTACACCTACACCAGCCAGAATTGCTACTTCATATCCCTTAGAACCTGTCCTCCTTCAGCTCTCTTTCACTGGCAAGCTCCTCTTCAACTCTTTCTCATGTAATTGGAAGTAGAATTTCGCCCTGCTGCCTGCAGTGGTGACACCTACAAAATAAACATCTGCTGTTTCAAAATGTTTAGGTTTACTACACCCTTCAGGGTATTTTACAATAATAAAGCTAATGATTTTCTGTGCTAAGGCCCACATTTGAATGGCTGAATGCTACAGAATCATGGAAAGACCTGTGTGTAGAGTAAACCACTTACAGGAGAGGAACAAGATGTGTGGTACCAAACCATCAGCTGTTTTCCAGTTTTCTTCAAGAATTTGCCAATGAAACTGCTTTCTAACTAACTGCCTGAAGATGCTATGTAATTCCTGAATTTAACCACATCTACTGCAAGTTCCTCCCTTTCCATGATAGATTCTCCGAGCTCATACCAGCATTAAACTCTTAAGGGAGGTACACAGTGAGGTAAACACCCCATAACTTATAATTTACTAAAAGGGTGAGATGTCCCCGTTGCATCCTTCCCATGTGTATCCTGAAGAGGACGGCTCAGTTTAGCTGGCAGTAGACTCAGTAATGTTTTTTTCCCTGCTATATTTTTATGCTAGGTGAAAACCTGTGCATTTTAAGTAGATTCATTACCAAGAGTTCAACATTCAAGAGCAGTCTTAAAATAGAAAGATGTTGTGCATGAAATAGAAAAATGAAGGGATAAATTTAAAAAGTATGTAGTGAGCATTACGATCTAAAGTTAAATAATTGCTTTTCTTTTGCTTTATATGCAAGAAATGTAAACCCACTTCTTTTGTGGTTGTCAATTAGTGCATTGCACCTGTCTGTTTGTAGACAGAAAGTTGCTGCAATTCCTGATGGGTTGTATGTGGCTCTGAGTCATGCAGCCCAGTCAATATCAGTCTTGCAAATCACAGCAATTAATAGAGACTGTCTAGGCAGTATAAAGAGAAAGAGAAGACATTCTCTCATAATCAAAAGGATTTTTTGATTATGAACCTTTTTGCCTCCTCCTTCATTAACCAAGGCACTTCATCCAGCTCTGCTTTTCCTTTTGTGGGATAGAGACAGTGTGATTATACCTTGTTTTCTCACTAGTTCTTATTTTTGAATTGGGAAATTCAGTTTTGCTTACATTATTGAGAGCTGTTGAACTGGCTCTGAAAATAGCAGACTCCTGCAAAGTTATTTCTCAATTGGTGTAAAAGCATTCTAGTTTTTCTGTTAAATATTTATGTGCTATTGCTATTAATTTAAGGCTTAAGATACATTTTGAATGGGTTTTTTTCCCTTCTTTTTAAGATATTTAGATAATTCCATGACATATCTCTATGGCTAAGAAATAAGATAATCTTCTGGTTTTCATTCTATCACATTTCTAATACATTAGATTAAACTGTGTTTAGCCTCTGTTGTCTATGCTTTATGTAAATCAATATAGGTAATAATCTGATTAATGGGTATTTAAATGCTCTTGTTAGGCTCAGTTACATATTAAACCAAAAGTCTGGCTCAAAAAACTTTTTTAACTATTCAAACAAAGATATGTGATTAATGTCACTTCTTGTAGCCTCGGCGCTCAGCTTCGCAAAGGTTATTTATGGGATTAATTAAATCAGCAATGTGCTATTTGCCATGTGTCTGCCATAAAAATAAACTGCTTAAAAGCTCCAAAGAGCACAGGATGCCTGTGGCAAAACCTCAGTCTGAGCAGACAGCCTGATCTCATTTCCAAGTGATCTTTCCACCCTTCTAAAGGGGAATGTACATTTCTGTTGTACAGTAAGTTCTGTCCTAGCTCCTGTGGTTTGAAAATGAACCAGCACACAGCTCGGGGTGTGGGATCAGTGTGGATTTAATTGAGTTGCTCAAAGGTTTTCACTGAGAGGAAAATTTAGATTCTAATTAAAGTATATCAGCTAACTGGACTCTTCATTTTTCCTGGACAGTGCTTCAGAGTTCTTCTGTGCCTGACAACATGCTGCAGAGCACTCTGCTGAAATGAAAAAGCACTTCTAATTTAGTGTGGCAGCTTTCTCATGCAAAGTGCTCCCGAGTTCTGGGGAAGCTTTAATATTCATATTTTTTCCTTTTTACTTCGCAGGTTTTAATCAGATAGCAACACATCAGTGGAAATGGGATTTAAGGGTTGTTAGAGAACCAGGTGTGTCTCCTTTATGAACTTTATGGAAAATAAACCTGTGCATACACTGGATTTTTGTCAAGACATCCTGTAAACAAAGACATCTTTGGTGTATATGAAATTATTTTGAATTTCAATTCCCAAGATCTTCTTTGGGATAATGCATTGTACACCTTTTATGAGTAGCAATTCACGGTGACATTCTGGCTTGTAAGAGAAGACACAAACCTGTCACAATCCTGCCATCCATTGAGATCATGCTTTTACTCTAAAATGGCTTAAAATCCCATGCAGAGTGATGAATGTTATTCTCAGAATGAATTTATTTCCTCACATCCAATAAGATCCAAGGCTCTTGCAAGGTTCTTAGCAGAATAGTTTGAGCTTGAGATGCTGATTGTTCAAGCCTTTAGCTCTTCCTTCTTTCATCTGCAGGTAATGAGACTCACCATTATTACACTTTTCCAAGACTTTGGGGGACTCACACAGTATTTGTTCTGTCAGCTTTCCCTGATGTGGCTGGGAAAAGGCTTTGTGTGCTGAGCAGGGCAATGAATGCACTCTGTGGAAAGAGGGAAGCAGGAGAGCAAGGGCTGTAATAGATGAGTAGGAGCAGTGTGTGGGATTGGCAGCTCTTAATTCCCCTCCTGTGGAGACTGGGCTGCATGATACCGAGGGGGAAAATCAATTAAATGCTTAAGACTGATAAAATTCTCATTAGCAGCATCTCAAAAGCCTGAGTCAACCAGGGTAGCAGGCCTTGAAGATAGGGAAAGGTGAAGAAAGGGGAAAGGGAAATTCCTTTGGAAAGGCAGCAGTTCCTGGCAGTATCCTGGTTATTGGTCTGTACCAACTGATTTCTCTTCCTCCCTCTTCCTATTGATCCCTGTAAAATCATGGAGGGCTCATGAGATTTTAGGATGAGTCCAAGCCTCTCTTGCACTTCTCTGTTCTTCAGTTCAGGTAATTGCCTTCCACTTCCACACGAAAGGACTTTGATCAGAAAATTACTTTTTTTTTTTTTTTTTTTACTTCAGCAACTGCACATAAGGATATAATATATATATTTTTTATGCTGTCTCTTAGGTAACTTTCAAAAAAAAGAAAAGGTTTTTAAGGTCTCTGACACATGAAAAAAGCATCAGTTTTGCCCTCTGCATCTCCCAAGTGCTTGGTGTTTCTGCCAGATTTCTGCTTTTGCCTATGTAAGGTTATGCCCATTCCAGAAAATGGGTTTGTGGCCATATTTCATGATTAATCATCTCACCTTCACCCTGATTAATCATCACAATTTTCCCAACTGTTCCTGCTGGTGGGAATGAGAGGAGAGAAAAAGGGGGTGCAATGGGTGGACAAAATTATTGACAAACTGCACCTTGCTTCACATACCTAAGGAAGAAAAATTAATCTGAATAAAAGCTGTTGGTGCCAGTGGCTTCTGTGTAGAAAACACAATCAGGCACATGGAAAAGAAAAGCAAGTACTGGCACAAGCTTCTGGGGAGTCTTAAGACCACAACAAAGCTCTAATCAGCTATTAATATTTCACATAACTATTCTCCTAACTTCAGTGCTTCCAAAATGGGTAAGAAAAATCTTCTTACCATCAAAGGCAGTGAAATAATAGGTATTTAATATGCAAATAGGTCTCTGTCTCCTGTTACTCTGATGTTCTATTTCTTAAAAAATGTGCATGTGCAAGCACTATAGGTCACAGTATAAATGGGAGTAAAAATTGCTCTTCTTGTAATATTCATTGCTGTGAAGATGGATTAATAAAATTATAATTTAAATAATAATCTAAGTAATCTCTCTTTTAACAGGAAAAATGTGGGATTAAAACCATATTTTTCTTCTCTTTGTCATCTTCCCTCAAGTCCCATAGTAAATGTCAGAATATGCTGCACTATAGAAGTTTTCCTTTAATATTTCACACTGATTCTCAGCAATGGTATTTTGGGAAGCAATCCTCCTTGATTAATCTGGGAGAGATATTTTTTCAAAATATTGACCAGAACCTGACCTTTAAATGAAGGCAGCTGTGCCAGCCTTGGAGGGAAGCTGTTGTGGCTTGCCAAATATGATGATTTTTTTTTGGTCGTTGCTTATTTTAGAGGGGGTGCTATAGGGATATTTTAGTTCTTTTCTGTCTGTGGCCATTTGACCCCATTCCCCTTTGATTTGGTGTTGATTTTTTCCTTCCCTCTGCCTTCAAAAACCATCTCTGAACCCTTGGTTTTTTTCCTGGTGGGAAGCTGTGCAAGTGGGAGCAACGACTTGGGCCAAAATAAATATGGATTAAAACGTTACTATCAAGATGTTCTGGCAGGATTAAACACTTTGCTGGAAATACTCTGAGTTTCCAGCAATATAAGTGAGATCAAAATCTACATCTGAAACTGCTGAGAGATTCTTTTCCCTAATGTGATGAAAACTGTCAAGTGTAAAGGAGTTCCTGTCGATTCATAGTGTGACTTCAATGCTGGCTATACAGAACCAAAACTTGTTTTCCTCAGCTATCAAAATGTTTCCTCATTTTTTTGATCTTCTGACAGTAAAATAAATCTTATCTTCTTCACTAACAAGAAAGAGAAAAAGTCTGTCACAAAGACTGGTAATTCCTTTATGATTCCTTCAGTGCTGTGCCAGAGAGAAGCTTCAGAGATGCGAGAGAAGAAAATAAAAATTGTGTGGCTCAAAGCTCTTAGGAGTTTGGAGCTTCCACAGTTAACAGCATTAAAATGCTATTTTATTACTGCCTAGAGAGTTCTTGTTTTCTAAGTAAAGAAATTAAGTGCTTATTAATGGAGTTTATTTCAAGTGGTAACAATTTTCTGTGATCCTTTTCCCCGTCACATTATGTAGCATTTAATGGTGTTTGGTTGCAATGTTTTATGCATTTCAGGCTCCTTAACATTTCAAACAACAGAAATTATGTGGAAAGAAGCAAAGCAGTTATCACAAGAGAGGTTTTATGTACTAAATATGCTGGTGAACAAAATTAAAGCTCTATAAAATATAAGATTTCAAAACATGAGTGAAAAATTAATTAGAAATGCTTCTTTATGAGTCAATAATATTTACTTTAAAATAGTACCCTTTCAATCACTGGCTGAAAGCAAAACTGTTATATACAAGTAGATCAATGACTTCTCATCAGAAAGGGAATTTTTTTTAATGGCAAATACATTATATTCATTTTTATTCCATGACACATCTTCATGAGGGATATATTTTCTTTTTAAATGGTGTTCATGGGCAAGTTCATTTGCTGAAGAGCTATTGACTGAAATAATTTTTAGGTCTCAACATACACTTTTACTTTGATGCCTGAAGCACACCTTGAAGGCAGTGCAGCATGGAGTCCTGCCTGCTCTGTCAGTACTGGTGAGAAATATCAAGACTTTCAGAGGGGTCTTCGCTGCTTTTATTCACATATGAAGGGAATTTCCCATGCTTGGCTGCTGTTTTCTGGCATAATAACACAGCCAGCAGTCTTCCATGTATAGAATATATAATTATATGTAATAAATAATATATAACATATAACATATAACATATAACATATAACATATAACATATAATATATAATTATATCTTATATGTTATGTTAAATATATATATTCTACACATACATATGTATATATATATATACATACAGATGTATGTATATTCATTGTTCAATTTGCACAGCACTGTACTTGAGGACTTTTGCCATCTGATTTGAGTACAGTGTAATCAAATGCTTTTTTTTTTGTTTTTCTCCAAATAAATGGACAGCCTTTACCTGGCATTCTTCTAGTAAATTCTTCCATAAAATTTAGCACAATCTCATTAGAAGGCTGAAAGTGAGGGTTGGTTTCTGTTTATGAAGTGGTGATTCCCCTATTGTCAATGAAAAAGAGTTACTGTTTTCTTTTAAATTTATTACTCATAAGTTTTCCTACTTTAACTTTAGAGAAACAATATTTTCAGGAACTAGAAGCCCTGTTAATCAAAGAGAACCAGGAGCAGACAAGTTTGGAGTTTACAAATTTCTAAATACCTGCTTCTATCTGGCAACCAATGAATATTAATAACTTGCTGTTGTTAATTGCCAATTTATTCTAATTGGTAAATGTAATTTCAACCCTTGAACTTTTAACACCAAAATTTGCAATAAGCTCCCACATCACTTTTTGATTGTAAGAACATTTTATTTTTTGCTTCAGAATTCACTGATACAGTAATGTCTGTGTTTATTCTTCTCATAAGGTCTCGACAACTGTTCTGATTGTATTCCAACTAATTACCTAAATTTTTTATTGTTTTGCTGTTTCCAAAGGTTAGACACAGCATGGCTGCAAAAAATTCCATGTCAAAATCAATTGCTTAGGGTGAAGGAGAGAATATTATGAATTTTCTTCTGCCAGCTGAGCACTTCTTATGTCACCTCCCTGTTTTGTCAGTGCCAGTGCTTAGAAGAAAACACAGAATTAGAGACTCCAAGGAACAAAACTTTTGTGGCAAAGGGAGAAGCTCCTATGGTCTCACAGGAAATCAAACTGCAACAAGGTCATTTGCTGCCACAACATCACCATGCACCCTTCTGGGAAAAAACCCTCCCTGGCTCCTCTACCTGGGCTTTATTTGCTTTGTACCAAGGGCCAGAATGGTTTAATGAGCTCCAGGTGGGCATAGTGAGTTGTCTTACTGTGCAAGAACTATTCAACTACCCTGATGGCAAAACAACTCTTTTTTTTTTTTTGGTTTTGGATGTACCTTCACTGCAAATCCAAAGAAGAATGGCTGTATTCAAGGAAATTACAGATCAGTCCTAAAGCTGTGTTTTAAAAGTTTGGATAAACAAACTGTGTGATCTACTGATGTAATATTTTTTTTTTTTTTGCAGTATGTGCATTAAATATGTAAGTATTTATCTGAGTATGGGCCCACAGCGTTTTGCAGTTCCTGTCACTCTTCCTCATGTATTTCATATTTGAATTTTTTTTGTGGTCAATGTTTAAGATATTTTATCATGCGTTCCTAATTACTATATAAATTCTGAATTGGAGGGGAATGGCAGCAAGATATAAAGAGAATTTGTTCTTTGTTATGGGGGGCTGTATCTTGTGGTGGACCAAATAATTTTTCAGTCTCTTTAAATATGAGTCCTACCAACTGAACAGGATGACTCTTTCATACATTGACACATTTATTTCTTTAGTGACATGTATTCTGAGGAGATTTTTGAGGTATTTTTTGCAAGTTGAAGGGTAGAACTGTGACTCACATGGTGTGATTTCCCTTGATTATTTTAGGTATGATATCCTGGGACTGGATGAGAAAATGTTTCTATTTTCTCATTTATCACCATTTATCTATTGCTAGCTTGCTCTTCTTGGAATTATTTATGCTTTTTAAAGCAGCTTCAGGAACTCTCCTATCTAAATCTGGAATAACATTTGCTTTTCAGATGATCAGCGCTCTTTATTTACGAAGTTGGTGATATATTATAACAGATATTTGCAATATTTTAATGAACAAACTGAAGTTGCTCAGTGCTGGCTTTTTTATCCCCATTTTTGTTTTTTACTGCTAGGCTTTTTAAGAGATTTCCACTCAGTGTCTTCCAGCTGAAATTTAAAACAAAGTGTATTTGGGCTGTCTCCTTTATGCTTCCTGCTGAATTTCACTGAGTTACCTTGGAGCTACCTACTGGAAGTGGTGGGATTTTTATTCTCTGTTTTAGTAGGCAGGGTATTCAAAGGGCTAGATTTTTAAGACATAATTTCTTACCTCTTCAGAGCTTTTGTATAAAACTAGACTGCCTTGTGAAATTTTTGTGTCTGTCTATTTATCCATCCATCCATATGAAGTATTGTGACTTAAGAGCATTTATAATATTTTCTCCCATATAAAGAGATTGCATCAATTTTAGTATTTTATATTTTAAACTAAAAACGTTTTCTTGTTATACATATAAAACTACAGTAAAAACTCTCAAGTTATCAACTAAAATAGACAAACATTCACCCTGCCATTCAGATCATTTATCCAGATCTGTTCTTGAGGGAATTTAGCCCAGACCTGCTGTCTCTCTCCTCACAGTTTTATTTGCTAAGGAAGTCAAACTCTTTATTAGTTACCAAGCACAGATCAGCTTCTGCCACTCAAGGTTAATTCTCATGCTGATGTCCTCTCTGGATAAGGTTGTTTTTGCTGCACTAGCAAGCTGAATCTGTGTATTATCAGCAGCTGAATAAATGAGGCATAGAAGGGAGTGCTGAATATCTTCAAATCAAACTAATGCATCAAATCACAAGTGAAACATGGTATCTTAAAATTTGTCATTTTCTTTGTAATAAACATGGTTTAACTTTATCTCTCGATTTCTCATGCCAGTGTTTGAAATACTGCACTATTGCATCTGAAATTGCTATACATTGCTTTTGTAATCTTCATATATTATCAATGGCTCATGAAATTCAGTAAGAGAAAACAGAAAAAGCAATCAGGCCCTGGATGGCTGTAGATGTATCCATGAAGAAAAGATTACTAGTCATGTCTGTAAAATCAAATTATTTTTTTCCTTCCCCCCTGACAGTTCCAGCAACCTTTCCACTAAATTTAAAGGGATATGGACAGGGTCCTTCAGTGTCTACTCATTTATCTCTACTATGAATGGCTTAACACCAGAATATGTAACATAGATAATCCTGAGAAATAATCTTCAGGAAAAAGAAGAAAAAAGCCTCAACAGGAGGACTTTTTCCCACTGTTATATCTTGCAAATATTATGAAACAAAAACCCTGCCAGTGGCTGCAAACGTAGAGATTTGGGCACAGCTATCTTTGTACACTTGACTGAATATTTCCAGATATTTTTTCTTCCATTGCAAGAATGCCTTTGCTTTCCTGCAGCTCATGGAAATGGAGGCATTGGTGGGGAGGGGAGAATATATCATCCCCTATTTATTATTAACTTAGAATTTGTTACCGCTGCATTCTAGTCCTCTGTTCAGGCAGTTAAAACTGTAAATAATTTACAAATAATTTAGGTTGATTTGGCTAATTCACAGGCAGAAGTAAAGACTGTTAGAGTAACGCTTTTAGTTGAAAGGGTGGGAGATGGTTTACATTCTATTTCATATAGAAATAATGCTTAATGGCCTGTGCAGGATGTGTTATGCTGAATCTTTATTTCAATACAATGCCAAGGCTGGAGAGGAAAGCCATGCAAGCCCTGTTGAGGGATTCATGTGGGAATTACTGCTAGTGGCAATCAGCCAAGGACAGCACATGTTGTGTGCAGTGACTAGAGAGGGAGATGTAAGAGGAGGGAGAAATAAGGTACTTGTTTTATTTTTAACCCTGGGTGGCTGCTGTGGAACAGTTAAATACAGAGTGAAATAATCTTTTCTATTGCATTGGGAGAGGCAGCTTATTTCCTCTTGGGGCCTAGAAGCAGCATGTGCTATAAAATGCAATGTTAATCACGGTGAAGAAAAGAAAACAAAAATCTCACGGCATCCATTCCTCAAATTTCTGGGCAGGCAGATTTGTGCTGAGTGTGTGAAGGAGGCTGGGATACCTGGATTTCACTGGGGCAGAGTGAACGCCCTGCTGACAGCTCTCTCTTGTGCTGGAGAGCTCCAGCTCAGAGGTTGGCGCTCATCCCTTCATTGGGATGTCTTGGAGAGAGCAAAGGTTGGTCAGGTCCCACACTAGAGAGGAAAATGCCCCCATCCTTGCCAGGCAGCTCAGCTCTGAAGGCATTGCTGTCCTGCTCTGCCCAAATGAAGCCTGTCCTGGTGATCAGACAGATGCTTTTGGATGTCATCCACGGAAAGCTTGTGTAGAATTCACCTCTGAGAATACAAATTCCACCGGCTTGTGTCCGTGACGGCTTCCCAGCCATGAGTAAATGTTGAACTCTAGTTATATTTGGAAGTAAAGCAGCAATTCTTGAAAATATTTTCAATTGTTTTGACCCCCCAAAGCCCAACTATCCAACCAAACAAAACCCAAAAACCCAGACCTTGTTTTTTGTTTCAGTCTGTTTCCTAAGCTGCATGTCAGGTTCTGTCTATAGATGGTGCTCTTCCAGACACTAAATTTTGTATTTATTTCAGATGCTGTTCTGTATGCTCGCTGACTCATTACTTATATAAGAATAACATAATGCTCCAGGAGAAAATATTTGTTGATGATTTGCAAAGAATTTTGTCTCTGATACTATTTTTTTATAGTATATATTTTTTATAGTATAGTATTTTTTATCATAGTATATGATACTATTTTTTTATATTTTTACTATATGTTTGTTTGTGGTTTATTTTATTTAACAACAAGAAAAAAAGGGCAAAATCATGCATTTCTGGCTCTTATTACTTTAGTACCCATTTAGGGTAAGCACTACAGCTTCTTTGAATATATACAAAACACATAGGAAAGATGTGAAATTTCATGTATATACATTGATGATTAACTCTTCAATACTGACTTTGACTTTGTTACACTTTTGAAGATCATTTTGTATGAGTGAGGCTTTCCTTTTGTAAAAGAAGGGTTGTTAAATATTAGATTTTTTTTTGAGTTTGTTTTGATTTTAGGTTTCTCTCTAAAAAGGTTTTGCAGCCTTGGAAGAGAGGACATCAGCCTTTAAAGAATATTTCAAACCTATGCAATCAGTAAGAGTTTCTTCCCTCTCTGAGAGGTTTCTTTTCAAGTACTGTGACCCTACTGTGACCCCTCATGGCAGTATATTGAAGAATATTTAGTGCAGCTTCTTCAAATTTGTCCTTGTAAAAAGTGCTCAAAAATGTTGTGCAGTTGTGAAACAGAAGCATAAAATGAATTATTTGTTGTGAATTATTTAGCCAAATATTTCTTAATTCTCAAAAATATTTTGTATTATCAGGGCAGAAACAATATGTTATTGTAAAAATATTGTTTAAAATATATGTGTGCTCTGAAAATCAAAATGCCTAATAAGCACACCTGGTCCTTGACTTGTTCATGGTCTCTTATTTCACGAGAAAGAATTGCAGTAGTTTAAGTAATTCAGAAATAGTAAGGCTTTCTGCTAATATAATATAATGTGTTTTGTGAGGAAGATATGTTGATTCCTTCCCATTCCAAGAGAACTTAAATCTGTAAATACTGTACTGCCAAAACCCTGCAGAAAACTGAGATGAAGCAGCTTCTCCCTATTTTGGATGAGCTAAAGAAGAAAGAGGTAAATAAAGAAAAAAAAGAGCTAAATAAGAAACAAATAATAATATAAATAAAATTAATTTTATAAATAAAATAAATTAAAAACAATTGCATAAATAAAAAGAAATAAAATAAAATAAATATTTATTTAATTAGTTAATTAAAAATTAGTAAATAAAACCAGAGGAAGACACTTTTGTCCAGCCACTTTAGTCTCTCTCTGGGAGAGAGGAAGGAAACATGAATTTCTCCATTGTTCTGACATCTTTTCTAAGCACAGCAGGTGATTTGTCCCTACAGGCATAAAGGATGAGAACAAATAAACCCAAAGTTGCTCAGATTCATAGAGGAACAAAACCAGGCTTGTTGGATTTTTTAATTAGAAAATATTTTCCAAGGTTATTAAACCAAAAGAACAACAAAAGGAATTAAGTGCTCAGCTAATTTCTGGCATCTCAAATGATGGTCTTACTTTATATCTTGGTCCCAGGGAGTCTTGTACAGCACACAATCTATGAATATATGGAAGAGATAGTAAAAAATGACTTTTCAATGTTCAGAAAGTTACTGGAAAAGCTGCCATCTTATGTGAGACTCTGGCTTTTTCATTCCTTGCTCTAAGCCTCCC
Organism: Onychostruthus taczanowskii; assembly: GCF_017590055.1. NCBI lineage: Eukaryota > Metazoa > Chordata > Aves > Passeriformes > Passeridae > Onychostruthus > Onychostruthus taczanowskii. Next base: position 2,130,238 of record NW_024505450.1, on the reverse strand, counting down.
TCCAAGTTGCTTTCAGGTGGATTTTGTATCCCTTGAATTTGCAGAGTCTCAAAAAATATAGTGAAATTAAACTCTTGTTGTCCAGGAAACGCAAAACAGTTGACATCTTAACTGCTCTGCAGTAGAGAGAAACAACAGAGAAAGGCATTGGCACAAAGAAATTAATGGAGATATATTTTCAATCATACAAAAAAAATTCACTCAGAGAAATGAACTTATTGTCAGCTAGAATCCAAATGAGTTTCAAATTGATCACTTATTTATGGAAATTTCTAATTACTTTTTTCAGAACTTATTAAATTTATCAGAAACTAAAATTTCTTTTTCCAGACTGAATCCGTACACCATAATTATTGCTGTGGTTCTGATATATCTCCTTCTGACAAAAGATTATTTTTCCAGAGTAGGTTGGCAGGGCCAACTAGAATAATTGTGTCATATTGTGCAGTAACTACACTGCTCCAAAATAGAGAAACTGAGGTGCTCTTGCGAGTTCATACTCATTTTGCCAAAGAAAGGCTTTTTACTTTTAATTTGCTAGAATCACAGTATAATTTAGGTTGGAAAAGACCTTTATAGTTTTAGTCCAACCCTTAATCCAGCACTGCCAAGTCCACCACTGACCCATGTCCCCAAGTGCCACACCTGCACATTTTTTAAACACCCCCAGGGATGGTGACTCCACCACTTCCCAGTGCTTGACAATCCCTTTGAGGAAGAAATTTTTCCTAATATTCAGTTTAAGCTGGTTGTTTCCCCAAGCTTTGCAATACCATGGAAGTCCTTGAAACTGATTTGTCCAAGTCCAAAGCTACTTAAAATAAATCAAGACCAGTTTATTGCTGACCTCAAGTGTTATAAAGCAGTGAGTTCTTGGTTCCAGACAGGGAGAAAAAACAAAGTAAAGGAGGAAGAGGAGGAAAAAACCCCCAAACGTGAGCACTTCCTGCATGTATGTGAAGTGACCCACAACTGCTGTTTTCTGGGCATGGCTGAGCTGTCTTTGTGAGCAGACACAGGGAATGGTTTCTGTACAGCACCACACTGCATTGGGCAACAGCTGCAGGGCCCAGTGTACTTGAAGTTTAATTCCATGTTGAGTGCAGTGTCCTGGTTGTCTGTTAAGGCAGTGGGGAATGACTTTGCAAACCGTGTCTCACCCGAATTTCTGACTTCTCCCTAAATGTCGCGTTTTGGCACTGCCTCCAGTTGTGGAGTCGTCAGTGCACATGTGAAAAACGCAGTGGGTCTTTGATTTCACAGCAGTGGTTGCCCTGCTCATTGTCTCATTTTGTCACCCTGCTCCTTCAGTGGCTTCAGCTGGAGCTCACAGAATGGCAGCTCTTACCTCCCCTTGTTCCTGAAGCTCTGCTTCTCCACTCAAAGGAAACACTCAAAGCCACGTTCACAGAACATGTGTTTGTGGAACATGTAGCATTGCCTCGTGTTACTCATTGTTCAGCACATGCCAGAGAGGTTTAATCTTTTTTTGGCCTAGCTTATGTCAGATATTTAAAAAGACATTTTTTTTTTTTAATATCTCCACATGCTCAATGTTTTTTTGTTTTTTTTTCCTGAAGTTAACACTAAATTAATTGATTAACCAGTAGAAGTTGTTTTCTGTGCTTTTCTTTTGGATGAACAGTGCAATTGTGCCATCCTGACATATTTAATAAAAACCACTAACAACACCCTCAGTGAATAAATAGGCTGCAGAGATGTGAAATCACACGTGATAGTTGCCAAGGAATTTATGGCATAATATATCTTTATATATTTTGTAACATTTTTAGGCCTGTGTTTTTTGGTTGGTGTTTTTTTTTGGCTAGTGGTGTACTTTGTCATGATAAAGAAATTTTTCTTCTCCCAAAACCTTATTTAAAAGCAGTTTTCTTAAACATATAACATAAAGCCTACTCCTGATTTGAATTATAATGAAGAATCTTATTAATGCTGTTTACATTGAAATATTTGCAAATAATATTTTACATTAGTTGGCACGACAATGGCTTTCTGGCACTGCACACAGATGCTTTCTGCACTGATAATCTGTTCTGCTGAGGCACTTCAAAGAAAATACATCAGCAAAGAAAGCACCAGCTTTATCAGTGCCTGAAATTGCATGCACTGTGCTAAGCAAACATTGTAAATTAGAAACTAATTTTATCTTCAGGAAAAGGAAGCTTTTATTCAAAACTGGGAAAAGTTAATAATAGTTAAAAACACTGTGAATTCATCAATGCCAGAGTCATGTGCACAGTGACTGCACTGAAGGAAATACTTGCTGCTACATTCAAGGGAACAGGCATTTTGATTGGAAAAAAGTATGAGCATTTGTGAGTGCCATTTTCCAGGGAATGTTATTAATGGCACCTCGTTCAAAACCAGAGATGGGTTAAGAAATTAAAATCCAAGCTGCAGGAGTGTGCAGTTCTGGTGTGTGTAACACTCCCAAAAGGTAATCAGCATCTCCTGGTGCTTCATAAAATATAATCACCAGCCTTGATGTGGAAGAAATTTAATTTTATCTATAGATACACACATATTATTTGGATATTGAAGAAGTTATGTTGGGCAGGTAGTGGGGTGAGGGGAGGTGTGCTCAGCAGTTTTGCTGTTTTGAGGTTTGAAAGGGAGGAGTTGTGATGAAATTATCTTTAAGATTATTAAGAAAAAGTAAGAGATTATGTGTTCCACTCCTTTGGAGAACTTTACAATACATCTATAGAAAGTGTTTGTGAAAATCGTTTTTTTCTTCTAATTATTTCTTCTTAGGTGTTCCTTGACATATAATAAAGGAGAATTATGTGTGTTGTAAATATTTTTTAATCTCTGTTATTCACAATTTCCTGCAGTTTCCTCTGAGAGTTAATGAAACTGTTCTTTCTTGGGCTATGTGTGATAGTCTAATTATCTTACACTAAGAAGTGTAAAGTCTTCTGTAAATATGGAAGGGTAAAAGGAATATTGAAGCTGAGGGAAAGAAAATTAAATAATCAAGTATCTTTACTAGCATTTTGCTAACTTTACCAAAAGTATAAATCTTTGCTGGAGTGCTCAAGAGGCATCAAGCTCTGAAAATATGTTGTTCTTGTTTTAAGGCTAATGGACAGTGCTCTGCAATAATGCAGCCCTCCATTCCAACATTATTATTTTATTTTATTTTATTTTATTTTATTTTATTTTATTTTATTTTATTTTATTTTATTTTTTCATTTCATTTCATTTCATTTCATTTCATTTCATTTCATTTCATTTCATTTCATTCTGAAGATTATTGTGGAATCCAAACTGCAAAGTACAAGTATAACTAACTGAAAAACATGCTGACTTTGTTAAAGAGAAAATAGAGTTAAAATAGATTTTTACTGCTCTAGGAGGCATTGTTGGATTTGGGAGACCCATTAGAGTTTGGGAAAGCCACAAATGATCTGTTTATGGCAATGCATAACTTGCAGTGTTTGCAAATGAGTGGTCACTTGCTGGGGTAACCCAGCCAGCCCCAGGGAAATTGGAAGCTGGAAATAATGAGGATCATGATGAATCATTCCGAGCAGGCAGCTCACAGTGTAATCCAGGAGAAAACTCAGCCTTTTAAAGCTCTCTTCACCACAGGGAGACTCTAATTGGCTTTGCTTGACAGATATAAAAATGTATTGGATATTTCTGCATTTATTTTTAAATTATTTCAGGGCTTGTTCCATCTGCCTTTTTTTAAAATTTTTTTTCAATTTAACATAATTAAAATAACCTGGACAGTGTAGAAATAGCAACTGGAGTTCAATCTGGAATAAGAAAAGCTGTATTTTGAAAGCTTTATATGGCAGGCTCGTTCATGGTGGCATCAGTCACTGTGCTTCTGTGCCAGGCCATGGTCATTTGCCAGGCAGCTCTGGGGTGTTTGTGGGGTGGTTTTTTTGTTGGTTTTGATTTAATTGAGCAGTTAATCCAGTTTGGGACACGGAAATGTGGAAATAAAGCCCTAACTAGCTGCGCCTATATTACTCTCTTGAAACTGTTGTTGTACCTTCAGTAGGACACATAAGATGCGGTTTTATGGCCACACACATTTACTGCAAAGCTGATAGATTATCACTGTGTAGCCTCTGTTGCAGCCCTTTGAATGCTGTCTGAGAACTGAGCAGGTAGGCACGGGTAACTCTGTATGTGCAGGCAAATGCCAGAAACACACCGAGAGAGAATCAGGTTTGCAGTTCAGTGGCCGATGGAAAACAACAACAAATTATGCTAAGGGCAGGTGCTCTGCTTTAATCCTGTTTCAGGGGTAAAAATAAAGAGAAGTGGGGCACAAGGCACTCTTGAGAAGGCATCTCCATGTTGACTTGCAGATAAAGAACTGCCTGAAGAACTGAAGGACAAACATTTTTAAAGGACAGGTTTCAAAACAATTGTAATCCTTACTGCAAAAAATGCTTAATTGGCACGTTCATAAGGTATTACCAAGGTGGGTGCTATCTTTTCTTTTTTTGGCAATTTTTAGAACCTTTATAATCCGGAATTAAATTACTGTTTCCTTGGAAGACAAAGTGAATATTTTGTTCTGAAAGCATCCATGGTGTAATGCATGAAATGAATGATAGAAAGAAGAGAACTGAAACAGGAAAAGGGATACCCACCCAAGGTCGTATTGATTTGTTTTTATTTACACATTCTATAAATGCCAGCCTTAGCTTAAAGAAAGGTTGGAAATAGGTCTGCATGGTGAGCAAAAAAATCAGGAAGCTGAAGTGTAAATTTATGCCTAGCTAGACTCTGTGTTTGTGTGACTGCAGCCCTGCCACTATTGCTTTGCTCTGAACTTGAAAAATAAAAAAAAATCTGACTGTTTCTTCTAAGATTGCAGTGCAACAGGGCTCACATTTCCTATAGATACAGATCTCCTATACATATAGATTAGATCCTATATCTATAGATACAGCTTTGCTATACATATAGATTGGATCCTTGTATCTATAGTCATAGATTTGCTATACATATAGATTTCCTATATGTTGCATCTGAATAAACAGACTTCTTGATTTTAATTTTTTTTTTCATTTTGTCTGGCTGCTTTTCCTTTAATTAAGAATTTAAGGTGATGTCTGGATTTTTATGTAGTTCCCAATACCATTGTGTATGCTTAAAATTCATCTTTTCATTTCAATCCCAAGAAGCCTCAGGTTTGTTTTTTTCCCTGTAAAAATTTGTATGAAGGCACAGCAGTTCTTTGTGCTTCAAATCTGTAATTACCAATACAGCTCTCCACTATTTCAGCAAGAGAAATGTCAGAGTTTTGCTTTTCACTGGTGCCAGCTGCTTACCTAAGTTCAGTCAACCTTCTGTTGGATAAAAATTAAATAGACATGTTGGTAATGAGTCACACAGTGTGTTCATCACCTTGAACAGGGGCAGTGAGATTGTCACTGAGATTTTGATTTGGCAGAGGACTCCTGTATAACACAGAATCCTTGGTGAAAACAGCACATAATGCAGAGTTGTTTCATTTGCATTAAGACATCAGCAACCGAGGCTATTCTGATCCTATGATCAACACTGCTGAAGGAAAGAGAAAATAAGGAAAAATTGTCATCTACTTTTCTTTATAAATCAATGATTTTCACCTCCTTCAGTTATCCATTGCATATACTTACAAGCATGACCATATGAACCAAATGATCCTTAAGCTTCAGAAGGGTAAAACTTAGTAAGAATGTTTGTTGTCTTAAGGAGTAACTGGACAGATATCCATCTAAACTCTCCCAGACACGCAAAATCCTGCATGCAGCCTCATGAATTAGGATGATGTTTATTCCTACAGTCTTTGAGAAATAAACCCTCTAAACCCATCTTATTAGAAAACAACTGTAATAGAACTAAATTTTTATACCTTTGAATGAATAGTTGTTGGAAACGCTTTTACCCAGAGGCTGTGCTGTGTCTCAATTCCCTTCTCCTTCCACAGAGTAATTCCTTGTGTATTAAAAAACCCCAAAGCAAACAAACAGAGAGGGAGAATAAGCTGATAAATATACTTCTGATCCTCATGTTCTGCCACAGCAAACATACTATTCTGTTTCTATTCCTGCCATCTGTGTCCATGGTTAGACGTAGGGCATGAAGTGATGATGTCAGATATTCGCAGAATCGCTCACCTTTGGGCAGTGCAGTGTCCTGCAATGACGTGCACAGGGCCAAGGAGGGAATCCAATCCACTTGTGTCAGTGTCTCTAGGAGTGCTTGTCAAAGGGATGATCCCTTTCCCCAAGGGCTGGGGATTTCTGTGCCCAATCTCCCAAAGAATTCTGTGTGTGGGAAAGGAAAAATAATGAACTCATTCCTTGCATCTGTTTCCCAAAGCTCGCCTGAGCATCCCTTCTGAGAGATCCCTTGCTATTGCACAAATGTAGAAAATGGATGATTTCTCTGGTGCTTTTCTCATGAACTGTATCCCCTTTGTGCTGTTGATGGGTGTTTAGTATCAGGCTCTTCTAGAAAGCATAAATCAAACATTATACATGGTAAAGGTTCACCACGCCATTGATGAGCTGGTAGCACATGTTGAGGTGCACTGCAGCGAGGGCCAGGACACAGCAGCCAATATAGTCAACATATAGCCAAAATAGCAGCCAACTTTCACTGTAGATTAAATCAATCTCCCCCTTCAAGTAACTAATGCCTTTGCAAGTTAACCAAAATTTGAACTCCACGAGAAACAGGAAATCTGGAGGCAGAGACATTCAAAGATTTGAAATACAGACTCCCTCATGTTTTATCACCAAAATAAGCAGCTCTTACATTGTTGAAACAAATTGCTTATGTAGCAGCTATTTTGAACCTCACAGTTTGTGATTTAGTAGGCTTCGTCTAAAAAAAATTAATTCTGTAGGTATGCTGAGGTCCTTTGCTGACTGAGTTCTTTTTAAACAAGATCAGGAAAATTCTACCCTCCTTATGAAAAGTGTGGATTGTTGGAAAGCAGCTCTTTGAAGCATCCAAAGTGTTCTAACTTTCATTTAATTTGTGAGCTATGACATGGGTAAGATGGGGCATTTTCTCTTCTCCCATGTAAAATACTCTCTAATAACTTTGCTTTGCTGGTGCTTCTTTGCATGGTTTTATCAAGTGATTAACCTTCTTAATTATGTAAGAAATAATAGAAGTTTTTTCTTCTGATAGCTCTTCCAGGAAGAGAAGCTCATCTGAGCAGTGTTGCCTGCATGAGAAAAAAAAATCCCATATTGAAAAACTATATCATCTAAATATTTTATTTTAATTAGGAAAAATACATTCAAGCCTAATATTCCTCATGCATTTAATAGCCTTGCCAGTCCTGGATGGCATTATCTTTCTCTGGCTTCCCATCAAATTCCAGAATATTAAGGAGTAACTGTGGTGGAAATAATGTAGGTTGGTTTGTGACTTGCATCACAAAAGGTTCTCTCCACAGCATTGTCAATAAATTATGTCACCCATCTCAGTGCACGTTCTACTTTACATCTTTCATACAACTTGTTTCTAAAAATGGCATCCCAAGCTCTTACTTATTTACAAGACCATCTGGTTGGTCGATGTGTAAAGGAACTTTGAAATTTGTAAGCATGAATTAATTAAAGAACAAGTTCTGCTTTATTGAATGCCTGTTTCTTGCTTTTCCTTATATCATAGTTTACAGAAACCACAGATAATACAGTGAATTTCACAGATAAATCTGGTTTTAATTAAAAAAAAACCCACCAACTTTAAATGATGGTAAATAGGGAATGAAATCTATATGTTCATGAGAGACAAAATATTTCAAAATGTTAGTCCCTTGTGTGCTTCCATGGCTCATCCCATGCTGTTGCTGTCTCATGTCTACTTTAGAGATAATTTTGTGCTTTATAGATGCAAAATTCCTTTAATTGATGGGAATTCTAAAAATGTTGAAGGACTGGGAGAAGAAGAGGGAGGAGGAACAGGAAATGAATAAGTAAGGGATGCATTCATGCTAGCTGATTTGTGTAGGAGGGACAGATAACTTTAAGGTATTGATTGTTCTGGAGAGAAAACTTTTGTAGTGCTTGGATAAGGAGTATGGAAGTAGGATTGAAATAATGAAAGCTGCAGAAGAAAATAAGATTAGAACAAAGAACCAAAGAAAAAAGAGAAGTGTATTAGGGATATGTTGGCTGCAAAGACAGAGAAATTATTTTGCTGGGGCAAAAAAATGAACATAGTAAAGAAAATTTGTTTGAGAGGTAGAATGGCATTAGGAATCCTTTACCTTCCTTTCCAGTCTAGACAGGAAATACCTGTGACAACCTGCAGCCAGAATATAGCACTCTTGGCAGGGTTATTTCATGAGGAAGTTGACAACCTACTGCTTTTATTGCATGAGATAAAATACATCTTTAATGTATCTGGTGGAGTGCTGTCTGCTGCAGCCTTGTTGATGATCCACGTGCATATAGACACGACATGATGTAATTAAATCCCTGTTATTCATAGTCTTTAAAAGAGAAGATTATACACAGGCTTCTCCTTTCCTGTAGTTTGTTCAATGTCAAACTAGCTCTCCTGTCCATACGCAGTATGATACTGCCTGTAATTAAATAAGCATGCACTGTATTCCCACCAAATTGCTGTCTGCTGCGGTGCTTTGCAGCTAAATCAGGGCTGGGAACATGCCTTGGATTTCAATCAGGAGTAGGGAAGAAAGCTGTCATCTGTGGGACAGCAACACAATTGAAAAAGTTGGAAGTACGGTAAATGAGGCAAGCATTGAAAAGATTAAATGTGGCCTAGTGGCAAAATGTGGTGGGCTGGATTTTGTCCAGTGATGGCTAAGACAAGCTCATGACAGGATGCCAAGCCTAACCTTTTATGCTAAATGTAGATACTGAGACTTTCAGAGCCAGGCTACACAACAATTTGGATTCAAAACAAAGAATTCTAAATTCATTCAAATTTCTTCTTTATTACCTTGATCATTATGCAGTACCAAACCCACAGTTTTCACAGTTAGCCACTCTGTGGTCTTCTTTTCCTGCAGGTTTACTTTGTGGCTCTTCAGATCCATTTTGGACTTGCAATTATAGCTGCAATTAAAAGTGTTCTGAGACAATTATAGTTGTAGTTGCAAATAAAATAGCAGGTATACATCAAACTTGTTTGTCTTGATAAAATTAGGTCTTATTGCAATGTGATTAGATGTTTCCAATGTATAGTTTATATCTTAGTCTTTCTTAATTCACCCATCTGTCAAATACAGAAAAAAAATTGAAATGTACAACACACTGGTAGCTGAAGCAAGGATCTAAGTCCAAAACCCTCAAAGAAACCAATTATTCTTTCTTGAATGCTGTGTTTGAGTGGTGTAAGGTCAAAAACGTGCAAGGTCACAAATGAAACTAAACCCCAAAAATACCAGGTGCAAAATCATGATCCATTCCAGGGGGTGACAGGATAATTGAGGTTGGAAGGGTCCTCTGCTCTGCTGGTAAAATGCTGAAGTGTTTCTTCATGGCCATTCTGAACCTCTTTCATTTTGACTCCTGCCTGGGATCTGTTGCCACCCCACCCTACTGCTGTGAAGAGGCTCACAATGTCTTTGGGGCTCCTTTCTCTGTTATTGTCTGTTGGGATTCATTTCAAAGGTAGAAGAATTGGCCCAATTTGCAGGCACAGGACTATGTAAAGTGAATTTTGCCAGGGCTTTGCCAATCTAAGAAGTGTGGGGAGAACTTGGAGCAGCATCTTGCAGTCTTTTTAATTGTACTCACTGTAGTCTCATTTACTTGCTTTGTGCCAAGAGGAATAACTGCGTTTTACTTCAAGGGGATGAAAAAGAATCCTAGCACTTGAATAGAGGGAGAGTTGTGCATCCTAAATCTAAAATAAGAGCAGCAGATATTCTTTTCTGATGATCCTGTGACCTGCTCCTCATTCATTCCCATGTGTGCTGCCCGAGTTCTTGTATTGTTAATTTTAGTTCTTAGACAGGAATTTGCCCAGCTGCATTATGCAGAAGAAAAAGGGCCTTTTTTCTGCTTGCAGGCGAATGATCATAAGAACTCCAATAACCTGATTATCTTTTAAAAATATTTTGGTAAGGTGTTTTTTTAGCCCACCACATTATTGAAAAAATTTCTGAAATAGCCAAAGTTGATGAAATGTGGCAATAGTCAGAATGCTGCAGGAAGCAGTGAAGAGTAACAGCTATTTCTCCTGGAAAAAAAAAAGTTAATGTGAATGTCAGTTAATTGTATACATTCAATGGCTTTTAAATCTTACCCTGTGAGTGTTCCCACTGACAAGTAAAACAATAAATTTGTTTGTTTGTGAGGATGGGAGAGACTCATTCCTCGTTCCTCAGCCTAGAGCTTGATCTTTTGAGTCAGATCAATTTGCTACATAGATTTTCAATAATGGAGAAGGGCTTTTGCAGAATTAACTTTGCCTGCAGAAATTTTTCTTATTGTGCTTTGTGTTTTGTTGGTTGGTTGATTGGTCGTTGGTTATAAATATATATCTGAGTGAAGGAGACTTTTCCCTTTTGTTCTTCTTGTTGCTTTCTCTCCCTACTGTTCCCTGTGGTTGCTTGAGGTTTTCTGAGGACAGAGGATCTCCTGAGGTGAGGAGAAGAGCCCTTTCATTTTCACATGTATTGCAGCTGGACTCAAAATCTTAAATAAGTTGACACATGAAAAAAATAACAACTGGAAAGATAAGAATAATTTACTGGCTTGAAGATTTTATAATGCAAATTGTCAATAAAAAAGAAAGGGGACGAAAGTGTTACACTGCCAGCAATTAATAGATTGAGGCCCAGGGGGAAAGTAATATCTTTATACAGGATAGAGTTTATTTTGAGTTTAGTTTTGGAGTTTTGGCTGAACTTGGGCTTAAATTTGCCTGAGTGTCATGAGCTTGTGGTTTCTCTGCTGGTTTTAAGTTGTCTCTCACTCCCATGAACATCATAAGTGTGTCAGTTCAACAGCAGAACTGGGTTTATGCTGTCCTTGACAATTGGTTTATCCACAATTTGCCACTTTTATGTCCCATTTATGGCCTCCTCTCCCTCTGCATTCAGCTGTGCAGTGCTCCAGCACAGCCCTGTGCTCCTGGGAAATCCCTCTCTCTAAAGCAGGAACAGGCACAGCAGGTGATGACAGAGGAAAGGAAGCTCACTATGATAACTTTTTTTCCTGGAAAAAATACCTGAGAGATTTTATGGAAGTTTATCAAATGTTTCTCTATAACTTCTAATTTTTACTGGAACTGAGCAGGGGAGGATTGGTTGTTCAAAACTGGATTTCTGCTCTGTCTAATGAGAATTAGGATGCAAATATTAAAGCAGCTCTAGGCTTGATTCTCACAAATATCAACACCCACACAAGCCTGTTCTGGAAGAAACTTGGGGGGGTTTTTTGTTTTGTTTGCAGAATTTCAACTCATTTCTGATTCAGTATTATGATATTTTGATAGGTCACATATTTTCTACTCTCTCTTCTTGTCACTTATCCTAAAAACTGAGCTTCAGTTTAGAATGTGTGTTAATATAATGGGTTGGAAAATCTTGTTTTATAAAAGCTAGTGAAACAAATAATTTACTGCTGCTTGGATTTTCTGAAAAGATGTTTATTTAAAACCAAAACCTGATGTGGAATCCAGTGAGCTGGTGCTAAAGGAACAGCAGCATACATGATTTGCTTTTTCAATTTTTAAGTTTACAGACTGTGTTGCTACTGAATATAATAAAAAGTCAGATTAAAACACAAATATATTAAAAGTTAGTACACTGATAAATAGGGAGGAATTGTACTCTTATTAGTAAATCTTAATCTTAACCAAAAAATACATCAATAAAGTAATTAAGGTATTAGTTTGCATCTATCAACTGGATGGATAAAAAGTTTGTTGCACAAGGATAATTTCCAGAAAACATTTTAAAAACTCAAAAATCAACTAAGCAGCATATAATTTTGAGAAACCTTGTATTTTATTGCCAGAATGTCAGCTATTCAGAAGAATTACTTCTATTTTCCTGCAGACAGCTACAATACTCTATTATGATCAGATTTTTTTTTCTGACATGATGCTTTCCAAACATTCTGTTCTTTAATTTATCCTGTCCAGCTGAAGCCAACTTTATGTGGCAGATACATTGTTGGAGCTAGGCATATACTCTGCAGTTTTATGCTTAGTTTTTACCACTGTGAAACAAAAATCACCAGTGCAGAGCACAGTCCCCATTTTTACTTCCTTCTGGTCTGACTGAACTGATGATAAGAAGTTTTCCCTTCTCTCTGCCTTTTATTGGTGAAGAACAAGATATAATTTGTTTTTTATAGGGCTTGTATAGTGAGCTAAATGATGTGACATGAAGTACAAATTTACACTGGAAAGCAGATTTTTTTTCGCTTGTATTTCTTTTTCTGATTTCTTTGTCACTATTCTTTACCCCTTCTCTCTTTGTCTCTGGAAAGTAGTAAGATTCTCATTGAATGTAGCATAAAAGCAAAATTATTAATTAAGGAACAATAGTCAGTGGCATCTACACTTGGACACACTTAAAATATTCAAACACTATGTTGTATAGATTTTTAAATGAATTTTTAAAAAAATTAAAATGCTAGGAAATTTATTTTCTATTACTGTGAAACTACAAGCATATTTGAGAAGGTGCTGAGTGAATAAGATGCTGGAATTGGAAGATTTCTTAGTGTTTTATGGAAAAATGGCACCTAACATATCTCATTCCACTACTTTTACAAAGTTCTTCCATAATTAATTCTGTCCATCTGCTTCTCTTATTGCACTGCAGGTTGTGGCAGGATTTACTGAATTCAAATACAGCAAAACCACTAACTCCTGATATTTTGATGAATGTGCAACTGCCCTTTCCTGTAACCTCTCAGTTGGACTGCTACTCTGTTAAATTTTGGGAGGAAGAGAAAATTCCTGTGTGGACCTGGCTCTCTACACTAAACCATATTCAATCTCAAACTCAAGAGGACCAATTACTCTTTTTTGTGCAGGCTCGGGTTTTTGTGTTCCCTCCAGGTAATGCCTCTTGGCTGGAAGTGCTGGCAAATCCAGGCTCTTCAGCAGCCACAGAAAGGCAAAGACTCTAAAGCTGACACACAGCAGCAGAAAGGACTCCAAAGCTGATGCAGAGCAGCCTCTTTCCAATCCTTCCTCGTTTGTGCTTGACAGGAATGAGTCTCACCCCTCCTAACTGGAGAGCTGCCTGTCAGACACAGGAGTCAGAGGTCACCCCTTATCACTCTTGGCCATCAGTTGAAAGTTTGCAAAGGGCTGCTGGCAGCAACTTTTTCTTTCTTCTTTATTGCTGAAAATGTCAGAAATGGATCACTATAAACCCTCCTGGTATATGAAGGGAGGAACAATGTCACCAAGTGCTGATTCTGTCATTCCTGAGGTTTTGTTCAGATGTATTTGTCATACCCATTTAGACTTTACAGCTGAAAGAAGATGGGAGGAGAAATTGCTGTAAATATCTGTAATTTACTACTGCCGTTTGTGAAAAAGGAATCTTAAAAAAAATTATTTTACATATATTTTTAGCACAGTACTTCCCTCATACTTCAGTCACCTGCAAACCCTGGTGCAATGTGGGATACTTAGTTCTAGGATGTGGGTTCAAAATGCTGAATAAAATAAGATTATACAGACACTTTAGTTCCAAGTATGCTTTTCTCACACATCGGCTTAGAAAAGCCATCCCTTCATCCACAACCACATTTCTTCCATCTGGATGTGCAGTGTGCAGTAGTTTTGCTTTGGGGCATTTTTCTGCCAGGAGATGTAATTCAGGAGCAGAGTTTCTTTTGAGAACTGACAAAACTCAGTTATTATCCCAGTTAAGTCGTGGTTTCCTTGAGATTTATGCATAATCTCAGACGGGCTTTGTGAAACATTTCTCTTGTGTCACCACAGTCCTGAGCACCTTAAAATGTGAAGCATCTGAAGGACTTATCCTGTTGCTGCTGCTAGGATATGTTAACCTGGGAAACCTTGAGCAGAGGCCAGGGACAGACAAGAGCACCTGTTTTGTCATTCATTTTGGGTTTAAACAAGCCAGGAGCAGTGCTGTAGTGATTCTTCATCTGCTTTTGTATATGAGGTACTTGTTGTAGCCAAATTCTGTTAGAAAACTCAATTTCTTTGGCTAAAGTTAATTTTTCAACTTTGTGCAAAACAACCTACTGCTAAAGAACATCTCCCCACTTCTCTTTTAATAGTAAGTGCCCAAAGCCTGAACCTGTTTTTAGATAAATCGTTAAGTTTAATCTTGCAGCCTTATTAAACAAATATTTGTCCTTAGAGTAAACTTTTCCTTGGGGTTCAAGGGGAAAGAAATTAACAGTGTGTACAAAGAGTGGAGCTCTTCTTTGGAAAGGGTCCAAAGCCCTCTAACTCCCATGTTTCAGTTGGGAAAAGTTGAATTCAGCATTTCCATGGAAGTGATAATCTTCATCTAAGACTTTCACACGGACAGTATCAGTCCTGTTGAAATTGTGGATGGTGATGCTCTGTGGAAGTCTTCCTCTGACCGGGCACGGATGCTCAGCAACTCTTGAATCTGCTCCCAACCTCAGTCAGAGCTGGAGATGCACAGGATGTTACAGGCCAGGCTCTGCAGCCACTGAAATTGGGAATTTGGCCCATTTCACCCTGCTAAACACATCCCAATGAAGCTCCGACAAAGTGAGGGGGCTGAGGTGTGAATTGTGCTTCTGAAAGGAGGATTAGCTGAGTTTTTCTTGTCTGTCTGCTTTGACAACCGCAGAAATTAATCCTCAGGATGCCTTTTCTGTCCAGAATCACTGTTGTTCAAAAATCTGTGGCTTTTCCATGAGAACAGAGTTTCTGTGCACAGGTAAAGATCCAGAGTATCCGCTATGATTGTCAGCTTTACAGGTCACCCACCCTGCGAAGAATGCTTGACTGCATGCATGGAGATTTCGGGTCAAGAGAATAAGAAAAATAATGCGTGTTTATTTATTTATTTATTTATTTATTTTTATCCTCCTAAATCACTCTTGACACTGGAACTGAAAATGAGGAACTCAACACCCCTGTTTATCCTCTAATCGTGTGTGTCATGTCTTTTACAAATAAGAAAGAGACTGAACTCCTCTTTGTGCTTTAAAAAAAAAAAAAAACCAAAGGTGTTCCTTGAGACTCCTAGAACATTTGGAACCTGAGGAGAGTGCTGTAATTGCTAATTACTGCTGTATGTTAGCAGTGCTAATAAACATGCTTCTCAAGTTGTTACTGATACTCAGAAGAGCTCCGGGCCAGTAATAATATATCTAAGAATTTAAATAGACTGCTAAGTGTTTATACAGCAAAGGTATTTTTGAAATGCAACAGCAACTCACCACCATTTCATATTATACACAACAGCACAGGAAATTTAATCAAAAGAGCAAAATGTCAACAGAACAGCTGACAAGCTTTAAGGTATTCACGCTTTTCAAGCACGGAAAGTTCTCAACAGCAATAGTCTCTTGTACAAAGATTTATTCCCTCTGAAGACTTTTCTCATGGCTCATAAAGAGTGATGGATGAAGTTAATTTTTAGTTTAATCTCTTTCTTCTCAGTTCAGTAATTTCTTTGATACTTTGCAAAAAATTAGTGAGAATATGGAACCACTCACCAGTCATTAGTGATTGTGTGTTACAGACTGTGCATAGGCCACAACAGGTTGCCTGACATTTTTGGAGATTGGGAAGAAAGTTTTCCTTTCAGTAATTTTTTTTTAAAGCAGCATTTTAACATTTTAATATTCTGCACAACATATAAAGAATTTTTTTAAGTGTGGCAAAGAAAGAGCATTAAACTGTGTGTCTAAACTTTTGTTTTTCTTGAGTTTTACGTTCTAAAAATTCTGT
Organism: Onychostruthus taczanowskii; assembly: GCF_017590055.1. Classification (NCBI taxonomy): domain Eukaryota; kingdom Metazoa; phylum Chordata; class Aves; order Passeriformes; family Passeridae; genus Onychostruthus; species Onychostruthus taczanowskii. The sequence continues at coordinate 2,114,335 of NW_024505450.1, read as the reverse complement.
ATTGTGCCATCTTTTCTTGGCACATTGCTCTTTAACTATGTATCTATACTTGGAATGGCAGAAAATGTCTTCTTGCCCAAGTCATGTTTTTCTTTAGCTCAGTGAACAATATTGCATAGGATCAAAGCCATGCTCATGTTCTATTCCAATTTTCCATCTTGCATCTACGGCTGCTTTATATTGGCTTAAGAAGTAAAATCAACCATTTTGCTCTTTTAATACATTTCAAAAATATTTTTGACTTCAAAGCTTGCAATTAGTGGAGCTCATTGCATTTAGAACTTTCCAGCTCTTCTTTTTGAAGGAATCATCTATTTTAATTAGCTTTCTTATCAGAATAGGGAAAAACAATGGAGAAAAAGAGAAAACAGCTATATGTGTAGGAGGTAATTTTTATTCTTTTGAGGTGCCACATTGAAAATTGGTCTCTCAAATATCAACTTGAATGAAACAAAGCAGGAAATTACTTTTGGGCAAAGATAGTGGAATGTCAGTCAGCTTTGGCTGTGGAATGGGTGCACTGCTTCCTTCAGATCATTGAGGAGGCTGTGGTGAAGTCACCCACAGCCCCTGACAAAAAGATTTTTCTTATGCTGCAGTTACTGCGTTATGCTTGCACATGGTGAAGAAGTCCATAGAAACAGTTCATTTGCTTTAGGCTTGTGTTGCACTTGAGGAAAGATACAGAAAAATTGTAATTTTTAAGTCCAGGAAAAGCACTGAGCTAGAACAATGCAATTAAAATCCATAGAACATTATAAATAAGGTGCATTTGTAAAAGCAGAAATATGTAGGAAATTTAAAGTATTTTCTATGAGATACAGATACTGCAACACCTGTTGGTGCTGTAGAAACATTAATTTACTTTTTAATATATGACATTCTTCTTTTCCCTAGGCTTAGTGCCATTCCATTTGTATTTTCTAACTATGGCTAGAAGTATCAATAAAAATTTTAAAATAAAAAAAAAAATTAAAACAGTACTTTTACTTTTCTTCTTACCTTTTTTATTTTTATTGTTGATGTTTTGGGGTTTTTTCCTCTTCAGCATGGTTCTTTGTAGTGAGGACCTGCTATTTGTCAGAAAATCACAGTCCAGGGTGCCATCAGTGCGGTGGATCCCCTGAACAAATGCCATTTATCTGTAGGAGTTTTAGCAGCTGCTTTTCCTGTTTGGAGCTCTTGCTTAGCTCAATCACATCAAGATGCACTCCTAGACCTGACCACATACTGAAGGTAAAAGTTACTTAAACTTTCTAATTATTCTTATAATGGAGTTATTGAATTGTTCTTCTAACTATTAAACTGTTTAGTGACTCATTCTGTCTACTGAATTCTAATTATTGAATTATTCAAACTATCCTAGCTATTACTATTCAGTTATTTTAATAAATTTGCATGCATGAGGTCAGAGGTCTGTCCTAGGTATAATATGTTCTTTGTATTAATTTCTTAACTTATAGCTCAAAATAAATGTAATAAATGGGAGAAATGACTTGAAATTAAAGTGAAATTCTGAAAAGATTGCTGCAAAAGACTACTAGGTAGTGATAGTTGGCTAAACACCAATTTGTCATCACAAAAAAGGATGACACATTTGTGCTGCTTGTGCAACATCCTCTGAGCTTAGAAGGAGCTGAAGGGTTATACCAGATGTCTTTACATGGGTGAGGGGACAGCAGGAGGTGGGTTATTGCTTTTTATTCTCTTTAAGTAAACTTTTTATTTCAGTATTGCCTGGAACCAACTTTTGGTGCCTCTTTTCTAACACACAGAGCAATATACAGAAATTGCCTTGTCTGAGCCTCACCAAAGTTCAAAGCCCTGTTGCTGATCTTTTTTTCTCTGGCAGTATTCTATCAAAGAAGATGGTTGTACACATCCACTTCTACTGTCCTGGCATTTTTTAAAATTGTCCTGGCATTCTAGTTCCCCTGTCAAAACAGGCAGGAGGAACTTTTGCCCTGTAAAACTTTTGCCTCTTTTCTTCATATGAGTGTTCAATAATTTCCCCATTTTCTCATAAAGTTTCTTAAAGGATCAGGAGACAGCCTAAAGATCACCGACACCAGCCTTTTAAGATGTCATGTTTATTGACAAGAACATTTCATCTTTTTCCATCTTACACTGTAAAAAGGGGTAGCACTTCTCTGACCATAATATTCAAGGAAACAAGGAATGGTTGAGGTTGCATTTCACAGAATCATAGAATGGCCTGGGTTGGAAGTGACCTTAAGGATCATCTAGTTCCAAACTCCCTGTCTTGAGAAGGGACACCTTTAACTAAAACAGGCTGCTCAGAGCCCCATCCCACCTGGACATGAACATTTCCAGGGATGGGTTTGCCACAGCTGCTCCAGGCTGAGTTCTAATGTCTTCTCACATTCACATGAAGAGCTTCTTAATATCTAATCCAAATCTACCTTATTTTGTTAAAGTCATTCCCCCTTGTCCTATCACTGCATGCCCTTGTAAAAAGATGATTTTTGCCCCCTTTAGGAGCTTCAAGGCCACAATGAGATCTCCACGGAGCCTTTTCCTCTCCAGACTGGACAAGCCCATTTTTCTCAGCCTGTCTCCAAGGTGCTCCAGCTCCCTGATCATCGTGGCCTTGCTCCAAGATGTTCATATTCTGTTTATGCTGGGGAGCGCAGAGCTGGATGCAGAGCTCCAGCTGGGATCCCCAGGGCAGAGCAGAGGTGCAGGATCCCCTCCCTGCCCTGCTGCCCGCGGGGCTCTGCCTGCAGCCCAGGGCACCTTTGGCTTTCTGGGCTGCCACTGCTCACTGCCAGCTCCTGCTGAGCTTCCAGCACCCCCATCCCTTCTCCTCAGGGCTCTTCTCCATCCATTCTTAGCCCAGCCTGTGTCTGTGCTGGGGATTGCCCCAGTCCAGGTGCAGGGCCTTGCTCTTGGCCCTGCTGAGCTCCATGAGGTTCTCCCGAGCCTCTCCAGGCTGGCAGTGTCCCCCTGGATGGCATCCCTGCCCTCCAGAGGCTGCACACAGAGCTTGGTGGTGGCAAACCTGCTGAGGGTGCTCCCCATCCCACTGTCCACATGGACAACAGAGGTGTTAAACAGTGACAGCTCAAATATCACACCCTGAGGAATATCACTTCGAACTGGTCTCTACTTGACTGACCACAACTCCATGTGTGTGAGCATCCAGCCAATTCCTTATCCATCAAGCAGATAAACTGTTGAAATTGAATTGTTCAATTATTTGCAAAAATGTACTTCTGTTTAAGAGAGGTGCTGCTGATTTTGTCAGATGTCTGGGTCAAAGGGAGTTAGCATAAGCTTTTGGAATTTGTGTGGCTCCAAGAGCTTTATTTGATCATCAGGGTGCAGCATTCACATTGTGGGGAAGTGTTTCTCACAGAGCTTCTGCTGGAGTGCTGCCTTGTCCATACACTGTGAGGATTTTGTCATCTTTTTCTTTCTTTCACACAGCCCCTCTGCCCCCCTTCTCTTTTCCTCTTTCCTCCTCTTCCAGGCTGAACTTCGAGTCTGGAGAGTACAAACACATTTCCCTGCAGTGGGAATGCTGTAATTAGCAAAAATTCTCTGGAATTTGAAAAGACAAGGAAAGATCTCATTCAGCAAATGGATTATTGTTTATGAGAAAAGGAAGCAAACCCAAAAATTAAAATCAGTGGTATCTGAGGAAGAAGGACATTTTCCAAGGCCTTGGCATTTGATAATTACCCTGACATTATGATTTTTCTATTATAAGAACTCCCTAAGAAGGCTGAGGTAGGAGAACTAACAGAGGTAAAGAACTAGAAACCCTTTAGAAATGGCTTTATATGGGTTTATGCAATAAATCTCGTTTCAGATTAAGTAATTGTTTCTCGGCTCATAGTTTTCAGCTACACCAGTAGAAAAGGATTTTTCTTCCATCGTCATTAAAACCATATGTCTGCCAAATTAGCAATTACAATGCTCTTTAGCAGACAATCTCCTGCACTGAGTGACATTCCTTTTTTGAGGTCTTGTGTATGAGGTATGTATTTTGAAATGTAACAGGCTACCACTAGTGTTGTCCCTTTTTGTTTGTCTCAGTTCATCCTTTAAAGTTGACAACCTGAGGAAATAAAAGCAAAATATATTTAGATGTGCAGTCTGGCTCAACTTAAAGCTGGATAAAAAGGCCATTTGCTTTTCTGTGTGGTGGCACAGAGAAACAGCTGCATAGGTTGATAATATTGCTGGCACTGCACTTCCTGCTGTCTCTTCTCCCTACAGATCTCACACTGAAAATGATCATGGGATGTCTTCCTAACACAATGAAAGGAAAAAAATCCCTCAATAAATAAAAGCTGTTAATGAAAGCAAAAAAAAAAAAAAAAAAAACCCAAAACAACCCAAAGCATTTAGTTTTAAATGAAGTGAATAAGTTAGTGCTCACACAATGCATAGGCAGAATTTTCTTCCAGTTAACTCTAATGTGATGGTGGGTAAGAGCTGACATTTGGTATTAGCTGAAACGTGTTATTTTATCTTCAGCTTGAGGGTCTAAAGGTCTGATGCTTAATCTGAAAAATTAATGCCTGAATTAGTATCACTGAAAAACAGTCTTGATATGAAAAAAATTTATTTCATTATCAGGTATCTATAGGAAAAGTTGGAAAAAATGTATTATTCAAAGCAATATGTAAGAGGTAAATGCTTTGTGTAAATCAGAACACCTTTTAGATGCAGTATAGGTGAATTGCAATAGTTGTGAATTTCTGACTAGCTGGGAGTAGGGACTGTTCTAAAAAGCCCTTCTGAATAAAGGCACACAATTCTCACTGCTCCTCTCCATGGTCTCCCAGGTGTGGCAGCCACTGAAGACCACGGTGGCTACAAAGATGATTTTTGCCCTGTATTCCCCTTGCACTCTCAAGACATGCTGGCCATTGCACACAGGCTCTGCAGGTCCCTCGAAGCTCTGGCTGGGCAGGGAGCAAGGAAGAGGCAAGCTGTGCTTGCTTGTGTTCACTGGGGGAAAAAATGAAGATTCTGCTCATCCCAGACACTCTGCAAGTCTTTGTCAGCACACAAATGAACTCGTAGGACATGAAGATCACTCTGCTTTGTAGGCAGTGGGAATTACCCACTGGAAATCACCACCACACACGCTCATCAGCCCTGGGAAATGTCTCTTTGCAATCGAGGTCCTCTCGCGCTGGCACAGCGGGAACAGAGATCCTGCCCTGGAGAAGCCCCATGCCACCACTGCCCAGGGCTGTCACTTAGGTGCCAAGGGCAGCCCCACAAGCACAGAGGCCCGCACCAAGGGAATCAGTTGCATCTGACAGCAGGAGATTTCCAGGAACAAAGCATTCAGGGGTCGTGTCACCAAATTTCATAGCTGGAAAGGGTTTGGGGGGTTTCGTCCTGTTTGGTGCAGGCATGCCCTGGGGCTCGGTTTTGACCCGTGGGTGTGCCCTTGGTGTGTGTCAGGTGTTTGGTGGCCAGGGGCCATTGTGAGTCCCTGAGCTGAGGTAGGGCTGGAGGGCAGGGCTGGCCTGGCAGGGATGCCCTGTGGCACAAGTGACATGACAGCCCGAGTGTCACCACGGGGGCAGCTGGAAAGAGCAGCAGCAGGTAAGGCAGCCCCACCGCAGCCTCGGCGAGCGTGCACGCACGCAGGAGGCCGTGCTGAGCGCTGAGCCAGGCCAGGGCATCCAGAGCCACGGGAGAGCCTTTGGCAGGGCACGGTGCCGCTGCTGCTGGGGCAGCCTGCCAGCTGCCTGGGCCTCTGTCCTGCTCCAGATCCCTGGGGCTCCTGTCCCCATTCCCCTAGTGAAGAAACATGTTTCCTGGGCTGTCAGGGTCCACTCCGGCTAGCTATAGACCCTTGCCCACACGATATTTCATAGACGAAGGTAAAAGATTAGAGAAGCGCTCTCCTCCACGTGGGAAACATTGTCCTTTATTCCAAGACACTCATCAGACGGACAAACCCATGGGAGAAAAGAGGGCCCTTCCTGGCAGCAGGGGAGAAAAGAGGGCCCTTCCTGGGGACAGAGGGAGAGGTCCACAGCCAGTGGGACACCAGTGAGGAGTGGCGAGGGGAGGGGTAACCCAGGGGAGAGACCACCAGGTGGTACCTGGACAGGTGAGGGAAAGACCACGAGATTGGGAAACAGGGTAACAAACCACATGATATAAAATAAGCTATACAGTGCAATACAAAACTATTCTGTGCAAATTCCCAATCGCCCAGTGCAAGAGAACAACTAATCTGGTGCACCACAACACCCTGGCAGTGCCTCCCTCCCTCCCTGCCATCCCCACGGAATCTGCCATCTCCCATGGTCACCTGCCGAGGCCATGCTTGCCACGAGCTTCCTACATTCGCCTGCTGCATGGGCTCGAGCAAGTGCTGCTCTCCAGCTGCTGGAAGAGATGCTGGTGCCCAGGGCTGTGCTTGTGGGGCCTCTGGACAGGACCTGGGTACATTGCGCTTGTAGTTTGGGCCTCTACTATATATATTAACCTCCCATAGTTTTGCCTTTCTTGTATATATTATTACCCTGTAATTAATGCACGTCTTACATATATTAATAGTCCCAAATTTCTGATATTACTGTATATATCAAGACCCTCTAGTTAGTGGATTCAGCAATCCTGAACCTTCCTTTTTATTTTTTCAATAAACCACAGTATTTCATTATCTGGATTGTGCAAGGTCTTCTTCAACTCATCCAGACCTGTAATCCACACTCTGATGTTTTTCTAGTGTATTTTTCTAGCTGCTTGTACTCTATTTTGGTGGGTAAATATGTGTACAGAAATACTGACAACTAGTGATGTAGAAAAGATACTTCTGTTTATTGGGACTTAAACCATCTTTGCTTTGGTATAGCTTATATTTGCACACGATCAGAACAGCACTGTCTCATAAAAATATGTGATACAAAATATGTGCTTTGTACATAAGGGTGAATTATAGGTTCTAATGGGATATATATCTTAAGAATATTTTTTAGCTAATTTATCTTTATTTTATTAACCCCAGTAATAGATTCCACAAGTCTGTTCATAGTAGAAACTCCGACATATCAGCCTTTGAGACCTTTGTGTAAATACAGTGTAAAATGACAAGCTGGAAATTCAGTGCGTAGATTTTGCTTATTAGATTCAAGCTCAGTAGCTTTTATAGATTTATGGACATCACTGTAGATTTACAATGTGGAAAGATGATAACAAGGTCCAGAAATCTGATGTTCTTTGGAGGTTTCAATATCTCAAAGGGATTAGCTGTAAGTTCTGATTTGAAGTAGTGAAGTAAATTAGATATATAATTTTTGCTTATCATTCTGCATTGCTTTATGATGTGCTATTTGTACAGAAGATACTTGACCTGGATAATATATATTTCACAACTCATGAATCCCCTGCTGACATATGCATATTTTATTTTCTATATATATAGTGTTTGTACAGACACCAACACAGAACACAGACTGGCTGTCCTGATAATAGTAAGGATAAAGCCTGCAATGTTATTAATGCCTTTTTCTTTGAGCTGATCCTTAGTTCTGAGACATATTTGCATTGGAAGTTACTTTTTTTTATATGTATTGGAGGCTCCTGTGTCTTCCCAAAGTACTAAATATCTTAATTGTTTTTAATGAAATTCAGAAAGAAGGTTTCCAATAGAACACTAAATCCCCAGAGAGCAGAGGCTATCATTTATTAGTTAATTATTTCCTATTGATTTCCTAGGATGACAGGTTTTTTAAAAGGCTGTTCCTAATCTCATTTCTCTCTGTCATCCTTTGTGACTTGTGTTGACGGTTTCTTTTAAAGAGTAAAACAGTTTCTTTTTGAAATCTGCTCTTTTATACTGAAATCCTCTGCTAGAGGCCTGTCACTCTCCCACTGAGGTGGTTGTTGACATTTACCAAAGCACAACAATGTTTAATTTAATATTTTGGTGCTTTAATCTTGCATTCCCAAGACAAAAGTTTGCCATTTCTCTCTCCTGATATGGCTGATGACAGCTAAGTTCAGAAACTGCTTTCATTCTTCAGCATCTGGGCTAATTGGGGTCATGTTATTTTAGGGCCTGAGTTCAGGGCCCCTGTTTGTGAAGCATTATGGTGAGAGTAAACCCTCTGAGATAAGCAAGGCTGGGTGCACACCAAGAGATGGTGTGTGACATGCAAGGGAGAGCTGCAGCAGGGAAAAGGCAGGATTTGGTCGTTGAAGTTTGTAACTCTACAGCAAAGGGAAAAATCTGTTATAGAATCTCTCTAACTTGAGGAAAATCTGAAAACACCCAGAGTAACTTTTATTTCATCTTTCTGGCTTCATCCTCCTTTATTCACCCTGTAAGGGATGTGAATAAAACCTTAGGAATCTGCACATCAGCTGAACACTTTGGAGTCAGCTGGACGCAAAAAGAGAGGATTTGAACGACAAATGGGAACATGAAAAGATGCGCTGACAAAAACATATGTTCAAAAATGACAGATCCCTTGCATCTACCAGAGAAACAGGGAAGGAACTGGCATTACACTTCTCAAAGCTCAAATGCCTGGAAGAGAGTGTAGACAACCACAGTGGGCAAAGAAAAGGAACTTTGTAGTGAGGGAAGACTAAAATTGGGGAAAAGGCTGGGACAGCTATGGGAAAAAAACCCTTTTTTTTTCATGGGACTACTTCTGGGAAAAAGTAATGGAATTGTCTCTAAGTTCTTTGTCCATCCCTGTTGTGTGTTATCCCATCCCTGATTAATTATACTGGTAATAAAGTAATTCAAGTAGTAACACCTTACTTTTTGGAAGTAATAAAAATCTTGAGAAATGGGTGGAAAGTTTACCAAATTCTAGTGAAAGAAACCAATAGATACTGAAAAACATGGAAGAGCTGCCAGCTGGTAGGGAATGTTGTTTCTCTGTGGTGATACTTCAAGGATCCTGATGGTAACACCTTCTAATTTGGGCAATTAAAACTGGAGCCACTAATAAAGTAGTGAAGTAGGACCAAGAAGAAAGTGTTTTCTTAGCATAAACCTGTGGGACTATTTTGTAAGAAATAGCTGTATCTGATTGTCTTAAAAAGGAAAAAAAACCCCAACCCTTGTCTAGTAACACATTGGTGGACATTTTAATTAGATTTTCTAATTAAAAATGCAATTTATCAAGGTCCTTCACCTTTAAAAAACTTCTAATTTGGATTGAAGAAATTAACTTTTTTACCTTGAGAGATCAAATTGTTCTTTGTGCTTCTGGAAGGGAAGGATGATTTAAGATTTTTAGAGGCAGCACAGTAGGGAACCACATTCTGACTCAATGAGCCACCACAAGTTAATCAGTACTTTTTATTCTGTATTGTTTTCTCTTGCCTTTGCAAGTCTCATGCTGTTCTTGAAATGCCTGGGAATTAAAAGAACCAATTTGCTGTCAGTACTTGGAAAAAAAAAAAAAAAAAAAAGATGGTATTTCACAGTGAGAGGAGTGTATATATCCTTCTTTTAAAACTTTGTACATGCTTTTTTTCAGTCTTTTTTTTTTTTTTTTTTTTTTTTTAATGTAACTGTTAGAGCCCTCAGGAAAGAGAAATGCTCATTGTGGAAATAAATGTCTTCCTGTTCCCTGCAGAGAAAATTATTAAGAACAAATTTACTCATAAAGAAATAAAATAAATAAAAAAGAAATTGCCATGAGCAAAAAGTGCTATTAATTCTGAGTAGCTTCTGGCACAAACCTGAAATAAACATTCTTAATACTTAAGAATGGCTTAGGACCTGAGCTATTGCTGCTTTTAAAGGCTCAGAAATACAGTAAGAACAGTTACAGCTCTGGATGTGAGTTCTGGATACATTCAGCTGTTTGGAGGTGCTTACTGTTGGAAGTAAGTTTCTCTCATTTTTTCTCCATTATTCTTGCCTTTCCACACTATTCCCTCCCTCCCCCCAGCTCAGGCTGACGCAAAGAAGAGAGGAAATTCTCATAGTACCTTTACACATACTTAGAATAAAAAACCACGGGTTGGGGAAGCTCAGAAAACCTCATTTTCCCATTCCTTGCAGCACCTAGCCACATTGTGTACATTTGATAACAGCTGTGGAGCTCCTGAGCCCCTGTGACCACCCACCCTTAAGGGGAAGGATACCTAGGATTCATAAATGCTCATAATCAAAAGGAACAACAAAAATCAGAGGGGCCACAAACAGTTTCCAGGGCTGATGGTTTAAAAATCAGGTGCTCTTTGGACACCTGTTAATTCTGGGCACAGTGGTCCTGAGAAACTCAAAAGCATTTCTCAGCTCCTGGTGAGGTGGAGGTGGTGAGGATGCACTTCCATAGTCCACCCCTTACCTAAAGTCAACTTCTCTGAGCCTCTACAAACCCATATCCCAGCTCCAACCTGTAATCAAGTAAATAATGATCTGAAGAATGAAATTTTTCAGTCAGGTGTGGTGAGAACAAGAGTAATTAATTTAAGATGTATTATTATGTTTTCTAGAAAAATATGGATATACAATGAAAATTATTTGTAATGTGTGTATTTGTATTCCAGTAGGAGCAAAAGCAGTGACAGAACAGAGGGACTGAAGCTGGGGTATTATTTTCAGGAGACAGAGGCTGGACAAGCATAAAATAGCTTTCAGACAGTCCAACCAGTTTCTGTACAGTCTCTATTTGTGTGCTATTGGTGAAATGATTGACTTTTTCCCCTCTCCCCAACCCCTCTCCAGCTCTCACTGCGTCACATTGACTTTGGGATGCACAAAACAGATTGAACAAAGCAAGTCATTAAGTTAATCCCCACTGGGTAGGAGTACAAGCAGCTCAATTCCTGAAACCTGACTGAAGCAAGAGGAAATAAATCAAAACAATCACACAAATGTTTTATTCCAGAACATGTGCCCAGGGAACTATCTGCTGGTGGTTGAAAGTCTTGTATTTTATATAAAGGAAATCAGGCAAGCCTGAGTCTCAACTAAATAAAAAACATCAGACTAAAAATCACTACTTGAAAAGTGGAAGGTAGTGATAGCTGAGACATGTTTTTAGTGCCAGGCAACATTTTGAGGGGTTTGACGTAGAATTACACAACCTGTCATTAAGATGATGAGGTGAGATAAGCTTTCATTAAAATTGGCACTTGAAGATATGATACAGCTTCTTCAGTAGCTTCCTATGCCAGTTAGGCAACCTCATGCCTTTCTTGTTACAGTACCTGGAAGCCATGAAACTATTTCAGCAGACTGTAAGCTTAAGTTCCTGAGGAATAAAAAGGGACTTGTAAAAAACAACCAAACCCAAACTCCTATACAAAATAACAACCAACTACATCCAAAAATCCTGTGAGATTTCTGGCATATTTTTATTTGATTTGGAAATTCTCTTGGTAATGACATTAATAGACCTTTTGCATTCATTGCCAGTTCAGTTTTGGTTTCTTGTTTTGGTCTTTATTTTAATGTTACTGTTTGTGGAAATTGTTCATGCACAATATATGGAAGATTCAGGAGCCCCAGTGCCTCAACTCTGATTTCAATGCAGGAATTTCCATTCATGGCATGAATGATCTTTTTGAAAGACTTGCAAAGCAGAGATTCCCAAGTGGATGCAGTATTTAAGGATTTCTCGGTGGTGGTGTGTGAGAGTATTGGGCTTCTGAGTTTGGTTTTGTCAGTGGCGAGTTTTGCTGTAAACATGAAATCTGGAAGAAATGCTGGAGGAGTGATGGGACTGATTTCCCCATCTGCTCTGCTGCAGATGTGCTCCCAGTGATCTGAAAGCTGCTTCATCGCTAATTATGGGAGACCTCAGAGCCACAACCCAGGGACAGCTTGGGGCCAGCACTTGAGTTCACATTTTTAATGATGCATCTGCCACTGCCTCCTCAGAGCTGATTTCACACTAATGTGGTAGGAAGGATACTCACACTTGTGATCCCTGCTGCTGGAAAGAATGAAAATACACAATTTTCTGAGGAGGTAGAAATTACATGTGTGTGTATATATTTTTTGGTAAAACTGTGCTAGGCTCTCGTCTTTTTTCTCCTTTGAAAAATCTACACTACTCTCACTGATGACACTCTTCTTTCTACAGTTTTCCAGAGATAAGAATTTGAACCTCCAAAGGCTTGTTTTTCACTTAGCACCACACTGACTCTTTCCAGGATTTAGCCAGGAAAAGAACTTCCCTGAAATACTGGAATTTTAATATGCTACTGCCTCTTCTGAGATGCAGAAGGTAATTATTTATGTGTGCAGATTGTATCAAGGTATACAGACCATGGAGGAAACTTGGGAAAATGGGCTCGAGTCCTGTTTATTCAGCTGTGCATTTGGGAGCCAGCTGGAATTGGCTGTGCCCAAGGTGGGACAGCTCCTGCTGCCCTCTCACAGAAGTCACCCCTGCAGCCCCCACTGCCAAAACCTTGTCACATAAGCCCGACACACCAAGTTCCTTTGGAAATAGTGCAACCAGTCATATTTCTGTAGACAGAATTTGTCTCTTCCCATCACCATCAAACTGTGCTTCTTTGTCATTGTGATGACAGGACAGGAAGGGTTTGAGTCTCTGCAGAATTCTAAGACAGGTTGTTGCCAGAAACATCCTCTTCCTTTGTACAGCACAAAAATCTCACATCAAGCATGAAAATGAGGGGAATAACAACTAGGTGACAAATGGGTAGCAGATTTTGAGGAAGCAGTTTTACTTGTCTGTTTTTGGGCAGAGGTAAAGAGCTTTATCTTGTAAAGAAATTCATTGTGAAATGAATACCCCCTAAAATACAACCAACTTTATTGCTGTGGCTGGGTGTTAATTTTCGCCTTCATTTGTTTTTTAGGATTCCAAAGGTGGGTTGCTTCTTATTGAAAAAATCTTCTGCTCCGTTGATATACTGGTAAGGAAGAATGAGGTTGCACCTGCATTAGATTTGGCAAGACTTGTTTTTTTTGGTGCTGTTTCATTGAGGGTTGAGGCTTTGCAGATAGTGATGACATATAATTACTTAGCCACATTTGCCCTCTTGATTGGGATGCTCACTGAGTGCTTCCTTCCTGTTGCAATTCTTTGTGGGGAAGAGGTCCACATTCTGCAGAAAATTAACCTATCTGTTCTCTTAAGCTTGCAAACAACTCAGTGAAATGAACTGGTTTTGCTCCAGTAGTCCTATATTTTTTGAATAACATCTATTTTCAAGCTACCATTCACACTAGAAGAAAATACATTGAACCAAATTTTTCTCACAAGAAAGCTTAGACTTTTGTTTTTAAAGCTGAAATAAATGATGCTACAGCTTTTAGGCCAGTACATGTATGCAAGCCTTAATGTCAGGAGAATTGCAAATGCCAGAGATTATTTGGATGCTATTTCTCCATGAGCTTTTAAATCACAGTACTGCTTAAATACAGTCCTTGAAGTTTTGGTTTGATTGAACCTAAACTGAGCTCTAAAATAAGTTGATTTGCAGTCCACGTGAGAGCAAGGTATAAAAAGATCACATTTAGACAGAGAGTTTTTTAATTCAATTATAAGAGATGAGGATTTTATTTATAGGGTGGTAGCAGCAGAACACAGAATGGCATAATATTTAGGAATGAAACCATTGTAAGTAACTGATCTGCCAAATAATTCTTTTTTATAAGCTGAAATGTAATTTCAATTCATGCTTTTGTAAGAAGCTGAAATGTAATTTCGTTTAAGTATGGAGCTAGGACTGTATTGTTTTGATTTTAATTGGAGCCTGCCCTAGAAGGTTCCTTCTTGCCTTTGATTAGACCATTCCCAGACCATTTTAGAAACTGATCTGTCAGGAATCATTTTTACACTGCACTAATCAACTAATATTAAAGGTGATTCAGTAAATCACTGTGAATAACCTTGAAGAAATTGCAGCTGAGAACGTCATAGTGAAATATGCTCGCTATCATTATCAGCTGTTGAGAAAAGTCTGAGATTAAACAGTGTTAAGAGTTAGAACAAGAAAGATGAAGAAGCAGATAGTCCTTTTTTCTATAAACTGATGGCAGATTTGTCAACATTTCTCAGTTTGTGTATTCTGAATAGCTGCTACTTACGGAAAAGATCCAAAGTTTAAAAAAAATTAGGATTTTTTTCACACAAATCACTGAGCTGAGTGAACAATAAAGTCTCTGTATGTGGTTCCATCAGTGACATACTCAGGAATGAGCTGAAAAGTTATTTCTGTAATGCAAAGTGGTAGGCTTTTCATGTATTGTTTTTAGCCAATATGGTGAGCATATATATGAGCTTATAGATAGTATGCAATATGTAGAAACTATGGTATTTAACCCATCATAAATAAGTATGAACAGAAGTTTGCTCAGTAAAGCAATTCTGGTGGCCAAGGGGAGGTTACATCAGCAGAAATATGAATTGAGAAGGAGTGGAAAATGGAGCAAACATAGGGACAGTTGCTTAAATCACTTCTTTAAATACTATAACATTATACATTCATTGAGCTTTTTGAAGAACATTTGCAGTCCCAAATTTTTACTTGTTCCTTTACATTCAAGTGCATATTATCCATTTCTGCAAAGTTCTTCCCCAGAAGTTCTTTCTTTCACAGTTTTTCACTTGTTTTTCTGCTTGCCCTCTTTGCAGTACATCCTGGTTTCACCCTCCTCTGTGTTTGCTGAGCTGATGCACACAGATCCTGAAAAATTGTGCTGCTGGACCACAGCTCTGTGTGCTCACTGCCAAGCTCAAAGAAACACAGTGCTTCAAGCACAGCTTCCTCAAAGCACAAATCTTTGTTTACAGCTGTTTATTCACATCATAGATGGTGTGTGGGGGTATTGTGTGCATGATCAGGCATGGGCAATCATAACTGGCATATTTATTCTAATCTAAAAATGAAACTCCAGGTCCTCCTTGATTTACTCTGGCTGGCTGAAGAGATTATGAAAGCACAAAGGACCTTAAGTTCCTCATTCAGGAGTGAGTCCTGCTCAGCATTATCTCAGAGCAGAAGTTTGCTGTGAAGGTACTACATGTGATGTGACAAAAGTTAGCGGTGTAGACAAGGCGGGTGGGACATGTGAAGAGGCTGGGGTGCTGGTCCTTCTGTACTCACAGAACACCAGGGTCCAGGCACCACCCCACCAGTTTATCAGCCCTGCACTTGTTCTTTCTCTAGGTGTGAATTTCAGTGCTGGTTCCTGGTCCAGGGCTCCTCACAGCAACAAGAATTGAAATCCCGAGAATGAGAACGTGAACGGCGAGAAGCGGCTTCAGCTGCGCCTGCTACAAACCTGGTCACCTGCTCGCCAGAGCTGCTACTCTGAGGCACTCAAGTCTGAGGTGTTTGCTATTCTGGACAGATTGTGCGAATCCAGGGCTCTGTGTGGGTGACACTTCCTCTAAACAAGCTTGTTGCAGCACTTGTCATTGACACAGAAAGATTGATATCTCCCATGTTTTGGTGGCTCTTTCTGAGCTGAGTCCTTTGCTTGGGGACAGCACAGCCTGCCCTGCCTTGTTACTCTTCTCCCCAGGGAAGAGCTGCCACCATCCCTTAGTCTAGGTATTTCCAGGTGTAGTGGATCGTGGATGAGTGATGCCAAGGGCTCTGTTCCCCGGTGGTCCCCTGCTTTTTTCATGGACGCTTTCTGTGTGCTTTGGTCTCCCTCTCTTCTTTAACTGAGATAGAGAATAAGCAGACTGGTAAAAGTCACTAAATCCCATTTTTATCTTTACCTTGAATTAAACTCAAAGTTTTGTATAGCATTTGGCAGAAAGTTATGTGAAGTTTGCTTTTTTAATTTCTTTTTTTTTTTTTTTTTGCTACATTTTAACTGAATTCGTTGGGATCCTTTCAGACCTCAGACTTGGAGAGTTAAACTATATCAATCCTAATTTTGATTAGAATTGAGTCTCTCATGCTCACTGCATTTTATGCAGCTCCAAGTTTCAGCAGTTGGGCTCAGATTTGTATACCACTAAATAAAGAGTTGGCCAAATTTATGGCAAATGTGAGCCAGTTTAGTTCTGCAGGCAAGGAGTTTTGCTGATTTATTCTAACAGAATAACAGGACCAGCATTGTTTATGGGGTATCAATGGACATGAAACACCTCATGGAAACCTTGCTTAAGCTATGAGAACACTAAAGGTTAGTTCAGACACGGGTATGAGCAGATGTCTTTCACAAAACAGTCTACAGAAAATAGGGGGAGATAAGGGGAAAAAAGTAAATCTAAAAATATGCAGAGGAAAAAAATAGTATAAAATGAAGTCTGTTGCCTACAAAGGCACTTTTTCCAGTGCATATCTCAATGACTTAGTAATATTTAAATTCCAACTTGAGGCTTCACATGGAAACTAAGAATGCCTCTTGCTGAATCTCTGCCTTGCTACTCATCCCTTCTATCAGAGACGAGAACTGTTTGAGGTTATTAATCATCTTAATCACATTGATCTTATTAATAAATATACAACCCTGGACCATATAAAAAGAAATAATTCAGATTTGGTTTCAAAAAACCTTATAAAAGTAGGATAAACAGAAAGGAACTGGATTTTAAAGAAAAAAAAAAATTTACTGCTTTGTTGTTTGGTCCTAAAGTATAAATTGGAATTCTGTAAGCACTAGTGAAGTAGATGCATGAAGGTTTTCTTTGAAGGAAAATCTATATTGCAGACTTTAATTAAGAGATGCTTGAATGGGACAAGTTGCTTATTTGCAAACCAGAGCACGGTTTGGCTGTTAGAAGTGCAGTCTCAAGTGTTTGTATCCATGTGGACTGGAGATTTGGAAAGGAAGGTTTGTCTTCTGCCTCTGCAGTGGGTGGGAGAAGATAGAACATCCACCACTGCTCTGTTTGAGTGCAGTTGATTTTAGCTTCAGGGAAATTACACATCTTTCCAGTTTACTTTTATAAATATCGAAAGAATTTGTAGTAAGTTGGATACAATTCAGAAATATCGAAGTGGACAGGAAATCTTCCTCCTTAAAAATGTCATAATTTAAAAAAATAAAACTTATGTTTGTGTACAAAAATCTGAAATTACGTTTTTGGATTATTTTTGCCATGCATGCTCAATCCAACAATCCAACTGAGAGGTTTGTATCATGAATATTTTATTTTAATGCATTTTTTGTATTGATAAACAAACAGACACATTGATTTGGCTTACATTTTATGATGTTAGACAAAAATGTTCATATTTAAGTACCTAGACCTT
The DNA here is from genome assembly GCF_017590055.1 of Onychostruthus taczanowskii. Classification (NCBI taxonomy): domain Eukaryota; kingdom Metazoa; phylum Chordata; class Aves; order Passeriformes; family Passeridae; genus Onychostruthus; species Onychostruthus taczanowskii. Next base: position 2,097,166 of record NW_024505450.1, on the reverse strand, counting down.
TAATAGCAGTTTAGCTATTATTTAATAATTCTTCACCTTTAAACAATTAAAAATTAGAAAAACAATGTTGTTAAAAAGAATCCTTAAAACCAACTCTTCTTTAAAAAGTAGACGTGAATCCTTCCCCTTACCTGCTGAAGGTGTAGCCTCTGTCCTTGGCAGCACTCCTGGGACTGTTGTTTCTTTAGTGGATTTGAATGAAAGCATACAATTCCATGTGGATTTTCTTTTTGCATGCTTTCCTTCAAGTTTCTGTTTAAAACCAAGCAAAAAATCTAAATGTTATAGGGTATGACAAGAATTCTTGCAATTCAACAAATTCGAAGTGGAGTCTTTGCTAGTTATATTTTTATGCCACGTTTTGATATGCGTGGTGGTGTAGTGTGATTTAACTGGATTTGTGAATGGGCAAAAGTTAGAAATATTATAGGCACAAAAACTCTGCAAGTAACATCTCTTTCATGGGTGGCTTATACAATTCAGTTTGACAGAGGGCATTCAGAATTCTGAATTCTGGTGACAAAAACTAAAAGCACCTTAACCTTCTCTTCACTGAGAGATGAGAGGTGTAAATCCACTGATCTACAGCTACTGGAGAATTGTGGGCAGGAGGCAACACATTGGCACTCTGCACTCGTCTGCTTGCCTCCTTTCTAAGTTGCTTTGCATCCCTGGAAATGGACCACATGAGAATTGATGGTTTTGTGCCAAATGAGGATTCTCCTAATCTTGTGAGGGGTGGATAAACTTGCTTTAAGCTGATTTACTCCAGCAATATGCTCAAAACAGATGGAGAGCATCAGTGCCTTGATAAAAGTCTCCCAAGGCATGCTGCCAGGCAAGGAACCCCCTGACACAAAATACTGCAGAAGCTGCAGTTACACAAACCAGAGCAGTAGGATTTGTACACTGAGGCAGGTTTTTATCTCTGGTGCTTTCCTTGCAGCTGTTGTAAAAACTGGACAGAAGGTTCATTTTCCCCCATGTGTTTTACTGCAGGAGCGCTCTTGCAAGGGTATCATCCTTAGTTTACCTGATTTAGAGGGGTCTAAGAAAGACATTTACTTTGGAATGTTCTAGATCAAGCAGATTGGCCTGTCTGCGGTTAGGAAGTGTGAGATAAGATCAGTTCAAGAGCTGTCATATTCTTATTTGATTTGATTTTATTTCTTAATATGGTTTCTGCAGTGCATACATATAACCTATCAAGTAATATAAATAGATATGCATTCCACTTCATATACAGCCAACTAATAATTTGAGACACTTGCCTTTTATGCTTGATTTCACAAGCAAACTGCTTTATTTCCTATGATAAGACAACAGGGACATATTGGCTAATATAATTTTTAAAGTAGTTTTCTTATCAAGATGCAGAGAAAAGATTTTTTTAAAATGCTAGATTAATAATACAACATGATTAATTATCTTACCATCACACAGTGTTTGGTGTCCTCTAAAAAGAGAAGAGTCAATTCAGTGTCTAACTATGCTTCAGCAGGTGTATTAGAGTTGGAGTAACATTCTCATTCATATGCTATTTCACCTTAAGCTATTTGTGTGCAGACTTTGACCTTCCAAAACAATACTGCAAATGAAATTAGCATTTGTGATCTTGGTCATTAGCTGCAAATTAATTAAAAAAAGTTGGGAGGGGAAAAGATTCAAGGACAATGTTGGTTTTTACATAATTTTTCTGTGCTATTCTTGCTCAGGGTTTTGCAATGCATCACTTAGTTCAGAGTTATTCTTGTTCCACCATCATGGCTTTTAGATGATCACACACATGTAGTAAGTTTAAATATTTCAAAGACCCTTGCTTTTGGAGCCTACTGGAACCTAGAACCTAAAACTGAATTTGTTACAGTGATTTTACTGTTTTTTTTATTTAAAGAAAACAATGGCAGCATTGATCTTTTGGGGACTTGTGTGTGTGTCTGTGTGCCCCCACCCTGAATTTCTCCCTGTACTCCCCCAAGAGAGAATTAATGTAAGATGTTGAGGACATTTCTTTTTTGTGTGGCACAATAGCCTGTTGTTCACATGTAGAAGAGATGCCCGTTAATGACAAGTGGAATATTTGTTTTCCCACAACAGCTGACACACAGTTTCAAAGGTCAAGCACTGTCTGATACTGCATTTACTGGCCTAAACTTTTCTTTTCCCACAGTGGATGAATTTGTGTAGCTGCCCCAGCTGCTTTTCCATTTTCTGCAAGGGGTCTCTAGCAGTTCTCCAGCTTCTTTGCTTCACTCAAAGCTGAACACAGCACAAGCAGCTAATTAGTCTGTCCTGATAAATAAAGCAGTGCTTTATGGGAGACTGGGGCAGACCTGGGTAAGCATGAGCAAATGCCTTAGCTTACAAGTTGATTTTTGTTCAAAGGCTTCAATTAAGTGTTTTGATCCTCATTTTGATTAACAGGTGAAAATGCAAAATAAGACTGAGCTGGGGAGTTGTGAGTGGGAATTTTTTCCCTCGTCTTACATTAGGTCAAGTATTTCCACAACCCATAAATTTCTAGTTTCTAGGATGTGCTCCAATTCAAGGACTTCAAGGAAAAGAATGTCCCATGGGAACAGGGAGGGGATGCTTGCCTGTACCAAAGACCAAATTTTGTGCTGTGCTTTGGAGTGGTTTCCTCCACAGAAAGCACGAGCTGCTGAAAGGAGATTTCTGTCCTTTCCCTGTCCCCCTCATTAAGCAGCAGGTTCTGGCTGAGCACTCTGCACATCAGTCACACAGGGCCTTTTTCCCCTTTCTCCATAGCTGTGGCACCAGTGAGATAATGTCCTCTTGTATACAGGCAGGGCAAAACTTGGTGAAGCATAAAATCTGTTCTTTCCAACCAGCTCACTTCTGATGGAAGGAAAGCTTCCAGTCTCACAGTAAGAGGACTAACTTGTCACTCACTGGAGCAATTTACCTGTTCCAAAAGGCACAGCAATTGTTTCCAAGCACGAAAGCAGCCACTGTTAAAAACACAAGTAACCAAAAGTGGGCAGAATTAAATTAACATTACTCAGGAATGGCTCACCCTGTTTGTTGTGAAGCTGTCATTGTTTAAAATTTTTGTCCAAAAACCATCTAATTAGCGACACAGCGGGTAAAATGTGGCATTAAAATTTAAAAAAAAAAAGGCTCAATCACAACTGTGTTCAGAAGTACTTCAGGGTAAGATTTCAAGCAGCTAATGTCATTGTCAGTGTGTTCCTTTATTCTTTTGAACAGTTCTTCAGTCAGGTGGTTGAAATTATGGTGTTTTTAAGAAAATAAATTATTTTTAGTTTAATTTGTTTTACTGCATGCACTTTTGCCAATGAAATGGTGTGTCACTGACCCCCTTTTATAATATTGTTAACTCAAGTGCAATAATTGCTTTTTCTTGCAGGTTGAGTGAGGCATCGACCTGTGAAGTATGAGTTAAAGTTCAAATTACGCAGTCTTTGTTCTTTGCTTCGGACTATCTGCTCTGAATATATAACACAGCCAGTGAGACCTCAAATAAGATGTATCAAAAATGTATTTTTCAATTCCGAGGGTAGATCGGTATCTGGGCAGGAGACAAGTGCAGTATATTTTTCTAAAATAAACACAAGAACTTTACAGTCAGTTTTAGTAATGTATCTTATTTTATAGCCTATTTCTTCTCTTCTCTTTCTTAACCGATTAGCCCGGGTATTAAATTGTACTAAGAGCAGTTAGAGGTTTTTGTTATAAAATAATATTGCAACAAACTCCCCCTTAAAGCATCAGTTGATTTATCTGTATAGACTATGTGGAAGTTCTTTCTGGTCAATAGGTTAAGACAGTAAAAAATAACAAGTAAGGCTCTCACAAGTATAGAAGTGAACTATCACAGGGAAAGGTCAGCACTGTGTCTGCTCCAGCAGTGTGGCTTCTCCCATCTCTACAAATTATATGCCTGTCATCAGAGCCAAGCCATGGAGCTTAAACAAATGTCTAGCTGAGACTGGATATCAGAGAAGGGCGAGGAAGAAGGTAAATACTGTTTGTGTTCTGACAATTCATTGCAGCGTCCACAGCAGTTTAATAACGTAGGCAGCCTCTCATGTCTTTCCTATTTCCAGTAGGATCAGCCAGGCTACTTTTTGGAATATTGTGTTTAAAACACCCTAAAATAATCACATTACATATTCAGTGGCATCTTCATTTCCCTGAAGAGCAGAACATTGCCATCCCTGGCACATTGATACAATGCACATGTAATCAGACATGTAGAGTAACACCCTGTTCCTCAGAGGCCAAAACTGCTCTGAAGGCAAAGCCTCTGCACCCACCCTTGTTAATATGCAAATCCTGCCCCTATGGAGTTGTTATACTGGGCCACTCTTGGCTCCAAGCTTTCCCAGTGCTGCTGAATGAAGATGCTCTTTCTTCACTGTCCAAAGCTGTCCATCACTGAATTCCTCTGTATCTAGGTAGAAACCTCCACTGCTGTTGAGGATCCTGGGAAATAGGATGCAAGGCTAAAACCCTTTTATGAAAATTAAGTGACCAAGCAGTACAATACAGCCCTGTCTGTGAGACTGACAACTTGTGCCAGCTTCGGTCAACATTATTCTTTGCTCAGAGGTTACTCAATTAGATCAGATTTTCTAAAACACTTTAGTCTTGTGCATATATAAGAAAGAAAGGAGGGAAAACATTTTTTAGGTGGTGCTGATGTGTTGTTATAGTAACTCCAAAAGTCTAGGAATCTGAGGCAAAACCCTTCAAACAGTTGGCCTCTTGCAATATCCCCATAGCCAAAATGTTCCCATCGTGTTATTTCTACAGCACTACCTCCGTTGTTGGTGATTTAGTGATTTATCAAATTCTCTATGCTTAGCACACACACTAGACGTAAATTATAAATAGCTGTACTGGTCAGGCCAAAGATCATCTCAGCTGGTGTTTGTTATCCAGAACCATCCAAACAGAGGAGGCTAGGGAAGAATGGAAACACTGACCATGCTTCACTTGAGTCCTCTCCTTGTCTCCCATCTCCTCATGTTATTAAGTTTCTTTTTCTTGGGCCAGGTCTCATAAGCCCTCAAAAAGAAACTTAATACACACAAGGATAGCTTAGCTATTACTTTAGGGGCATAAAATAAGCAGGATGGCTTCTGCTGCAGTGTTAGAAACAAAAAAGCTTTAATAAAAGGCAAAATAACAAACAGAAAAACTTGAGTCAGGTGCAGAGGTCTGCTCCTGGTAAAGAAACCTCACAAAAGCCTTTTGCTCTTTTGTTCTCTCCTTTTTCTATCTGATGGGTCAGGTGGGACTTTTTGTCTTCCATCCAATTAGATGTTCTCTAGCGTTTGGTGAAGTCCCTGAGGTCCTATGAGGTGACTTTCCACCTATTTGTTGAGAGAAACTTCTGGGTTTCTTTCCTTTTTTGGGGGACAAAGGTTAGTTTTTCCACTCTGTCATTAGGGGGCACACTCCTACATAATGTCTCAGAGCCTTCCTCATCCAGGAATAGTTTCTACGTATTAAGTCATCTTCACTGGATTCTGTTCCAGGAACATGGTCATTACTCTCTGAGCCTCTTAACTTTTACTATCTAATATTAGATTACATTAATTAAATCAGAGCATGGGTTAGAACTGGGTATACTGGATGAAGTAATGTAGCTCTTTTCTTGTTTCAACCATTATCTCACTAGGAGACTTTGGGAAATCATGCAATCTCTCTAAAGATTTAAAATAGCTTCTTTTAAAATGTGACTAGTACTTACAACTCTTGAAAGCATTTCCAATCTCTCTACAATGAGAAAATAAAATATTATCATTTTGCATGCTCATCTGTGTCCTCTATATCAAAGAAGCTCTGTGTAAAAATAAAAAAATAAACATAAAAAGAGAAAATTTATTCCAATTAGAAAAAATTGCTGCGAAAGGATGCAAGAAAGACTGCTGTGAGGTGGCATGTTTTTACTTGAACTCCATATTTTAATTCACAAATTAATAAAATTTCTACACACATATTTGCGTCAGGTGTAGCCTAAAGCAAATTTGGAAATTCTGTAACCTTGTCATACCTGGACACGAACGACGGCGCTTTTCTCTGGGAAAGAAAACTCAGCAGCCCAGGTTCCTGATGTCAGTTTGCAGGAGGCACTTACCACTGTCAAAGCGGCCACACTCACCGGGGTGGGTACCTTCAGTCTGGGAGGAATCCTGAGACATTCCGAATTTCAGGATTCATTGGGCCACTCTGGGTCACCCACCCCTGGATAAGAACAGTGGCAGATTTCCCTGGGAAAGAAAACTCAGCAGCCCAGGTTCCTGATGTCAGTTTGCAGGAGGCACCTGGCACTGTCAAAGCAGCCACAGTTGCCAGGGTGAGTACCTTGAGTCTGGGAGGAATCCTGAGACATTCCGAATTTCAGGATTCAGCCAGCCACCCCCGGCCACTGGTGACTGGACACGAACGCCGACGCTTTTCCTGGGAAAGAAAAGTCAGCAGCCCAGGTTCCTGATGTCAGTTTGCAGGAGGCACTTGGCACTGTCAAAGCAGCCACAGTGGCCAGGGTGGGTACCTTGAGTCTGGGAGGAATCCTGCGCCGTTCGGAATTTCTGCAGGCAGCCAGCCACTCCGGGCCAATGGGCCCTGGACACGAATGCCGGTGCTTTTCCCAGGGAAAGAAAACTCAGCAGCCCAGGTTCCTGATGTCAGTTTGCAGGAGGCACTTGGCACTGTCAAAGCAGCCACAGTTGCCAGGGTGGGTACCTTGAGTCTGGGAGGAATCCTGAGACATTCCGAATTTCAGGATTCAGCTGGCCACTCCCGGCCAGTGGACCATGGACACGAACAGTGCCACGTTTCCCTGCAAAAGAAAACTCAGCAGCCCAGGTTCCTGATGTCAGTTTGCAGGAGTCACTTGGCACTGTCAAACCAGTCACACTTGCCAGGGTGGGTACGTTGATTCTTGTAGGAACCCTACGCCGTTCGGAATTTCAGGAGGCAGCGGGACACCCCGGGCCAGTGGCCCCTGGACATGACCTCCAAGGCTTTTTCCTGGGAAAGAAAACTCAGCAGCCCTTCCTGATGTCAGTTTGCAGGAGGCACTTGGCACTGTCAAAGCAGCCACAGTTGCCAGGGTGGGTACCTTGAGTCTGGGAGGAATCCTGAGACATTCCGAATTTTTCAGGATTCAGCCGGCCACTCCCGGCCACTGCCCCTGGACACGAACGCCTGTGCTTTTCTTTGAGAAAGAAAACTCAGCAGCCCAGGTTCCTGATGTCAGTTTGCAGGAGGCACTTGGCACTGTCAAACCAGCCACAGTTGCCAGGGTGGGTACCTTGAGTCTGGGAGGAATCCTGAGACATTCCGAATTTCAGGATTCAGCCGGCCAGTCCCGGCCACTGGACCCGGGACACGAACAGTGCCAAATTTCCCTGCGAAAGAAAACTCAGCAGCCCAGGTTCCTGATGTCAGTTTGCAGGAGGCACTGGGCACTGTCAAACCAGCCACACTTGCCAGGGTGGGTACCTTGAGTCTGGGAGGAATCCTGCGCCGATCGGAATTTCTGCAGGCAGCCGGCCACTCCGGGGCACTGGCCCCTGGACACGAACGCCGGCACTTTTCCCTGGGAAAGAAAACTCAGCAGCCCAGGTTCCTGATGTCAGTTTGCAGGAGGCACTGGGCACTGTCAAACCAGCCACACTTGCCAGGGTGGGTACCTTGAGTCTGGGAGGAATCCTGCGCCGATCGGAATTTCTGCAGGCAGCCGGCCACTCCGGGGCACTGGCCCCTGGACACGAAAATAATCTATTAGTTGAGAAATTGTTTCTTCTCAGTATGCCTAGATAATTTACTCCATCCTGGAGCAGAGATTTTGTACTGTGAACAAAGTATATTTAAAGGCTGCTTCATGCTAATGGCAATATCTTGGAGAATAAGGCTGAAATTAGCCCCATGTTTACTCTGCAAGAAATCTGCAGCAGTGCTGATGTTGAGTGAGGCCTCTGCAGCAATTCTGAATACTCCTCCAGTACAGGCACTGGATACTAATATGCATCTTACAGGGATTCTATGGAAGCACTGAAATGCATTCTTTGGGGAGGTTGTGTGGTCTCCACCTCTGGAGTTTTTAAAGTTCCAAGAGGATAAAGTGCTGGGCAGCCAGATCCGATCTCCTAGCTGACCTTACTCTGTGAGACCTCCTGAGGTCCTTTCTAACTTGAATTATCCTTCAATACTATTTCTCTTGGACAATAGAGACAACCAGATCATGCCTCTCATTTCCTGAATAGTCTGTGCTACTGCATTTAAAACAAGAGAGTCAACAAATTTTTCTCTGACAATTCTTTTAGTAAAATAGTGACCCTGCTCTCACTTAATGATAAATCTGGTCTATGGTAACCAGACTTAGGAAGGATTTCTAGGATTTAGTCTTGGAGTGTCAGAGAGGCCTTTGCCATCATAATGTAAACTGTCTTATGTGAGTTGGAATTGCAGAAATTATCTTCTCCTGTGTATTTTGCTTTCCAGTTAAACTACACACCTTGCTCAGAGTATTGATATTATAAACATTTCCACTCATCATGCTAGTTTTTACTTTCCATTTCCGAAGGTTCAGAGAATTTTTTTGAAATTACAGTTGGAACAATATTTCATTTCTGCTACTGAGCTGGATTCTGTTCTCCGAGCAGCCAAATTGCGGTTAACAGATTGTTTGAATGTTTCTAATCTGTTTTGATTCAAAACCAAAACAGAAGAGCACAGCATACCTTAAGTGTCAATTTAAAATAACCTGGCTGTCTTCAATGCAATCTCCTGTGGTAGTTTAACTGCTGGTGGGGATTAACATCTTAATTTGCCAGGGCTGTCTCCAAAAGAGCTGTGCAGCTGTTTTGTGATGGGAAGAACTGGATTCAGACTTCCACCTTAGCGGCCAAAATACTGACAGTACTGTTCTCTCAGCTGCCATGGCAGATTTTCTTTTCTTTTTCACAGTTTCTGGCTACTTTCCTCCTCATGGTCCTTTGTGAAAATATGACTACTCTTGTCTCTGTTACCAGGAATTTTGGGAGGAGTTCATAACCAGGACTGCCCCAGTCACTGCTGTAGTTTTCTCTCTTAATTTCTGAACTGGCACTAAGACACTGTTGGCACTGGAGTTGTGAGAAGCAGTGACATCAAAATGAGATTTAGACTTGAAGCTCAATATCTTTGTAGAAACACAAAAGGTTTGGAAGTGATAGCTGAACATATTTGTATAGATGAAAAAGAGTTTGTTTACATGCCTGAAGCTGGTTGCTTTTTCACCTGTGAAAACTTAGCCCTCTTTCTGATAAGTGTTGAAAACCCTATGACATTGTTTGCATGTATTAATTCTTAAATATATTACAAAGGAGGGTAAAAAATAGCAAATATGTTATACAGGCATAAAAGACAGGATGCTCCACATTCCTAAGAGGCAGCCGGGAGTGACTTTCACATTGCACCTTTTTCCATGAAGGTGTTCTTTGTGCAGAACATATATCTAAGGAACACGCATTAGCCTGTTTTTCCAGGGAAAATGTACCCCATCACACAGCATGCTAACCAACAAGTTGCTAAATGTGAATGGTAACACAGAAACAAGTCAGCCTAAAAGGGCTTTGAGATGGTTTTGCATGTGAGTGGAGCAAACTGCAAATGCTCTTTCAGAATCCTAATTGACTTTCCCTGTCACAAGCACATTAACTGATGGGGGATATGTTTTCTAACACAATGTCTTTTCCTGAAGGCAGAATTAACAAATCCAAAATCTCATCAGTGTTGCACTGTTTTTCATAGACAACTCTTGCAAGAAAATACCTCTGACTAAAGTGAGGAGGAATCAGAACGATGTGTGTTTTACAGTAGTCCTTGAATTACCATTCTGAAAGAGTAGTTGTTAAATGTAGAATGAATCTATTTTACAAAGTAATCCAAACTGAGATCATGATACTTGCCATTTCAGGAAATGATATTACAGGAATGTTTGAGGATTAATATTTATCATGCTGCTGGCAGTTTTAGGTGGGGTAACAGGATGAGAGAACATGCTTTCATGAATTATTGGAGGGTTCTTTTTCCTGTGTGTTTTCAAGGAATTTTTTTCTATTTCACTGTTTTCAGAACACAGTTTTTTATACAGAAGTCCTTGCAGGCTGTGAAAAACTTCATGGGTTTAGAAGACAATAGAGGTAGGGGAGCTCTCTTAAGATACAGAGTTCCAAATGTGGAAGAACAACAAAAAAACCCCAACAACTTCTTAGAAAGTCTCCTTGTGCTTTTGAACTTTGAGTAGTGCTCCTATTCTAATCACTCTGACAATATGAAGATAGTTAGTAACTGAAAGCCTTCCAGATGCATAAAGGAAGTACAGTTACATAAGAATCTCAAAACTTTTCATTCAAAACCACTGTTATATTGTAAAACAACTTTTAGTCATTTCAAGAAACATCTTTAGAGCACTGACTGTTAGTGATTCTGAATCTCAGCTGACATTTGCTTCGTACAGACAAACTGTCAATTTATCATCTATTCTTGTTTTGTTGTTTGAATAGGTCACAACATCCTACTTTTAAATTGGATAAATGGTTTGTGGTTTTTGTTTTTTCCTCCCTGATATCCTACAGAGAATTGCTTGAATTCAGTGATGTCAAACATCATTTGTACACATTCATCCACTTGTCATGTTTTCATCCAGCGGAAGCCAGCCAAGGAGGAAAGTTCTCTTGTAGAAGGAACTCTACTGACAAAGAGGAGAGTCTGTTTCCCAGGGCACTTTCACATGCAGGATCTGTCTCTGAATGTCTGTCCTCCTCCTTTGTGCTCCTTCCTTCCACGGATGCATATTAGCAAGGAGAAGAAGTTGATGCAAATTATTTGCTTTGCCTTTTTCTCACTGTTTTATCCCTATCCTATATAATTGTCACATGAAGTGTCCAACACAGCGAGTGCTAGCTTTGTGTATCTCCAGTGGAGTAAATCCCAAGCTCTTTAATCAAAACATCTTTGCTACCATTGTAATCACCCTTTAAAGAATATGCTTCTAGAATCAAGTTATGAGCTATTGATTGAGAAGAAAAAAAATTTCTATTTTACAGATTTTCTACCCCCAAACCCTGCTATGCAGCCAAATTCTTTTGCAAATTGGTAAAAAATAAAATGAGAAAACATTTTTCTTCAAAAATGAATTTTATTTTTCCTAGCATCTTCATACTAACAATGTGCTTCAAGTTTTTTAGTGTTTTTAAAATGTGATTTGTGATAAATTTAGCTATTATATTAATCTGTGTTACAACACTTCAGAGATGCTATTTAAAAACTGAAAGGTAAAATGCAGCTTCATAGGTAGAAAGTTTCGATTTTTTTATGTGTCAGCATTGCAGGCAGTGTAGTTAGAATAGTGTCTTGTCAACAGATCAAGTACATTGCTGAAATAAGTGTTCTTTGCTTTAAACCATCTGATCTGGATTAATTATCCATTACAGCATCAAATCAGATAAAAAGCCTGTGTTATTTTGCCAGTCTGGGCAGAATGAAATGTGATTGCTGCCCAGGGACAGCATAACCTCAAGACTAAATACATAAACCAAAGAACTGACGATGTGCTTTATTACTTGAGTTTGCATTTTATAGGGAATAAAACCCTGAGGACCAGGTTACCTCTAAGAGGAATATTCCAAGTTTTGCGTGAACTCTGAAACTCGATACTTCCGTTGCTGTATGATACTTTTTTATTTAAAGAACTACATGAGAAGAATGCTTTATATTTTATTCATGCTGTCATTCTATGGAAGTATAATATAGTCAATTAATTAAAACTGAGTCTGAAACAGTCATGCAAGCATTACTTTATGAGAGTTTTCTCTCTAAGATGTCTGGCAGATCGATCATTCTGCCTTGTTTTAAAAAAATCAACAACAAAACAACAATAACAACAACAACAACAACAACACCTCCAACACTGCAACTATAATGACTGAAACTGTATGCTCTGCTAGTCAGTCATCCAGTACATGAGTAGCAAGCCTTTTGCTTATCCCATCAGACAGTAGCTTAACAGATACTTCAGTAGTGGGAGGTAAAGGTTACATGGGCAGCTGAGTTTCAATTTACATTTTTAATAAAGGGCTGTGCCTATAAAGGTGTCTGGATTCCTTTTTTTATTTTTTTTTTCCCTCAGAGGAATTGTCTTTTTGTCTGAGTTATGTATAGTGAGGAACAAAGTGAAAATACTTGTCTCTTCTGGGCAGCATCCAGGTCTTCAGACTTGCACATATGCTTCATTTTAAGAACAATTTCTTATTAATAACATTAGTTGAAAATGCAATGACTGGCAATAAAATTAATCACGGACCTAACTTTCAAGGTCAGTGACTTTGACTCCAATTCTTCATTGTTCTGAATGGCTTTGGGTGTGTTAAAATTTTCCCCAAAGCAGCAGCTCTGGAGGCTATTGCCTGTCTGTTTGTCCAGAATTACAGAGCTGGGTGAGGCATTCCTACCTCCTGCCCAACTTGTTGCAGCCTTTCAAAGGAGAGAGATGGTGGTCAGTCTCCCTGGAATTAAATCAGGGCTAATGGAGTTATCAATCCATCCTTTGGAACAGGTATTTCTCTTAATTGCTGGGCACTATGACAGAAAATGAACTTCTGGATAAGTAAGAGCAGGCATTTCAAACCTTGGCTAGCCTTGTCCTAACTCTGCTGATAGAGATATCAGTGGAAGCTTCTGCATCAAATTCTAAAGCAAGACAAATGTTAAGTGCTTTGGAATAATAAAGAGTAGTCATGTACAACTATAGTCTATATAAGTACTGTTTAAACTGTTTTAAGGAAGCAAACTGAACAAAAGTGGTATGTGGACAGTGCCCTTAACATGGGTCTCTTTTTTGTGAAGGGGAAAAAAACTGCAAACAGAATAAATCAAATGTAAGGCACTGCTTTTAACTAGAGCTCTCATAAATTCTCAGTATATAATTCTGAATGTTGATTAAATTTCCATTTTTAAAAGATATAGTACAGATGTTAAAATGAAGTTTGTCTATGAGAGAGATTCATACTTTTCTGCACGCCTACAAGCTGTGACTTTGTAGCCTTCCTGACAAAGATGAGCATGCTATTTAAAAAAAAAAGAAAAGGCAAACAAAAACCCCAAGAAGTTTTTTGGAAGCCCTGCTGTTGGAATAGCAGCATTTTCAAGTGATGTGTGAGATGGACAATTATATGACTCATGCCTGAGAGCAGTGGGATGATCAGGATATTTGGGGTCACACTTCTGTGCAGGTGGAGAGCTCTCCCACTGTTGTTAGCATTTAAGCCCTTTTCTGTTACATTTTTTGCTTCCTGTGGATTTAAGGTTCCTTTTTATCCGTAGCACAAGTGCAGTCTGTGTGTGGAGGGCATCCTTGGCCGGCTGCCCGGCGCCCACCCCGCTGCTCTCTCACCCTCCTCCTCAGCAGAGCAGGGAGAGAAAAGACGGAGGAATGTGGGAATCCTTAAAATCAGAAGGTTTTGGGAAAGCTGCAAAAGGCAGCCCTCAGAGACAGCAGAACTGCAATTAGAGCTAAGCAGTAGCCGTAAGATTGGTCAACAGAAAAATTATGAAGTAGAAAAATTATGTAAGGAGTAGAAAAGTAAGGACAAATAGAACAATGGCCTGTGTATTAAACCTTGTCTAGAATAACTCCCTCAGCTGCAGAAAAACATATCTAGCGAGATATTAGGAAGCTCTAAACTTAATAATGGAGTTGTGTGCATTGTGTTTTAAGGCTTACAAGCAGGTATTTTATTTGAAATAAGCAAGCATTGTTCTAACCAAAGGTATGTGTGCTTATAGTGGTTGGATAGAACTACTCTCAAAATACTTTTGCTTTGTGTGATTGGTCAAAAAACTTACAAAGTAAGTTGTAGCATTAAGTTCTTGGTCTGCTGCCTGGGATGTGAGCTGCTGGCATCTTCCCATTGTCATAACCATGTAATGAGACTGATGCTGGAAATAAACCAGCTCAAGACGCATTCCTAGCAGTCCCGTCCTGTTTGCGATTTGCACACAGCCCCCGGCTGGTGATAGGGAAAAGATTCTGGCTCAAAGCAAGGACAGGGACAGGATGTACCCATTTCTGTCGTGGGCAAAACAGGCTCAGCTTGGCGAGGTTAAGCTATTTCCAGTGAAAATAGATTTGTACGGCGAGGTAAAAGACAGATTAAAGCACTAATTCCAAGCAGTGCAGGGGATGGCGAGTAGCAGCTCCTCCTTCAGGCTCTCCCAGCACTGTCCGCAGGGAAATCCCTGCTCAGTCACGCCTTGTTCCTTCCCCTCCGGCTCCTCCGATGTTACGGCCATTTGTCACACTTGTCCCTCACCCCGGGTGCCCATTTTTAAGTGGTTTTTTGGTTTTTGTTTGGTGTTTTTTTCCCCGAGGCACTGCCAGCCGAGCCCGCAGGGCCTGGACATGGACGTGGCCTAGCACGGGGCGCTCCTCCGTCCACCTGCTAACTGAGAGCGTTTCAAAGACAAAAAAAAAAAAAAAAAAAAAAAAAAAAAAAAAATTATCTTTTTGCATCACGTATTCCTATTCAATTTTTTAGGCCTTATCCCATTAAAGTGCTGAAATTTGCAGCTTTTCCTACGAAAGGGAGTGATTGCTTGTGCTCCCCGTAAATGACGAGGCCTGGGTGTGCATCATTTTTCCCTCCTCCTGACAGAAGCAATGCTGGGAAATCCACAGAAAACCAACATCTTGGCTGGGTGCTTCCTTTTTCATTTTCAAAAAACCAAACACCACACAATCAACTAAAAACCCCAGAAACAAATACTCAATTTAAACATGCGTTCTACTCTCCTCACTCCCGTAGTATGGAGGGGGAAAAAAAAAAAATCACTGTTCATCTTGACTTTCCCTGAAAAAGCACTTATTTTATGTATATTTCACTAATCATAGGCAGACACAGGGAAAAAAAAATCTCTCCATATTTCCAAAGCAACATTTGTTCCTAAGTCACTAATTGGATCAAAAAAAGCTTTTTCTCCTTAGTCTCATGGGAAATTCTGTAAACAGGGTGTTCTTGGAGCAATATTTATCTATGAATTGCACTTACATCAACAAAATCAATATCTGCTGGAAATGCCTTGCAGATAGCTGCGGCAGCGTCAATCATTTGAAAGTATCTTTTTATAGAAGGCTTCTCAGGCTGTCTTGAACTTTCCTTTGAATTTTTGCATAAAATAAATTAGTTCTTCCATCAGTAAATTAGAAGATTGAAGCGAGTAGCTGTTCAAATCAACATGTTGTTATCATTAGGCACCTCAGATCCATATTAAAATGTGGATATATTAGTTGTCTTTCCTTCTCATTCCCTCACACCTAATCATAAAGCTGTCTTTTAGGTGCATGATTTGCAGCTGAGCTGTAAAAAGGCCATCAGTCTCTTCAGGCTGCCATGAAGGAACAGCTTCAGGTAGTTACTCTGGCCATGGTGTGATTGAACTAGGAGATGGAAAAAAGCCTAATGAAATAATGTTCTGGTCAGACAAAGCAGCTGAGGAAAAAAAGTATTTCCTTTTGTTCTGGGTGTTGTTTAATCTTCTGCCACTTAGCTTGCATAGAGCTTTGTACGGTTTAGCTTTGATCAGTTTCAAAGGTGAAAGAAAAATCTGTGTGTTGGTTTCATGTCTCTCTCAGGGCGCTTTCCCGGTGTGCTTGGAATGAGGTGTTCTCAACCTAATTTGAATCTGTTTTCCCTGCATTTGAATCCACCTATTCTTAATGTCTTTTTTCGTTTCATGCATTGATATCTGTACCATGAAGAACTCATTCTTTAGAGTTATTGCCAAAAGAGAGTTTGAGAGTGTTTAAGGCAAGGCAAGAGCTCTTGACTACTTCGAACATAGTAAGATTTAACTGTTATGTTTTTGTGTCAGCTGTGAGTGTTAATGTGGTTAAATGTCCTGGTTTTGGTTAAAAAGTCACTGTCAATGGGTAATTGTTGTTTTTTAACAAGTCAGTCACATGTATTTATACTATATAGAGAGATCACTTCTTGTCTTTGTAAATACAATATTATTAAAATATCCAGTGTCTTGTATCCTTGAGCCCAAATAGGAAAAGTAACTTGAGACTCCCGTTTACCAGTTGCTCATGGATAACTGCTTTCATGCCTCCCTGTTATGTGTAGACCTTCTCAAATCCCCAGGACCAAACAACCTTCTCCTGCTATTAAATATTCAGAAAGTTCCAGGGAACACTCAGGTGCTAACAGGAATGTCTGAAGCACAAGTACACCTGAAATAGCCTCTTGTAAAGTGTTTTATTGCAAGTGCTTTAGGCGTGGTCACACAAATGCTTCTGCAAGCCTGTCAGGGTGGCAGTGTACAGAGTAAGAGATGCTGTTATCCCAGGCAAAACAAGAAACCTTATTTCCTTCAGGCAGGGTTTGTTTTGCTTGGAGGGAGCAGTTCAGGACAAACAGTGCTTTGGGGACATGATCAAGTTCCAAAGCTGGGAGCTTGATTTAATATGTTGTCTTTTCTCAAAACACCAAGGGAATGCATGCTATTAGAGTGCACAAGTTGCAGAAAGGAAGCACTAAAGACTTGCAGTTTGTGAGATAAGCAAGTCTCATCTTTGAGTATCTCCATAAACTTTGAAGAGAAACCACAGACCACTTTAGGAGTGGTACAAGAGGGAACAAAAGGGTGATGGAGTAGATAATTCTTAATATATAAATACGGTGAAACAGCTGTTTAGACAAACTCTTTAATAAATAGGGTACAGCAGATAAAAAGGAAATTGTGCTCTTTTGTCACTGACTAGAGTTGGATGAGATATACAGATATTTAAACCTAGCTTCATCAAGGTTGATACAAATTTGTACTGAAACTGACTTGCTGGTATAAAAAAACACTGAAATCAGTGTTTCTCAAAGAAATTTAAGTCACTGGTAATGATTTTAAAAAACAAAGCAAAACAACTCTACATTGGAAAATGAGTAATTTTTAGCCAAGTGTGTTTTTTCAAATGTTTATAAAAGAAGGTTGTGTGAAGAAATTCCTATTTTTTGTGTTTCCTGGGTGGCTGGTGCAGCTGTGCATGAATGAAAGTTACTTCAAACCACTTCAACTAAGGAAAAGAAAGGCAGCAGTGTCTAAGTGGTGTAAAGCTCTGTGCTACTCTGAAAGCTATCTGTTAGGATATATGATGCTGCATGTTAGGTTGTACACTGGTGAAATTACTTTTTTATCTCTGTGCCTGTATCTTAGGGCTTTTTCAAAGACTTTTGACCAGTTTGTGATTTTTCCTCTTAAATAGCTATGGAATGACTGACCAAAAACTGCTGACGTCGCTGAAAAAACTTATTTAAATTTGTGCTCAAGTGAGCCAGGTCTTGTAAAATCTTGAGTTGAAGCTGATGTCATGGAGCTCAGAGATATTAAATAGTTCACAGAAAACTTTTCAAACTTCTTGCTTTTTAGAACTGTAATCTAGATACTAAACTCTTTTAAAAATAGGCTTTTTTATCCTTTTCCTCAAGGGCCCTTCATTGTGAAGTGTGCTCCACTGACTGATTTTAACACATTGAGGTATGAGAACCAATTCATTTTATCTCCGAAAGGTAATGATTACAAAAATAAAAGGAAAAAAAAAAAAAAAAGAGAAAATTATACCAGCTGCAATCACAACTCAAAAAGCAAAAAACCCTAATAGCAATCACATTAATCAAGATCTTAAGGAGAGAATATGATTGTCCCAAGAACTGCTTATAACTGGTATAAAATGTGGAAATATTTATCTAGTCTTTAGGTTTGCTTGTGTGTTGCCCTCAGTAGAACATTGTGTAAAATCTGTGGGCTTTTTAGATGTTTTATTAGTTCCTTTGTTGTGGGAGCAGCTCGGGAAAGCAGTGCCACTTGTGCCTCTCCCACAGCTGCATGAATGTCCCTCTCAGTAACACCTGCAGCAGCTCTGGCACCCAGACGTGTGTGTGACAACAACAAACAGGTGAGCCCCAAGTACTCCAGAGCAGCACTCTGCATTTGGGATGTCAGTGAGGAATGCTGGTTGCAGTTCTCCATGTTTGAATGGCTGCAGAAGTGTGATTTGCCCTTTCAAAAACAGCTGGGTGGGATTAGATACTTTGCTTATTGTCTAAGTGCTAAAGTTTTTTTGTAAACTCTTGTGACCCATCTTAAAATAAGAAAATTCCTGTAGAAGGAAAGTATGGTAATGTTTTCTGGAAAGGCAGATTTTACCAGGTTTTCTTCAGCTTTTGGTAGCTCTGACTGAGACTCTGCTGCTTTTTTAACCTATATGAACCTAGATGGCCAGGAAATAAGAATTCTTTAAAGATACTGGGTTAAATAGATCTTGCCTCTTGGATGCAAAATGGAACAAGGACGTGCTGTTTGTCTACCATGGTAACTCTTGGAACTGAAGCCTTGGCTTAACTTGTGTTATTTCACAGTTGGGTGGAAGAATGCATTAAGAAAGATTCAAAACAGGATTTGAAGCACTGTGGTGCTTCCAGGGTAGCACAGGTCTAGAGGACTGTGTGGGACACCAGTAAAAAAACCACTCTTGTCAAACTTGACTGTTTCCAGATTCTTAGCCATTATTGGTGGTGTTCAGCTCATGGTGGCTGTGTGTGTTTGTGCAACCAACGGCTTTGCACCAAAGCCAGCTCTGACTGAAGCAATAACTGGGTGGGGATTCACCCTGCTCTGCTGTTAGCAGTTCTAAACTATAATATAGATTTGGTCTGGGAACCTATAAGCTGCTGTAAAGCAAGGATAGGAGTGGATTGGAATGACAAGGTAGAAGATGTATCCTGCAAGGGATAGATAGCCATTATAAATCAGTTAATACTGGAAAAATCACAGTAGATGTTGTCTGAACTCTGCTTTGTTAAAATAAATGGAAATTTTGTGATCAGATCCAATGAAGAAAAAGAATAAACACTCCTGAAAGCCCTGTCCCTTGATGCCAGTTCCTTATCTACTTGGTATTGTTTAAATCTGTTGATGCACTTATGAATTGCCTCAGGAGCTGGCTCTTCTGTTTTAATCCAATACACAGTTGGACTGATGTTTTCAAAGCAGATCATTGATTAAAACTGATGAGAAAAAGGGTTTCTAAATTATCTGCATGTTTTGAAAATTTTAGCCTTTGGGGGTTAATGTGCAGCCTTTAATCTGTCCTTAATCAAGTAGAATTCTCACAGGGACTTTTGTTTGAGTGAAACTACATAGTTTGATCTTTTGGCAAGAAAGTTTTGCAGGAAACTGGTTGCTGTAAGAAGAATTTGTGGAAGAAAACTTCTAAAGTACATGAGAATGATATCTTTTCCCAATTATAAGTAGCTAAATTCCTTTTGCTGATTGTGGTGGTGGGGTTTTGGTAAGCAGGAATATACTAGCAGACAATCTGAAATGCAAACAAAATGGAAATAATTGCTTCACTTGACATTCTATGTGTTTCTAGATTACACTTTTTGTTTCACAAAAAAAAAATTATTTTGTATGTCATTATAATTCTAATTTTCAGTGACTGCTTCTTACAAAATAGAGACAATGTTTGCAGGGTGGTGAACATAACTGTGTGTGTTCTGCTTCTGCTTCTGAAGAGGCATTCTCACAAACATGAGTGCTGTGATCTCCTGTCTAAGCACCATCAGTAGTGATGTATTCATCTGAATCTAAACTCCAAAATTCTATGTGTCTATATATTTTTGCAAAGATATTTGTGACTCAAAGCAAAATGCAATTCTACTGTTAAGAAAATCCAATTTACAGGCTTGAAAGAAAGTGATGTTTTGCACTTTCTTTTTGGCAGTTCAAATGATCCCTTATTTATTTTGAAGTGAGGCATAGCTACTCTTCAGATTTATGTTATGCAAAACAGTAAGAAAATTACATATATCAAGGAAAAATAACCCAAGATGTTCTGCTGTGATTTAAATTCTGAAAGACAAGAATTTCCAATTTTTTTCTTTTTTTCAGTAAAATAGTGGTGATGGGGGCAACATCCCACCCTTGAAGTCTGGAGAAAGTGTATAGGGACACTGTCTTACATAATGCAATGTTTCATTTAAAGTAGCAGTAAAAATTAGCAGCTGCATTTAAAGTAACCTAAATCTTTTGTTATTTAAAGCACATGGAAATTGCAATCCTGTAAATTCCAATACCAAAAAATTCCAGCGATGCCCTTCTTTCCTTACAGCTCCTGTGCACCAGTTGGGTTTTTTTTTGTTTTTTTTTTTTTGCATCAATACTTCTGGAGCCAGGCTCTAATTTTGCAAAAGCTTTGAACTGTAGTTAACCTCATTTCTCTTATAGAAATGATTCTCAGTAAAAGATACTTCTGAGAAGTGTCCACTGCCCTTTTGGATTCCTTCACGACGCTGAATGAGGAAAATCTCAGAAAAGAAGTAAAAGAAGAGTGGAAAACACTTGATTAGACAATGAAGTCTGTGCATGTGTTGCTCCCTTACAAAACTGTCTTTCCTAACACCAGCATATCTTTTATTTCTGTAAGAGTTCCTTGGTTTGGTGGTGATTTATTTGGGGAACTACCCAAACAGATGTCTGGTGGGAAAGGGAAGAACCAGGTGGCATTTTTCATGAGATAGTTTTAAATTTTTCCTGCTGACAACAGTGGCAAAGGTCTGTATCACACTTAAAATTTCCAGGGTTCTCCTGACCTGTGGCATGATCCTGTCATACTTCTTGCTGTGCCTTAGCTGGCAAATCAATGATAAAATCCTGCCACAGGATGGGGGCTAGATTCAGTAGAATTCATCTCCGTTTTTCCCAAGCACCGAAGTTGAGTCTTGATCAAGAGGTATTGAGGAAATTCATGCATTATTTATGTCTGTCTGTGTGGAGAATGATTTTCACAATGTATTTGTGTACAGGAGTCAAAATGATTAATAGAAACAGAGCAGTCACTTTATAAGGAAGAGACAAGGCTGGGGGAAAAGGTAACTAGGAGATAATAAGGCTGAAAGTTGATACGATCAGTGTTCACAAAATCATGAAGGTCATGGGTAAAATGAATACAGAGTTGTTATTTCCGTGTCCTGCAATGTTTGAGCTGCAGTGTATTGATGGAACTATTAGGAGTTTGGTTTAAATCTTAGGAGAAAGCATTCAAAATTCTGAGATTTATTGCCAAAGGAGGATGAGGAGGCAGATTTGAATCCATGGCCAACAAGTCCATGCAAAGACACCAAGGGAATAGGCAGGGGTGTATTTCCAATATCTTTCACCTGATAAGTTGCCAGTGAAACATCCCAACAGGGATATCCTTGTGTTCCTGCATTTTTAATCTTCTGTATATTAAAAACTGTACCTGTATCCTAGGATTTGAAAGGAGATTTTCATTTCAGCTGGATTAACACTTCATTATTGCATGAGTAGAATAATAGGAAAGACTTTCAAGAGGGGTGGTTTCAATCTGAAATGTGCAGCAGAAATCCACCATTCAATAATCCTTCAGCATGTTGTATGTGGATCAATTCTGAGGTAAATTTTTGCTGAATCTAAATATGACAGTGTGTTGGCATGGTAATCCTACCGTCTTGCTACTTTACTCTTGCTCTCCCCAAAACAGGGCACTTGAAATACAAAGTACGTTGCAGCTGAGCTAGATGGGGTGTTTTGGTGGCTGGAGCAGGGGGTATTATTGTGGAACAGACATTTTTGCATAATCAAACAGGAGCTGGTGTGTGTCTGGCAGCAGAACAATCGTGGAGGAGACACCTCAGTGTCAACGTGAGCTTGTAACAAACACCTGCCTCTGTGGGACAACGGGCTGTTGTGTGACTGTAACAGAGAATTTTGGGGTTCTCACGTGCCAAGAGCCACTTCATACAAAAGGTTAATGTCTTACTGATGTCTCATAAAGGACATTTGTCTCTGGATCCCCTGAAATGGTGACAGCTCTGAAACAAGTGTCCTGGAGGGGGCTCTCAAGATATCAGAGATTAGATTCTCAAAAATGCTGTATGTTTTAATACTTATAGTTATTGTCTGATTTTATACATAGCCTACTTAGAGTTTGACAGGTCTTATCAAAGTTTCTGTGGTGTTTTCTTCTCTAACTTTAACCTTCCTTCCATAAAAGTGAGGGGCTGTCCAGTCTTGGAAAACTTCAAGTGAACCTGATCAGCTTGTCATACTCCTCTGCTTTTCTTTGCTGTGCTGTACTTTTATCTATCCCTAAGGCATCTTAATTTACAACTCCTTTTTTACTAGGCTATTAAAGAGATTTTGTGCAGTGACTTTGGTTTATTATCTGATGCTCTGAAACACTGGGTTAGATAGAACAGCACTGCATCAACTGAAAATGGATGTGAGGCAGGGTTTTTTGGGTTGTTTGTTTTAGGTTTGGTTTTTGGTGGTTTTTTTTCTGATTTGCAATCTGTCTGATAAATCAAGCAGTTGTTTTTTGTGACCTTGTCACATGGTAAAATGCGGATGAGGGGGAAACTGCAGCTTCCTGGGATTTACTGTATGTCACAGAGTTGGGTTTTCTTGTTGTTTCCTTTTATAACAAAAGAGGTGGCCCTCTGCCATTAAAAAGTGTATTAAGGATCAAAAATTCATGATGAAAGAAAAAGGTGATTGAATTGCTGTTGCAAATATTTTTTAATTAAATTGTTAGACTTTCAATAATGTGAGTAACAGAGATGATCCCTTGTTGTGGGAGATTTTAATGAACTTTATTTATGGAATGCATGAACAGCCTAAAGTTTTTTTTTCCTTTATCCACCATTTTCTCATTGGGCATAAGACTCCTGTTTCTCCAGTGGTGATCAGCTGCAGCTGGAATATTTTTCAGCCCTGACAGAAAGATTTCTGACCTTGAATCAGTGATTCTGGCTGCAAGTAAAACCTGAATGGATTGCTTAGACCAGAGAACAATTGACAGCTGTAGCACAAATCTGAGTCTGCTGAATGTTGAGACCTCAGGCTGCAAAAGGCAGACAGTCCATCTGAAGTTTCATATTTTTTTCTGGCAAAGGATTTCTGAGAATGAAGTGGGAAGTTTTTTAGAAAACACATTAAGAGGAACTAAATTCTGTAATGAAGTAATGGATAGGGTAATAAGGGGATAAATTTTTGGGTATTTGATTTCTTATAGGAAAAGTTCTGGTTTCTAACAAAGAATTTTGTAATAGTCAGAAACATAAGAGAATGCTTGAGCTCTCTCACAAAGCAGAGAAAGGGCATAAAATACTGTCCTGTCCACACTGGCAAAGATATCTATATGTCTTCTTAGAAGCATCCAAGAGTTTAAGAGTAAAAGAAGAAATGTTTAAGGCAAGAAAATCCACAATTGTGGCTGAAGATCTGTTCTTACAGCCCTGCATTGTTGAAGTCTTTAATGACATGGAATGAGGGTGTAATTTCTCTGACTATTCTGTAGCACATCTGCTAATAGCATTTTTTAATTTTCTGTAATTGCAGTCTGTTTTTTCAGCTGATACATGGCCCAGCTAAATAAGGGAGCTTGAATAGGTGGGTCACCATAAAAGAGGAGTAGTTAATGTGGAGTAGTTAATGTGTAAGTATGGAGAACTTTCTGACCTGTGGTAGCATGAGCATTGGACAGTGCTGGGTCCATCTTCCAGAGGCCATTCCTGAGCGACAAAGAAAACTTGTTTATTTAAAAGGAACGTGTTGTAAATGTCACTCATTTCTTAAATGAAAAAAAAAAAAAAAGTTGTTGACAACTTGGATTCTTCTGTGTTACAGTTATTTCCCACCAAGAAATGATGTTTCAAATAACCTGGTACTTCAGGCTAGAGTGCCTTGTAAAAGCAGAAATATTGCCTGTGGCTGCATTATGATGTTGAAAATTGTGTGGTTCTGTGACTGCCAGTCCCATTAGAGGCTCTGTAGAGATCAATAATTGTTATGAAAAATCATGTTTTTGTGCTGCAGAACAGATGCTTTATAGACAATTAAAAAATAAAAATGCCACACTTTTTCTAAATCAGAAAGATTTATAACAATAAATGTTTTTTGTTTTATACATTTGAATTAAATAATTCATTTACTTATGTTGAGATCTAAGTAGTCAAGTATTAACTGTGCTCTCTAGCCAATGTTCTTTTTTGTTCTTTGCACCTTTCATATTATTGGATTGAAGCATTCTGCTGACCAATGGCCTGCCAGCAAGGCTTTGTGTCAAAATTCCATTTGTGTTTTAAGGTAATCATTGCCTGGGAGGGATTTGTGACTGAAGGAGTCAGTGGGACTTCCTTTGTTTCATGTCCTGCTCTGCATGGACTAACAGGAGTATGAAAGGATTAAGCATGGCTCCAGTGGCAGGTGATTCCAGGACTTAGGTTGGGATTTCTTGCTTCAGCATTAATTTGGCATTTTATTAAATTGTGATTCATTCCAGCTGCTCAGAGTCACTGGAACCAGGAGGATGGCTGGGCCTGGGCTCTCATGGGAGTGCTGTGCTCAGCCCTTAGCCGAGAGCTCAGTAAAGCTTTAGTGATTACATGTACGTCAAAGATATTTTCAAGAGGATTAGGAGCACCTCTGTGGCTTCATGGGGAAAATGTGGATCTGAATCTGCCAGAGGCTTTTCCAAAGGAAGATGTAGGACCTCCTTCCTCGAGACACTCAAAATTCACAGAACCACAGGATAGTTGGGGTTGGAAGGGACCTCTAGTCTGACCCAAAATTTAGTGAGACAAGACTGTAATAAGCAAGCTGACTCATCCTTCATGTTATCCTTAACTTATTGTTGAAGTTATCCCTGCTCTGAGGAGGAGATAACAATAAGCAAAAGCATAAATTCTGCCAAGAATTTGTAATTTCACAATAATTTCAAAAATCTCATAAACATCTGTGAGGTTTCTGTTTGCTGCTTCTTGAGAATTCCCTCCATAGGAACAAAAATCCTTCCAGCCCCTGTGTTTGCAGTCTGAATGTTATTTTGCTGTTCCTGGGGGCAAGTACCAAAGTACTTTTGTGTATCCTAAATGCTTGAACATATGACTTTTAGAAGAGCAAACAATATTTATGTCCTTTCCTGACGTTTCAGAGGAATAGCTTGTATGATTAAAGAGAAATTCTGTAGCATGTGGACCTATTTTCAAAATTAAACAGATTTATGAATAAAAAGAAGAGTTTGGACACAGAAAAAATAAAGCCCTGAAGCAAAGCAATCCATTATGGAATCCTTCAGTAAAAATATTCCTTTGATGTTAATTTTTATGGAAATATTGGTTAAAGTTGCATGTACTTTCCAGAGAGGTAGGATATGATTTTATGCTAGTTGTTAAACAGATCATTAATATTCAGTGCCAGAGTCATTATTTTCCAGCAAGTAATGTAATTCCAAGCTGTCCAGAGAGAAGGAGATAGTCTGTGGTGCACATGCTGAGAAATGTGTGTATTTGTCAAGGTATTGGGTGTTCCTGGGCACTGGAAATCCGTCATCCTGAGAATGTTCTATTCTAGTGCATTTTAATGAGCACTGCTGAAGCTCTGAATGGTCTGTCAGCACTTTTATTAGGCATCTTATTATTAGGGAGTTCATAGCTTGGCTGTAAAGCCCTTGCTGCAGGCTAAAAGTAGTTAAATAATACTGTCAGAGTGCTGTTTTGTGCCAAATTTAATCCAGATAGCTTTAGGCATTTTTCCATGTTCATATCAGAAGGCAATATTCCAGTTCTGATTGAAATCTTTTGAAGGAGGGTGAGGCAAAATACAAATGGCCTAGACCTGCAGCTTCACTCATAGGAGGCAGTAAGACAGCCTAGTGCAGCAGAATGTATTTTTCATGGAATAACCATACACAGGGACTGCAGCAGTGGGACCCAGTGCTTCAGGCTGAATGATAAAGTCCTTATTGAAACAGAATCCTGGTTTGCCTGGGTAGGGTCTTCAGAACTGGAGTACCCTGAGGCAGTCTGTGAAAGCTCTAAAATGACTCCCTCTGACAGAAATAGATGACATTGTTTCAAATGAAAACTATTAGTCTGAGATGCTGTTGAAACGGCCTGTTACTTTTTTCCTGAGTAGTACCCAGAGAACAGCTCAGCAGAGTAGGGAGCTTGCAGGACTCTGCTTTCCCTTTGTTCATGGAACAAATGCTCTCATTTTGTGCACCAGCAATCACAGTTTGCTGGGGCTGTTTTGCCAAGTCAAAGCAAAGGATTGTCAGGAGGAGGTGACAAAAAGTACTGCGTCATTTTATTTTCACTTCAAGACCTTGGACATGGAAATTATTCCTCTTAAACTAAACAAAGATTGTTGTCAGAGAAGTTGCATAAGCCTGCTGCTAAAGAATCTAAGCTTAACAGATAAAAAAAAAAAGATAAAATATAATAAGTTCTGTGAAAACATACTGCATGCTTGTTTTATTTCAGTACAACATGAGGGGACAGATTGCCACATGGACTACATGTTACTTCAGTAATTCTCGCAAAGTCTTTCATCAGCTGACAGTCACAGGCAAGTTCCTGAGGGTGAAAAAATTTCCCCATGTTCTTGTCAGCGGTGCTATGTCTGGAGAAACTTTTCAGAGCTGATTGGCAGTGCCTTCCTCCCTAACCAGCCTGCTGTGGAAATGTCTGGTTGGTTAAAAAAGCTCTGTCATGTAGCAATATCACCCTGGCCACGAGTTCCAGTCTGTGCAGGCTCCTGGGTGTCAATGGACACAGCTGTGGAGCAAGTTGAAATAGAAATTGGTAGAGGTGGACAGATTTTATTAACATGTTGGTGGGTGTTTGGGTTTCTGTGGGTTTGGTTTTTTTGTGGTGTTGGGTTTTTTTTGGTTTTTTTTTCCCCAATAATATTTGGTCCCTGAAAGCATGGAATTCAAGGAAGGAAATCAGGACCAAAGGAGTTCTTTGTACACCTCTTCAATTTGCCTTTCATCGTTCTTGCTTCACCTGTGTCCCACCAAAGGCAGCTGCCAGTTCCAAGGCAAACCATCACCTGGTAAATAGTTTCAGGTAGCTTCTTTGAGAATCCAGCTGCAGTGGAACATGAATTATATAGAAATCCAACTTATGCAATTTTCGGCCAAAAGCTAATTGGTAAGTTTTTGCAGGTTAAAGAATTGTTTTTAAAATTAGCAGTGAGTGAATATTAAAAGTGAAACCCAAGCACCTCTGAACACAGTCAGAAATCTAATTCTGAAAATGTGGATGTGATTAATTGCATCAGGCTACTAAGTATTACAGCTGTGCTAAATGTTGGACAATGTGAGAATATCAACCTCTTCAGTTCTTCCACTTTATTACAGTGGAGAGTCCTCTCTGTGGTAGCTTTCAATTTGAACCACAGGTTATTCCTGTTGTTAAGTTTTCATCAAACCTATGGAAAAAGGAAAGAGATAAAGGGTTCTAAAAGGTTATTTAGTAGACTTTCTTCTCAATAAAAACTAGGTGGATGATGTTCAAAATCTCTCAGATTTTGAGAACACTTTCGAAGTAAAGGAACTGTCAGTTGCAATTTAAAATATACCCTTTCTCCCCTCCTTTCCTAAAGAAACTTGTTTTTCCAACATCCAAGGCAGCTGCACTTGCCTTCAAGTGTTTGCTTCAGTATATTCCTACACAGAAAATCTAATATGTGGTTGCTGAACTGCATGGTTTACAAGAGCTCATCTACAATGTGGAGAGTTTTTCACTCTATTGATTTGTGGAAACAGGACTGGGTTTTTTGTCCTTCAGTATTTAATTTCTTTTTCGTACTCTTTTCATGAAGGGTTATTTTTGCCATGCATAAAGTAGGTTGCTTTCTTCTGTACATGTTTACGGTTTCAATTAAATATCCAACAGAACAAATAAAAAGGTAGGAGCGGTATAGATACTTCAGGTGCAGACAGCTAGAGCTAACAGGATGTGATTCAGTCTACAGCATCAATCTCTGTTCTATACCTAGAAAACATTTTTTCAAACTTGAGGAAATACTGTTCTTTTTGAGCCTTTTCAATGCTTTCGTGTCTGTGAAGGAAACTGGTCAACAGTTTTGGAAACGGAAGGGCTGGTGGAGGGATACTGGCATAAAGGGTGGTCATGTTTTCTGTGCTTCCTTAGGCAATCAAGCTCCAAACGAGCAGGGGGATCTGTACTTACACTGAGTTTGATTATATATTTCAAAGCCCAACTTTGTGTGGAAGCTTTGATGAATTTTTAAACAGACTCATAGAAATTCCGGAAAAACATTTGTACTGCCTGTTACTTCAAAAAAGTAGTACTCAATTAAGGTACTTTTTCTTCAGTTAGTCATTTTTGCTTGGTTTTTTTTTTGTAAATCCAAATGATAACTTCTCATAATTACATCCTTGTTTCAGATTTGATGATTGAGCATAAGGAAATTAAAGTAAAGGTTTAAAGAATATGTATATTCATAGAATATGTATATAAAGTCCACTGGGATAAAAGAAATATGGCTGTAGTCTTAAATAAATTATTGAGGCACAGGATGAACACCTTATTTACATCACTGCAGATCCTTATCAAGTCTATCTCACTTTTATGAATGTGCAGAAACAAATTCTGTGCCTGAGAGACATTCTCCAGGTGGGGTGATGTGAGGACAGAAGGAAAAAACAACATTCTCTTGGATATATACTCTAGTGGCTGCTAAGGACTAGTCAGAGGAAATCAGGAAGAAAATTGATGAGATTACAAAAAGAAAATAAATATTCCAAAGAGAGGTTTTTTTAAAGTGCTGGTGTGACAATTAAAAAGGGAAAGAAGAGAGTGATTGACGAGCTATACACAGGTTTTCCTACTTTCAGGTAATGACAATCCTGCCAGCATCTGCACAGCCTGTTTGAAAGGGTCTAATATCCACTTGGACTTCTGAACTTGTCGTATTTATTGTTAGCTTATATCTTACCTTTAACATCTGTAACTTTTCCAGTAGTCTGAAATATGTCAAACTATTGTTATATAAGCCCTGTAAGCAGTGCTGATTATACAGTGCCTCTTTTTCTAGCTCAGAAGCAGAAAGAACCATTAGGTTTATCCAACGTGACTTTTTACATCTCACAGTCCATTACATTTCATCTGAATACCCTGTTTTACAGATGAAGACTGCAGTAAACAAGTAAATTAAGCCAATTAATCTGGGAGATATTACTTTGTGCAACACACTGAGTAGCAGGGATCAAGATGCATTTGCTGTCAAGTATCTGCAGCAGCCAAAAAAATGGAGTGAGATATGCCTAGGTGGTGTCAATTGCTGTTTGATAGATAATTCTGTTGCACCGCAGCTTCCCCTTAGTCTAGGATCTCTATTAAAGAAGCTACCTGACAGCTGGAGATGTTCTTATTTTTTTGTTTTCAACTAGGATTTCTTGAAACAATAATGGATGTCTCCAAAGGCGAGAGTAGTGATAATTCTTTGGATCTTTTTACTGGTCTTATGGTTTGGAGTCTGTGCTTGCCCCTTCCATTTGTAAATCAAGAATTTTAAAAATTTATTTTAAGTGGTTCTTTACCATTTTATTGTAAATCTCTTCTTCCTTTGGTCTTTAAAACAACTGCAATTGGTCTTTTACTTGGATTCACTTGAGTCAGATGGTGTTACAGCATTTAGCTGCATTCTCTTTTTCTCAACTTCTTGTTCTTTCAGCTTCCCAGACAACCCTCAAGGACCTGTCCTATGGTAAGGGATTTTCTGAGCTTCGTTTTGAGATATTAGTCTTAGAGGAAAAAGGCAAACTCCCCAAAAGAAAGAAAGAAAAAAAAAAGCTAAAAGTGAATGCAAAATGCATCCCAAACCCTTCCAAAGTGGTTGCAGGCACTATCAGCTGTAGTGTCAATGCCAGTGCAGGATGTGGCTATCCAGTGTAACCACAAGGAGGATCATCAGGAGAAAGGAAACATGCCCTCAAGCTGCAGGTTCACATTTGCATCTTTCACATTTGCTCAATCTGCATTTGATTTGCTGGCAATAAGGCAGATCCTTAGTTCTGTCTTTAAAATTTCATTGGTTGTTCTTCCTAAAGGTGAAATAGAAATTACAACATGCTTGTTGTTTATGAGCAGAAGAATTGCTTTTAGCAGAGGCAAGGAAACTGAGAGAAAACAGGAAATGTCAAATAATTGGGTTTATGAGAAATCTTACTTTCTATTTCTGCTGTTTTGCAAATGCTGATAGCTTGAGATGGTCTAATTCACAGGTAACTTGAGATGGTTAATTCAAAGGTTACACCACCCTCACACCTCCACAAGCTCTTGGATCTAGGGAGAAAGGGAATGTTGTGATAATGCAATCCATCTCTGTGGCTTTGCATACTTCATATTTCAGGAACTAGCTAAGTAGGGTGAACAGTGGTAACCTTAGTAAATAGAAGGTCTTGAGCCATTTCCCTGTACAAGAACAGCCATTTATTTATTTGACCATATTTTTCCCACTGGATCACAGCTTGTGGCACACTGAGTGAAATTTGGGAATGTGAAACTTTCTTAAACTATCTTAGGTTCATGACTTTAAATTTTCAAGACTTTAAAGTACTTTTGACAACTGGCAGATAGCTCTACAATTTACCAGAAAAAGACCATCACACTATGAGAAAACATTTAAGTGCATATTTCTTCATGCTAAAAATAAATCCAATTATCATTCTTTGTATCACAGCAGGCACTTTACAGAAAACTAATTTGTGAAAACAGAGAAAAGTATGTCCACCATGGAATATATTTTAAAAATCAATATGGCAAGTAGATGTGTATAACTTCACTGCATCTATTCTCTTTTGCTGTATGTTTTTATGTCCCCATTCTGTCAGTCTGCAGTTTTAAACAAACAGTTCCAAATGCTACTGATATTTTTGCTTAAAAGACAGAATCTGTAACCCTTCAGAGATTATATTAATAGCTGCAGCACTTTGCTGTACGTGATATTTCAGCATTTTCCTTACATGCACAATCTAGGAGCACTAAATCTGTAATCACTAACCTTTCTTTTCTTACTAAAAAGCACTCTTAAATTAAATGATGCATTATTAATAAGCATTCTTGAAAATGGAACCTAGGAAAGTTAATGCACTTTATATTCTATTACAAAGAATGAACTGCACTGAATTTCTCTGTCCACCTGTTCTGACACTACAGTGCTTCCCTGTTTATTGTTCACATGATTGATTATTGTAGCTTAATTTTTTGCTGTCTTATGGTTTATGCCTTTTTAAAAATATGCATATAGGAAAAGGAATTCAGGGCCAGGCTGGATGGAGCCCTGAGCAACCTGGTTTATTTTTATTTCATAAACATATCCAGTAGGTATCTTTAGTTTTCAATTAATACACTAAAACATAATAATCAAGTAAGATTATCATATCCAAAGACACTTTTCCAATCCTCTTTATTTTTGGGGGTGGGGAGTGTATTTTGAGGAAGGAGTGTTATGTAAACTTTCCACGTACTTCAGTATTACCTGGATCATTTAATGCCACTGCTGGAGCTTTGTGGTGCCAAGCCAGAGGGAACTTTGCATATTTTAAATAATTTTCTCAAAGTTTGGACACAAGTGATTTATCATCTAATCAGTTCCTTAATATGGCACTGATTGAGGGAATGTGGAAATCTGTTATGAGTTTTGCATCTACATTCTTCTTCTGATGTTATGAAAGCATTGGCATGCATGATTTTAGGTTAGTTTCTTTTCAGAGAGGAATAATGTTTCTCTAGTGAGCTGGTAATGAAAGGAGAACTGCTTGGAACATTTGCAATTTATGCAACCTCATGGGAATGTATTTTGTATTTTGTAGACCTATCTGGGCAAATAAAGTAATTGCTCACCAAGGCAAATGGCTCCTGAATTCCACAGCTCTCAGAAGCTACCAGTTTTTCATCTCAGATGGGTAACTGTCCTGAGTTTTGAAAAGTTTGCTTACCTGGACTTTAACTTACGTGTTCAGCTCTCACTTTGCAGAATATATATTGTGTAATATATACTATAGCTTGCATCTTGTGGGCTCATTCAGTGGCCATTGCACACAAAGAGGAGATCCAAGATATGGTAAGATAAAGTCAATTTATCTTGTAAATGAAGCACACTGATGCTTTTGGGGAGATAGAGGCATGAAGCATTTTAAAAATGTCTTAAAAAAGAAAACAGAAAATGAAAATGTTCTTTGAAAGGCTTTTGTTTTGTTAAAGAACACAAAGCTTGTGTTTGAAAAATCCACATATGCTTGGACAGCATTGAGATTGTCCTTGTGCCTGGATTTTTTGAAATGGTACCAAAGGAAATGTTACATAGCTAAAGTATCATAAAAATATTTTTTGTTTAACGATTCAGTGGAAACGTAAGATACGTTGCTGTACTCCTTGAGTCTTTTCTCTAATATAAAATTCTGAATCCACATTATACAGATTATCTTCCAGAAGCATTTATAAACAGAGCAGTGCTTGGTGGTAGAATGGATGATGTGGTGATTCAAGCTTCTCTTTAGAGCTGTGGCTGGAGGTAGTGGAAAATCCAGGTGTGCTAACAGTGCCAGAAAAGGTGGAGCAGATTTGCTGGAAGTTTTGTAGGCACTCCAAAACCCCTGCTGTATTCTAGGCACTGCCTTTGTTGATTGCTGAGTGGTGAGTCTGATTTGGAGGCATTACTTCCATAGGTCACTAAATAACTCCATTTCTTGGGCGAAGCTGTTAGGAATCTGCCTCTCTACTGAGGTTTATATTTTAAATTAGTTAACTTACTGGTGCCTGGGATGATGCATTTCTGCCTCCTGATTTCTAAATAAGCCTTTTCACATGCTTGTGTAATGTCTAGCAGCAGTAGCAGGTATTATCCATAAGCAAACACCAAGGAACAGACTGGTGCATTTGTATTAGGTTTTAGTTTGAGAATTTTTCTTCCGCTGTCACATCAGGAACTCTGGACCTGAAGAGAAATTTTTCTGTTTTGACCAAAAGACTGGTTTTTTTCAACCAAATAAGCAAATCTTGGCACACCTTCAGCCATTCATTTTTTAGGGCAGAATTTCAGATCAAAACAATGCACTTGTCATGCCACTTTCCCTGACCCCACAAAAGTTACAGTAGGCTGGGGGCTAATGCTCATATTCCCCAAGAGTTGGATATTCCAGTAAAAAAAGCTGGCCTCTTCCTATTCTAAACACAAATTTAAGTCCTTAAACCTCCATTTCCTGAGTACTCTAAACAAAATTATCTCCGTTTTGAGAATATAAGTGGGCATAGGCTTAACAGCTTTTAAAAGTCTCAACTTGGCTTTACTGTAACATCTGAGATGTTTGCATAAGGCAGGAAAACTGTTTATCTTTCCATCTCATCATGACTACCCCTGTATTATATCCAGCAGCATTTTGCTCTAGATGTCCAGCTGTGCAAATTTGTTGCCTGAAAGAGAAAACTTCATGTTTAATGATTCCACATTGAGCTTTTGGAAAGTAAATGATGTGATTGTTGTAGCACTAATCTTTTCAACTTATGTCAGTCGATTTCTTTGATTAAATGACAAAGAATTTTCTTTTGTACAAAGCTATACATAGAGCTTCCACTTTCTACTTCCACGCTATCTTTTGGAACCTTTTGGTGCAATAATTAAAGACCTGTTTTGGAGTGTTTTTGATGCCTTTTGACACCTTTCTCCTATTTCCTGTGGCTGTGCTATGCATTGCAATCTGTTAAGGATAAATACTTAGCTACAATAATAGTGGATTTTATATACATTATTCTGTAGGTGGTATAAAATATGTAAGCAATTTAAGGAAATCTTGAGGGGCAGTACCATTTAAAATTCCATGAAATGCGTCGCTCAAGTCAAAATTAAGTCCCTTTCATTTGCCATTCTAAAGAAAAAGTAAAAGAGTTGTCAGGCAAGATTTCCCAACTTAAAAAGCTCAGCAGAAATGGAAAGCGAGAAGTGAAAAGGGAGCAAACATCTTGGGAGACGTTGTCCAAACAGTGGGTGATTGGTGCCTCTCAGGGAGGAGTCTAAATACCACAGAATATTTGGGGTTGAAAAGGACCTCTAAAGACCATCTAGTCCAGCCCCCACTCCTCCTTTATCTCTTGGCTGTTTTCAGCTTTACTGCCTGAAGGTAAGAAGAACAAACAAATAAACCAAAGCATCAAAACCCAACAGTGATGTTTTTCTCTTTTATACAGGGAAAAAACAAGGCCTTCTGTGCATAGAAAATGGTCAGGAATATAGAGCACTAGCCATGTACCCATGACAAAATTCAATGCTCTGCTATATCCTCCTCAGAGAGAAGAAATATGCAGGGTGGACGGCTGCACACTCCTAGCTGTGTTTTGCACACAGGGTCTCTATTTTTATGGTGTTTGTATTTGGGCCTGTAAGAGGAGCGCGCGGTGCAAGGACAATGCCAGAGGCAAAGGAGAAGAGGAAGATGTGTGGTTGCAAGCAAACAACTCTATGCTTATTCCTTTCTTGACTTTATCTTAACAGAAGCCTAGTAAGTTCTAAATAACAACACAGTGACTATTTTTATCAATATGGAGAGTATAGCAATCAATATAGATTTTTGACGAGAATCACTGTAGAAACTATTTATAAGAATCAATACAGAGACGGTTTCTACCAATCAATACAGAGAATATAGGAATCAATACATACTATTTGTAAGAAAGAATAGAGAGACTACTGCAAACAATCAGTACAGACTATAAAATACTATACAGAGTATTTCTTATAATCAATACACAGACTATTTCTAGCAACCAATACAGAGTATTTCTAATGATCAAAACAAAGAATATAGGAATAGATATATGTTATTTAGAAGAATCATTACAGAAAGCATTGATCAGAATCCATACCGAGGCTATTTGGAAAGATCAAGAGTAAAAAAACCAATACAGAATATTTATAAAAGTCAATACAGATTATTTGTAAGGAACAACATAGAGACTATTTAATCAATACAGAGACTGCTTCTCAAACATCACTATGGACACCATAACAACAAGTACAGAGTAACTAATATGGAGACTATTTCTAACAATCACTAGGTATTAAACCTAAAAATCTATTCAGAGTCTAACAATCTATACAAAAAGGAAATATTTAACTTAGTAAAGCACACAGTCTTAGTTAGTGTAACTAAGTGATTTGAAGGGGAATCAGAGCAGACTACTTGCAGCTCCCCAAAGATATCCTGGAGTTCTGCCCATGGAGAAGGAAATGGCCCTGAGCAGCACGAAGGGCTTGGTCAGGAAGGCCAGTTCTTTCCAGGCTTTGCCCAGCAGCCCTGGGCTGGGGTGTCCCTGTCCTGAGGGCTCTGCTGTGGCTCCCTGCCAGTGCTGCCCACAGAGCACGAGCAGGGCAGGGATGGCCAAGCCGAGCACAGTGCCCGTGTGCCGCTGAATCTTCCTGTGCTGGTGCAGTGCAGGCTGGGCCAGAGCCTCCTGGGTGGCTTCCAGGGCTGCCATTTTCATATCCACTCGCAGCTGGTGATGCCAAAGTCTCACCTCACACACCTTCATCCTCTCCAGGGTTTCTTCCCTGCCCTCAGGAGCAATTTAGTTTTTTCCGAGGGCCTCAGCGGCTGTTGGCGCCCACCAAGGCCATCAGCACCAGGCACATCTGCAGGATTCCTGCGCCCGTGGCTGATCCTTCCTTGACAGAGAGAGAAAGGAGGGAAGAGCCAAGATTCAGACTGTGTTCCCTCAGGAAGAGAAAGGAAAGAGGCTCCTCCCCACTGGAAGGAAAGCTCTGGCATCCTTGCTAGCCCTGCAGAAAGGCTGGAGGCCAGAAGTGCTCCTCAGAGCATGCCTGGTGGTGCAAATTCCAAAAGCAGCTGCCCAAAGAGGCTCCATGAGCACGAGGTGAGGAGGAAGGGGAGGAAGATGCGAGACACAGGGACACAAACCCTGAAAAGCCAGGTTTGAGGAGAGAGCAGCTCAGCATGGAGGATAAGAGGAGAAAGCAAGCCCAGTCCCCCAAGAAGGGGGAGCGAAGATGCGAGACACAGGGACACAAACCCTGAAAAGCCAGGTTTGAGGAGAGAGCAAGCCCAGTCCCCCAAGCAGGGGGAGCAGAGGAAGGGCCACCCAAGCTGGCTGCAGGCAGGCAATGGCGACCTTGCCCAGATGTTCCCAGATGGGGAGAGGACCAAGAAGGGGGAGCAGAGGAAGGGCCCCCCAAGCTGGCTGCAGGCAGACAATGGAGACCTTGCCCAGATGCTCCCAGATGGGCTGGGGAGAGAGAATCCAGGGCCCAGCATTCCAGCTGCTCCCAGCACTTGTGACCCTGCCACTGTCTTGAGGCAAGGCCTGATGGAATCCTGCTCGGTGTGGGCTGAGCCAGAGCTGGCACTGGCTCCTTGAAGGGCTGGGTGTGAGGTCAAGGTCCCCTTGCCCTCCCAACACCCTTCCCTTGGCATGTTCTTGTTCCTGGTTTATTTGCATTAAAACCCTACAGACTTCCTTATGTTTAACACCTGCATTGGCAGAGAGATGGCCTCCCCTCCTCACCTCTGTGTAGCTAAGGTGAGCAAAATGTGAGAACAGTTTCTCTCTCTGCTGTGAAATAAAACAGGAAAGTGTGCAACCCAAATGAGCCGCTCCTCATCCTGCCCTGTCTGGGCTGTGGAGAGGCAGGCGAGGGGAAACTCCCCTGTGGGATCAGGGTGAGTAGTGCCTCCCTCCCACTGGCCTTTGCAGGCACATCTTAATATCTCAAGTTCCATTGCTTTGTATGGTGGTTCCACCCCAATCCAGCCCTCCTTCACCATATTTGTATATTCCCTGGAATGTTCTCCCCTCCCCTGACCCCCACTGATCCCAGTTTCCCGCAGTGTTCCACCCCTGCTGCCCCAGTGGTTCCCCAGCTTGGCTGCCCCTCCTCTGCACCACTTCCACCTGTTCCCGTTGTCCTTGTCCCTCAGACCTCCCCTTTTCCCCACAGAAAACCCTCTGGCCTCAAAGCTCATCTTTGTCCCTGCCCCCAAAGTTCATCTTTGTCCCTGGACCCCCTTAGAGGATCAATGAACTTTCCAATTTTTTCAGCAGTTGAGAGTGAATTAGAATAGCAAGAAGGAAATTACCTCTGCTCTTCAGCCTTGTCTCCAGTCTGTGTTTGTAATGATTGCTGTAGATTTCAAGAATGCAAGTTTTTTATTAATCACTGTTCTTTAACTGACTTACATTCAGAGATTAACGCAGTGACATTTGTTTTTCGCTGTTTGATACTTGACTGTTATCAATTATCTAATTAAATCTTCTGTATTTGTTCTTTGTGTTGCATTAGAGGAACTCATTCATTTGTGGTTTTTTGTTTGGTTTTGTTTGTTTATCAAATTGTAATAAAACTCTACAGACACATGGCACTGCAGCATTTTAGCAAGTTACATCCCCTGATATATATAGAAATTGTGTAATAATTACATTGTAGCAAAAAAGAAATGCAGAATTAAGAGTTGAATAAGGTAGGCACTCAAAATTTAGAAATACAGATTTGCTAATGATGGAAAGCCTCAACTGAAATTTCGGACAGGTTCTCTGGAAATGAGATCTAGCTTTAATTTTTTGAAGGAACCACTGTCAAATTTTCAATTTTAGGAACAAAATTTGTGATTTTATTCTGATGGTTTTTGTGGGAAAAAATTCTTACTGCAAATGTTTTATTTATTTAAAAATATTATTTATCATCAGAGGCTTTTTTTTTTTTTCTGGATCCTAAAATGTAGCATGGAAAACACATAGATATTTTTAAGGCAGTAATTAATCATACAATTGATATCAGGACCTGTCTAACATTTGTTCTCTTATTCTCTCCCTTCCAATAGCTGCTGCCCAAGCTCCATCTCAGGTGATGGAAACAACCATCATCAATGAGCTCTCCGTCACTAGGCTTAGTCCACATCCATTTCTTTAAACATTTAAAATATTTTTTTCTTTATTTTCTTGTGTATTTCATGTCTTTTTACTCCCACATCATTGCCTTAATGATTTTTTTTTAATTTCTGGGTGACTGTTAGGAATTGTCTGCCATTAGACAACATCACACTTTCAGTATTTAAAAACCACAAAAAACTTCTGATGTAAGTATTGTGAACTATTAATTAAAAATAAATCTATAGGTTGCTCATATTATTACTTTGTAATAAATGAAGTTGCTCGTTCCTTATGAAAGGAACAGCCAGGTAAATTCATTGTATTGCCTTACTCAAAGGCTACCGAACGCTAAAATTGGCCAAAAAAATTTTGGAAGCTGTGTACTAGGTTAATTTGTGTCAAAGCATGACAACTGAGACACATCATCTTGTAGGAGGTCTAGCACATCTTCTTTTGGAAATTTATGGATCCTGTGGAGGTGTTTTTGAGATTGGAATGAGGGAAGAAACAGGCGTAAAAATAAAACATTTTTAGCAGTTCCCAGTATATTGCTCTTGTCACTACTTGTTTTATTTATGAGCCTATTGGACCCAAATACATACCCACTCTTACCTGTGACAAACTGACAAGTGGGATATAAAAATGAAAAGTTTTTTCCCTTAGCTGGTGGCTAAGGAATCATTGATCTTCCCTAAACTAACATTAATCTTGGAAAGGCAGCAGGAGGCTTATAGGTCTTCCATGGAGTTTCAAAGTGGTAAATTGGAAAACAAACGAAAAAAGCTCTTTTGACCATATTCCTTATTGTTGGGAATATTTTATGAAACTGTGATTGCCAGCTGGTCATAACTTATAGTTCATTAAAGTTTTAGGCTTGGATCATAACTATACGCTCTTTAAAATAATTAACTTAGGCAGTGCTCTGCAACAGAATTGATTAGAAAACTAAACTTCCTTTGCTGCCTGTGTCATTAATAGAAACTCTCAGGTGATGAACTCTTAGACAATCCTCTGAAATGTTCCATCTAACAATCATTAGTGAGAAATTCCAAAATAGCAACAGACAGGATCTTATTTTCTTGGCAGATCAGGTAATTTAAAAGACCACTAATGTATATGGAGGCAATTATTTTCAGCTTCATGAAATCAAAATATCAGGGCTTGGGAGCATGATATGCAGACATTTGGGGGTGTAGGTTGTGTGTTTTGATTGTCATGTCATCTAAATTCTTCTTCTCTATTTCCCATCCTCAGTTCTGCAGGAAAATTTTATGTAACCTCTGATGGCTTTTTTGTTGATATGAAGAAGGACCTGAATTGGTAAAACTGAATTTGGATTCCAGCTAGGACACACAGTCTTTTTGAAGAAACTGTTAGTATTTTAAATTTTATAAAATGAGTTTGTACATGGTTGATACGTCCTTATTACACAGTAAACATGTGGACTTTGCTTTTAGCTCAAAACTCCCCTGGAACCTGGCAGCAGCAAATACAAGAATTTTGTATCTTCTTGCCTCTACAATAAAAACAAGCGCCCTCTCCCAGCCCCCCAGTCTATCACATTGCCATAAACAGACTTTGCAGTTTAGCAACTTTCTTTCTCTCTGATTAGTAAAATGTGTAGGAAGAAACAACTTGTTCTTGTGCAACTTGAGAACAATTTCTAAACTCTTATTTTTCTCTGACAGATCAATTAAATGTGTTTCTGCCATTTATCTGCTGTTTTCTGTCCACTAATGCTTGGGCTAGCTCATGCCTGTGCATGTAGAAGGGGTTATTCACCACATATCTGTTCTCTTCCATCTTTCTGGAGGTGTTCACTGGCCACCTCACAGGCTGTCATCATTACTACAACACATGGACAGCTCCTGAGGAAAATCCGGACATGCTAGCTGTGTGTCAGAAGAGTGGAAAACAGCTGACAGTGAATAAAATGTCTTTATGTCCATCCTTGGCCTTGCTTTTTGGAAATATGTCCATTTGGTTGTAGCTTCACCTCCATTACTGAATTCTTGCTGATCTTTAAAAAATATCCTTTTTTTTATATACTTTCAGGTTCTGAAATTCGCCATTAACGAAGACTTGGCTATTTTTGAGTACAGTTCAGATTGGGATTTGGCTTTCTTTGTGTGGCAGGCTCTGATTCAGATGGAGGGGGTGTCTCAGCCTGAAGCTGTGCTACATCGAGGTTCTGTGCTTGTTGATCCAAGGGAAACAAAGCCTGAACCATTCCTGAGTTTAGCTTTGCAAATGGAATCAAGCAGTTTTTGGAGAAGTTCAAGTTCCCCAGTTTACCCTGTTTTAGGCAGACACAGAACCCCACTGCTCTCTACAAATACATGAAGGGAGGTTGTGGCAAGGTGAAGCCTGGCCACCTCTCCTGGGTAGCGAAAAACTGGACAGGAGGAAATGGCTTCAGGCTGTGCCAGGGAAGGCTAAAATTGAGGGTTGGGAAAAATTTCCCCACTGAAAAAGTGGTCAGGCATTGGAATGGGCTGCGCAGGGAGGTGGAGGAGCCACTGTCCCTGGAGGGGTTTGTGACACATGTAGGTGTGACACCCGGGGACGTGGTTTCCTGGGATTTGGCAGTCCTGGCTTAATGAGTGGATTCAATGATGTTAGAGGAGTTTTCCAACCTATTTTTTCACATTTGAATTTTCCATTTTCCTTTTATACCAGGCTATTCTGGTGATTAAATCATACACTATGATGAGTTCAAACTAAGAATTTAAATGTTTTCAATGTTTGCATGATTATACAGCCAATTATAGATAAAACAATGCATATAATGTACGCTGTAAGGTACCAAGTCATCTAATCCTAATTATGAATGTAGTATATTTAGCCATATAGTAATGATATGATTGGATAAAGTTTATAATTACAGCATGCTTTTCCATGATGAACAGAAGCTCCAATATAACTCTGGAAATGTGCATACTCTTAGTTTCCATTGTTCATACATGAACAAAATATTTTATTGCCAGGGGAATTAAATTCTTTTGACTTACTAATTTGGAGGGAAATTTTGAGAGTTGATAGGATTTTCTTTCAATTATGAAGCACATATAATATTCCAAATGTGAACTGTGACTTCTATAGGGAAAGAAAGATGAAGAGATCAGTTTTGTACAGCTGGAAATTTACTTGGTACTAAAACTTAATGGATGAAGACACTTCTAACAGTATGATTTCACATCTTTTATTCATGTACAATTTTACCAAAGTATTCCCATCAGCCTGCTATTTTCATTTCCCATATATTTACATATACTTTCTCAAATAATGTAAAAATCTGTGGAAAAAAAAAGATTGCTAATTTTTTTTTTTTTTTGAGAGCAAGAAAATCAAAGCGAAAGAAAAGAGTGTCAGAAGTTATGCTCTGGCATAAAATATCGAGGAAATTTCTGGTATAAAATATCAAAGAAATTAAAAGCTGGGCAGGCTGCTAGGTTTTGACTGTATCTTTTATGTCTTTGTATTTCAGGTCACTCATCTTTGAGCACCTTTGATTCTCAGTGAGTTAAGAGCAGAACCTCGCTCCATACACCTCATTATGGGCACCTAGATTCCTATTTCTAAATATTTGAATATTTTGCACTCCTGGGACTATCTGCTAATGAATAGACTGTACAACAAGAGCAAACCAGCACCTCATGGCAACTCATTGGTCAAAGGAAAAGAATCGATTACATATTCTGTGCTGGGAAAGTCCCTTCATGGTGTTCTTTTGAAAGGGAGGAGGAGGCAAAGTTAATTCACTGAATAATATGTTGCAAGTGTGAGAAAACAGAAATAATAATTTTAAAAAAACCCAAATTTCATTCATGTGGTGGTCACTTTGAGGGCCTGAGAGGAGAGGGCAAAGCTTCACAGCAGATATTTGTCCTTGTGCAGAGACACAAACACACCTGGCAGAGAAAAACAATAACAGTGAGTGATCT
Source organism: Onychostruthus taczanowskii (assembly GCF_017590055.1). NCBI lineage: Eukaryota > Metazoa > Chordata > Aves > Passeriformes > Passeridae > Onychostruthus > Onychostruthus taczanowskii. The sequence continues at coordinate 2,055,414 of NW_024505450.1, read as the reverse complement.
TTGCCTTGGGGCACACAAGTACCTGCATGTCCATCACCTAGTGACTTCTGGTGGGGCAAGACGAGGCCAGGGGCTCAGAAAGAGCCCAGTAGATGGTTTTCTTCTCAGAAATAAAATACTTCTTTCTGCAGTCTGCCATGGACATCCGAAGAACATCCTAAGAATCCTTCACTGCCTGAAGAAGAAGGAGGTGTGCATTTCTGAGGTGCTAAATGAATGTTGGACCAGGGTTATTTTGAGTTCTATAAATAACTGGTGAAAGGCACAGGTGTTGGAGAGGAAGTTTGGTGTAATTAACAGATCAGCAAATGCCTGTATTCAAAAAGGAAGGGTGTTCTGTGGGAAAGGTTTGTTTTTTACAACCATTTTTACAACCATTTTTATACCCTGGGAAGGAGGTGGAGATGGGTGGAACAAGGTGCTTATGTATTAAAATAGGCCTGCAGTCCCATAGTGATCCCTTTGGTCCAGATTTTCTCAGCAAAAATAAGTGGAGAAAAGGAGGAAGCAGCTCAGTGTGCAAATATGAAATAAACCTGTGTCAGACATCCTTTCCAGTGACAATCATGAGTGGAACATGTATGGCATGATGATCCTTTCTTACTTCTAGCTTTTAGTTCGAGTACTTCTGGTGCACCACTTTTGACTTTTTGAAGAACAACAAAAAAATCTGATTGTTGATGAGCTGGACTTAGAGAAAGGTTAGTGTGTTACAGTGTTATACACTTTGAAATTGTTCAGTTATATATAAACCACACAACATAATAAGTGTGAGTGTTCATGCCACATGTCAATTCTCACTTCCCAGGCAGTGGCTGGAATTTTATATGAGTACAACTGGTTATTTTGAAATAATAATTGTCTATTTTGGAATATTGTGAAAAAGATTTTTGAGGGGAAAAAAAAGCACTCTTTAGTAGGTGAATTGCAAAACTTTTCCAGCTCCACCTGTGTTTCTTGGATGTTTTGGAAACATTTCTAATGATAAGAGGAATATTTGAGGGGTAGAATGTGTTGGAGTTCACCAATTGTATGTCAGTGTCATGGGCCCAAAACCTTACTTCCGGGTCAAACCATGACAGTCAGTGAGAACCAGAGAAGACAGAACAGGCCCCTAAGGTGACATTGGGTGAATCTGGAAGACAAAAGAGTTTGGCTGCCTCACTGTGTGATTGTTCTGTTCTCGTCATAGATGAGTTTCTAAAGTAACCTTGAGCTTATTGATGTTCTTTAAATGGTCCAGGTCATTAGAGCTCAACTGGTAGTCCCACTGTTGTTTGCATCAAGATCATTGTCTTGCTTTTATAAATAGAATTTTTTAAAGATAGATTTTAAGGCATTTATTTGTGGCCCTTTTTTTTACATGATCATTTTCCAGGCATGCTACTTACAAATTGGTACAAAGGTAGGTCAGATTTCGGCCTAACTAAACATGAGAGATTCTTTTACCAAGAATTTAAAAAGAAAAACGTCTTTTTAAATTGTAGAAAAACATTCCTGACATGATGTCATAATTTAAAAGAAAATGAGAAATTAATACTAATCATTACAATGTTCCATTCTGTGGGATTTCTAATTGCAAAAGTTTATGTTAAACATTTCCAAGAAATTCATGGAATGAACTGCCCTAGTTTGACTTGGCTTTCTGTAATATTTTTGCAGGAGATTTACACAGTAATCAAATCCAGATCTACTTTGTCTCAGGGAAAACAGCGATTTCTCTTCTAAACAATGCTAATAATTTTGAGATATTGTTTTCATAGCTGTAATATCATCTGAACCATGGGCCAGGCATTGTGCCATGTGCTGGACAGGCAGAACAAAGCTTTTACTCCAAACACAGAGAGCCTGAGGGTGGGTGGAGGAGAAATCCATATCAGCAGGTGTGTGTTGTGGTTTAACCCCAGCCACAGCCCAGCCCCGTGGAGCCACTGGCTCACCACCCCCCCCCCCCCCCCCCCAACCTGGGGAGAAAACTGGGAGGCTAAAAGCTACAGAACTTGTGGGTTGAGATAAGGACAGATTAACAGGGAAAGCAAAAGCCATGCACACAGAAGGAAAGGAAAAAAATTGAATTAATTCCCTGCTTCCCACGGGCAGGCAGGAGCTCAGCCTTCTCCAGGAGAGCAGGGCCCCATCACAGGGAACGGTGACTTGGGAAGGACAAACACCACCACCCCAAATGTTCCCCTTTTCCCCCTTCTTCCCCCCACTTTCCATGACACCGCATGGTCTGGAATGTCCCTTTGGTCAGTGGGGTCACCTGTCCTGGCTGTGTCCCCTGCCCCCTCCCAGGCACCCCCAGCTCCCTCAGCAGCAGAGCTCACAAAAAGCAGAGAAGCCTTGGCTCTGTGCAACAACAGCAACAAAAACATACATTATCAACCTTGTGTTCAGCACAAATCCAAACACAGCCCCACAGCAGCCACTGCAAAGAAAATTAACTCCACCCCAGCCCAAACCAGCACAGCCCAATACCACTAAACCAGTGCAGGAATTAGAGGAGAGCAGATGAGAGACCTTTCTGTGTTGTGTGGTAGAAGGAAAAGGTGGGAGATGGGAAAGAAGTTGAGCAGAAGCAAAGGAAACAGGACATTTAATCACTTCTTGTTTTGAAGAAACATGCAAAATTCTGTTTGAGAAGTGGAAGGTGCATTTGAAGAGGTGGTTTTGGAAGAGACTTTATGTATGTGGAGTCTGATTAAACCAGGTGAAGCAGAATGACTCAATTCAAGGAGCTGAGGGACGACCACACAGCCAACATTTGGTAGAGGCAGAGATGCTGAACCTTGATAAGTACAGGTTGTGATAACCTGGACTTGCTCTCTCCAGGGTCTTCTGGCTTCCTGCTAGCTTGAAGTATAAATTTTATGAACCACCACAATCTGCCCAGCTCATGGAATTCCTTCCTGTAAAGAGGAAGAATGATGGAGAGAGCTGAGTATGTAGTCACTGACAGCAATACACAAGAATAAGAGAATAAGAGCTACAGAGTTTCAGAAAATGTAGGACAAGTGGAAGAGGAATTAGAAACTGAAAATGACATCAGATTGTATAGAGAGCTACAGTCTGACCCCCTGGCATGAATCAAGAGGAAATTGCTGCAAATTATGAATTAAATGAGATAATAATGCCTGTCAACTAATGAACTTCATAAAGGTGGCTAAATTTATTTTAGAAATAGTTTTTAAAGTAGGTTATCAGATCTGAAATGTGCAGCTTTGTTTATTCACTTATTTTACACAGCTATTTTCCAGAAACCCCAGGTGTGAATTCCTTTTCTTGCTCTTTTTTTTCCCTTTTGGTTACAGAGCTGATTACAAAGGCTTTTGAAAAGTTTGCTTCCTCAACAAAATATTTCAAGTTCATTTCAATCCTTTTGAATACAAGATTAATTGTTTTCCTGCAGTAAGACATTATGTTGACTGTAATTGAATTCTTATAGCTTACTGCATGGCTTGCTTGTGAATGTTTACAAGTAACCAATTTTTCCTTCTACAAATTCATGCATAATAAAGAAGTTGTGATTTCTTTGGGTTTCTAGAGATGGAAATTTGCCCGTTTGCATGAACTGGGACCAAGATGCTCTGCAGCCTAAGAGCACAATCAGCAGTTATTGTGGGGAGTTCTCAGTGACTGAGTGTTTGAATTCAGCTGGCCAAGTGGGCACACACTGTACAGGGTTTGAAGCAGAAAGTTTTCAGAGTATTAATTTCTGTTTTTCCCTATGCTGACTTCCCAGTTCCATTCATGTGTCATGTGAGTTATACTGTTACTCATCCTTTCAGTAGGAAAATCGAGCTACTCTTACAAAGTCCAAAGACCACCCAGTCCAGCCCTCACTTCTCCTTTCTCTCTTGGCTGTTCTCAGCCTTACTGCCCCAAGGTAAGGAAAACAAACAAATACCAAAGCATCAGACCCCAATGATGGTATTTCTCTTTTTATCTTGGGGAAAAAGGGTTCCAGTACACCCTTTATCTTGGGAAAAAAGGGTTCCTGTACACTTATCCATGGATAATGGCCAGGAATATAAATAGGAATAAAATTCCAGGAATATAATTCCAGGAATATAATTCCATACTAGGGTGAAATACTCAAATAAAATGGCCTGAAGACATGGAGCTGCTCTGCTACATCCTTCCCAGAGAGCAGAAGTTTGCAGGGGTATTTTTGAAGGACAGAATGAGCCCTTTAAACTCCTGCTGGAAGACTCCTCAAGAAGGCTTTTCTTTATAACTGCAGATCCCTTTTGATTAATCTCCTTGTCTTGCACATGGCTTAATACTGCTTCCATAAGGATCTACTCCATAATCTTCACAGAAGTGAGGTCTAGATTTCCCCAGGTGTTTCTTTCTTCCCTTGGTAAAAACAGGATTTTCTGTCCTGTCTTGCCTGATCTCTTATGCATCAGGATGGAGAGTCCTTGTGCTCCTAAGAAAATTGATTCAAAAATGTGTCCAGCTCTGGTCAGCTCTGCTGGCTCTAAGGAGAGTTTCCCAGGAGATCTCATCCATTCATTCTTTGAACAACTACAAGTTCACTCTTCCAAAATTCAGGATCCTGACTTTGCTCTTTGCCAGACACGTGTTCCTTGAGATCAGGAACTCAGCCAGGGCATGGTCACAGTGCCCAGATTGCCTCCCGTCCTAATTCTAATTCTAATCCTAACTCTGATAAGCCTGTCCATACTGCTGGGCACCACATCCAGCCATGCTGCTACTCCATTTGGTTTGTCTCATACCTGAAAGGCTGTCTTATTCTCCTGGACAGCATTTATTTCTTTTCCAGGAGATATCTGTGTGGTTGAAATGCCACATCAGGATGAGAGCTTGGGAATGTGACACTTTCTGTGGCTGAAGCAAGACCTCATTGCCAGCTTGCCCTGATCCAGGTGTGCTGTGCCTGATCCTTCATTTTCACCCACAGGCTCTCAGCCTGTGTGTGGCTGCTCTTCCCAATCTATCCGTTCCTTAACACCACCTGCAACACCTCCACCCCTCCTTCCCAGCCTCTCCTAAAAACAGCAGGTTCAGAAGCAGAGTGTCATTTCAGCAGTTTCCAAAACAAGATTATGTAAACACACGGTGATGGGTTCACACCAGGCGACAGATAATTCAGTGGTTTTTTTCCCCTTGATCATATGCATTGTCTAAATATGAACTCCAGATTTGTTGTGGGCTGATGTGTTCTTGATAAACAAATATTGGCATTTAATGAGCAAGCATGGGTGTAGAATACCACAGGAGAAACAACACGTGAGTATCAAAATGTTTCTAATGGACAGTGAAGCCTTTGCACATAGATATAGTATCCTACACAAAGAGTCTCTGTAGGTAGCAGGATAAGTTTCTTTGCTGGTCTAACAGTTTCTCCTCCTCAGGGATACCTCTTTTACCTTGTAAAAGAATCTTTGAAATGTTTGCATCAACCTATTTTCATATCCCTTGTCAGTTTTAGATGGTTCTTTTCAGTTTAGTTAAATGAATTTCACTTTTGACATATACTCTGAAGTGTAGTTCTACTCCATAAAAATGACACTATTGAGTCCTATATTTACTTTACTTCAGCAACTAAATGTCAAGTATATTTACTGTTGAAAGTGTTGCTTGATAAATCCCATATCTGAAAACTCAGGCTAGATTGAAGTGCTGCACAGTTTTTGTTCTTTTTTTTTATCTACTTTCACTGATGCTGGAAAAGTTCTGCAAGAGAAATTGTGCTGCTGGGCTTGCAGAAGTACAGCTGGCCAGAACTCATAGGGTAACTGTTCTGCTGATGCCCAAGAAGGCAAATAAATCTATTTTCTTGTCCTTGTCTGGGAAAACACATAACATAACATAACATAACATAACATAACAACGTAACATAACGTAACATATCATAACATAACATTACATAACATAACATGAAATTAACACAATGTAATATTAACATAACATAACATTAACATAACATAACAACATAACATAATAAAACATAATATAGCATAGCATAGCATAACATAACATAACCATAACATAACATAACAACATAACATAATCATAATACAACGATTGCTAATAACATTGTCCTTGTCTGGGAAAACACATAACATAACCATAATATAGCATAGCATAGCATAACATAACATAACCATAACATAACATAACATAAACATAACATAATAACATAACATAACATAACATGACATAACATAAACATACCATAACATAACACAACATTAACATAACATAACATAACATAACACAATGGGTGCTGAGGCTGCTGGCCACAATTTGCTGCTGATGTTTGTGTTGCCTTGATTAAAGAATGAGACTAGTTACAATAATCAGTCACCTTTGCAGAAATTATATGTTCAAAGAAACATTTCTAAGCATGCTGCATCTGCTAATAATTAAACCAAAATATTTTCCTTAGTGGTTATTATAATGTGTTGTAATAAGAGCAGATGTTTTTTAATGAACATACTGTCTTTTAACGGGCTGGAAAAAAAAAAAAAAGCCATGCAAGAATTATTGGTACTTGATAGTTTTTTAAAAGGCTATCCTCATTGGGATTTTATAGCACACTTCCTACCGGCATGGATGATTTTTGTCTGAGTGAGCTGCACTGTTCATGGTTTCCCAAATTTCACTTAATTTCTCATAAACAAAGTGACTTTTTTAAGAATCTGAAATTTAGCCATTCCAGATCATTTCTCTTCCTATGTTTTAAAAGTCTGTGTCATCATAGAGCAGCTGCTATCTTGCTGGTGTCAATCTGAATTTTAGAGGGTATGACATTTTAATGCCTTAGTCTTCATCTGTCAGATTATTTTGGTTCTTTGTACAATGAAATATTCCTTTAAAATAATTCACTTTGTTAGGGACAATCTGTCTGGGAATGACTGGCTTTAAAAAAAATTGGCTCTTACCTAAGGAATAGCATATCTGAAAGCTGGAAATGTTTATCTGAAAGTAGGTAAACAAAGCTGCATGATGAAGTTTTAAATTAGCAACTTAATCTAAGAAGCTGATCTTGCTGCTTTTCTGGCAAAACTGTGTCCTGTGGCTTCCCCAAAAAATGCATTTCAGTGCATGGCTGATGAACATGCAGGAGTGGAATTTACTTTATCTCATAAACTTTCTGATTTCAGTGCTCCTCAAGTTAGGCTGACTGTGGAGGGAGCGATCCTGGTGTCTCCAAAACCTAGAAGTTGATGTATGTTTTTCCACATATCTGGAAGTTGTGCTGAAAGACAGGTTGAGTGTATCAGAAGGTGAACCTTGTAGATAAAAACAGGCTGTTTAGGTGAAGGTCTGCTTTGACCAAATAATCAGAAATATGGGAATGTGTCTGAGGGTTTGGTGGTTTTTAATTTGCTTTGATTATTCAAGTAAAATATTATGTATGGGTATTGATCTCTGTGTGATCCCTCGTGCAACTGGTTATTTGATATTTTGTATATTTATCCTTCTTGGGGTGCAAGGAAGAGATGGAAAATGTGTTCAGCAACTTGTGAAGTTCAATATAATTTCTGGTCCCATATCCCATATCCCCTTACCAAAAATCCTGAGAGAACAATTCATGTTCTGGCCAGGTAATATAACAAGCTATTCAAACAGAGGGTAGCAACTGACTGTGAGCAATCCTGGGTGGATTTTATCATTTAAGTGAAATGTTCACCCATAAATGGTGCTGGATTGTTGTATATATTTATTTCAAAATATCTAGAGTGATGTAACACTTGATGCTGTGAAGGAAGGCACCTACAGTGCTTGGCAGTGTATTCCCTCATTTTTGCTTCTGTATTCATTGGCTTTTTTTGTGTTGCATGTGGAAAATGGGCCTTGAAGGGAAGAGGGTTGGGATGGAAAATGTCACTCAATGACACAGGAAATACCAAGTGGTAGCCAGACAGACATGAAACACTTAATTCCTGTCTTAGGAATTGTTAGATAAGATTTATACAACCTATAAAAAAATGAGACTTTTTGTGTTAGGAGTGGATACTGTTTGCCACAGGACTGGAGGGATCACCAAGGTCACTGGGGAGAGGAGAGAGGGCTTTTCAGAACAGAGCATTCCCCTCAGTGGCTGAGGTTTCAGCTGCTATTTCCCACACAACTGCTGCCCCATTTTATTTTTTTTCCCCACCATTCAGTCTCAACTGATTGATTTCAGCCAAACTGAGAAAGACGCTGCTGTTGAAAATACTCAGAGAGAGGCAGCAAAATCCTCACAGCAGCTGATTTCTGTTGGACACTGATTCTTGTACTTGTGGGGGCTGAGTTCTGCCAGCACAGAAATGTGTCCTGAAAAGCCAGAATTTTGTGTAGTTTATGATCCTGGTCTTGACTTTTTTAGGTAGGAGTTTCTCTTCTTGCTTCTGTTGGTAGTTATGAATAAAGAATTGGTATTTTCCTACAGGTATGTAATAAAATATACAAGAAATGCTCTGCAGTGTGCCCAGTCAATGTTTTTGCAGAGGCTAGAGCCTTTGGCATTTTGCAGCTTTGCATGTCAGTTCATTAGAGATTAGAGCTCATTAGCACTTTTCACTTACTTAAAGCATGAAGGGGCATGAAAATGGAAATGCAGAGCAGACTGCGGATTGTTGTCATAATTCTTTTATCAGTGGGAGCCCTTTCTCCCAGATTCTCTGCTGTTCACAGTGAAACAGAAGTGGTTTCTCTCCTGTACAAGCTGCAAATTTCCTTCTGAATAAACATTTTGAAGATTTTATTTGACTGGTGTGTCTTCCTTTAGCTCTTCAGCATCATCAGCTGCTTCTCTGTTTACAATATTTTTGGCTACACTTCGGGTTTGAACCAGAATATCCATGTTTGGATATTCTGGTGTATATGGAGACTTTCCACAACGGTAACTTTTTCTCTGTATTTAGTACTTGGAAATCTTAAAGATTTTTCTGTTAGAACAGACTGTGAACAACCACAGGAGCCCATTCTCCAGTTGCCCTATATTTGTTCCTGTGCATACCTGGTTGGAAGGAGCCCTTGACAAAGCTACTCTACACAATCACTGTGTCATCAGTAAGCATTTGAGTTTTGGTTCTCTGCTTCCTTTTGGATGGTCCATCCAAAGAAATCTTTCTCTCAGTCTGCTCTATGTAAACAATCTGGTTTTTTCTCTGAATTATTTGGAATATTTTAAAGTGCCTACTGGAAAACTTTGTTCCATTTATAGGCAGTACTTACAAACCCAAAGGTTTTCCCTGAGATTTCTCACTGAGGGAAAACATGGACACAAGGCTTCATTACAAAATGAATGCATTTTTATTCAATGTAAACAGGCTCAGACTTAGAAGCCAGAATGAGGTTGCCCTATAATTGGAGCATGTGAAATTAATAAAATTGTCTTTAACTTTTTTCTTTCATGCCTTTCTCCATTTCTAATTTTCTGTCTGTTGCTGAAATACAGAGATTAAACTGTATACCCCATGTGAAAAATTATCTGATTTTCATGCAGGAATATTTTTAGGTAAACATTGGTGTAACTTCAGTGGGAAAGTTCCTCACAAATATGGCAAATGGAAGCAAACTTTTTTCTCTCATTCTTAAAATTAAATCAGCTTTAAGCTGATACTCAGCTTTTTTTTTCCTAAAGTCAATTTTCTCGATGTTGCTTTTTACTTACAGAATTTACAGAACTTACAGAACTTACAGAACTGCTTATTAAGGTTAAGAAGGCAAATCCTGCTATAATTTTAATTACTTCATATTGCAGGTCCTTCCCAGGAAACTTTACTGCAGTGAGTTGTGCTACATAGGATGTTAAACTACAGTTGGCACAGAAGAAAATAATGACCATTACACCACCCATGGTTTTAATGCCACCTAATAAATGACATTATGGGTCTCACAGAGTTTAGGAGGAGAGCAGCCAGTTGTTTTACAGCACCAAATCCTGATCCTGTTAAAACCACTGGGAGTCTTGCATGGGTCTGGTTCATTCCAAAATCTGAATTGTGAGATTTGGTAACTGTTCAACTACAGAACAATAGCAGAAGTATTTTCAGAGTGAACAAAATATCAAACAAAGCCCAAAACTATAAAATAATAACCCAATACCCAATAAAACACTCCCCTCCAAAAAAAAAAAATCACCCCCAAAAAGTCCTTCAGTCCTTCAAAGGCTTTTTAACAGATCAATGATCTTTATTTAAGGCAGAAAACAGAGCTACCTGTCTTCTCCTGCAAGCAAGGTGGGGATAACTTCATACAGCTGAAATACAGGTTCACCTAGGAAGGGGAGGAAAAGGTGCCATAAAAATTCTTTATGGCCTACACAGGTGAAGATCAAAGGCCCTGCCTTAACAAAAGCTTGAAATAAACACAAATTTCAACATATGAGCAGTTCTGAAAGTTAATAAATGGCAAATATTTATTTATGGTTGCATGCATAATGTAGCAAATTACTGTTCCCAATGCAAATATTTCTTGCAAAAAATCACTTAATATCTCATTTTCCCCTCTGATTTTATGTGTTTCTTATTATTTTACTCTTGTAAATTTGCAGTAGATTTAACTGAGCTCTCCTGCTTCAGTATCAGTAGACTGGCATCACTTGGAAAAGCTTCAAAAGCAAATTCTCAATTATTCTGAATGTGAATGTCCCCCATGTGATTTGGAAAACTAATTACATCGAAGTTTGTAAGGAAAAAAAAAATCTATTAATGATTTGAAACTTAGCAGAACTTTTCCACTGTGATGAACAACAGGAGTTATTTGGTTTTTTAATGTAGTAATTAATAGTGTCTATGAAATGTTCTTCTAACTCCAGATCAATATGCAAAAGTGCAGCATCAGGTCTTGTGTTATGAATTTACCCAAACACAAAATATTTTACAAGGGTTCAAATGTTTAATGAAGCTTTGTTTTTCTTTTTTCACAGCTGAGAGAGCTCTGCAGAAATATTTCTACAGTTCCCAAGGTTTCTAAGACTCCTCTAGTTTCTTAGGAAATTTAAGTCTTGAAGATTTCTAAACTTAAATTTCCAAGTTTTCTTTAGTCTTTTTGGGGACTCTTGCATAATATTATGTTATAGGATTTCTAGCAATTATAAACAAATGTAAAAATTGGAATTTTTGGGGGGCGATGTTTTTTGTTTTTTAAATTTTACCAAACTTATCACTGCAGTCATGATATTTCTTGCAGTGTTGGGAGGTGGAAAAGAGTTACTGGTATTGCTATGTTTTTTGCAATTTCTTTCTCTTTTAAGGCTGGAGTTTTCATAAACAGAAAAAAAATAATACTGGTTTCTGTGGAGTAAAAAGTAGAAAGAATCTTTCAGTGAGAAGTAAATTGCAGCCCATTAGAAGGATGAGATTCTATTTTATGCAGTTGTCAGAGACTGATGGTGAAATTTTTAGGGATATGGGAAAAAATAGTGAAGCCTGTATTAATTAATTTGGAGTAATTTAATGATAATTTGGAGTAATTTAATGATAATACAAGTTATGTTTGCTGTAGAATATGTAAACAGAATTTTGCTTTGGAAAAATGTTAGATATAACTTGATGATAGTAATTTAATTTTCAGAAAGTCCAATAAATATTATTTTTTTAAAATAAATTATTTCAGCAATTGTTTATAGTTTTGTTTACAGGCAAAAGCTGTTAAGTCTTTCACATGCATGGCATACAAGTATGGAAATTTATGATATTAATCCCTTTTGAAGAAGGAAGTGGTTTTAGTTCTTCTTGATTACCGTTTCCTAATTTTGTGGTTCTCCCTTTTTTTTTTTTTTTTTCTTTGCTGACTTATTTTTGTACAAAGATTATCTAAATTGGAGAAAAATACAAGAATTTGGGGCATTGTATCCATGGTGGTTATGAAAGTTTGAGCAGGCAACATGAGCTAAATATGCCTGGTTTATCTCTTTTATGTTTTAACATGAATTTTACATGTTGGCCTTGTAGATTGAATAATTCAGAAGCAGATATGGAAGTTTCTAGTATTGGCTATTTCAACTGTCAATAAAGTGCTAAATATTTTTTCTATTTAGGTGAGTACAAAGAGCAAAACCAGGAAAAATGGGTGTTAATTTTTAAATGAATAATTTTGTCTAGTATAATTTCTGTTTCATATGAATAGTTGAATAACTTGGGTTGTTTGAGCTGAAGTGCTTCAAAAAATGAATGTGAAACGTAACTGTGGTCTGAGAAGATACATAAAATTTCGGAAAGGAAGAAAAGAAGAAAAGAACTGGTTTGGATCTGCAGTACTTTTTCTGCATCATCTTATTTACAGCTGGCATCAGCCTCTCCAGAAAGGTAAATCCCCCGAGTGGAGGCTGTGATTAGTGATAAGCAAATGCCAGCAGGTGTTATGAACTCTATTATGAGTTGCTTCAACTCCTGAACCCTTTCCCAGCCTTCTGAGGCTTTTATCAAGCTGACAGGTTGCCTGAAAATTAGGAAATTTAGGAGGGCTTTTAATAGATGCTGGGCTAAAAAGAAGAAAAGGCTTCCAACAATGGTAACAAGGATGTATATGAGCATTTGTGGAGCAGCCTTGGCTAAAAACCATTTTGGGAAAGGGCATTGAAATGTAATAAAAAATGGGCAGTTCCCTTTCATGAGCACTTTTTCAATTTTTAACCACTGGAATAGGAAAAAAACTGAAGGCTTCACAGCACTTCTAGAAATGCCAGATTTTCCTGTTCTTTTTAAAAGATCTTATTTCTGCCTCTTCAATGTAAGAAAATACTGGAAATTGCATTCTTTCCCTTGAAAGACCTTTCTTGGAGAAGAATATGCTTTAAAGTCGTCATTTTTGGTAGTTATATTTGGTTTTTTAGAAAGGAAAACTATGATTTTTCACTTGTGCTGAGTGAATAGCACAAGAAAATAGCATACCCTTCTATAATGACCTTTCTTTTGCAATTTCCCTTTCTAGGCTGCATAGCTTTCTGACCCGTTGTGTTTCTAGACCAGACTGTTCTGTGTAAACTTTAATAAGAGATGTTTAGGTCTAGAGTTGATGTTTCCTTCTTAAAGAATAACTGAATAAAGCAAGGGAATGGCTCCAACATCATTTCTATGATCACATTTTAGTGCAAGCTTAAGCTATGCTGGTCAACTGCAACATTTTTTTTAATGACCAAGTGACTTTAATTTGGGTTGGCTTTTATTATCATTGTTAATGTCATAAGGCTGTGTGAGTGAAGTTGTACTGCTTTAAAGCTGATTTTAAAAAATAATAAAGTCTCTTCTGTTTCACAGAAAATGTGTTGCTCAGAGTAAATTATCTGAATGAACTCATATTAACAAAATGAGAATCAAATCAGCTCATTTGCTAAGCATCTCTAGGGAATAAACTAATTTTTGAGCTTTTAGGCCATGTAGACTTTTTCATGACTTTTTATTTTTTGGTACACACTACTACTTTCAAGTTTCAGTTTTAGCTGTCAGGATCAAAACAAGGTGAAAGTCTTTAGGATTTTGCTTCTATTTCAATTGGAAAGACCAAGGAATCTCTTGGATCCTGTTCGTGTCACAATCTAAGACCTTTTGTGCAAAACTTGTGAAGGATCTGAAGTGGTGTGTAGTGTTTCCATGTCTAGAATATCCAGTCTAAATTCACAAATGAATAAAAAAATAATCAATATAATGAAAACTGTCTCGTGTACCTTGTATTTCTCCCTGCGTGGCTCAAGGCCACCAGACCAGTCCTGACATTTACTGGTGAAACTTGCAGGGTTTTTCACTCCAGGTTGTTCCTGTGCTCTGTTCTGTCTGCAGGTCAGAAATGTGGCAATGGATTAAATGATCTTAGGTCATGCTAGGATTTTTCAACGCCATTCATACTTCTTCTTTAGCAATTAATCTTCTGACAATAGTCAAGCCAAGCAAGTAACATGGGCTTGGGTAGTCCATGGATATACTTGGATTAGCAGGAATTCAAAATTCTATAAAGGTAATTAACTGCATCCCACTAAGGATTTAATTGTGGTTCATCCTTTTAGACATGTTCATATTCTTGAACATTTTTGCTAATCTTGCTCATACCACCTAAAATTTATCTGAAGCCTAAGTGTCTTTTTGAGGTGGAAGCCAAGAATTTCTTAGCAACACAGAAGAACAGGAATAGTCTTGAGGGTGGAAAAGGAAAGGCTGGGTTTGGAAGTGGGATGGGATGGGATGGGATGGGAGCAGGTAGGAAGCTGATGACCTGCACAGGGTTGGGGCAGCGCTTCAGGACCTCTGGTTTTACCAGTTATGCAAAACTGGTTTTACAAGTTACTGGTGCTGCAGAGACAGTCTGGTTTGGTTCAGTTTCCTTCAGGAATTTCTCCTTTAATGGATAAATTAATGAAACTCAGGGATTGGTGGTAAAAAATTCTGATTGCTACAAACCTTGCCCGTCAATGGAGGAGAAGCTCGCCTCTCTTCACAATTAGGGAATTCATTGTTTCTGTACGCAAAGTCCCTTGAGGTTTGGAAACACCATGGCATCGTCAAGTATCGTCAACACCTTACATTCCCAAAGGCAGAAAACCAGGATCTGAGTGTTTCTTCCCCTCTTATCAGTGTCACTGCTTTTTATGAAGGGATGGGACTATTTTTGGGCTAAGAACAATTCATTGCTCAGATAAACACCAGTCTCAGAGGCTGTGAGATTTTAGAGGAGCAAGCAGTCGGCCATTGCTCAAGAGTAGTCACAAGTTCTTTGTTACAAGGCAATACAGAACCTTTTAACCCAATGGGCAAAATACGCAGGGTGTATTTTGCTTTTCTAACCTATCACCTTTACTTAATTCGGCTGCACTGTGGATACTTTTGCCCAATGGGCTTCTGTCTCATGTGCACACAGACACTTCTATGAAAACTTCTAAACTCTTAGTTTATTCTATACAACCACACCCCTACATCATAAACCCTTCACCATCCTATCAGTGCAGTTCCTTACTTACTTACTTAAGGCATATTCTTTCTTACAACTGTAGAAACATAACCTCATGATTTTTATGATTTTTCTGCTTAATGTCTGTGTATTTTATTTTAACATCAATCCAAACTTCTCCCAAGGCTGCAAATCAAACTGAAACTTCCGTGTCTGTGGAAGTTTTTTTTTTTTTGATTCCCCCCCCCCCTTTTTTTTTTTTTTTTTTTTTCCCAATTCCCCAACGAACGGGCTTTGTGTCCGGGTTTGTAGGAGCTGCGCTGCTGCAGGGGGGCAGTTTGTCGGTCTGTCTGTCGGTCTGTCTGTCCGTCCGTCCGTCTGTCCGTCCATCTGTCCGTCCGTCCGTCTGTCCGATCCCGGCTGTTCCCAGCTGCTGGAATGAAGGAGCGCTGGGAACGAGCAGCGCCACCTGCTGGCCAAACCCCGCCACTGCCGGCCTGGCCGCGCCTGGCCTTTCCCCAAATTCATCCCCAAATTCATCCCCAAATTCCCCGCTTGGTCAGCTGAGGGAAAACCGGCAAGAACAGCTCTGCCTCCTAAACATGCTTAATTAAGAAATGTTAATGAATATTTCTTCGTTTTTGTTTTCTCTTGGTTTGCTGCAGGTTTGAAAGCTGGCCTTGCGCCTCGCCGCCGGCGCCGTTGGTGGTGGGGGCTTGCGGAGCTGCTGGGGGATGTTTTGTGGAGCTGGGGACTGAGGGGGAGGAAACTGCTGTCGTGTGGGACATAAATGCATGTAAGGATGGCAGAAACCTTACCCTCCAGATCCTCAAAGGTATTCCTTTGCCTAATTAATATATTGGAAATAGATAACTTTGGGGAATTGGCCTCTGACTTTCATGGAGAGCTATGGCAATAAGGAGAAGAAGGTGAAAGTCTTTAAGATTTTGTTTCTCTTTCAATTGGAAAGACCAAGGAATCTCTTGGGTCCTCTTCTTGTCACAATCTAAGGCCTTTTGTAGGAGAAGAGACCTTTTTGAAGGAGAAGAGATTTGGATAAATGCTATCCATTCCCAGCCTCTTGGGATTACTCAACAAAACTGAGATGTCTGATCTGTGAGAATAGGTGGTCTGCTTTGGAAAGCCTTATTCTTTTGTGTGTGGACAACCACAAATTGAATCTTGTTAAAAAAAAAAAACAAACCTGAACTTATATAACTCATAAAAACATTAAATCATGTATGTTTGAGAGAAATAAATAATACATTTTTTTGGAGATGTGAAAATTTTGACTAAGTCTCCCAAATTAATTATATTTAGTCATGACCTCTAATTCTGGTTGTTTTTTTAAATCCAGATACCTGCCCTGAGAAATGTGTCAGAAGAATTAAGTGATATTTTAAAAACATGCCCAGATCTGGAGGCAAAGGATGAAAATGGCAATCAAACTGTTTGAAAACAAGATGAATTTTAATATCTTCCAGTTTTAATCTTGGTATGATGGACTTATTCAAATAATGCCATTTCCACATACTGCACCTGAACCGGAATTCAGCTTTCATTACTTTATGGGCAGATTTGTTGAAATAGTTCCCACTGAGCTGCTTATTTATCTGATTTCCTGGGTACAATGTGTTAAGACATCAAAGAGGGGAAAATTCCAAGAGCAAGTGACTGATTCCTGGTTGCTACGTCACTGAAATATTTTTAGTGTAGCAGATTCCTTTCATTTTTGTGTAGTAGACTTATCTCTGTTAAGCAGAATGCTGGAGCTTCTGGAGGCTGTCAGGTTCTGGCACAGAATTCTTTAGCCAGAAATAAAACTTGTTTTGGAAGCATAGAATCCCTCAAGCGTTGGTGGCCTTCATCCCTATCACCAGATTTGGGGCTGGTAGAAGTATCCCTCTTCACACCATAAGTGCTATCTTAAAATCTGAGAATCCTTTTCATGTTCTGTCAGGCCCTAAGTGATAAAAGAGAGATTAGAGAGACTTGGTGAGTCTCTAGAGAGCAAGTTCTTTTTTTTTTTTTTTCTTTTTTTTCTTTTTTTTTTTTTTCCTAAGCTCATTCTAAACTTTCAAAAAGAAAAATATTAAAACTGAAGTCTGAAATCAGGTGAAGATCAGGTTGAAGGAAGTCAGGTCAAATAATGGTAAATAAAACTATGGGGCTAAGGAAAAAAACAGTAACAGGTTGTTATTTGTGACCTGTCTAAATATCTTTGTGCTGTGATTGAAATAGAAATTTGCAAATATTATCAAATGTTCTGTCAGGTGTGTGTGTGCATGACTTGCTGGTATTGCCTAAATGTTGTTGTCTCCATACTTTGATATCTTTCAATCCCAGCTCCTCAATTCACAATAATTTTTCTAGTTCAATCTTAAGGAAGTGTGAAATTTGGCATCAGAATTTAGGGCAGAATTTATTCCTGTCCTAAATGTCTGCATCAGAATGTCTAGATTTTCAGTAATCCCTGGAGGATCTGTAATTATTCCTGAGGAAGCCTTAATGATGGAGATCATCTTCTCCCTGTGGGACAAGGGTACAGAACTCTGTTGGTGCTTCACAAACCTCCTGGAAACTTCAGGTACTAAGACTAATTGTTGTTAAAATGCCTTTCCTGACATTCACCTAAAAATGCAGATTTCCTGCTGCATCCCACTCCACAGAATTAGCTAAGACTGCCTTGTGTTAATTGAGGCCTGCATGTTAATTGAGGTCTATCTGATTTTGTAGGGTCTGAGTGGTTTTTTTTCATTAGAAGTTATTTTGGAGAGTTTGGTTTTGTTCAGCTGGCTTATAAATGCAATTAGAATTAGCATATATCCCTAAAGCTGTAATATTTCTTCAGGGAATTAAATTTTCAAGTAAATAGAAATGCTTTGATTGTGTTCAATATTTGCACATTTAAATCTGAGCTTGGCTTTTCATCTTGGGAATCTAAACAAAGCCCAGCATTTTTATGCTTTAGGAACATTTGTGCTCTAGAGCTGTACTCGGTCTCTAGAATAAGTTATTTGCAAACCCAAATACTGGAAGTTGAAATCCAAACATTTTCCTTGGTTTTTCTTTGCTCCTTATGCTTTCCTCTGAAAGTGCTAAATAGATTCAGACGTTTCTCAGGCTGCAGCCTAGTCTTTGTTGAAAGCTTTGGGGGATTTAACACACTTTTCAACAGACCAGCCTCCAGCTTTTGGTATGTAAATAAGCTGCTGCTTAGCTCTTGTGTTTCATAGTTTTGATATAACAATTAAGGAAAAATTACTTAATCAGCTCCTGAGTAAATGCCCTTTTCTAGGAACTGGGAAAGTCAAAGAAGTTAAATTCTAAGCCAGTAGGCAATTTGTGCTAAATCCTGAATCAAAAAACCACTGGAGGAGTTTGGGTCCCTCCTTGTTCCCTGATCAAAGGAAGAATAGTCAGAAGTTAAATGTAATTAGAAGAGTATTTGTTCCTTGTTCTTTCAGGATTACTGTGACAAGCAAAATAGAAGTAGTATGGTTGATAACATTGAATATTGAATTCTTTGAGTAATAACTCTCCCAAAACAATTTCCCTAAGAATTTTCTCAAAAAGTGACACAACATTTTAGTAGTCAATCCAGGACTGACCTGGATTTATTTCAATTTGTTTAAATACATCACACCTACCTCCTTTTTAGAGATAATCATGGGAAATGCAGTAGACTTAGAAAGACTTTACTGCTTTTTCTTGGATTGAACTAAACCCCTTGTTCTGCCATTTTCTGATTGATGTGCTGTAAAACATAAATCCTTGATCACTAGAAGTGATTATCAGGTAGAAGATTTGCTATCCATAAGAAATTACATTATTCATGTGACAAAATTAATCATTGCTAAGTACTGTGACAATACAGCAATGAAGGTCACTGTGAAGATGCTTTTAACAGTTCAGTGAGGAAAAATTTCTCGAGGTGCATGAGCTAAACATATAATTTAACATAAAATTAAAACACTTGTGTTTTTACCGTTATTCCTTTCCTGACAGTTGGTCACGTTCTGTGGTTCAGTCTGGCAATAGATTTATCTGAAAGAAACCTACAGAAATTAGTCTTTTCCCAGTGCAGGATGCCATTTCTGCAGCTTGAGCCATGTGGTCCTTGGCTCTAGGAACAGGGCTCTGCTTTTCTTGGGATCAAAGAATCCCAATCCACCATGTCAAAAACTCTGGGCAGTGGCTATTCTTGGAATGGAGTCACGTTGCATTTATGCCTAAATATTTTGGGCAAATCACGTCAGCAACAAGAAAAAATAAAGAGGATAAATGAAGTATCAACAAAATATGACTTAGTGGGAAAAATTTATTAAACATGTTTTATAGACAGAATTATTCAGTTATGTTTTTCAGCTTTTTACAAGGTCTTTTAAGGATAAACTCTAATTAAGAAAGGACACTTTTTTTTTTTTTTTTGGTTGTTTTTGGTTTTTTTTTTTTTGGTTTGGATTCAGATGTTTATTAGTTCTTATTTATGTTATAGTCTTACAAACTGTGAGTTCTACAGTACTTTGACAGACTAAGAATGGAGTTGTATCTCTTTTTACAAGGTCTTTTAAGGATAAACTCTAATTAAGAAATGACACCTAAATTACTTTTATTTTTAACCTAACAACTATTCGTGGCCCACAATGCAGACTTTTTTATCTAATTACACAATACTACTTAAACTCACGAAGAGGAAGGTGAAGAAGGATTAGCTTCCACCTTATAACTTCTATCTTGTTTTATTAATATTATTATATTCTAAAACCTTAAACTCTAAGTTTTCTACTGTGTGATATTACACACTTCTATTCAAAATCCACACCCACAATCCCAGTTCTATGATTTAATTTTGGAAGCCTTCTCCACAGCCTCAGGTCAGTGCAGTGTTCTCTTGGGGGTCAGTGCCTGCCAGCACAGAAAGTCTGAAATTCACAGCAAGCAGTGTTGCAACACAAATCCACACAAGTGGTGTGGCTAATTTTACAGGCTGCAGGGCGAGATGAGCCAGAGAATTGCTCTTTATTGCATCTCACTTCTCTCCCTTGGCATCCCTCCATTATCTTGTGTATCTACTTATTGCATTTTATATTCAGAATCTGAATGAGCCAAATAAAGCTCTTCTCCAGCATCTCCCTCTGAGCCCAGACACCTGAAACACCATGCTGCAAGCAGCACTTCACTGAGCACGCTTCTGTGATGGACAAATCAGTGTGCAGGGAGTCCTTGTTCTCCCTGTCGTGAGAAACAGAACCAGACCGAAGAGAAAACACCATGGTGACAATCTGTCACTTGAGTCTTGTTTGCCTTTGAGTTAAATGTTCATGCATGTGGCTCATACTCATGGTTGAAATGAGTGATTGTTGTCAAGGTATTTTTGAGGAGCAGGAAAACATAAATTATGTTGTTTGTGTAACATCACAAACCTACAAATTCTGGCATTGAGAACAAACGTAATTAAAAATAACAATAGAAGTGCAAAAAAAAAAAAAAAAGGAATTATTACTGTTATAACAGCTCATTTATTTGAAATTAGGCCCACAGTCTTTTGTGGAAATACTGACTTCTGAGGCAAATATATAATAAAATTGTCATAAAGTATTTCTAAACACTGTAAATTGGCTTCTTCATAGTATCTCGTCCTGCTGTTGAAAGAACTGAAACTCAAAGTCAGCCCAAGTGACATGTCCATGCTTAAACTGATACATTGGAAAAAAACTAATACTGTGTCCTGAGCAGGGGCTCAAAATTCCTTTCTATAGCCTAAGGTTTATACAGGAACTATGGGCTCTATCTTGGCAAAATTAATAATTTAGGCAATATGGAAGACCTTCATCTGAAAGGACCAAAGATTAGAGAGAAAGTTTGTTCTAGTTCCTAGAAATTAAAGCACAGCCTCAAACAAATCTTGTGTTTCTCATGCTAAGCACAAACTCCATCAGAGTGAAATAAAATCCCACTTTGCACATGACCTGGCTTGCCCCAGCACTGCTTTGAGCTGAGAAAATAAATTTGGGCTTGCCCAAAAAGAGATCACAGACTGAAGCTTACTGTGTCTTATTAAGGGATTCTCTGGAACGAGGTGAATTCTGGAACTGAAATGCAATTTCCAAACGATGTTTTGTGATCCCCATTTTTTCCTTGCTGTGTGTGTTTGTGTGTGTGACAAATAATCACATTTTATAAAGTGACTGTTTGACCCAGTCACTGAGGGTCCAAAGCTCAGTGAAGACTGGGGGAAGTTAGCATAAAGTTTTATCACTGCTCTAAATGTTGTTACTTCCAGCATCTTCCAGCTTTGCCTGGGAATTAAATGTTGGAGGATTTCTAAAAAAAATAAGAAAGGGACACAAAGCAAAATGCACAGATCTTGCAGAAGTGCATTTATGGAGCACATCCTTATTCACAAAGGTGAATATATTCTTCCACTTCAAAAACAATTTGTATTAGAAGGCAAAAAGCTGGTGGAGACCATTTTTAACCACATTCACGACCTTTTGTAAAACTGATGTGTATTAAAGATTCATGAGAGTTAAAAAAACACCAACACCCCCCTCAGACAGGCCCTGTGGTATCCACCGAGTGATGCTGCTTTTAATTCCCCCTCCTCGGACTGGTTTGTTTTAATTATGATATATTCCTGTCCATGCACCACCCAGCTAGGAGGCTGTTGCCATATGCACTTAACAGCACTAAACAGAAATATATTCTGGTGCAACTGAGATATTCCTGGTATCTAGTAACTGTGCAAAGCATGTGGCACACAAACTCCAAGCGGCTTGGGAGACAAGTGCCAGCCTTTTTGATTAGGAGCTCTCCTGCATGAATTCCTTCTGGAATTGCCCTGTTTTAAGAATCTGTTGTGATATTAAGGTTGTTTATTATTCTGTGTTGTTTGTCATAACTAGACATCTTTTCAGCATCTGGTGGGTGGGTGGCATTGACTGAGGATTTTGAGACTCTCTGTAATTCTGGCACCAAAGTTACCCTGTGGATTTAGCACTGTTTGTATAGGAGTCTGAAGTGACAGAACCCATAAATAATGTACAAAGCTGTACATGACAACAGAAGGACACGAAGTTATGCCTCCTGTTAGTATTTAAAAAAATAAATGAGAAAGAGACATCTGAAAAAGTGCAATTGTGAAATTAGAGATTGGCTCACAGATGCATGTGCATTTCTGCTTAGCTATGACCTAAGGTACACCTACCAAAGGGTGTAATTTGATATTTTTATTTAAAAATATGATGATAGAAGGTAGATTTTTAAAAGAACAGGTAAGATCCCTCTTAATCTGATGACAATATTCCCCTTTGGACTGGAAATGTTTCAGCTTTCTCTGATTAATCAGTCACTGCTGATGAACTTGTCAGACCATTTAAACATATCTTGACAAATTTCTCTTGCAGGTGCCATGCAAATCATGACTCTAACTTTGACTTACACTTCCCAAACCCTGCTGCCTCTGGCTGAAGTGGTGGACAGCTCTGGGCTCAAGTGTTTTCCAAGTCTTAGCTAGGCATGAAGGAGGCTTAAAACGCTGAGGAAATCCCATTTTTAGCATCGCTATGCACAACACTTTTATTCTGCCGTTTGGTATAAATCGTTTGATTGGTTTCTTGCACATACTTTTGGAATGAAAATATCCGATCCTTTCCAAAATTCTGTTGCCTCACTGTTTCTACAACATTCAGTGTTGTTTTCTGCCTTCACTAGACATTCAGTGTGCACTTCAAGTTCTCTTTGCAACAAGACTAATGTTTTAAGAACAAACTTATATAGTGGAGCATTTGCCTGCCATTACAACCCAAAATACAGCTTTTTTCATTTGGCAGGACATATGTTCTGGGGGAGGGACAATGGTGAAGACCTACAGAAATCTAAACATCTAAACAAGAAGTGAAACAAAGCAGCACAATTCATTAGTGGAAAACCACTTGAGGCACCAGTTAGTCTAATTCTCTACTGCTGCAGACAATTATAATCCCAGAGGAAGATTTCCCTGGCAGCATTTCAGGGGAAGGCTTATATTTTCATTATGAGGGAGTACTCTTGAAAAATATCCTTAATTAGGTCAGGACTGACTGAGGTTTCTTTAGCACAAGCTACAAGTGTCATCTTTTTTTTTTTATCTTTGCTGTTGTCAATCTGTTTGTTGAAATCTGTTACACAAAAATCAGAAGAAAGAAAATTATATGCAAAGAGTGATGATTTGGCCACTGCTCTGTTGCTCCACCATCTCTACTGAGGCACAGTCATTTTGTGACCTTCAATTCTCACCTTTTCTGAAAAATATTATTTTCCTTAGCTTTGGGAACAGTCAGTAGTGAGAGATGTCTTGATACCTTTTGTAGCTCAAAAATATGCAATTCTGCAACAGCTGAATCATCAGAACCTCTTAAAAAGTGAAGATAGGATTTTTACTGGGCTTATTTTACCACCTGAGCCTTATGCCTCCACAGACCCAGGCTCCTAAACGCAGTTCCTAAAAACATCCCCAGGTGTGTTTGGTTTGGTGTGGATTCACTGCCTTTGTGAAATGCTAACCAGTTTTCAGGGGGAGTTTACCCTCCTTCCATTTCCAGGGAAGCCTTCTGACCAAGCACAAAAACACATGAAAAAGCCTTAAAATCAGTCTGTCAGTTACAAGAATGGAATGAGATTCCTCATATTCATATGAAGATGGTTTGGCCAGAATCTTGGAATAATTTCTGGTTGCTCCACATCCCAGAACGGGATATACTCCAGCCACTCTTTCTTCATCATTTTCAGATTATTGCATATTATTAATCTGTTCTTTCTCTGAGAGGCTCTAAGACCACAATGACCTAAAAATTATCACAAAGTAACTTTGACACAAATCCTTCCTCTTTTCTGAGAATCTTTTACCTTCACACCTCTAATCACTGAAGCTGGATCTTGTAAAAACCCTGTCTTCCTTTATTCCACATCTGACTCACCCAAAAGACCACCAGAGACACTCAGGTACTGAAAATGAGTCCTGCAACTAAATATTCAGGGCTGCTATATTTTTTATTTGTTTTACTCCTATTGCCATTGGTTCCTCCAGTCTACACTGAACTTTGTTTGGCTTTGACAATCACTTTGTAGATCAGTTATAAATAAGGTTCATCAAGTTCTTATTCTGGGTTTGCCAGCTTCACTTGAGACTTTGAGAACCACACAGTACAATAAAGTGCTGCTTAAAAAACTTATTTCCCCAACTTGTAAGGGTTTCTAGTTTTTTTTTTTTTCCAGAGTGGTGTTTTTGGCTTTTGAATCTTTAAATGGTTTATGTGCACCTGCAGTGGTACCACCTTTTATTATTTAGTGTGCTATTTGTGGTAAAATCAAAGTGTGACATTTATTTCTGTCTTTGAAAAAAGATTGAAATGATGAAACAAACATTCAGACTGTTTCTAAATGCTAAATTTTCTTGGTAATAAGATGAATGTTTAGGCATTAATGACCAGTTCCTGCAATGTCCTGCACTTGCTGTAGTAAATGCTGATGCCTTTACAAAGGGAAGGTAAATGATGTTGTGTATTTTCACAAAGTGGTTGAGACTTTGTGTGTGAAAGAGTGCATAGTTTAGCAGCTGTGTCAGGTTGCACAAAGAAAACACTGAAGAAATGAGATTATAAAAAAAATGCAACACAGCTAGGTTCTTAATTCCCTCAGGAGATCCTGCAGCTTTAGGTCTATGCAGGTTTAGGTGCTCAAGTTTTATCTTAATACCTTTCATGACCAGGCTACTGTTGCTCTCCAAGTATCATTTGTAAATGGGCGTCAAAAAATTGTTACTCTTCTAATAATTCATTTAAAAAGTATTTTTAAACACCAGTTCACTTATGGCCACTAACTCCAGGTACACAGGGGGGTATTATTGACTCTTAGCTTAAAGTTCCTTATTTTTGATTGCATATTCCTCTAGAAATCGTGGAGTGCTGGGTTTTCTCTGTTTCTGGAAAATCCTACTCATATTTATCTTTTCCTCAGTATGTTTCAACAGTTGTAATTCAAGCCTATTTTGTGTTTCCTATGAGGCCTCACACACTGCATAAATTAAATTGTGAGGACCTGCATGTGACCATAAATTCTTGCAATCAGGAGAGCAAAGGAATACTCTAAGAATTTGCCACTCAGGCAGTAATTTTAAGTCTAATTTTCTCACAGAAAAGCATTTATGAGTGACCCATTTTGTCTCCAGCTGTTCCTCATGTTGCAAGGTGCTTTTCTTATATAAATTTTTCTAAATATTCCACAGTAATTTTTAAAAAATGTCCTATTTCATCAAGTATAATTTGGTTTTTTCCTGTGTGTGAGATATTCCTGCTTCAATAACTTGTTGTTCTTTTAGAGATATCTTCCCTGTTTCAGTGGGAGAGCTTGGAAGATACAGGAATTTTGTTGTACGTTCAGTTGGAGTGGAACAGGGCCAGACCAGGAAATCACAGGTTCTTTTTTTAATCTTTTCACTTCCCACCAGGTATTAAGATGTCCAAATGAAGGCACTGAATTTGCACAGTATGTGTGGCTCTGACCTTTCATCTGAAACTTGAGGGGAGCAGGACTGAGTGTCTAGGGAGAGCTCAGTCAGGCAGCATTTTGACCCAAAAAAGCTCTCCCTGCATTTTCAGGGTGTGGGACAGTTTTTGCTTCAGAGTTTGTGAGTGGCCTCCCTGTATGGTGATTTGTCCTTTAATAAAATGTCCGGGTCAAGAAGATAGCTTATTTCATTATTTTTCTCTCAATTTCAGTAATCTCAGGCTTTGGCTTGTTAAAAAAGGATATGGTTTCCATAGTTACAAGTTCAAATCACCTTTGATGCCATTACCTTTGTGCACGTGTCTTACAAAAGTATCTTGCTATGTTTTCAGACAGCTTCAATTTTCAAATAATTTCTGAGGACAAGCTAAAATGTATTTCCTTTTCTAAATGTTTTTTAGTCTTCAAAAACTCTTATCTAGAACTTGTAGGGAACAGAGTACCTGTATTTTTTCCCCTTATCAAACAGTGGAAAATAAAAATGCCCTGCTAGGCTGGGATTTAGTTAGTGACAAACCAAGAGAGGTGCTTCTGTGCATGTTATTGTAAACCTTAACACTGCTAAATAATCTGTTGAAAGTTTTATAGCCTGAGCAGTGCATTCTTTGCTCTGAGGTTTCATAGGATTGCTCCTGTGATCCAATCAATAGCCAATAGTTGTTGTTATGATTCATTTTTCATAAATGGCTCTCCTGTGGAACTGAGCGAGCAGTAACATGATCTATATCTCTGAGTGAAAGAACATAAAGACCTTCTTTTGATAAAATACCAAAAATTTCAATTTATAACTTCTGGATTGCTGTCTCAAGTCATTTGTGGTGTCCATTTTAATAATGGATCTAATGAGTGGACACAAAAGTAGGAAATATTTCTATATATATTTATGTATAGTTATGTACCTCTTAGAGAACTAACCAAACTTTTCTGTGTGAAAATAATTTTTTTTCACACATTTTACTAATGAAATCATTTAACTGTCAAGGAGGGGAGAAGGACACACCAACCCAACTGTAAATCTATTTCATCCCTGTGACAAAATCATAGTTTGTTAACCTTAAAGGCAGCTCAGGATTTTCAAGGTCTTCATTCGAATAGTTTGGGCAGCTGCCATGTTATGAGGATTATTTTTGCACAAATTTACTTAAATGGTAATTTTTAATCAGATTTCTGACAATTATAAGGACTTTTGAAGAGCAGTTTCTACAATAGTTGTTTTAGGCCCATTTCCCTTAAGTTTGTTCTGACCAAAATAATAAAATGAGCAAATTGAACCTCTGTCATTTTTTAGTCTGCAGTAATTTTAACTGCAGTAATTTTTTCTTTTTTTTTTTTTTTTGTAATTTTAACTGTTCTTATTAATATAATTTTCTAATTTTAACTGCAGTAATTATTAATAATTTAAAATTAACTATTAGCAATTAATTCTTTCAAATTAACTATTAGCAATAACTTAATAATAATTATACATTATTATATAATGTACACCTATAAAATATTCTTATATTACATAATGACCAATTATTTATTATTGACAATTATTACTTGTACATTTATTAATTTACAATTAATTTAATTTATTTATTAATTTTAATGTGGTTATTAATGTAATTTTAAAATTTTAACTGCAGTCATGCTGAAGACATCCAGGTGAATCTGTAAATTGTTTTTTTTGGTAGAGAGAAGTCTGTTTCATACTGGAAATTTTCAAAATGCTGCAATGCACCAATGTCATGCCATTTTTAATGGTTTGTTCTGCAGATCTCTGTAAAAATTGATGAGGTATAAAATAATAAATAATATCATTATTATTTTTGACTGCTAATGCTTTCAAAGGTTATGTCACAGTAGTCTCACAGAGAACACTTTCCTTGTAACTGCCAAGTATATTTGATAAGAAATGCAGTTGATCTGCTTTGGATCAAAAATGGCCCAAGAAAAAATCATTCAGTTGGAAAACTTCTGCCCCACTGTTACCCCACTGAAAGTGGTAACATTGAATGGAAGACAAGCTGAAGGTGAGGCTGGATTTAAAACGGAACAGAATTTGTACTGTTAAACACTATTTTGTCAGTGTGTTATGAATTTTTTGTGGAGACAGCTGGGCTTAGCTCAATTAGAGCGTGGTGCCAATAGCATCATGGTCAAGGTTTTGATCCCTGTATGGACCAATCCCTTCAGATTTGGACTCAATGATCCTTGTGATCCTTCCCAGTTCAGAATATTCTGTGATCTATAGGTCCATGTGCATCCATGCACACCTTTTTATCTTATTTTCATCTTATTTTCTATATACAGAATGCAATTACTACTGACTGTGTTTATGGAAATGCTATGTACTATATTAGAATAAGATATGATCAATGTTTAAATATTTCTTCTCATGCATAACGAAGTTTCCATACAGCACAAGTTTTTGACAGCCAGTAATGGACATTTGTTCATTTTTTTAAAATACATTTACATTGAATCAGCTGAAAAAAAAAATACTTTTGACTGTTGAGCTTGTTCTCAGTTCCACAATGCAATTTCTTCATATCTTTACATTTGAGAGTAAAGGACTACTTATTTCTCATAGACCCTTTCATCATAACCTTCTTCTGGAATTGTTTTACTGTAAGAAAACCTTGACTTTAACAAAAAAAAAAGAAAAAAAAATTAAAAGGTAGTTCTACTTGTTCTTAAGAGAGAATACAATGCTTATGAATTATATTAATTGACATTATTTGAGAGATTAGAAGTGAAATGAATCAGACTATTTTGAAAGAGAGATTAGAAGGGAAATGATACAACAATTTGAAAGATAAGAAGCAAATTGAGCTTATTTTACTAATAGCAGAAATTTTTAGTTTTCTGCATAAAAAAGAAAAGGTATTGGTATAAAACTTGGTTTTATGGACATGGTATTTTACACTTGACTTTCTTATGTGACAGTGCAAAATAATGAAAAATTTGAATGACTGAAGGGGACTGATGAAATGTGATATTATGTTATACTTTGGGCAGGAGAAGGCAGGTCACTTGGTAGTTTGAGAAATCCATGCCCTGTCATTGCTTCTGTGATTTAATTTTAAAAAGGGGAAAAAAAGCGACAGATATGTTTTGTAAATGTGTTGGATTCTAGACTTGTTTTGTACAGTGGGGTTAGAGCAGCACACATAATTCTGTGTCCACAATTTCCTTGATAGTTCTTCTGGTTCATCCAGAACCATTCTAAGTGAATTTCTGTCACGTTTCAACCCAAAATCTGGATGGAGCCTGGCAGACTTCATCTGTTCAGGGAAAAACATGACCTGGGAAACAGATACTGAAAGAAAAAAAAAAAGAAAAAATAGAAGTAATTTGGTGACAACTTGCCATTCCTGGCTGTGCTTGTGGTTACTGGTGGATTGTGTGACACCCCCTCCCAGTGAACATCTGGGGAGGTCCAGCAAGGACACCACTCCCAGCTGCCATTCCCAAGCATTTCCCAGCAAAGTGCAGCCCTGTCTCTCTGTTTGTACCACTAAGGAAAACTTGGGAAGTACTTTCCAAAGCTGAGCTTGCAAACTGAACTATAGCAGAATTTGGGACACCAAGACCCAGGGGCTTGCTGGAGACGTTGTTTTGTGGCATTCTCCAGGATTTCTCTCCCACACAAAGTTCCCTGTATTCTGCAGGCTATGAAATATCTCCCTTTCACCAGCTCGTCACTCCCTGGCACCTCCCTCCTTCATCCCCTTCAGCATCCTCTTTGCTTCATGGGTACCAATCACCTCACTCCTCAGAGATCTTCTGATGAATGTGTGGCCAGCTAAACTCTGAGAAATGGTTGTGAACGTGCACTTAGCTTTGTCAAATGGCTCAATTTCAGACCCTGCAGAAGGGCTGCTGTGTTTGAAAGCTTGGAGGTTTTTTTTCAGCCATACCAGCTGCTCTGGGAAAAGATATTTCCTCCTCCCACAAACCCTGTTCTGCATTACCAGCTTGCAATTTTAGCCTTGTGTGTTGGTGAAAATTAAAACATGTCTCCACAGAAAGCACAATGAAATACATTGTTAACATTACTTTGCCTGTTTGATCTCCCATTTCTTTACCAAGCAATAAATGATTACTTTTAATGTGTAGTAATTTTTTCCCACGTGTATGAATATCCATATTTGAAATGTCTTCATATATGTATATTTCACCCACTTGTTGTCAGACAGTTTAGATTCCTTTTTAAATTACAGACACAAAACTTCCTTTGATATAAAAATGATGTGGGTCTGCAAATCTTCAGAAGATTTCCCAAAGCTCCTTTAATATTTGAGCTGGAAAACTGAGATTTAAGAAACTTTCTTGTAGAATTATTGGGGTATTTTTCCAATATCCCCAACTGCAGAATCTCTCTGCAGGGATTCTCTGGGCAGTCACTTTGTCTGAGCTCCTGGTGAGCCACAGGAATATCTAGCAATACTTGGCATAATTTGAATTTCACAAATAAAATGAAACAAAACTTTCCAAAAACCTTTCATTGTGCAAAAGCTGCTTTGAAACCATGTTCTAATACTTGTAGAGCTTTAGCCATTGCAATAATAACAGGTATTGTCTGTTCTTAGGTGATGTTTTTACCTGGAGATGTTCTGCTACCCCGTCTGATAAGGAACTGAGCTACAGAGAGATGTGGTGAGCTCAGTGGCAGAATGATTTCTGGAATTCCAAGTCTCTTCTTAGTCCTGCATTCTCAGCTTGGCCATGCTCTCTCCTTGCTAGGACATTGTGCCAGATGAACACTTCCCCCTTTAGAATCCATTGTACTTCCAAATATTTAAATTTCCATCACGCTGGAGGTAGAAGTAGCTGATTTAGATTCCCAGGGACAATGGGTCTTGTAAGGGAAGTGTCAGCAGCCCATAAACCACAGGAGTGCTGCACTTGGCAGCCTGATCTTCAAATAAACCTGCCAGCTAATGATGAAAGAAGATGCAATGGTCTAGCATGGTACAGTAAATATTTCCTTTAAAAGGAATGGCTGCTGAATACAACAGGAGAACATGGGCAAAAAAAATTCTTAACACCTAGCAGGGAGACAATCCTATTCTGCAAATATCAGAGTGCTTGAAGTGCAGCCCCTGTTCCCAAATGTGTCAGTGATTCACTGATGGCATCACCTTATATTTATGATTTATTCTTCTTTTTGTCTGTCTTGATTTCATGGTCAGCACCAGAAATCCCAAAGAATCTCTCATCCTTCCCTTACCTGTTTGGCTGTGAGTTTTTGTTTGTTTTACTATCTGGAGTGGGGTTTTTTTTCTGTTTAGTTTTGGTTTTGAGGTTTTTTTGGTCTCTGAATATGATGTCACTCTTGCTTTTGGACCTGTTGTGTTTGTGGGATGTGTTACTGTACATTTTCCTTCCATATTTGCAGTGTAATTAAGACCTATTCTAACCAGAGTTGAATGAAGGTTTAATTACTTACTATATGACTATCAAAATGCTTTTTGAAAAAGAGGATGGATTAATTGAATAAATAATGGACGTGTGCAAAATTTGGTGAGTGTCTTTTTATAAATTATTTGTCTAGCTATAAACCATTGATTTTCTTAAACAGTGTAAGTTGGTTTTTTATGTTCTTCCTGGCAAAACATCCAGCCTGAAACTTGGTAAAAAAAAAGGTTTTCTTCTGTATGCAAGGTCTCATTTATATTCTGACTTGGAGAGCTCATCTACTGAGAAAATAGGAACTTTATCACATACCTCATGTCTTGGAGAAATACAAATAGAGGGTGAACAGGTGAAAGCAACAGCCAATCTCCAGGTGTTGAGCAATTCAAGGAGAAAAATATGGTGATAAGAAAACACTGAACAGCTGACTCTGAATAGTGAACATGCCAAAAAAAGCTGAATTCAGTTTGGTTATTGTTCATTAGTATTTTAGCCAGATAATCAAGATAGAGGCACTGAGGTCAAGGCAGATACAGAAGACCATGCAATCATATAAAATCAGTGACAGGTGATTCAATAAATTACCAAAATGCTGGATTTTAGGTTGGTATTGAGGTTTTAAATTAACACAAACTCCTGCAGAGGTATTGTGTGGCTTAGTTGGAAGGAGCAGAGATAAAGTTTTGGGAGGAGGTTTTATGGTATTTTCTGCCCTGTCCATAGAAACTGGGAAGTTCCTAAAGGCAGAGGCTGCTGAGGGAGAAAGTTGGGTGTAATTGGAGGGGATGTGACCTAGAAATGGCTGGTGCTCCAGGTCTGCAGCAGTGAATTTCCTCAGGGGTAAATGAAGCTCATGCTGGGCTTGGAGGAACCAGTTGTGTATTCTGCTCTTGGGAGTTTTCAGAGATTCCCAAGATAGATCTCAAGTAGCTGTGTGGGATAAAGGCAGAGATTGTTTTAAGAACATATTTACTTTCTGATATTGGAAGGAACCCTGAGTTAAATGTTCCAAGAAGCCTGGGTCTTTCCTTAGCACACTTCCTCCCCAAAATAGGCTCTGTGTGGAAGATAAGCTTCTGTCAGCTTCTGATCTTGAAAAATCCATTCAAGAGTGGCCTTAGTTTAAATCACATTCTGCCTTTGTTATCCAGAGTGCTGGGTAGACTTTTCTAGATCTTTTGCAGCCTCTGTGCTATTTCAAAACATGTGTTTTCTCCCACGGTTTTCCAGTTTCATTGAGGTTTTGCCCCATTCAAGCCCAGGAGGAACCTGCACAGAGCTGCTCTCTCCGCCTCTGTTTCTCTCAGCACTGCAGTGCCCCTCCAGTAATGAGCATGATGCTATTCTCACCGTGTCATGGACAAAATATTTCTATAAAATGCCCTGGAAATGAAAACTCTCTGCATTGTCAGTGTGAAAATATGCAGAAGGCAAGCATGACTGAACAGGCAAATATAACGAGCTGCTGGTAAGTTTAATTTTGGAGATGCATGGTATATTGACTGACAGTGGTGTAAATGGTGAACAGACCTCTGCAAACATTTACTATCATTACTTCTCACTGCTTGGATTCTTGAGAGAAAAGAAGTGGAGAACAGTGCTACAGAGAAGTAAGAAATCATTTTAAGCGTCTCCCAAGCTCTTTACTTTGTCTAATAGGACAGCAGCTATCTCTGGATCCCTTTCTAAACACGCTTCAGACAGCATGAACTGTATGAGAAAAGCCTCATTCTTGCTGAAGCTAGAGGGGGATTTTAATAGCAACAGGGTTATTATTCCATCTAAATCAATAGAGGGAGTTTCTGTCTTGTTTAAGAAAAACTGACTGTGACTGCTGGATCAGTGGGAAAGGAGAGAGATGCAAATTAGACTAATAGCTAAATCTATAGTAAGACACAAAGGTCTGAAAACGAGATAAGTGCCTTTGAAAGTGCAATCCTCAGATGCCCTTCTTGACCTCCCAGTCATGGAAGGTTTTATTGCAGATCGTGTTGCAGTGTTGTTTCCCAGTGTTGTTTCCCAGTGCTGTTTCCCAGCCATCCAGAGCCTCCTCCTTCCTTCCCAGCCAGCCAGACTCTTCCTTTGCCTGAGCAGCAGTGTCCTCTGCCCTGGCACCTGTGAGCAAGGGAATATCTAGCTCATGAGGAAAAGTTAAAAGTCACTTTTGGTCACTTTCCTCAGCTTACATCTCTTAATTTGGCAGAGGTGTTCAGAATGCACTTAGTGCAGACTTTTGATGGTAGGTGACCACCTGAACCCCTGGAGAGCTTTTGATCCCAATACAATTCCCAATGCAATTAATGTCTCAGGAGGAGGAGAAGGAAAAGGCACCCTGGGTCTGTCTCCAGAAAATCCATTCTAATTGATACAACACTCTCATCTCCTTTCTTTCACTTCAGCATCAGTTCAACTTTGGAAGTCTACAATTTCTATAAAGGACTGAGAGTGCTTTGACAAGATTTTAAATTTGCACAATGAGCAGCTGCCTGAGAGATGAGGATCTGAGGACTTGCAAAACAAGCAAGGAGCTGAAACCCATTTGTCTCTGACATTCTACAGAAATATTTTAATCATTAGCTCTTGTGCAAAAGGGGGTAACATTCCTGACATCTTGTGAAAGAGATGTATCCCCCTGTTAATATTATTATGTATTTGTTTATTTTAAAATACTAATGCTCCTGGGGTTAGGGAGGTGAATCCTACAGCCCAGTGAAGTTATCAAGCACCTGATGGTTGTGAGATTTAGAGCACCTGTCACCCTGATGTGTTATTTTGGCTGTGATTTTTTGGCCTCTGCTCTCAGAGATGGCTTTTTTAAGGGGTCTAATACTCATGTAATCAGTTTATATATTTACCTGAGGCACTGGTTTACTTTGAGGTCTGTGGTCTCTGAAATCAGGCATTGTGTAGGCAAGCATTGCATTGCACATTGCTGCTTTGTAGACAGTTCCCAAGACTTCAAATAACTAATTGAAAACATAGAAGCAGAAGGAAAAAAACCCCAAAACTATTAAGGGCCCCCTATCATATCTTCCAGTCAATGCAGGGTTATTCTGCAGCAGTTAGAGCAGTCTTCTAAAATGCCACTTGAAAAAATGGGCTCCTTTTCTGAGGAAGCAAAAAGTGAGAAAGACTGCTGACACTGTGGAGTGATTTCTGTTTGTTAGAAAAGCCCACTTTGTGGAGGCAAGGGGGTGGGGAGAGAGAGTTTCCTCCAACCACTACAGCTCCATCAGATGCAATATTATCCCAGTAATGATTGTTATGCCTAATAGTCATGGACAGCAACTTTATTCATCCTAGAAAGTGCACAAAGAAAAGCAGTCTCCCAGATACCAGGCTTCCTCTGTTAAATTTGCCATGGATGGTTGGGCTCATCAGTCTGCATGCATCTCTGACTGATACATCACGCTGGATGCTTTAGGCAAACACACACTAATTAGTAGAACAAATAGAAAACCCCGAGGATGCCCATGCTTAATGACATTGCCCATACTCTACACTGTCTCTACAAGAAATTACTCACTTCATGGCTGTAGGCAGTGCAGGTTAATTTGTCTATATCAGTTGCTAAGTTGAGGCATTCACTTTTAGCAAGACACTGTGCTATGCCTTTCTAGGAAACTTTACAATGCTTTTGAACAAAAAAGTACCAGAAGTAACAGCCCAAGCCATTTCAGGAATTAAAAACTAAGAGACATAAAATCTACTGGAAGCTAAGAGTCACTAGATGCTGATGAATTAGTTACCATAGAAAACCCCTAAAAATCTGAAAAGGGCTGAAAACACTTTGAGGAGTGTTGAGTTAGAACACAACACTGGCTCAAAACAAAGGTGGATTGTGCAGAAGCCTGTGCAGTTCCTGTCAGGAATGCTTTAGTCAGGTAATTGCTTTTCAATCAATCTCAGCAAAAGAAATGAGAAGTCAAATATCAAATTAATCAAATTCACAGGCATCTTTGACTGAGGAACCCACATAAAGCAAAGCTTGTTCTCATAAATGAATGAGGTGAAGATCATGGTCAAATGAGACCCAAGAGTTTATGACACTGCTGAACTGCAGTCACTTAATTACCCACATGAACATGGGTCTTTGGAAGCATGAAACTAAATATTCTGCATAACTGTGCCAACTCCAGGCTTCAGTAGCAAAAGCAGGCTGAATATTGTTGCCTTAAAGATGATGGATTGATTTGCCCTCGTGCTGCCAGGTTGGGTGGGACGCAAAGTGAAGAGAGCAGACTGAATGGAACCCGGTGTATTACACTGGAAAGTCAGGATTGCTCCTTCTCCTTCCTCCAGCAGGATGAGAGGAACAGAAAAAGCATCTTGTGCTGCAAAGACCTCTTCTCCTTCCCTAATCAAGCTCCTCAGCTGTGGAAGTCCCTGCAGTCAGCCCCAGCCACTGTAGCAGGTGTCTAAGCAGGCACATCCTCACAAACGGGATTTTGCCACTCAGTTTGGTACAAGAGCTTGACTGCCACCCTTCACAGACATAGAGGGACATTGCCAGTAGCTCTGTGCTTGCAGCAAAAGCTAAAATCTCACCCAACCAATCCCATCTTTGTTAACATAATCTTTAGTGAATGAAGAATTTGAGGCTGTGACAATTTATGTTCTTTATAAGAGTGTAACAGACTGAAATATAAACAAGCTTACAGTAGCAAATCACTTGGCAAGTAATCGTTCAGAAAATAAAGGTCCTGTATCCTCACAGACACCTACATAAACACCTTTATTTGACACACAACGTGAGGTTGTTGCTAATCAACTTCCAAAGGTAAGTTTGGAACCCCAAAATTTGCAAATCTGATGCTAACAAATGCCTTAGTGGGGTCCAGGAGGACTTCAAACTGCTTTCTGTTTCTCATACTTCTTGGAAGTTGTGCATAAACACAGTTGTATTCACCCATCTGCTACAGTCCTGTCCTGGAGAAAGGGGTTAGAAAGGGATTTGTGCCCTCTTGTGCATCTGTCACCCTGACAGCATTCAGGTCCTGCTTGAAGACCTTTCCTGCTTTCTCCTCCAAGTACAAAGCAGTGGAGGGAGGGAGAGAGGGAGGGAGAGAGAAGAAGAGCATTTTAGGATCAAAACCCTGGAGTTAGGGATCCCAGGGCTCTAGGTTCACTTTCTTTTTTCCCACCGTTGTAGCCCTCTTTTGTGGGTTTAGATAAGTCATTCAGAGCCGTTGCGCCTCAGTGTGCCTCGTGTGAAGGCAA
Organism: Onychostruthus taczanowskii; assembly: GCF_017590055.1. Taxonomy (NCBI): domain Eukaryota; kingdom Metazoa; phylum Chordata; class Aves; order Passeriformes; family Passeridae; genus Onychostruthus; species Onychostruthus taczanowskii. Next base: position 2,019,396 of record NW_024505450.1, on the reverse strand, counting down.
AATAATGAGCCCCGCTTTCTGCTGCGTGCATCTGCCGGGATTTTCCCTTAGTGCTGGAGCAGAGCTCCCACGCTCCCGAGGGGAGCACACACACCCGCACAGCCCGCGGCTCTGCTGGGCCCCGCGCCAGGCTGGTGCGCACATGGACCTCGTGTTTGTGGCACAGCATCCCTCTGTCTCCCTCTGTCCCCTCCGCGGTACCCGAGGAGCGGCAGCCGATGCTCCTCGGGGCGGGCGAGGGCTGGCTGTCCGTCCGTCCGCGCTGTTTGGTTGGTAATGTTTACCACGTCTGCTGCTTCGCAGGAAGACGGGGGGCTGGAGGGGTGTGGGGAAATTCTTCGAGCCTTGTTATCCCTCCGGTAACTATAGACTTTGGCAGGAATGCGGGTGATTAATTTCAGGTCTGCGGGCTCAGCCCGAGCTCAGCCTCAGCTCCGCGCCGGTGTCTGGGAGACGGCGGCGGCCGCAGCGCCGCTCCTCCGGCAAAGCCCAAGCAAACACCGCCGAGCTGCTGATCACACTCCGAAACAAAACAGCACTTCACTTCGGGATCTGGGCAGGATCAGACCTCCCTCCCTCCCTCCTTCCCTCCCTCCCTCCCTCCCTCCTCGCTCGCTGCTCCCCTCCCCTCCCGCCGTCCCCTCCCTCTCTGCCCCCTCGCTGCTTTTCCCCTCCCTCTCTCCGGCAGAGGCCAGCCGGTCCCTCCGCTCCGACCTGGCAGCCTCACGCTGGGGCCGCTGCCGGCTGGGGCTGCCCGGAGCGCTCCGCCCGTCCTGCCGTGCCGTGCCGTGCCGTGCCGTGCCGTGCCGTGCCGTGCCGTGCCGTGCCGTGCCAGCCCCCCTGCCCCCCGGGCCGCTCCCCAAAAGTTGTGCGGAGCGCCGAGGATGGGAGCGCATCTGCAGCCGCTGGCCCTGCGGCTCCTGGCGCTGACTTTCCCCTTGGTGGCGAAGGGTTTTCCTGACGAAACCTTGGAGAAAGCCGCGAAATCCGAGGGATATTGCAGTCGGATCCTGCGAGCCCAAGGCACCAGGAGGGAAGGGTACAATGAATTCAGCCTCAGGGTGGAGGGCGATCCAGAATTTTACAAGCCTGGAAACAGTTACCGGGGTAAGTTGGACATCCTCCGCATCCCATCCTAGCGATAATGGTGAGGAGAAGTGGCTGTGGAGCTGCAGCGTGTCTCTGCCTGTCATCTCCGGATCCCTCTTGGCGTGTGCGTGTGTAACTGTGTGGGCTGAGGCAGGGTAATGCACCCCACGCATTGCTTTATTGGGGATGCTCCCGTGGCAAGTGAGAGGAGCTGGGTTTCAGTGTATCACTTTACTCCCAAGCGTTCCTCATTAAGAGGAATTTCCTCTCTTTTACGAGCCCTCTCGACAGGCTCGGCGCCCGCACAGGATCACAAGTTGCAGCGATGCAAAGCACACGCTTCCCCCGTTCACCCGCTTCCGTGGGATTCCTTCCTATCCCTTTGAATATAACCCAGGGCACGGGAGAAGCTTTAACGTTCCGCAGGAAGGAGAGGAAGCTCGGAGCTAATCGTTCCTGCCCTGAAATATGAATGTTAACATAATGAGTTAGCATATGGGCAAACATGATGCAGCACACTGCCAACTTCCCACATTTTCCACTTACGTTTATCCCACCCCATTTCTTCTTCTTCTTTTTTTTTTTTTTCTTTTTCTTTTTTTTTTTTTTTTTAATTTTTCTTCTGGGCGAATGAACAGATGGTTCAAACAGGAAAGAGGCAGAGACAGTGCTAACGACCACTGTAAATAAGAGATGGAGGCATTCGTTCTTCCCTGAGCATGGCACATACAGTCCTTGGAATGAACTTCCAAAGCACATTTGGGTGTATTTTACTAATTAATAGGCAAAGACAGGTTTGGGTCACTTTTTCTGCCTCACTGTATAATGCCTTCAGAAAGAAACCTTCTTGGAATGTACTGTTGATCTTGTATTTTAAAAGCACTTTAAAAAGAACTTGGACATTTTTAGGTATCATGACTAAAGTACTTTCAGGAAAAAAGATATTGGGAGAATCTTCTAAGTGTTTCTTAGGTCCAGGGTTAAGAGCAACGTTTTCCCATTGCTTGAACATGGGAATCTTAGTATATACAGGGAGAAAAAAGTGTGCATGTAGCATAATCATTCAAGGGCTGGGAAATAGATCTGCAGCAGTGGTTCACCTGTTTTGAGCACGAGTCTGTAACTTTGCATGCTGCTGATTTGATTTTTTTTTCCCAAACCTGTTTTATTTTAACATGATATGAGGAAATGCACACTATCCACAAGCTGGGTACCTGTTCCAGACATTAGGATTAGTGCCTCGAGTCTAGAAGATTTCATGTGGTGTCAGCTTGATACATCTACGGAGCAGGACAAACATGTGCCAAGTTTTTTTTTGATAGTGACAGATATGAATGTTCTTTAAAAGTTTTAGGATTCGTTTCTGTGAAAGCATTACTCGACACTTTCAGTCATCTACCAAAGAAGTTTCCATTGCATAGAAATGTAGAAAGAAACTCCCAGTTGAATTAGCAGAACTAATTTTCTGGAGATATTAGGTCTTGGCATTAGGAACTCAATTAATAAAATCATATTAGGCTATTATAGCTGCCTGGAAGTGAGAAAATTATAGCTAATAGCAAAAAGTTAAAATGTAGAACAGAATATATGCCTACATCTCTGATCCTTAGCACTGAAGCATTCAGGTGGCAGGTTGGGGTGCGTAGACTGTTCTTTAAGGACACATTCCTGAATGCTTGGGAGAACAGAAATAAATGTTGCTCTAATGTAGCAGTACTTAAAAGTGACAATATACTGAAAGTTTTGAGAGCTTGCTTTCAAAGCCATTTCTACAGTCCAGCTGGAACTTTACTACTATTTTATGCAAAGGATGGAAAATCCAAATAATGATTTTAAAAAATGAGATATCATGAGAGGTCTGTGGGGTTTCGTTTGTTTGTTTGTATTTATTTGTCTGCAAATTACTCTATATGCAACATGGCAGAAGACTTGCACAACCTCCTTAGCACTGGAGCCAGATATTCCTGTTTCCATGGCTCCTGCCTGAATTGATGCATCTGGATCCTTGGCACATTCCCTAGCGGGATCTTGGAATAAACTAGTATTTTCAAGGTGGATAACACAGGAATTATCTGTACATGCAAATGTGCTCCACAAAAGCCTCAGTGTAGGGACATCCATTTATCTTCATGCCATCAGTGGATGTGACACTTCAGACTCTCAAGGAGGAATATCTCATCACTCTTGCAGTGTGGGAACCAGGAGACCACAATTCACAGCCTGTTTGGGGGGTTTTATGGCTCCCCTGCAGTTATTCACCTTTAGATCAATCAGAATCTATTTGCCCCGAGGGGGAAACCCTGGGGGGATCTGTGTGTAAAGATCTGTGAAGCCTTGGTTTTCCACCTCTGGAGCTGTGATGGAGAACAGTGGCCCTGGTCACTGAACAACTTCTCTGGGTGGGTATTCACCTCCTCTGCCTGGCAGCAGTGAATAAGGGCACGTTCTCCTGTCAGACAATTAAAAATATCTCCCTGTAGGACCAGGTTTGTGGGCACACCATCCTCGGGTCCAGGTCCTCTCCTCCCTGCTGGGTACCTTCGACCTTGATGGAGCTGCTCTCTCTTCCACTGAAGGTCGGGGTTCTCAGAGGCACAAATGAGCCTGAAGTTTGGATGGTGAGACAGGGTAATGATCCTTGAAAATACTCAGTCCTGGCTTTATTGATTGTAGAGTTAGATTAATGATTGCATGAGATTTCCACGAAAAAATGAGGTAAGTTTCGTGCTATCAAAATGTAAATAAACTTGCTTCTACAAAAAGGCAGTAGTGTGCCCATTTCACATGCTAACATGCAGTAGACATACTTTCTGCTATGACATCATGAAGTTATTATTCTGAAGAAGAAAAGGAGTACTAGACTAATTATAACCCTTACATATACCTTCTGTGTGGATGCTGTTTCTTGTTTTAATGAAATTTCCACTTGTGGGTCAGTTCACTTTCTCGGTTTTTGAGGAAGGGCACATTCAAGGTGTTGTGCTCCATTGCATTGCTTTGGGGACTTCTAAGCAATGTTGAGTCTTTTTCTTTCCATTTCTTTCTTCCCTCCTCAGTGTGCAAGCACTTTTCAAGCAAGCACTCATCCTGCAACTACATTAGCCATTCCCACGTTTCACAAAATATGGGTGAAATCTGGGACGTGTATTTGTTGGTACTTGTGCAATGTACAACACAGGATGTGCAGTTGTGTAGGATGAGAATAATCAGATTTCCTGCCTGAAACCAAAGGAACAACTGCTTTGATCACCCCATCTTCACCTTGGGACTCTGGGGAAAGAGGAGCACGTTGGAGGCGTGTGCCAAAGTGCAACTTGTAAAGTAATTAGAGATTTGCCAGAGGGATGGAAGCAGACAAAAGTAACTGCTGATTTGTAATCTTCCCTTTAAAGTGAAATCCTTAACTCTGAGGCTTGCGCTGCGATTTAACTGAACCTTGCAGGAAGTTCGTATCATCCAGTGAAAGTTAATTAGTGTGAAGGCGGTGTGAGCAGGACACAGCTGTTGTTTAAAACGGCGGAGCTTAGCCCAAGAGCTCTCTGCTCTTATGCAACAAAGAGCCGCTCCCTTGTGAAAAACAGATGTGCTCTGACAGCTTCCCAGGGCTGCCCGTGCAGAGGGCGAGCCTCTGCCGAGTGGAACCCCCAGTGCCGAGGCCGAGATTCCAGAAGCAGCTCCGGCTGGGACAAGCCCCGAGCTGCGGTGCCACCCGAGCGCACGGACGGCTCCGCACCAGCAGAAACCCTCCCGGCTCAGCTGCTCCCCGGCATGCTGGCCTAGCACACATCCCACCAAAGCACACATCCCTAGAGGTGTAAATCCCAAAGCACAGAGCCTAAATCCCCACGAGCCTGCTGCGCCCGGGCCGCTCCCGCTCCCCGCCGCCGGCACCGCGCTCCGGAGCAGCCGCGCCGGGACGGAGCCGGCTGAACCCCGGGGCTGGGGCTGATTGTTTGGCTTTGGGGCTGGATCCGGGCTGGGGTTGGTTTGTTTGGCTTGGGGCTGGATGAGATCCCGAGCCCAGCTGCTGGATGCGGCTGCTGAGTGAGCAGCACAGGCTGGGGGAGGGCGGCATCCCTCCCCTCGGAGGGAGCGCGGATTTATTCGGGGCTAAAATGACTGCAGCCGCAGCGGGGGCACTGCTAACCCCGGGCATGCAAAAACTATGAGTCAGGCTTTGGAATTGCCTTCCTTTCTGATGTTTCTGTAGCATTTCAGGTCTTCTCTCTTGTATAGGTAGGTGTTTAGGATTTTGAAAACTGTTTGTAACTTTGCGAGGGGAAATGAAAACTGTTGAGTCAACTCGCAGCTGGGTTCTCTGCTTGCTTGCACACTTATTTAAGTATTTCTGCTGTAACCTTTAACTCACAGTGATTCAGAGTCTTTAACTGCATATGATATGGAAAAATTTGTTGCATGTGAAAGGCCTTTATGGCAGTTAATTTCTAAGAATCACTGCTCAAGCAGGAGTAATGTGCTCATCTCTGTTGAGTTCAGCAGTGTGCTGTTCTCAGTTATTGCAACTGAGAGGTTGCCTGTGGGTTTTCATTTAGCCAGAGCTGCAGAAGTTTACAAAACTGGACTAATCATGCTAATTATTGGGCAGAAAATGAATTAAGGATTTGGAGCAATATTTAGTAAAGTCAGCAGAAATTTTAATGGCATTATGCTGCTATCCCATTTTGGAATATAATATGTGAAATTTTCTTTATCCCCCAAAATCACAACATTTAAGCTTATCATAAGGTTCCATGGAATGAAAAGTATGGTGAAAATCTTAAGAGTTGGGGGACTTGCTTTTGTGCCCATCACTACCCCAGATTTGTACAGGTGTTTGCAGGTTTCCAGATCACTTACAAAGTGGCACTTACACAAAAGTTTGAAAATCCTCCAATCCTTTCTTTTTTCCACATATAGTCAGAAAACATATAGATATTTGTATAAGCACTGAGAGTTTAAGACCCAAATACAGCTGAATAATGCTATATATTTTCAATTAGCCTATTTTATATTTTCCTGCTACTGAATTTCTAGATCAAAGAGCTCTCCATATGTTCCAAATGAACTCTGGGGCATATTTTGAAATCATATCTTTTAAGGGCAATCTGTAATTTCTGGCAGCATGATTCAACCCCTTGCAGCCTATTTGTGTGAGAGGGAGTCTCTTGTGGATACTCTTCTATGGAGCAGCCTTAGTATTTGTAATTTGCTCTGAAAACTGTGGGTGGTCTTCAGTTTTTATTGTGCCTGTCAGGGTTGGAGTGTGTGACAATATAGTACTATGAGTGACTCTGCAATTTATGCTTAAAGTAAAAGCTACTTAAAACATTAAGAGTTCAACTTTCTGTCTCTTTTAGAATAACTAGAATAACTTTTTTTCCCCTAAAATTGACCCCTGTTTCAGGAAAGGATTGCTATAAATTGTCGAAGAGAGTTTGGTAATTTCAAAAGCTGTGCCTCAAAATTCTGCCTCATTCTCTCTTTCTGATAGTGTTCAAAAGAGCCTCAGCTGCTGACCCTGAGATTATCTCAGCTGGTTAGAGCCTGCTGCTAAAATCTGGCTTCAATGCCTGTAGGGGCCATTCACTTCAGAGCTGGACTGAAGATCCTTGTGGGTCCTTTCCAACCCAGAATATTCTGTAATTCTGTGAACTCAGGTGTTGCTGGTGGTGAACAGACAGATCGCACAAAGCTATCTTGCACTGGCATCAAATCAGGGATTTAATCCTGCTGCTGAGCATGGTGAAATCAGATTAGCCAGCATCACATTACCTGTGCTCTGCTGGTGGATCCAGCGCTGCCCTCCTGGCAGGACAGGTGTGTGAAGAAGGAGGGTGTTTGCTGCTCTGTGGGATCGGTTTGGCAATCAGAGCTGGCAGCACAACCTTTAGGGGTCAGCTTCAGCCAGGAGTTTAATTTTGTGTCCTGTTTTGCCCTGAGGATGAAGCAGAGGAAGGATATTTTGAGATTCCCCATTTGCAGAAACTGGAGTGCTGCGCTGGGTGTAGCAGAGCTGGAGCAGGCAATGTGGTCATTTGGCATTACAGACAGAGACTTTCTGTGCACTCAAATACTTTGTCTGTGCTCAGAACTGGACAAAAACCAAAATCAAATGTTTAGGGATGCTTCTGTACATCTAACACCCCCACCATCCCCCCCAAAACAAACCAAAAACCCCCTCCCAAAGAAAAAACCCCAAAATAGAAAAACCCCTTGCACGTGCGTCCCCACCCCCAAACCACCACCAAAACAACCCTCCTGTAGATCTGAGCAGATTTTCAATCTGGTTTTTAAAAAAAGTTGGGGGGAACAGAGAAAAAAGCCGAGGTACTTCATGCCAGTGTTTCTCAGTTGATGTGGAAACTGGGACTGAACATTTTGTATTCTGGCTGGCTCGGCTCCCTGTTGTCAGTGCTCTAACTTTGGTTACTGCCAACTCAACGCACACCTTTCAAGCTGCGAAAAGAAATGCAGGTGGCTGATTTCACAGCTAATGGTTTGTTGTTTTCGTTGTTTCTCTGTTCATCACACCCCAGTGACGCTGTCTGCTGCCACTCCCGCCTACTTCCGAGGCTTCACCTTGATCGCCCTTAAGGAAGGAAAAGAAGGAGACAAAGAAGAAGACCATGCAGGATCTTTCCAGGTGAGAGAACTTCCCCTGACCTACACCCCTGGGAGTCTTCTTTACTGCTTGCCTGCCTCAAAGGGAGATTTTGCAGGCACAGCAGAGTGCAGACTGTGTTTTGCATAAATGTTTGTGGGCGTTGACACGAGGACAGCATAGCATGTTTTATGTTCCATGCGTGTTCAAGGCATGTACCTGGACTGCAGCTTGCCTTCCCTCATTCCTACAGCTAAAAATGAGCAGCAGTTGTTTGAACTAGAGCCTAAGACACCTGAACCTTTTATCCAAAGTGAATATTGAAATCGTTCTATTAATACTTTGGCTTTTGTGTTTCTCTGCCTTAATATTTTTGTCCGCTGAGATGTAGAATATGACACTGAGAAGTGTTTACCATGGCTGTAATGACTGTTTTATCATTCATAAATTAGATTCTGCTGTTTTATTTATGCTCAGTAGTACTTTACTTAATGAACACATTCAGTGGGATGAAATGTTTGTTATTAAAAGGATTAGAATCCAGAAGGATGATTCATAAGCTGGTATTTTCAGCTACTCCAAGCAGGGAATTCTGGAAACGGAGAGTATATATAATGTTTATGAAAGAAGGTAGAATTGATGTATGTAGGTTTGAGTCTCACATGAGGTCTTGTTTGATGTTTGACTTTCCAGGCTTAGAAATATTGCTGAATTGCATTGATTACAGTTCACAGGATGTGTAATAATATTGCTAGTAATTTTAATAGTGATTTCTAGGTGAAGATTTCACTTGCCTTGGGTTTCAAGATTTTCAAAAGAAATACTCAAGTTTCAGTTTTGGTGATCTGCAAGGTGACAGAAATTAACATCTCTTCCTATATTTCTTCTGTATTTTTGTATGTAGCAAATATGATGTACAAACTCAATAAGTAATTGCCCAGTTTTCTTACTGAGTTTGCTTAGAGGCCTCTGTTTGGATTTCATACATTCTGTAAGAAAATCTAGATTAAGTGCGAACTTCTTTGAGGTTAAAATAACTCCATCTTCCTTAAAATGAAACAAATTCCTATTTGAGAGAAATCTTTTTAATATGTACTTTTAATATTGTTGGGTTTTTAAGTAATAAGCTAGTATTGATGGATCAGCAACTGCTAAGAAGTAGAAATAGTGATGCTTAATCTATTTTAAAAGAAGCTTGTCACCATTAATTTCTTCATTTCAGCTGTTGGTATCTCTGTGGCTGTGGCTAATGGAAAAAATTTGGCCTGAGTTTTGTCTTTGTTTCTAATTCTCTGTGAGAAACTCACTAAGCTTTGCTGAAGTACAGAGGCATTTTGAAGTTAGCAGAGTTGGAAGCAAATGGAAATTCTATATGGGTGGATTAAAAAAAATCCCAATGGATCTCAGTTGAGGGAAGATTGTTTAATTAAGTGCATTATATGGGTTGCAATCTGAACTTGGTGTTCTTATGGGCAGGTGGGAGTTTCAAAGGTTATCCATAACTAAATTTGTGTATCTGTGGTTTAAACAATACTCACCATGCTCACCCCGCGTTAGTACGACTCCCTGAAGTTTATTCAGATGGTGTCTGCCTGTTCTGCCTCTCTGGATACAGATTCTCATTTAAGAATTCAAAGAATGCTTGCAGTGGTAAATACAGACGTCCCTTGCACCATGGCTGGGTGGTAGCAACCGGGAGAAAAAAGATGTTTGTTTCAAGTGTTTGCACTGTGTTTTTATTAGAAAGTGAAGATGCCAAGGGTGGCTGAACAGCTGTGCAGAGTAAGAAAAAGCTGTGTGTGTACAGTAACGTGGATGCCACTTGCAGCTCTGTTTTCCCTGCGTTCAGATGGAGCATATGTCATCCAACGATTCACACAGAGCAACAGAACTGGGGGAAAATTCCTCAACAGCGGCGTGAGATTGAATGCTGCTTTTGGGCTGCACCTCTGCCTCCATGAGGAGCCACATCCACTGCTCAGAGCCTGGGCAGGACAAAGCACTGCTTGAAGCAAGCGCTTCATTGGCGTTGGAAAACTTCCTGGTATAACCAAAGAATGGGATGAAATGGGAGCTGGCCAAATTACACTTTCCTTCCATGACTTAGAGCCCGTCAAACACTTGATTTGCATGCCTCAAAGTGTGTGTCACAGTGGGTTTCCTGGAGAAAACCTGGCTGCACTCTGTGCTCACTCAGGACTGAGCAGCAGAGCAGTGCCTCCAAGCTCTGTAAAGGAGCATGTGGTGGGAAAGCAGGGCCAACATGGAGCTTTTGACATGGATGTGGTACACCTAGGAGGGGAAAGCACTGTTCCCAGGGTCACAGTGCCCTGTAGCAGGGGGAATGGAATGCAATAAGCAGCTGCTGAAACCCCCTCATGGCTCATTTGCTCCAGTGTCACTCTGCAGGTCACCAGGTATGGTCAGTCTTCATTAATCATCAAGCTGCACGGTTGTGATCCTACAAATAGCACAGCTGTTAAAATTCTTGGTTGGACAGGTATTTTTTCCTCTACACTTTCTGGTTATCCCTATACTTGAGACCTTTACAGATGTGTGGTGTGGACTCCACCATCCTACATCTGTTCTCCTCTGAGAAAACTGAGACTTTAAAATCTGATTTTACTGTTTACTCAATGCAGTCAAACTTCCTTAGTTTTTTGTCCTTGTAGTGCACACAAGACACAATCCAGCCTTAAAATAAATCGCTTTGTCTCCCAAAACCACATGTTAATTAGCTAAATTAAATATGGGTAGGGAATCCAAGATGCCAATTCAGCCATAGAAATTTGGGGTTATGGAATAGGGCTCTTCCTTCTGCCAGTAGTAATTGTACAGCTCAGTGAGGCCCTCTGATAGCTTTGGGTATCTGTCCCACTGGCCTCTTTACACAAACCATTCCCAGCTCTTGTCATGCAGACTGCTGATCCTTCTCTTTTGTAATGTTTAGCAACAGTCTGCAAATCGTTTGGAAGGCAAATTAAACCCCAGGGCAGCAATCACCACTGGCTGACTGCAGAAGAGTGTCTGTATAGGCCATTTGAACCAACATATGCATGCAATGTAACAGATTCGGTCTGATAAATAATGTACAATATCAGAAATGTAGCGCTGAACCTCATCTATCTTCCTTGTTCTCTGAGGAAGGATAAATATTCCAAGGAAATTTTTGGTGGATGTTTTGTCAGTCTGTTCTGAAATGTTCAACAAGAAGAACAAATTCATCTTTCCAAGTTTAAACACTTCAATATATTAGAAAATTTAAGGAGAACTTTGTAGATCTTTTACTAACATCTAAACTGAGTCTTCACTAATAGTGGTTAAATTGCTCTCTTGCTAAATTGTCTTCCTAAATTAAGAATTTTCTTGATACATTGTGAGGAAGATAGTCTGAAGTTTCCTTTATCCCCCCTCTAATTCCAAACACACTCTACCTGTTCCTTACTCAAATATTCATATTTTCATTGTAGGCCATCTCCTTCCAGCTTTGCTTTTCCTGCAGTCGAGTTGAGATTCCAGTCTCACGCTCCTCAGAATTGTACACAGGAGCTGATCTGGGCTCTCACAATAAAATCACAGTATTTAGATACAGTAATCCCTGGAGTGGCACAGCTTTGGAGTCCCTGGTGTTCAGGAAGGATCTTCTCAGTCTGTGTTTTTTTTTTTTTTTTTTTTTTTTTTTAATGTAGAGCTTCATCCAATTTATCAAGGAAGTACTGAGCGGAATCCTGTCCTTCAAGATGCCACTCCAAAAGATGGTACTATTTGTGAACATACCTGATAATTAAACATTCAATATAAAACATATATAAAAATATTAAAATTATAACATATTAATTGTAAATATTAATAAAGATAGTATATATAATATAAATATATATAATATAAATATATATTATAAATACATATATAATATATATGCATATTAAAAATGGCATGCAAACATGATCTGTTTCTCTCACATACAGCGATAAACTGAATCACAAAGACCCAAAATTAAGCACTTCCTTGTACTGCTTTGGCATAATCACTTGTTAGATTTGTATCTTAAACCTGCGTTTTGGTGATAGTTTAGTGTTAAATGCCTTCATCGTAGCAGTTCTCCCTTAGCCTATTTTTTTGCTCTAGAGTGCACCAGAAAATTCTTAGTTTAGGCTGTTGAATGTAACGACTCACCTGTGCAAAAGCAATGTAAGGAAGTGAGCAGGCACAGCAGCAGCCAAAATGAAGGTTTCATTACAGCTGTGGCATTTATCAGAGCTTGAGGCTGTCCTGAAGAAGAAAGCATTTAAGGAAAATTGGAGCAGTCAGCTAAGTAAGGTGGTCCTTTAACTTGAGTCCCTGCACCAACAGCCCAGACATATCCTTTGTTTTTGGTCACCCCATTCTTTTGATGCTGTTTAGTTGACTGATGTGCTCAGCAAGGCATTTAGATGAAAAGGTATTTTTACAACCCCTTAGAAAAGCAGCTCCTCTAATGCTCTGTTCCAGCATTTTATAGGAATCTTACATCTTCTTGTTACAGTGCATTTGGAAAGAAGCAGTCTTAAAAGGCTTTTTGCCATTTCAAATGATTTATTCTTGTATTTATAAGCAAAGGTTGTTTTATGTTTTAATGACTGCAGTTACTTTTTAAGCCTTTAATATTAAAATTCAGGTATACTTATGTCATCTTGATGTTCTTTCAGGCTTGTAAGTTTGGGTTTTTAAAGCTTGTATCCCAATATAAACTCTTCGGGCTGCTTTGTAAATAGCTTATTCTGAGGTGCATGAATTGGTGTAGTTTTCTTCCACAAGCGCCCAGAATTTCCAAGTATTTTGCTCATGTTTGCATTCTCTACATTCCCTGTCCCAGCATCTCATCAGTGAGACAGAGTCTGTCATCTTACTGCTTAAAAACATGTGGAGGTAATGAGCCAAAGCTGTAATTACAGGCGTATTTTAAGAAGAATATGCCAGGTATAGGATTTGCAGACTAAGGAGGTAGACATGAATTCTGAGTCTGTAAAATTTAAATATCTTCTTCTTTTGCATTTGCAAGAGTATTCCCAAATTTTGTTTCTCTAAGAGTCTCTACAAATATTATTCTAGGCATAAACCCCCTGTATGTTATGATGGAAAACCAAACTCCAGTTCACCTTTCTGTGTAGGGTGGAATCGTTTAACCTTGAGGAACACTTTCACACATTTTTCTAGAACTCCAAATTCCATATCTTGATATTCAGGGATTAAAAATGAGTTTAAAAATAAAAAAAAAAAAATCCCCAAAAAAGTATCGGCCACTGCCAGTTTTAGCACTGACTGGAAAGTGTGAACATTTGCTTGAGATTAAATATAAATATCTCTGGTACACTGGGAAAACCTCAACCTGAACCACTTATAAACAAGATTTTGGTTAAGAATTTGCCTCAGAAGGGAGTTATGCCTCGCTTAGAGCAGTAAAAGGTGATGTAAGAGAGTGAGAAGCACCAGGAGCTTGCAGAACAGAAGCAGCTTTGAAAGTCATTATTTGCTGCTGATGAGGCTGGAGAAAACCAAACTGTGATTCCAACTTTGCTTCCTTCCTTTACATTTTTATTTGAGTTTCAGCATGTGCTATGAATGAAACAAACAAAAAAAAATCTTTACATGGTAATGTTTTTCAGGTTTTGCATGGCCCAGCACTGGTTTATTAGACCTTGGGCCCTCCCCCAGTGGATTGTGTACAGAGCTGCTGTGTCTTTTAGAATAAATGACTCAAACCATAAAATTTCACAGCCAAAATCAGAAAATATAAGAGATTTCTGAATACTGTTTTCGTATGTATTTTATTACAGTGGATCTTTGAACTACTAACACAGGTACAAAGAGGAAATAAAAATTAAATTGGACTTGCAATGTAACTTAGTTCACTGGTGAACAAAAATGGGATTCAGTCTCTCAGGCTGGGCTCACTCTTCTGTTGTCAGCTTGCTTATATCAGCTTTGCTGGAGTCCCTTTCCGGAGGGTTTTCTTGCTACATCACTACCATCACTTTAAAAAACAACTTTTTAAGTTAATTTGGCTTTGGTTTGTCTTCTGACATTTCTTTTTCTTTACCTTTTCCCTATCTTCCTGTTTGGCTGTGGAAAAAAACATCTAACTTCTGGCCACATAACATTTAGTCCTCTTTCTTTAATCTAATCTTTCCTCTTTTCTTTTTCTCTTTTTTTTTTTTTTTTTTTTTTTTTTTTTTTGTCTGCTGGAGATATGCTTTTTCTTGAGAATTACTTCAAATGATGATTGTGCCTCAGCAAGAGCTTATGTTTTTTGGAAAGGCTTAAGCCTAAACAAATATTTAATTTGTGATGATTCAAGTTCTGTTTTGGAAGAATACCAGCCAAAACACAAACCAAAGAAACCCTCTAAAAACAGTAGAACCAAAAACAGGAAGCATGTTTTTTTGAGATTGGTTAGCTGAAACTCCAGGCTCTTCTTCAGATCCAAGGCTTATCAGAGCTGGATTATTTCAAGTGTAACTTCTGCCCTGCCTTGCACACTGCCAATGCAGCAGAGCCAGACTATGTCATGGCAAAATATCAGAATTGCCTAATTAAATCCCCTGTTCAAGAAAAATATGTATTGGTCTTTTGTGTTTGGATTAGCATTAAATTGCAAGACTTCCTGGTTCTAAGAGGCTTCTAAAGAGACTCATTAAAGAATTGTTTCCTAGAATTTGGCACTGGCACTTAGCAAATCAATCCTCAAGAGAGGGAATTACACTGGAAGCACTGTTCCCTTCTGCCTTGGAGATCCCAACCTGCTCCTCAGACACATCAGTGTTTGGAGTTCCATTCTGGGCCTCGGGGGGTTTGGGATTATTTGATGCCTGAAGAGGGTTCTCTGTTCAGGTCCTGCTTCCAGTCCAGAGGCCAGTTTTGCATTTACAATTGTCTCATCCTGAGACAAAGTTTGGATCCCTCTAACTCTGTTTCGTCAATCAGTAAGAGCTGTGTGTTCTTCCCCAGGCGGTATTTAAGTGGACATATCTGTCTCGGTGACTTAAGGGGATTTACTTCAAATATCCATTTATTTCCAGCCCAGCTAAACTGCCTAACTCATTGTTATTCCCCTCTCAGATAATCTTTCTTCAGATGATGACACCCGGGTCATGTGAAATTTTAGTAAAGACATTTAACCCCTCTGGCAACAGTCAGTTGCTCTGCAGGTGCCATATGGCAGCTGTCATGGGTTATAACTCCAGATGTATGTAGGCTCCAGGTTCATTGGAACATCTATTCAGCAGCTCTTCCTTCATTTATAACGTTGCCATTATGTTTCCCTCCTAGATTTCCCTTTTTGTCACCCATAACTCACCAGCTTCATCTAAGGCAGTCATCAGTTACTCTGCTTTGTTTCTCTGCTGAGAGAGATCAGCACTCTTAACTCTCGGCTCCCGTGCCCTCCTGAAATGCTCCAAGAATTACCTCTGATGTAGTTTGCTTTTCTGCTGAAACCTTCAGCAAGTCACTTCCAATCGATGGGACCTTAGAGCAAGTGTTTGTTCTTTGCATCAGGTTAGAAAGCATTTATCAGGCATTCCCTGCTGACCTGGCCTGTCTGAGCTACCACTGCCTGTAATCCTCACCCTGATAATGTGGACCTGGACACCTGTGCTACCCCCAGAATGGCACAGGGCTTTAAAGGGGAGGGTTATTCTGGGAAAATGGGTTTATTCCTCCACTACTCTCCAGGTCAGCACTGTCATCTTCCAGCCTGCAATGACAGGCTATGGAATTATGCCTGTGCCTGAGAGTCTTTTCTCATGATGTGTTTTCTTTTCCCATCATGTGAATTGGGACAGTGGGGATAGAGGGGAGAAGGGTGAGTGAAAGTGATGATAAAGGCTGAGGCTCATCTTGACAGTTTCTCCAGGTTATATGGACTATAAGAAAATCCTGTTGTCAGTCCTCTGGACTTCTGAAGGCACACAGATGCCAGTAGAAAGTCTCCCAATTAAATTTAAATTGTGGTCCTTCTTTTATTTTTTCTTTTTGTTGTTGTTGTTTGTGGTGTGGTTTGCTTTGTTTTGGTTTTTTCTTTTTTTTTTTTTTCTCCTTTTTTCCACTGAGTTGAGACATTTTGATGACTTATAAGCAGAATGGCTGTTTTAAATTCAGCAGTTTACCTACCTGTCTCATTTAGGAATGGCTGCTGTAGGCAAAATCCTTCCTCCAGGCTTCATGGTCAATTCTCAGTGCAGTTCACTGCTGAATTAATTGCTGCTAGACTAAAAGTACTGCTTGCTATGCCTGTTGTCTTGAGAACTGCTTCCTGAATTGAGAAGGCACTGTTGCATTATTCAAGTGACAATATTTTTAGCTTCCATTATTCTTGACTGCACATGTAGCCTGCTCAGACCTAGCTGTGGACTGCCCTGAGTCTTTCTTCTCAACTCTTCCCTTTCTAATGATGGAAGCGACCCCTCAGTGTTTGCCAAGGATATTGTTTCAGCTTCCACTGCTGCCCTGAGCAGTTGTAATTGATTCTTGTCTTTGCTGTGATGGCTCTCTCTCATGACCTAACAACCCAGCTCGTTACTCATCTGATCACTGTGTATTTATTTATCCTGCCTCAGAATGGTACAAGGCCTGCCCAGGAGACGAGCATATCTTTGGATTCTGGCGCATTCAACATGTTTGCCTTTTGGTGCTTTGTCTTCACGTACCTTCAGAGATGGTTTTGGTCATTTCATTTCGTGCAGTGATGAATGGAAATCTGTAATGGTGTCCTCAGAATGATGTACAGGGGCTCACACAACTGAGAAATATGCCCTCTCATCCTAACCTCATCAGATGTTTTACTTCAGTGCTAGTCTTTACTCAAGAGACTCTGCAGACGTGTTTCTCATCAGGATGCTTTGTTTTCCTTTGGTCTGTTTTTTCTCAAAACTGTGCAATAAAGATTGGATGTAGCTTTAAGAAGTTTTTTCCCCTGACCAGGTTGAGGCTGTTTGGAGTCCCAGACCAAAATATCCACATAATGTTGCTCTTTCTTTCACACTTTGGCAGAACTTGTCTCTTCTAGCACAATGCTGGACCACTTCAAGGTGAAGGGACCTTGTTCATCTCCGTGAAGTCTGGGATTGTAAGGATGTCTCTAGCAGAAAGTACTTACACAAAAGGTTCTCTTTGGACATACAGACCAAATTCAGTCATCAGAATTTCTCCTGGTTTGTCGTCTCCCATCCTGATCTCCATCAATCTTTGCTGTCCACTTCAACCAACCTCTGCTTAATTATCACCTGAATGAGGTGTCCTTCCCTTACAGCAAAGAGTTCAGGAAGCATTTGGACAATGCTCTGGGCACCTGGTGGGGCTCCTGGGGATGGTCATGGACTCAGTGATCCTTGAGGATCCCTTCCATGTCAGCACATTCTGTGATTCTGTGACCTTTCCTCTGATCACTGGCTCTGATCCCAGCCTGTCCCCCGAATCTTGCTCTGTGGGGGTTTCCCAGCTGCGGTCATTGCTGCTGTAAGAATAATGCTTTCATGGATGCTTTCTCACCTGGGAAGATGAGAATGTTGTTCTGACAGCCCTGCTGCCTGTGCAGGACTGACATCTTAATCAGCAGGCAAAGCCAGGAGATGTGGCTTTCACTCCAAGCCAGGGATAAAATTGTCTCTGCCTTCCCCCTTTGCTCCTTTTGTTCTGACCTCCCTCAACACAAGGCTTGCCTTCTAAACTGGCTGAGGCAGGTGCTTTGCTCAATCTCTCGTTTTTGTGTGTCCCTAGCAGGGAATCAGCCGTGAGCAGAAGTGGCCTGTCCACAGACCCTTCTGAGCCAGGCTGTGTCTCAAGCCATGGTCTGGATGTGCCCATTCCAGACACCGCCAGGACTGACTTACAGGAGCTTGACTTACTAGTCAAGCTATAAATATTCAAGGATTTATCTGGAAATAATGTAGCACTTGCCACTATAATTACATCGTTCTGTTTTCTCTAATGATTCTTGACTCCTACTCCAAGCAATTGTGCCTCTGGAAGGACCTGTTATTGGGAGTTGCCCAGAGTGGAAATCTACATGTGAACAATCATTGAAAGGGGACAATGAAACTTTCTTGTGAGGAACTGTGTTCCTCAGAAGAGGGTTGTATTTTTTTTTTTTTGCTTATTTATCTCAAACCATCCCCCTTCTGCTCTGTTTTGTCTCCTTTTTCACTTGCTGTGAGAAAAATTGAAAGTCAGATATTCAGCTTCACTTTTCTCATGGTTGCATAAGAGGCAGGATGTGAATATACACAACATGTTCTGCAAAACCAGAATTTTCTGAATTAGGTACTTTTGGTTTCAATGGATATAGCCAAGTGACTATATAATGAATACTGATATAGACAAGATATTTAAACTAGCCATAATTACTGATAATCTCTTGAACTTTTGGCACAAAAATTCATTATTTTACCAAACAAATTCTCGAGCAATATTTGCCAGAAGATACTTTGTATATTTTATGCATAGTTACTTTTGATTCTTAAAACACCATTAAAATTAATTTTCGGACAAGAATAAATCAAGAATAATGAAGAAATTCCCGAGCCAGTTGCACAAAAGCTGATGTTTGGCTCTTGAGAATGCTTTTCATAGCAGTCAGTAATTAGAAAGGGAAATTCCCTGCTGGTGTAGAGCTACCATTTTGTTCCCTGTTCCCTGCATTGTTGCTGGGGGTAGGGTTATTATGCAATCCCTCCCGAGCTCATCCTACCAGACTGCTCACTAATTTGTAGGCTGTAGGTGTAAATTGAAAAGCCTTCATCCTGCTTCTGTTTACTTCACAGATTGAACCGGGCTCCAATTATTCTCATCTGTGTGAATTGAGGCACTGTTGCTGCTCTTGCCTCTTTTTTCTCCTTGTGGGTGGGCACAGCTCATTTGAACCTGCTTTTCTTTTCCAAAGAAACGTATAAAAGAATGAGCCTGTAAGAGGTAGCTTTGGTACTTAGTGTTCTATAACTTTTTGAATTATATATCTTGATACAGTCGATAGTGTAGTAGAGGTTCCTTAGAGCATTGCCAGTGTTTATTCATTACTTGTCAGGCATACATCAGGGTTTTGTTCTCCTAGAACCCATTTAATCTTTTTTTATTTTTATTATTTTTTTCCTCCTAATTTCAGCTGGATGAGTAAAGTTGACTCTGCTTGTATGGGAGACTTAATTATACCTGTTATTGCTCTCTTTAGCCTGTTTGTCACAAACTTATTTCAGCTAACAGACTGCTTTTAAATCAGAAGAATACAGAGTAGAGGAGAGAGGGGACATAAAGTAGCAAACAAATTATGAAAATGGAAAAAATACTTTTCACTACAATCTCTCTTGAGCAACAGGTACTTTCCTAGGAAAATTAACTTCCTATTTTATATGATTACATGAGGAATGCCTTCTGGAAGCTTCAGGGAGGTATTTTAAATGGTTGCTAAGGCAGCAGCTTGCCTCTTATTGCTGTCCTTTCGCTCTGTCCTTACTCTCTTTACTGTGGGAACCCCACATGTAGGAGTAAATGAAAAACCTCCACTCAGTAAATCACCCACCACCCCCCCACTAATCCTTCCTGTTAAGCAAATCTGCCCACACATTGTGGTAAATCCCAGATTAAGATAATCATAAATGTTTTCTGTATTAGCTGCAGTGAGGTTTTTGACTGTGCAAAGTTTCTTGGCTTCCTTTAGAATCTTTCAGTAACCTAGTTTTGTTGTCCATAAAGATTATACAAAGTGTTTGTATGAATTAGAAATTAGAATTGGGTTATGATATATTTATATAATGGCCTTATATAATGGCCTTAGCTTCAATACCATGTGTTCCAGACAATAATTTCTTAGACATTGTGTAAGATTTCCCCAAAAGATGAAAAAGACCCATATGGTAGCTTCTCAAAACTCTCTCTTTTTGTTTTTTTTTTTTTTTTTTTTTCCTTTTAGTTCATCTGATGTTCCACTGATTACTTTACTTGCAGAATGAATTAAACCCACGTTCTGAACAGCCAGCTTTGTGTGTGGTGCAGATGTTATTCAACTGGCAGCTTTCACAGGAAGAACATTGTGTACATGGCAGTGTGTTCTTAGGCTTCTGAACCCATTTGCACTCTCTCTGCTGACTATGAGAGAGATTTGGGATTTCCTCTTGGGAGGAGCAAACCTGATACAACCTGTGGAAAAGCTGGTCCTGGAGTTTCACCATTTCTGGTCATGTTTTTAATAACTATACACATCACGTCCCGTAAAAACTTGGGATATGCCTGAGCCTTATAAGCTAAACTTATATAAATATGGAAAGGAATACTGCAGGATTAAAAACATGATGAACATATAAAGGCAGATAAAATGCTAAGCTCATTAAGATACTTGAAAAATTCTCTTGAATTTTGAGGAATCCTAGCTAAATATTTTCCCAGTTAAATTTACTTAGTCTTGTCCTAATGATTTTCCCTTGTCAGTGCTCCACATTTGCATATTTATGGATATAATACAGCTCTCAAATGTTATTTTATATTGTCTTTCTGATTAAGACTTCAAAGTTTTTTACATGAACTAAATTCCATAACCATTTTTCTTCCTGGAATGTGAATTTATGATATCCATTTTGCAGAAGATGAAGTATTGAAGGAACTTGCTCAAGATTACATATCACACTTGAGCCATGAATAAACTTCAGGGGTTCTGCTCTTCACAGGCAGTGTTCACCTCCCAAGTCAGGAATGTTTCAATAATCATCCCTCTCCCTGAATATAACTATTGTCCATGCATAAAATAACAAATGTTTGTTAAACGTGTAACCTTCAAATCATGAATGTGAAATATAATATAGAGATTTTTAAAATAGGGGAGCACTGTCTAATTTGATATATTTGGGGTAGGAACTGTAAAAACTATTCCAATAATGATAGCTGTTGTCCTGGTATGTATCAAAAAGATAAGCAAATCTTTTCTACAGGATTAAAGTGATGAAACCCCTCCAAATACTCTCTTAGCACTCTAGGCTTAGTCACTTAAACAAGTAAATGTGTTTGGATTCATACTATGTTTTAGCTCTTCCTGTTGTTTGGCACAGAATCAGAAACAGCAACGTTTACATGTATTTTGGATCACTAAACTGGATGGTGTAATGCCAACTGTGCTTTGTTTAACATGGAAGTGTTTTTTTTTTTTTTAAGTGAAAATAAGAAATAATAAGAATCTCATCTAATTAAATATGATTCCTTGCCTTTAATTTTAATACTTCTCTAATTAGTTCATATTCTGGAGATTAGCTGTCATTTATCAAGGGTTGGTATCTCCTGCTAATTAATTTTTCTTTTAGATGCGTTTGAGTTTCTGACCATCACAGGAGCTGTTTTTCCCTTTCTGAACCAGGTTTTGTTTTTATCCTTTTTGCTCAAGTTGTTTTACAGTTGCATTCCTTATAGAATTATTTTCTCAAGTACCTGTGCAAAGTGTGTATGAATAGTCTCAAAAGATGGAAAAGCACAGAAAAAGAACAGATCCAGGGTGCTGACTTTGAGCTTTATACAGCTTTTCATTGAAATTTATTGAGAATAATTCAGAATAATATTGAGCCTATCAAATGCCTCTGAACAAACACTGGTGTGATTGATCATCCCTAACACCTGAGACTGATTTCCTGCATCACCAAAATTCAGCTTTAGGAGTGAGAGATGGCTTCAGACTCCTCATGACTTAGAGCTGACCTTAGAGCAGGGCAATATTCAGTTTCTGCAATGAAAATACGAGTTATTTCTTGCTCTTCCATATTCATGTGCTGCAGATGCTTAGATAGATGGGTTAAATTGTTCCTGCCCCTTATGGTGAAATTCTCAGATAAAAATTTTCACAGTTACACACTTCAGATCCTCACATAGGAGTCAAGAAGAAAGGGACAGCTGTTTATATTCCTACACAGCAACACTTCATCTTTTTGAGAAGGTGGTTTTGTCTGGACTCATATTTGGTGCTGCACTGTGTAAGTGTTTTGGAGAGTGAGAAAATGAAGTAATCTGGCTGAAAGAAGCTTTGTTCCAGGTTGGAAAAACTACCTGTAGCAGATCAAATATAGGAAAAAAAGACAAGGAACTGCAAAGATACAATGTGTAATGCAGATGAAAAATGAGAGCAGAAATTCATTGAATGCCTACTTCAGAAAATCATGCAGCAGTGTAGGTTGTAAGGGACCTTGAAAGAGCATCTGATCCAACCATTCATGTGAAAAGGAGTCTGGATTAATTTATTTTGACCCTTGTCCAGGCACTTGAAAACCTCCAGAGATGGAGGCTCTACCATGTTCCTGTGGAGGCTGTTCAATTTATTGATTATTCTCACTGTGAATTTTTTTTTTCTAGAATCATGGAAGATGCTGAGTTGCAAGGGGCTCCCAAAAAAGAATTTATTTACCACCCTCTCAGTCTATAATTACATATATTGAATTTCCACTCATCCTAATGAGATTTCAAATAAAACAACTTTATAATCTGGAAAAACATAATCATCAGAATTAAATCCCTTTGAGATTGAGATAAATTTGTGGGTTTTTCTAATTTGTTGTTGTTGTTGTTGCCATTTGTATGATGAGAGTACAATTTTTTAATTGGGAAGTCTATTCACAACCACGAAATTGACACACATAAAGAAAACTGTTATTTCAAAACAAAAAGTGCCAAACAGCAGGAGCTGAAAACTTAGTCTGATGCTTTTATATAAGGCTCCTCTGGAGCTTCAGTAATCAGCTGTCCCTTATGCAGCTTGTCTTGGAAATTCATTTAGAACATGTAAAAATTGTCAGAAGCAGATTTAACAAAATCACTGCCTTTTATTATTTGGTTTTAAAAAATTGTTTTATGCCAAGGTCTTGACAAAATTCATGGCCCATGTGTAATATAGAAATACCAGTAAGTGAACATTTCATTCAGTGTATGGCCCTGAGATTAGCTCTGTTATTACAGTGTTGATCTGTGTGGAAGTAGAATTTGAGACACTGCCATTTCATTTTACAGCTCTGTTTTTAGAATAGTTCAATTTGCAGAGAGATTAAGAATTTTATTAGAAACCTTTACCAAATTTCCTTGTTATCCTACTTTTTTCAGAATCCCTTTTTACTTGATTATTTCCTCAAGAAGATCTTAGACCATGGGGAAATACACTGCTGCATTGAAGAAAATAGGAAACCTCCTTGGGAAAAAAAACTACAAAAAGCTCTGAAATCAAACAAAGCCACTGACACACAACCTCACACGCAGGCTCATGCAACCACCGAAGCTTTCAGTTATTTTCCTATTACTCATGTATCTGTTAGGTTCCAATAATGAACTTTTAGTGCAAGACACTGTTCCAAAAATTGTCTAAACCCTGTTTAATGGGAGCTTTTCTTTTAGTCTCAGCACTTAACTGACTTGGACTTTAGTCAGTATTTGAGGAGAGCTTACCAAACTCTTGAAAAAAACCTGTCCTGCCCACAAGAGTCTCCTTTTTGCCAAACTATGCCTTTGCAGTTGTCTGAATGCAGTGTGTCTTTCTGAATTAGAATCCTCACATTCTGCAAGGGAGAAAGCAGAACTTTTTGATTTCTTGGAAACTCTTGGCCTGCAGGTTTAATTTACTCAAGGTAACATGAAATTTGGCTTTATAAAGCAGAAGGCAGGGGAATTGGTGGTGAATAGAGGATATAATCTGTCATGTCCTCTAAAGAAGAGAGCAATTGGAAAAGCTGTGCATTAAGTTCATCAGCATATCAAAAGTACAAGGAGCCAGAGCCTGGATTATTATCTCTTGACTCTGTCTGATGTTCAGGCACACATTCACATGCACACAAAAATCTTGGGGGCTTTACAATTGCTCACAGCTCCTGTCAGTGCTGCCAGAAACCTCTCCTCAGTTCCTGAGGCTCTTCTGCACCAGCAGCATTCCTGACCCGGCAGTGGGTGCGAATTGTTCAGCAAAAGATTTGAGAGCTTTTTTAAGGAGGCAAATGCCTTCTTAAGTTTATCTGCACGAAGCCTGTAGTTCCAGATCACCGGAGTTTCTTCTGTAAATGTGGTTTTAGCAGTGGATTAAGTCTCTCAGAAGTAGATTATGTTCTGAACGCAGTCATCCAAAGGCTGCGAGAATTTGTGTGGCATGGGCTTGAGCTCGGTTGGGATGTATATTTTGGCACTGAGACACTCAGGAGGAGCATGAATTGCACATGTGCCAGAGCTGCTGATGCTTTAAAGCTGCAACACTGAGCAGGACAATAATGCTATTAAAAATATGTATTTTCTGTAATCCTTAAATCCCTTCTTAAGCGAGGAGCTCCAAGTGAGGTAGCTATTCTTGGCACTACAGCCATAGTGCTGAGCAGTGTAATATTTTCTAAAATGAAGGTTAAATGAAAAGCCTGAACAAACTAAGAGACTGAGAAATGCTGATCCAGTAAAATGTGCAGACTCACATTTTACTACGTACTTCAAATGACCTTCATCAATTCTGGTGTTCCTAAGAGCAGAAGAGGCAATTCCTTTGTGCTTTGCTGCCCGCTGTTACACTCTGTTGCAGAGAAGTGTCATCGCTACAATAATGCTGTTATTGATTATATTAGTAAAGAAGCTCCCTCTACCCCTAAGCTCATGTTGCACTTTATACTCCATAAAGTATTAGAAAGTAATTAGAAAGGCCTCCTTTGGCTGGCTATTAATGCTCTGAAAAATGGAAAAGAGAGAATATTTGGGGAGGAAAGCAGTCCCTTATCATCCCTCTGCAGGAAAGGGAGCACCTGACGCACACAGAAAGGTGCTTCCAGTGCTCAAGCTATGTATGTTGTCTGACCAGCCACTATAAATTTTCTTCCTTATCAGATCTTTTATGTGCCTCCTGAAATTTAACATTCCTTTTTCTTTGATTGACTGGTGGTGCAACTACGTTCTTATCTGGGATTTTGTTCCTGAAATAAAAATGGCAGTTCCTGAGTTTTAAATTGAGTTGACAACAAGCCTGGATTTCCTTGCCACAGAAATGTAAATAGGAAGTGCCAATGTGAGCAGAGGACAAGGTCCATGTCTTCTTCTGTGTGAGTCCACAGCAAATATTTCTCTGGCACCCAGATTATTCAGGCATTGCTCATTATGGGGCTAGAGATATTGGTAACATACAACAGCACAAGAAAGATAATCTTATCAAAAGATAAGAGTGTAATTAATTTCAAATGGCAGAGACACCTCATCAGTATCATTTAACACCAACTTTAAGAAAGCTACTGTACTGCAGTAATTAGTCAGTAATGACTCTCCCCAGCCCATGTGGTTTGTTCTGATAGGAGGGTCACGTTTCCTTGACTGCCCTTACCAAGCTTTCTAGAGCTGATAATAAGAATAGCGGATTTAGGATTGGATCATGCTTTCTCTCAAGTATTGTTGCATTATGAACATGAGAGCATCTTTTTTTCCTTATTTAAATTTCTTAACTCTTTGAGTGCTTGAAGCTTATTTTCAGTGTGAACAGAAGTTCTGGACCACTGAATTTAAAATACCTTATTGACTGGCCTTGAATGGTGACTGGAGGTCCTTACTAATGAAATATCTATTAGCCATAGTGGAGGCATGTTCCTTCAAGCATTCATAAATGGAATTTTTGTGCAAAAAAATTCTGTGCATTGACAGAGGCAAGGACACATGGGCTCAGGCAGATAAAGACAGGCGCTGCAGAAATTGACTAAAATCCTGGTACTCGTATGAAAAGTTTCACATTGTTTTGATGAATAAAGAATGTGCTGACAAGGTCTAAATTTGCATTTAGCAAAAATGAAAATGCTGAATTTTGCTCACAGCAATTAGGGAGTCCTTTAGCATTCCACACTCTTGTCCATAAACATAATTCTTCTTTATTCTGCATTCAGTTGTGCCAGATACTGAGCACTCTGCATCAAACTTTTTAATTACCTTAAATTGTATGCTTCGCATAAGACCTGGAAGTTGATTAAGGTTCATATTTCTAAATCTTTGGTTTGTGCTGAGACCAAAAGAATCTGAATGACTTCTTCACCATGTGGATTTGGAAAATGTGTTTGAAATAAGCATGTATTGCTAGAGTTTGGCTTAAATGCATGTGTCCTGGTTTAAGACAACACAGAAGGCCAGGTCTGGGGAGGAAGCTCAGAGCCTGATTTGTCCCTTTTCAAAGAAGGGTGATCAGAAATAAATGCAAAAAGGAGTTCTGTGATTTGTTTTTTGATTGAACATTTTAAAAACATTAGCACTCCTGGAACTGATGCAATTGCAGTCCTGAACTAGCAAGCCAGTGCTAGAAGGAATTCTTAATATTTTGGGGAAACATTTTGGTCCCTTGTCTCCCCAGAAATAAACACCCATATATTAGCCTTTTTAATGGATTATGTAGATTTTCACAATTTTTTGGTGGCAGGAAAGCTTCTCATCCAGATATAATTTCCAGGCTGAAGGAGACATTCAGCACAAATTGGAAAAGGATTCATACCTGGATGGGGAGGAGAAGGTTCAGGTGTCTGAGCCATTAGAACATAGATTGCACCAGAGAGGTTTCTACCCTAAAAGACGCTCTCCACACAGCACCAGTCTCCTTCAGGACAGATTTCACTCAGCCTCTTTTGTTGCTTCCCTCTGCTTTGTCAAATGAGTGTAAAACACTTCACTAGACCAGCAGGGATGAAGCTGGCTCTGTAACTTGAGGGGAAAGTCATCAAAATAAACAGAGCAGAGAGCTGAAGACACATCAGTGCTTTCCATCAGCTGAGTGCCAAGCCAGTGTTTCCCCTTGGTTCAGGACCTGTGTGAGGTAGAACAGCTCAGAAAAGAGACTGGCTGAAGGTGTAAAACCTTTCAGTGACAGTGAACTGTTGTATTTGCAGGGACCCTCGTGGCAGGGAGGAATGATGAATCTGACTTCATGTTCTCAGAAGGCTAATTTATTATTTTATGATACTATATTATATTAAAGAATACTAAACTATACTATACTAAAGAATGCAGAAAGGATACTTACAGAAGGCTAAAAAGATAACAATGAAACTCGTGACTCTCTCCAGAGTCTGACACAGCTTGGCCCTGATTGGCCAAAGAGTGAAAACAGCTCACAGCAGAATCCAATGAAACAATCACCTGTGGGTAAACAATCTCCAAACAGATTCCAAAGGAGCAAAACACAGGAGAAGCAAATGAGATAGTTATTGTTTTACTTTTTTTTCTGAGACTTCTCAGCTTCCCATGAGAAAAATCCTAGGCAAAGGGATTTTTCAGAAAATATGAATGCAACAGCCTAATTCAGAATGGATTTGTGAACTTACACCTTCCATCTCACAAGCAGAGTCTTCAATGCTGGTCCCAGAGCACACTCTCATAGAACGTCTCAGCTTTTTGCAGGATAAATAAGAGAAATAACTAAATAAGTTTTGTCTTCTGATCCCATTGTGCAGCCAAATGAAAATATAACAAATTCTTCACAAACTAAAGATCTTAGTTTTTTGGGGTTTTTTTTCACTGTTTAAATTTCCTTTTAAATTAATCGCGCCACAATCACTGGAAACACTGAAAAAGTGCTCTGATGTAGAAGATGCAGTCCTCAAACTCCAGCAGCTCTGCCAGATTTGGTTTTGTTCTGCTTCCTGGGTTCTATGAGCATCAATGCCCTGAGCTAGGAGATCTTTGATAGAATTTGGCTGTTCTTTCCATGAAAGCGAGACAAAGGCTTGATACACAGGGGGCCACTCCAACTTTATGTCTTCCATGGATTTCCCTGGCTTAAATTCCAGTTGACTCTCTGAGCTACTTTTCCATTTGAGCACTTGGTGCATGACAGAGGCTGAAGGTCTGGAATCTCAGATTTATTCTCTTCCCAAAGAACTCCTGTTTATGAAGCCTGAGAACAACTGGAGGTGTGACAAACTGTTAAGGATAATAAGTAAGTTATCATAGAGCATTTGATATACTGGTTTGAAAAAGGAGCTCAGTGTCTGTATCCCTGCTTCCCAGGCTACTCTGAAGTGGTTTGGGAAGGGTTGCTCAGCAATCCAAGTCACGTCTCACTCCCAGTCGAGGGTTGTGTGCACATTGCCTTGCTTTATATCACTTTCTTTTATGAGGCTGCAAAAGCATTTTGTTCTTTAAACAACTTCCCAAATCTTTTTTTTATCTGTCTAAAAATCAGATTAGAAGGCTCTCTTTAATGTGAGGTAGCTAATTGTGCTACATATATCTGGATACAGGGGTGGGAAATACATTTAGGAATTAACAGCGGTTTTCTCACTTTCCAGAAAAATATGTGTATTATAGACTTGAACAAAACTGTACAGACTGAACAAGAAATATACAAAATCCTCAAACTTTTACTTCTTTCAAGTGATTTTTATCTAAAATTTGTTGATTTCTATACAGTATTCCCTTCAGCAAGCAAAGTTTCTCCCAGCCTAAAGCACTTGAGACATCATCTATCAAAAGCTATTTTTTACCAGATTGGAGTAGTGGCTATTTTTTTGCCAAATAAATAATGTTCACACTGAAATAGTTTGACAACGGAACACTGAGCGTAAATAATGTCCCTGTGGAACTATTCCACACAGAGAAGCCTGCATGGATCTTTGTTGAGGTTTATTGTGGTTATACTCTCATCTGAAATGAGTGTGTTAGTTTTATCATATTGGAAGGACTGTTGGCACTCTGATCTCTCCATTACATGAAAGACAGAAATAAGAAATCTGTAAGAGCCCTAAGTGGCTGTGCTCCATTTTTTTAAATTTTTCAGTATTGGATTTAATTCTCTATAGCTGCTATTTTGGGTTGGCCAGAGGACTGCTCTGACTAATGCTGACTCTGTTCCCAGGGGACTGCTAAGGGTCATCACAGCACAGCCTTCATCAGTGTCCCCATCATCCTCACTGGTTATGAATCTGTTTTAAGGCTGCAGTGGGACAGCTCTGCTTCCTAATCTTGGAACAGAGTTTCGGTAGTAAAATATCTTCATTTTCATTTTACAATCATAAAATTTACTCTTTTTTTCATCTGCTATTTCATGCTTCCTTATTTAAACTATGTTTAGACCATAAAACCCCCTCTCATTTAATAGAAAAGCAAATCCATTTCTTTAGCTACTGCCTGAATATAATGAAAAAAACCTGTAACCCACAAATGAATGTGTTTGAATTGGTCAGCACAGAGTCTGACCTCAGTAAATTTACTCTAAATTTAGGTCTAACTTGATTAAATTGTACATCAAAGTGGGTCAAAATTCCCTTTCCTTTGAACTAAAACTTTCAGTCTTTCCCAGAATCCATACACATAATTTCAAATACTCTAAATCTGCTGTGTGGACTGGACAGCAGACATGGGAATGAAGTTAAGCCATTTGTCATGCAAGGCACAGAATGACTCGTTGCTTTTGTACAGAATGTCACACAGAGTTCCTTTGCACAATTTCCTGGTGCTGGTGCCCCTGGTGCTGTGAGTAATTTGTATGCTCTGGTGCTGGTGCCAGGGTACTCTCTTTGGCAAGAGCCAGCTGGGGCACTTTGGGTCTTTGTGTGCCAAGGTGTGAAAAGCAAGTTCAGTGTTCAAAATAATTCCCAGTTTCTGGTGAGCATTGCTGGAGAGCACTGGATGTGCTAAGAAGCTAGAATATTTGAAAGGATTTCAAAAGATGGTAGAATTTGTAAAGATTTTGTCCTTCCCCTGCTGGAAATTAGTGTTTGCAAATTGCTTTTAAAACATGAAATGAAAGATTTTTCCTTAGTCGGAATAACTACTTAAAGAAAATTATCAATAGAACCCAATGTGATTTCTAGCTATGAGAATAATGACAGCTCTCTGTGCCTGGTATGGTTTCTCTGTTGGAGATGATAAAAATAATGTTATCTGGGAAAAGCTGGATTATCTGCCAGCTTCCCTCCCCAGTAATGCAGTCTGATAAAGTCAATTTACCAAACTGTCTTCATAGAGATGTTAGTGTTGTAGTCAAGGGGGAAACTTGATGGGAAACAAGGATGGAACTTTGCACCTTCAGTCCCCTCTTAGTGACTACTTAGATGAAAACTGCCTCAACTCACAACAGCCTGTGCTCATTCATCTCTCGAGTTGTACTGACAGCATCAACTCAATTGGCTATTTTAATTTTACAAGCATAAGCCTTCAGTGCAAGCTTTATAATTCAGCATGTTAGAACTTTAAGTTAACTAAGAGTGGTTCTGAAGCAAGAAAAATATACAGTATAGCATTTTACATTTACTAAATCCTGTCAAGCTGCTGTCACCTCTTTCTGGCAATACACATAATCTCTTTACTCTTTTCATGCATATTAAGGAAAGAGGAAATAGCTATTTTGTTAGCTTCCCATAGCCAGGCTTGGGCAGGAGAACCTGTTTGGTGTGAAAGCTGGTGGTGTGTAGTGCTGCATCTTTACTGCACTTCAGGCTCTCGTCACCCTGAACTGCTTTATTTCTCATTTTGTTTGAGTTACACCTTGAAACAGACCCCGCAGCAGCCCTGCAGACCCTGCCTGCCCTGCGGGAATAAAAGACCTCAGGTTTGTTTGGACTGCAGAGAAAAACACAGCAGATTCTTGATAGCAAAAATATTTTTCCTCAGGTAATGATTACAGAACTAAATTTGATTTCTAATTGCAACGTTGTGAAAGATCTACGTAAAGTTTGTGCTAGAAGTTATCAGAATGTGGTGATAATCTACAGGTGTATTTTAGCAATGCCTTTCTTCAATAAATCTGCACTTTTCTCAGTGCTTCAGAGTAACCCCAACCCTTATCAGAACCAAATCCTAACCCCAACCCTTATCAGACCCTAACCCTTAACAAATCGTAGCCCTAATCCTTATCAGGCAGCCTCAGCCTTGTGATGCACTGCTAAGGATGGCCAGAGAGCCCAGCAGGGCTCAGGGGTTCTGTACAACCTTGAGCCACAGTCTGCACCAAGACTGGCTACTGACACTATATAAAACATCCCAGTTCTGGTTCTTCTGATTCTGAGCACAGACTCTGAGAGAAATGCTGTGTCCTTTAGTAAGACAATGTGGCTGTGTGAAGCACATCCTTGAGGTAGGGTTTTTAAACTGACTTTGTATGTCGTTAATTTTACGTTCTGTATAATAAGCTTTGTACTAGATTAATCCCTAAAGGCCAAATATTATTGCTGTTACATAGACCCAATGTTCTTTTTTATAATTGGAAAGTTTCCTCAAGGAGAAGACAGTTTTGCAACATTAATATTAGCTCTTCCAAGGAAGAAATCTGCCCACAAAGATGCTTATCTTGTGAACTTTTAGCTGTGTTCTTTTTTTTTTTTCTTTCCTGTAATTCCATTGTTCCAGTAGAATGCAGCTGTTTCAGTGAGTGGAAAGTGATGATGTGCCCACAGAACAAGGAATGGTGCTGAAGGTCCTAGCCAGTGGTTCCAGCTAAGGAAGTGGACACAAGCCAGTAGAGGGTTTATGTAACTTCATCTCCTTTTGTACTCAGCACTAATCCCTTTCTTTGTGATGTATGGTATTTTGAAATTTTTTAAACTTTTTTTTTTCAATACTGATATAAATTTAAGGATAGAGAGTATAACTGCGTGGTTTATTTGACTCATAGTTTACAGGAACCAGAAACAGCAAGCTTTGTCAGTCAGCATGAAATGCTCCAATTCTGAGAAAACCAATTTTCCCCTTTCTTTTAAACAACTAAGCAGTTATCCAGTCCTGCTTTTCAGGAACACCAATAACTTGATCTCAACCGCATCAGTTTTTGGAATAAGCAAAGAATGCCTGGAGCTGGTAAATTTTCCCATGTAGTATCCTTACTTTCATGTTTGTAGATTTACCCAAGTCCAGCCAAGTTCTACCTGTTGTGACATTCATTCAAATCCCATTTAACTCCAAAAATCTTGTTCAGGATTTATGCTAGTTTTCCTGAAAGAATAAATTGGTCCAACAATACCCCAATCATAATGGGGAAAAAAAACACCCCAAAATAAACCACCAAAACACACACACACAAAAAAAAAACCCAAAAACCAAAAACCAACCCCAAACAAACAAAAAAACCACCACCCCAGAACCTAACTAGAATATTAAAATCTAATGTCATTTTATTTGAGAATTCAAAAGGAGAACTCACATAGAGATCCCTCCCTCTGAAGGTTCAGATTCTTTTGCCAAGTGTTTATCTTTTGGTTTTAGGATTTTTGTCAAACATGTGGGTAATTTGCTGGCTCATTCTTGAAAATGTAAGGCTTCCCATTACAGATAACCTGGGGTTTAGGAGCTATAATTCTGCAAATGCTATGTTTTAATCTGCGTGCCTTTTCCCTGCCAAATCTTTCCTTCACGCCTATGTGGTCTGATTTGATTCCAGAAAAAAAATCAGGATTGTATTACATGTCTCTTTTTTCCCCCAAAGCTTGCCAGGATGCTATTGCTTTTCTCCTGCATGGGAGTGGAATAATATCATCCACCGCCCTAAAATATCATGTCATTTGCCATCCTGGAGTATAAATCAGGATTCCCTTCTTATCACTCGTAAGAAACTTTTTATAAATAATTGAACCTCCATGGATACAGAAAGAACACAAAAGAACCCCCCCCCCCCCCCCCCCCATCATTTTAACAAATAGATTTGAGATGGTTTATCTGAAATCCTAGAATTTAGAAAATTCTTGTGTTTATTATATATCGTAAAATGATGTTCTTTAATCATCTCAAATCAAGTGGCATTTGGGCCTTTCCAACTAATTTAGGAGTTTTGTACTGCATTCTGTCAATGTCAGGAGCCTTTACTGAGAAAGCTTCTGTCCAATTTTTCTTCAAAGGAATGCTTTTTGGGAGAGATTATGATTTTGTGCTCAGTGTTTTCCAGTAGACACTCATTGCATAAGCCTCCCGCTTTGATGGTTAGTGATGCAGGAAATCGTGATGTAGCCTGGGGGCTCAGCCACTTCCTGTTCTTCCAGGGTTATGGTCTAAAATGCAAACAGAACTTTCGAATTAGTTTATTACAGAAATACTTGAGAAAACTCTTTACTTGCTAATTTGAAGGAATTAGATATGCAATAGAAGTGCAAAAACCATTTCTGTGTTCACTTGCTGCAACTGGAACAAAGATGTGCTTCAATGTAATGGCTGTCTAAAATCCAAGCACATATTTCAGCTTCTGCTTTTGCAGGCACGTCGTAAATTTGGCTTGTAATAACTACTCACAACTCCTTCCTTTGGTTGTTGGATTTGGTTTTGGGGTTCCTTGCGATTCCATTCACTGTTGGGGAAAAAGCAGGATGGGTTCAACTGGAATAAGAATTTATTTGACATGCAAATGCACATGGGTAGGTCTACAGTGATGACTGCTGGAAGAATGAACTTTAGGTCTTGTTAACTGAAAATAGTGGATTTATACTTGGAGAGCACCAGTTCATTTCAGTTAGGCTTCTCAAGAAACATTCATTGGTGGAACATGTGCCAGGCAAGATCTCAACCAGATTGGGAACAAGTTTCATTGGTCATTGTGGAATAGCTTGTATCTGATCAGTCCTATTCATACTTATGTGTAATTACATAATCTTGACCTGGATTTAACATATTCTTAAAGTTTTTACCCAAGACTTTGCATCTGGCATGGGAGCCAGTGTAATTTGTACAGTAATTTGTAATATTTCCATTTTTTAGAAAAGCTGTTCTTTTAAAGAATATTCTGATGACCTCCTAAGAGCCTTTTCAATGGGAATTACCATGCTTTTGTATAACGTGCAATAGTGTTTTATTGTGTATGAGATGGTATAAAATCACTCATTCTTCTCTCAGAGCTGCCACCAAAATTGGGTTTTGATTGCGAATGCATTGCTGTGAGATAGGGATAAAAGGTCAATTGATATGGTCCTGGAATAATTGAGACAACCTTTCTGAGAGATGAGTAGGGAGTTTTATTTCTTTATTTCACTGATGCAGGAAAAAGGCAGATGGAATAAGTACAGTTGGTGGCCAAAACGGAATTGTTGGTCCGGGATTTCTTGGTGCTCCACTTACACATATTAAATTGTATCCAGCAGAAGTAGAAACTCTGCAGTCAGCTTAAGTCTCCACTGGATCCCACACTTCCCACTGCTTCCTGTTAATTAAAACCCTGCAAATGTGCACATTGTGTTTGCTTATTGATTCTACAAAGTGTTCAAAAACTTGAGGCGTACTAATGGCTTTAAATTTAAAACTCATTAGCCACTGCCCTATTGACCAGCTAAAGAGAGTTTCTCAGCGCTCCTCTGGGCCAGCACCACTTCATTCTGCCATGGAAATACAGAAATGTTTGTTGGCTTAGCTAAAAATGTTTGGGAATGCTGGCAGTATCCTTGGGTGAGATAGCAAGGATGCCCTCTTACTAAAGCAGATCTGGCCCAATTAAAGATATTGCCTCTCTTTTTTTAGAATGCAAAGGAGTATTTTTTTTTTTTTGTCAAAACACTTGTTTAATCTTACGTTTGCTGCCAGAAGATTGGATTCTTTTTTACAGTTTAATTGGAAAAATTGTATGGTTTTTTGTGTGTGTGGTGTTAGAACCAGGATTCTGAAAAGCCCCTTCAGAGCTCAATCTTGCCATAAATTGATAAATACAACTTTTTTCTCAAAATTGTAAGGTTTGCAATTCATTTTCTGAATGCTGACCCAATGTTTTGTGAATTGTGGCTTCATCAAATGAAACAGGACCACTGAGCATTTTGAAGAGAAATTTTGCAATATCAGTGCATTGTCTGTTTCCAGAAAAAACTTAACAGTTTCTATGAAATGTCTTTGAGATCTGATGAACAGAAGGTTTAAAGTACAATCCATGAAACACATATGCAGTGAGAAAGCTATTTTGACATGACACCTTTGAGTAAAATCCTTGGAACACCAGTTCCAAATCTGCCTCTCTGGCTTTTGACTTGTACCATTTTAACTTTTCTGTTAACCATCAATCAATCAAAAAAGCAAAAATAGCTGCAGTTTGGACTAAATAATGGACTCTCAATCATCTGAAATTATTAATATTTTATTATTTTCAGTTCATTAATATTTACAGAGAGCTAGAGTAATCAGGATCCACAAAAAAAGGTTATTTCCAACGGTGCTTCAAAAGGTCTGAATTCTCTTTACCCAGAGCTGACTTATTCTTCTGTCTTTATTTTGTGAGCTTTCGGTCTTCAATTCAGTCTGCATGTTCTCCATAAATTCTCAGAAGTAGTGCTGAGCTAAGCAGAATTATAAATATTCCACTCAAAGAGAACATGAACTGACAAAACACACATGAAAGGCGTTGGCCATGCACGTCCTTATCTTTTTCCTGTTCCTCTCCTTATGTTTCCCTAGATCATAGATGAAGAAGAAACCCAGTTCATGAGCAATTGTCCTGTTGCTGTGACTGAGAGCACACCCAGAAGGAGGACACGCATCCAGGTGTTTTGGACAGCTCCTCCCGCCGGGACAGGCTGTGTCATCCTCAAGTAAGTGTTTTAAGGCATATCAAGGTAAAATTCAGTTAATAAATTGAATATTTATTGGAAACAATGGAGTTCTTAATTATTTTTTCTCTTTGGACACGTTTTACTAAGTTTAGTTCTACTTGCAGAGTGAAACATTAGCAATTTAAAGCCTAAATATATTGTATTTGCAGGGTGACTCGTGGCAGGAAGGAATGATGACTCTTACTCCGTGTTCTCAGAAGGCTATTTTATTATTTTATGATACTATATTATATTAAAGAATAGTGTACTATACTACACTAAAGAATACTACACTAAGAAAGGATACTTACAGAAGGCTAAAAAGATAATAATGAAACTCGTGACTCTCTCCAGAGTCCAACACAGCTTGGCACTGATTGGCCAAAGAGTGAAAACAGCTCACAGCAGAATCCAATGAAACAATCACCTGTGGGTAAACAATCTCCAAACACATTCCAAAGGAGCAAAACACAGGAGAAGCAAATGAGATAATTATTGTTTTCCTTTTCTCTGAGGCTTCTCAGCTTCCCAGGAGAAAAATCCTGGGTGAAGGGATTTTTCAGAAAATATGAATGTGACACCTAAAT
The DNA here is from genome assembly GCF_017590055.1 of Onychostruthus taczanowskii. Lineage (NCBI taxonomy): Eukaryota > Metazoa > Chordata > Aves > Passeriformes > Passeridae > Onychostruthus > Onychostruthus taczanowskii. The sequence goes on along the minus strand of NW_024505450.1, from coordinate 1,983,655 downwards.
ATTCAAAAGAACCCCAAGCCTTCAATAACCATTGAGTCAGCAACTTTAATTGAGCTTATTAGCCTTTAGTTTCACATTAAAAAATATAAAAATTTTTAAGATCAAAATTGCCTTCCTCTGATGGGTAAAAAACATGCTCTTTGTTGAGATGAATAATAAAAACGTTCTGCAAAGTCATGATTGTCTAAACAGACTTTTATCAGAAAAAAACAGATCTATTTGTTTAGAGGTGAGTTCTTTCGTTTTAGACCTAGTGATCATTTACTGATATTTTGCTATTATTACACACTCTTATGTGGAATCATGCTATTCAAGTAGTAAATAAAGATAAATCTATGTATGCTCACTTTGATTTAGGGTTGCTCATTGGCCTGCAGAACTAGAGCGCCAGAGAAATACTGTCCTGTCTCTTAGGACTTTGTTTGCTGTATTTAATTGGACAGATTGGTCAAACATTCATGGGCCATTGGGATTTCTTTGCTTGTTTTGAATCCATGTCTGGCAGAAGCCTTACAAATTGCTAAGATGTGCCGTGCGGCAGACCAAAGTATTTCAAAGAATCTTTTCAGTGCTGGGCATAGTGACTTTTAGGCTTTTAAGGAAATGGTGTCACAAACAAAGGTTGTGCTGAAGATAGTTCAGACCTATTCAGGAAAATGTTTTATTAGAATTGCAACTGATTTCTGGACAGGCTGTGAAATTGCCACCAGCAAAAGTTGTCTGTGGCTGTTTTCCTTTCACCCCGTGCTTCACTTCTCCTCCTGCTGATGGGCACGAGAAAATCACCGTCCTCTTCCACATCTCTGAGGGTTCTCTAGTCTCAACTCTGGCTGTGGAACAGTCTCAGATCTGTGGCAGTGTGCTTTTACTTGCTGCTTCTTAGTTTCAGTGTGATAATATTAAGAATCCTCTGTTTAGTGTGTACTAAAGCAGCTCAAGAATACACTTATTTTCTTAAGCTCAGTACAGACAAGTGTACATTAGGCTGTAATAAAACCTGGAAATAACTTCCGTTATGTTTAGAGATGGAATTTTTTGAGTGTTCCTTTGGCAATCTAGAAGATTCCTTGAGTGTTCCTGAGCTTTTTATCAGTAAAGCTTCTTGGTCTTCCCCCCAGGACTGACCCCCTCTTAGCTGCATAACCAATATTGCTTGAGGCACTTACTATTTAAGTAAATTAATAATAATGTGATGATGCTTTATATGGCTTTTTAAAGCGACAAGATTTAAAGTTTAATCCACTAATGATATTCAACAACAGAAGTTGATGAATTTATTTTTTTTCATTACTATCCTAAATAGAATTACCATTACCAAAAAAACCCCAACAACCTAAGATCTGTATTTTTCTTGCTGAAACTTAAGACAACTGTGGCTGAAGTCAGTTCAGGTCTTGTCAGAGAAGGAATGCAGTAAAGTACCACCAACTGCAGGATCTTGATAAGCGTTTCTTCTCTCTCCTTGCTGCTAGTCAGGTCATGCTGGATGTTCAACTAAACTATATTATACTAAAGAATGCAGAAAGGATACTTACAGAAGGCTATTTTTTTTTCTGTGAAGTACTCGAATTCTTGCAGAAAAGTCATGACAGGCTACAAAATGTAACAGTCAGAGCTGCAGTTCTGATGTCCTGCACATGGAAGTAGGAAATTGCCACTGCCTCAAAGAGTGTGCAGAGGGAACCAGTGGACACAACCTTCTCAGGCTGCTGGATGTGCATCAGTGAAGACTGAAACACTGGAGTGCCAGTGAAGAGCTAGATTAGCTGACTGGTACCAGCCCCCATAGCCCATTGGGGAAAACAAAAGAGCAGCTTGGAAATGCAGGCTCCAGGAAAAGGAAAAATTTTGGTGTTATGACCACCTATTTACAGAGTGCTGTGGGTGCCTTTGGTGTGTGTGTGCTGCTGAAAAGTGAAAGGAAGTTGTTGAGTATCTTTCAGGAAAAACTGAATAAGAAATAGGAGCTTCCTCCTGATGAATGTTGTGTTGCCCTCAGAAGGTAAGGAACAGCTCCATGCCCAGGACTGTTTAAAGAAAGAATGACCATTATTGAGAGTGGCTGATGCCAGAAATGAACCTCATCATGTGTGTGGCATTTGTTTGTGCTGCACTGCAGCCCTCCATGGGCCCATGCATAACAATCACTCCTGGCATCAACAACATTTACATTTTCTCTTTTGCATGTAAAGATTTGATGGCATCTGAATTAGAGTTTGTAGCCAGCCTTCTTCACAAACCTTCTTTATGGTCTGCTCCCATGGAATAGAATGGAAATTTTGGAAATGATTTGGAAATAATTATTGGAACATTAGCATTAGAAATAATTACTTTTTAATTATTCTAGATGATAAAAGAAAAAATTAAGAGTTAAGTCCAAACTCATAATGGAAAAATTCTGAAGCCTTGAACTTTAAGGGAAACAAACCCTCTGTAATTTTCTTTCTTCTGTATGTGATGGGAGTGAAAATATTTTTTAAATTGTCAATACATACCTGTTTCAATCCTTGCAGACTATGATAACTTTGTTTTAGAATTTCCAAAATAGAATGGCAGCATTTTGGAGCATGTTCTGGATCACGAGGATTTACTTTTTCCCTATGCTCTGATCTGCTGACTTCAATATATTGAAAAGTTAAACATAGTCACAAATTAAATGTAACTGATCCATAAAAACTTATTACAGTTTAAGTGCCAAATAATGCCTTTTTTTTTTTTTTTTTTTTTTTTTTTAGTGGTATAACTAAGTAGAGAGTAGCTTTTTCCAGGAAGCTTTTCCTGAACTAGTAGTGAGGTTTGGGAACAGCTGTTCTTCTGCAATGTGTGTGTGGAGTCTGGTAGCTTTGGTGCAAAGACTTGCTCAGATCTGGGTGGTACCTCCCCAGTGCTTTCTAGGCATAGTGCATGTGGTCAGTGTGGCTGTGACAAGCACAAAATGACACAGACAAATGGGAACCTGTAGCTGTAGGGTTCAGTAAGGGATCCTAAATAATTTCACATGTGCACACCTGTAACTGTAATGCTAAATTTCTGGGTGACAGCAAAATTCAAAGTTTAGTGGAAAAAACACATTTGAATTTGACTTATTGTCGCTACCTTGTTTTCTAAAACATCTCTTTCTGTGTGAAGATTTAGAATTGTGAGGAGAAAAAGAGGAAAATGGATTAACATATGATATTATAGTGTAATTGTTTAGTTGAGAATAATTAATGCATTTTTTTCATTCCCAACAAGAGATGACAGTGAAATACCCTAAAGGTTTGAATCCTTCTGGACTCTGCTGAAACTGAAAGCACTCAATGTGCTTTTGGGATGCAAAAATAGCTCAGGCTGTATTTATCCACACACTTAGGCCTGTGCTTGAGTCTCACTGAAGATAAAAGATAAAAGACTTATTTTACACACTGCTTGGGAGACCCTCGAGCTTTGAGCCCTCTTTCTTATTTGTCTACTTGGACTGTCCAAGTTGTCATGCTGTGCACAGCCTACTTGTTTCCATGTTCACAGTGCAAATTTCCATGTTCATAGTGCAGCCTCTTTCTCTCCCTTATTTTTTTCCCCTTGTTTCTCGTGATTGATTGCACATCAACATGTCACTCGTCAAGATGGGAGGGCCAGGTTATTCCTACATCTTCTGATAAAAGTTTCTGGTTTAAACTTCACTTACTAAGTTTCTGAGCTCTTCAGAATGCATTTGCTTTCTAGGATCTTTGAAAACCTACTGTTAAAACTTTCTTGAGAAAAGTTTATGTCTGTTTTTGCTATGTGCAATTATACAGAAAGTAATTACATAAACGCTAGAGTAGTGGCAGAGCCTAGTGGTGTTTGTATCATCACATGGAAGTAGAGAAATTTTCAGGGTTTTGAACCCTGTCTTGGTCAATCTGTTTTAGTATTTTGTTGAAGTGAATGAAAATTGTTTTAAGAAACACCTTCTTTTTATTAATATAAACTTAACATGCTTGGTTTAGCATATTCTACTTTTCATAAAAAGTAGAACAGTAAACATGCACTTTTTTTAAAATCTGACAGCTAATATACAGAGGCTGTGCTTAATTCTATTAAAAACCTCCAAGTAATGGAAATTTATCTTGTTAAACAAGGAAAATCTAAAGTATGGATTTCAAATAGTGATTTGTCCCATTGACCAATAAAAGGACAATAAATGTTTATTGAAAGCTTCTTAGCAGTGATGGAAAATCACCTCTTTTAGGTTGCTTTGGGCCCTAGATTCAGCTGGTTTGTTCTGTTCCTCAAGGCAGTGTCTCAGCTGAGCCTGGTACTGAGCAGCTGGGTAAAGGTCTGACCCAGGTAATTGGTGGGAAATACAGAACAGTCTGCAAGTCCTTTAGAATTCTGTGATAGAACAAAAGAGTGAAGAAAATTTGGTCAAGTCCTTAGCTCGTCACATATTAAAATTTCATGGTAGGGAGGATCTTGTTAATATCCAAACTGAGCAAATCTGTCAGCTGGCGTAGATCTCATGAAGAGTCAAGTACTGTGAGGTGGTAATTATCTTCTCCTCCTTCAGCATTTGCTGCTGAGGCTGAGATTAATAGTTAAATGCAGTAAATGATGGTCACATGCAGATAAGTTATATTCAATTTACCATTTAGAGAAGAAACCACAGTTTACCGTTGGCTCTTGAACTAATTGGGTTCTCAGACAACTCATGTGACTTGTATGGCAAATGCAGCAAAAGTTCCTGCAGACAAGTTATTTATTTCTGCTATACATATCGTGCTTAAAACACCAACAAATTAAAATCTGCTATCTGTAAATAGTGTTCATTACCATCATCACTTGCAGAAATGTGCTGGGTTCATCGTGGCATCTCTGCTGTTTGTTTCTGGGAATGTGTTCTGACCTATCTCTAGGGAAATGTTTTATAGTTCTTGAGGAAAAGTGTGGAGCTTCTTGTTTTCCTGAATATGTAATTATCATCATGATTTTAATTACACTGGCTCTTGTTAGCATGTAATGAGAGAGCAGAGACATTTTAAAGAATTGCAGCCTTCTAAATAACAAGTATGACATATTTAGTGTGTATCAAGCAAAATCTTTCAGATGGCTGTGCTACTGGAGCAAAGCTGTCATATCCACGAGGACAAATTCAGTTCCAGTCCCTGGGTCTGGGCCTTGGATGTAACACTCAGTTTCCAACCTCCTTGTGGGTTCTGACCATCCTCTTCCTCTCAAGCTGCAAAGCTCTGAGGGTGAAGGAACTCCAGTTTTTGAACATTTACCTTTTGATTTCTTGTAACTTCAAGCATTCTGTTCGTTCAGGTCACTTGGCCTGTCACTCCGAGTAAACACTGTGCTGAAATGTGTTGTAGGAGAGACTAAAAAAAGAACCAAATGTCATAAAACCTCAGGAGTTCATAACTGCATCTACATCCTGAAACTGTCTTGGTGTGCAGCCAAATCTCTTCTCTGCACTCAAAACTCAAGATGAGATCCCTGGGCCAGAAACAGAGCATGAGGCACCTGGATAACAAGGCCCAAAATTCACAAGAACAGCTCTGTGGTGTGTAAATTAATATGTGATCAAACCATTAACCCTGTGTTAACAGGAGTGTTTATGAAGAAGGCAAACTGAGGTGCATATAAGTCTTTCAGAATTAATCTCTCTTCCTAAAGGTGTTGTTACTATGATTCCCACAAAGCCAATATTGCATAAATTTGCCTCTAACAAGAAGTTCCAGTTGCCAGACTGCTTTATATGAGTGCAAGCTGCAGTGCTTCTGAAACTATTGCCAGTCATGTAAAAACATCTGATAGATGATCACAGGGTTGAATTTAAAAAACAATAAAGAATGAAGAGTTATGTACTGTTGCAGTTGAAAGATTTGCTTGCTGCTTTTCATGCTTGTCCTAAATCCCTTATCAGTATCAATGAGCTGGCACAGGGAAGAGAAGTTGGGCATGGTTTGAATTTATTCAGCTTACTTGACTAAGGTGATGAAATTCTCTTTTGGAATCCAGAATGCAAGGAACTCTCAGAACTTTGGGCCTGTAAGCCAAAGCTTAGAATTAAACACAAGATTTGATCTGAAACTTTGGAAAAGTCTCCCAAGCTCAGGTGCTAGAAGCGAGAATGTGGATTTATAGCTCAAAGCAGAGACAAGCCTTACTTTTCCTTTACTTAAGCTAAGTAAAGGAAAGTTTAAAGTTTAGAGTTTTAGAAATAAAGGTAGCTACAAAGGTAGACAAGGAGTTTAGAATGCAGTGCTGTAGGTTTGTATATCATGACATGATTGGCTAAGAAAGCTTACGCTGTAGTATGGGTCTAAAAGATGCAATATTTAAGGATTGGGTCAAAACCACAATTATCTTTGTTGGCAGTGTTTTATTGGTTAATAAATCCTTCAAATGTCTTGAACCTGAGGGTCTTGTGACCTTCTGAGCCATGCAGTGAAGATGTGAGCTGACCTCACCCTTCCTGCCTATGCAGAAGATAAGAAAATAAATCACAAAATAAATCACATGTTCAAAAATAACCCAGAGGTCCCGTCTCTAACTCATTCAAAACTCCTTCAAAAATCCCCATACTGATGGGAAAAAAAAATCCCATAGTGATGACAATATCTCTGATGTTTTCAATACTAAACCTTTTTTTTTTTTTTTTTTTTTTTGCTAAGGCCTACTTACCCCAGTACATAGGATTTTTCTTGATTTGTTGGGATACTTTTTGAAGCAGATGAGTACACAGTTGATGAGCTATGAGAAATTCACTATAAAATTGTGCCTCTAAATGCTCCAAATGTAAAAACCAGCAACACAGAAACCCTGCTTGCTTGAATCAGGTATTAAATTTGTTATCCTGTCTTTTCCATTAATCCTCTCAGATTGTGCAGACACTTCATGTCAACAGTTTTACCTGTTTATTAGAGTGCTAACAGTGGAGCAATTGAGCACAGCTGTAAAGCATTTACTGACAGCTTGCCATTATGAGTAAATACAACAGCCAAGGAAAAAAAGAGACCAACCTGCCCTCCTTGCCTAGAAAGAGCCCTGTTTGTGGAACAACAGAAAAGTTTTCAGGTTATAAATAACTTTATTCTTTCTCCCAGTAGAATCAATGGGCCTTCTGCATGCAGAGAAATTTTTAATTTCTTTACTACTGTTTTTTAAAAAATCAAAATATTTATCATCCAGTTAACTACCACTTAACAGCACCTTCTGAACTTCCTTTTTGATATAGTAGCAGTATAGCCTCATATTTCATAGCTTAAATTGAATATTATATATATTTTAGTTATTTCTACCCAAGTAAGATGGCAAAAAAAAAAAAAAAATATCTGTGCATCCTAACAGTCCAGAGAACAAATGCAACCTTTGATAGAAAATGTGCAATTTTCCATATGAGATCCTTTGGGTGTGCCTTCATTTTTCCCATTGTTCCCTTTTAGGAGACGTAACAGAAATGTGCCCAGCTTTAAATGGCCAGGGGCATGGATTGGGAATGAATAGATTTGGGTCAACGTTGGGTTATGGTGTACTGCTCAACTCATTTTTCAATTTTTTTTTGTTTTCTCAAGAGCAGCTAGTGGCCAGTGAGTCTTTATAAATCACTGCAGGATAAAAAAATCTTGTATTGCTATCCTGGTTCCTTAAAAATGAATGAAATATTGTCTTCATCCAGCAATCTTTTTTTTTTAACAAATAGGACAAAAGGTTTAAACTTTTAAATGAAATTAACTCAGAAACCTATATTTTATTTCATAGATGACACACCTACGGAGAGTTTGTGTTAGGAAGAAAGAGAAAAAACCTGCATTTTTAGATGGCTTCTAATTTATATCAGCTCTACTATTAGATGTAAAAAGGCATATTTTATCTCGATATATATGGTAGCAGCCCCCTGGATCTATTGACACATCTACATTTAAAACCAAAAACCATTTCACTTTCATTTTCTCACAGATTTAATATTGTTCCTTTAACTTCACAGTGGGAGCATGTGTATTTGGAAAGTGTCAAAAATGGATTTTCTTATAATTTTGTGTTCTTCTGGATAATCTATTTTATGGTGCAATAATTAAAGTAACCCTATAAAATCTAGTTATGTTCATTTTTATGGTGTTTTGTTTGTAAAGATGTAATGCTGCAAAACAACTTAATGGTTTTGTTACTCAAGGATGGCTTTATTCCTTGAGGATAGCAAAACAACAGAAAAACACTGAGAAAAGCAGAGTAAGGAGAAGGGTGGTGGTCTTTCTCTAGCAGCAGAGGGAATGCAATTATGGCTATATTATGAAAGATAATATTTTAGAACTTTTTTACACTCTACCTTGAAAATGCCTACAATAATTTCATATTTAAAAAAAAACCCGCCAGTGTAATGGCACAATTTGTGGTAAACTGAAACCATGTGCATTGGTCCATATAGTGTTTGTTTTTTTCACAAATGTCCTTTTGTAAAACAAGCTGTTTTGTAAGAAAGAAAAAGATTGTGCTTTGATGTGCAGTGGGGTAGGAATTCAGGCATTAGAAAAGTTCAACATGCCTTATGACAAGGCAGTGATACCAGCGACATCTTTGATCATCATTGTGTTTTCTCCAGACTTTGTGGGGAAATACTTCAATAAAACATTAATTAATTAATAAGGTTAACAGTGGACACAAACACAGAACCAGTCAGAATTCACCTGCACCTTAATTTGGCATTTTACAAAACCATGCAGGACATTTAAAGCTTTCACTTTTATTTCCTAACCATTATCCACGCTGAGTTCCTTTGTCCTTCCAGGTTCTCAACACTCTTCTAAGGGCACATGTGTGTTTAAAGTGTGCACTTCAAAAAGTCATGTGAAGTGGAAATGAGGTGCAGGGCTTTCTAATGCTCCTACTTTCTGATCCCAAACCTGAAGATAAATAAGGAAGCCATACAAAGTGATGTTTAATGACGTGCCTATGCCTTTTCTTTCTGACTTTACTGGGTGATTGTAGTGTGTACTATGATCAAGCTTCCCCTGCACCTCTGTATTTACAAATCCAAATAGATGTAGGAAAAATCAAGAAAATGTTTTTTCAATACTTTTTCTTATTGACAGAATTTGCATCAGAGAAAGGTAAATCCTCAAGTAATTATTAATTCTATTTACATATCCTAGAGGAAAATGCAGAAAAGGATTTAAGACATGTCAAGAGGGATGTTCTGTGAAGTATCTTACACTGAAATCTGATTTTCTCTGACTTTTTGCTCCCTGCGAGTGGGGAAATAAAACAGTAAGCTGTGATTTCTTTCTGGCTGAGGCTCTAGGAGAGTCTGCATTTTCATAAATTTGAAATAGTGGGATGGAGGAAAAAAAATCAGCTCTGTAATTCTCTTGTTGTTTGCTGTTTGTAATGAAAATCATTGTTAATTTAGGAGCCCGACAGCTGTAGGACATTTGCCATTCGGCAGCAGCTGTCAGTAGCACTCTGGTTTATTTTGCAAACAGATGTTTAATTTGACTTCAAGGCCATTGTCATTTTCTGAGGGGAAACAAAGAGAGAAAAGGAATAGAAATAATAATGATAGTCATAATTTGATTTCCTTTCAAAACACACAGAGTGTCACTATTGATGGCATCAGAAGTGTTGTCATTTTTTTTTACTGAATGTTTGAAATTGGTTTTTTTAATAACTGCCTGAAGTTATGCATGATAATTCATGTTGAGGAATTGATTTGTCTTGTGTCAGGAGCTGAAGGCTTTATTTTAATGTAATGTGATACATTTTTAAAATATGCATTTTATTCATGAATCAAAATGTCATACAGTTTCTGAGGTCACAGATAAAGAGATTTTGGTCTCTGTATTGAAACCAGCATTCCAGTGGGCTCAAATATGTTTTGCTTACTGTAGTATGGTGGTGTTCTCATTGCACATCAGTGAATGTGAAGGGCAAATTGAGTGCAGCAATGATGAAAGGAGGTAATTAAAAAGATAAGTAGTGTAATTTTTAGTTTTGGTAACAAATGATTTTATCCAGTCTGTGCCGAGTGATTGAGGCTTTAATTAAACCTGCTGTTATAAAATTTTGGCAAGATCCTCCATTATTCAAAATGTCTCTTGACCCAGATAAAAGAATGTAGATGAGCAGTGAATGTTCTCAATCCTACAGCACACTGGTAATTCCTAGATAATACAAAGTCTAAGTTAGTCACAAATGTGGCAGAAATGGTCACCTGCTCCTTTATAATACAATCAGTATTTCAAGATTGTATTCTGTGAGGGCATGTAGGTAATCCCGCAGTTAAACCTAAGAGGATACACTGCATGTATGGGATGAAATTTCCATTAGAAGAACTTTTCTGGCAGGCTGATGTAAGAATTTGGTGAGGTGCCTGCATGCCTGCAGAAATCTAGAGCAGCTCTGCAGAGCTCTACGTTTTGCAGTTACAATTTCTAGCACAGCTCTATCACAATATGAAAGGCAAATGCATGAATTAACAGGGTGCTGGATTCTGGCCATCCTTCCTTGGAGTGAACAGTCTCTCAAGTCTTGTGTGAGTTTACATTTGTTAGCTGGAGAGTCCCCACGAGCTCAGTAAGTGTCTCAGAACCTGAACACTGTATTTATCTTGATTCTTTGCTTCATGTAAAACACCACGAAATCAATTCTGATTTTGTTCCCTTAAAGGAGCAGCTGTTAGTATTATAGCAGCTCTTTAGAAATTCTGAAAGGCAGAAAAACCACCCAGAAAAGGAATTTTTTCTTTGCATGAACCGGCTGTGGAATTGATTGCTTTTGTCTTTCTCCTTACCTGGGTTGACAATTTTAAGGCTATTGTGAAAGGATTGAAACACTAAATTCAACCAATAATTGGGTGGGCCATTCCTTTCTTTTCCTTGCAGTAATTAGGTGCCCACTTTTCCATCTTTTCTACATCATTAGACATGCATTAAGTATCTTTGCTGTCTGAACAGCAGCAGCCTGAACACTTTTTCCCTGCTTTCCCCAAGAAATGGATTTGTTGCTCCATCAGTTCACTGCTCCAGCAGAATGTAGTTTGAAGCCTTGCAATGCACCAGAAAGCACATTTGATTTTTTTTTAATGGTTTCTGGGTTTCATTTGCTGCAGAAAGGTCTGGGTTACAGGCCTGTGTCTAGGGAGGGACTGAGCTCTGCTCGTTATGTGGATAATGAGCTTGATGCTCCCTCACTGCTGTGTGTGGACCCCCATGATAACCTTAACATGAACCAACTCATTTCAGTTTTACAGATTACCTGTCATATGGATTCTTGCCATAGATTTCTCTGGAAATGGAATATACACTAGTTTTATATATAGAGAAATAAATTTGTGCTCTCTTACGATGCAACTGCCTGGCAATGGTGGCTGAAGTAGATGTATGATCATACAAGAAGCTCATATAAAAAATATGTTCCACATGCAGAGGTATCGAGGCACCACCATCTCATGACTGCGCATAAAGAAGTTGTCTTGGTCATCAGGTTTAATTTAGACAGCAAAATATTAAGGAAAGCCATTTATTTAATTTTTTGGAATTAATTGTGGCCAAAACATTGTCTTCAATATGGCAAAGAAACACAAATAGTTATCATTCTTCCTGCTTTTATAATAGTAGTCTGTATTTCTGCCCCACTATTCTACTCCCAAAATGCTAAATATGTTCGGGCAAGTAAGTAAAAGGAAGATAAACTGAAGAGGAGGCAAATTTGACAGGTACTTGGATATGTGTTGTCTCCATTGTCTTTTTCAGTAAGCACCTTGGCTCAGTGAGAATAAAGTTCCAAGTGCTGTCCTTATAATTTTCTGGTTTTCCAGTGGCCACTCACGCCTCATAAGAAATTCAGGCTGCAAGTCCCTTCTGATGAAGTGAAAGTGAAGTTGGTAATTGATTTCAGGAGAAGGTCAGTCAGGTGTCACTGGAGTGTCACCTAACAAGACTGTGGGACACATCTGGGTTTTCTAAACATCCTCCACATCAGAATATCTGGAAAATTTATGTTTTTAGTGTTCAAAGTATGCAATTCTTTTCTGCCTCTTTTTCAGTTTGAATTGTTGGGTGGGAACAAAAAGCTCCCCACTATAATAAACAAAATCACCTTATATTTTTGTCTAGAAGATCAGGAAATTTGTTTTCCTTGTTGCTTCAGTTTCAAAGCCTAGACCAACATTTGGAAATGTTTAGGTGGCACTGCTTGGTTGTCAATCTCAAACCCATAATGGATTCACCTGTTTCCCATACAGAGGCCTGAAGGAACATCCTGGCTTTTCTCCACAAATTCTGAACAATGAAATCTCTATTTCCTCCTGTAACTAATCACACTTGGTGTATCTCAATTATCCACACTAAAACATCTCCTTCTTGGAGCTTCTAATGAAGTTAAGAATCTCATTAAGTGCACTTTTGTTCCATAAAATGTGGTAGGGATGAATTCCAGTACCTTGTCTATGCCTGCTTCTCAATATAGAGGGTGATTTATCACTCTAATCCCTGTCATTAATGCTTGCTACTGTTCACAATGCTCCTTTAATAGTCTTATTCATGTGCTCTCCTTGTCCCAGTGATTGAGGGAGATACAGACCCTGGATCTTTTGCTTAATCCCTGCTCCTGTGAGCACACTTGTAATCACTTCCTCTGTAAAAAGCTGACCTTTATCCGGATCAACGAGACCTCAGGAACCCCACTGAGGCAAAAAGCTTCTTGAGACTGTAGGGTTTGTTTCCTCCCCCTGCTGCTGCATGTTGTTGTGTAGAAAATGCATAAAATCACCGTGAAAAGGAACCACAATCTTCCAAGGAGTTTCATTACCCCAGAGTGATTTGGGGGGTTAATATTTATAATTTCAATATAATCACACCCACAGTCTGACAATCCACTGCTGCAGAAAGGAGATATGCCTAGGCTTGGTTCTCACCCTTCCTATGCATGTTTCGGACAATTTTTGATCCATTTCGTAATCTGTTCCTTCAACACTGCTGTTTCCTTATCCCTGAGAGTATTTTTCTGATTTTTCATGTGTTTAGCAATTCTTCTTTCTCCATCATTTGCTTGCTCTGCTGCAGCCAAAGTGCAATCAGTGCCACTGGTGCTGGCAGCTAATCAGACATGAGAAGGTTGTATGATTTTGGCATTTTTAGGGCTGAAGTGGGAAGACCAAAGACCCTGATGTACAAGTTCCCTGCCATTGCATTCTCCAAAAACCTGTGTACCAAATTTTGGCAGCAATGTTTGCTAGAAATGCCTACTGCAAGGAATTTTGGCAAGGAGAAATTTGTGTGAGCTCAAGGCAGTGCTCTAACACCGTTCTTAGCCATGAGCAGGTGTTAAACAAAGGAGAAGCTTGCTGAAAACAACAACAACAATAATAATAATATGGATTTTTAATGGATTAATTTGATCTGTCTTTCATAATTACGTGTTTCATAAGCAGGGTGGTCTTTCAGCTCTTTCTTGGGTACAATTTGAATTTTTCTTTTTCCCAGTATAGTGCCCCTTCAGGATGAGGGAAATGGAAGAGCTGCCAATAACAACTCTGTTGTTGATCCTTTATTTTCTTTCATTTCCCTGCACTCCTGTCTTTCAGCACGAACACCCAGCATCTCCTGGCACTATGTGGCTGAATGTTCAGCAGGCTGTGCAGTCCCAGCTGTCAGAGAGAGCTCTCAGAGCAGCTCAGGGAGAGGAGATTCAGTTATTTCAGGTATTAATCCTTGACAGATGAGATCTGTGTCTGGGCTGCACTAAAGGACTGACAAGTCTCTTCTGATGGCTCCACTCAACCTCGAGTACTAAAGGCACTGCATCAAAAACTTCCTCAGGGAAATACATTCATAGCAGTAAGGTCTCTTTTAAGAAGCAGTATTAAGCATTTTAACATTAAATTAAGTTATCTTTGTTTCAGTGGGTGTTAATTCGTTCCATTAATTGCGGAGCTCACCTTTAGGCTCCTGTCAACTCAAATGAAATGAGGATTTTTTTAGGATTTGAAAACATCAAATACTTTATTCCAATCTAGATTCCTGCTGCTGACTATCCACTAATCAGTATTTGATGAATGGGTGGGCTTTGTTAGGATATTGCTTTAGACAAATAAATTATTTTCTGTGCAAGCAAATAATTTACTCATTTAAACATAATTTCAATATATTGCTACTTGACAGCTTTTTTTAAAAATAGTAGGAGAATGACAGCTCTGTTATTTTTTGTTTTATCTTGAAAGTCTTTTACTTCATGCTTTATAAATATTAAAAATTTAGAATAATTTTTCTAAACTTTTTGGGGAATTTTTTTTGGCGTATTAACTGGGCACTCATGGCCATGCTTAAATTTTGCTTTTGGGTTTGGTTTTTTTAATATATAAAAAAGTGGTAGTTATTTTTTTACTGCCCCAACCCTGGAGCAGCAGAAGGTGATTCAAGTGGGGAGGAGATTATGAGTGGAATATAAAGATTAAAAGCAATGCTGTAAAAGGGAAAATATGCTTTTGCTGTGTCTCAGCTGGCCACGTGGGCTGTGCAATCATGGCAAAAAAAAAAAAAAGAAAAGTAAAAAAGGTTGTTATTATTATTACTATTATTGTTATTTTTACTATTATTATTATTATTATTATTATTATTATTATTATTATTATAAGAGGATGAGCAGTGACTTCCAGTCAGGTAGGGAAGTTGGGGACAGGTGAAGGAACGTATGTGAGGGTTTGAGATGAGCCTTTACCTGTGAGGTTGGATTTCTTCCCCACCCTGCCACATCAGGTAAAACAGGCTGGCAAAAGGGGCATGGTTTGGACACCCCAAGATATGAAGTATTTAAGTTCCCTGTGCAAGTGGGTGAGTATTTTATGTGTTGCAGAGACCTTAGACAGAAATAAATTGCAGCTCGATAAGGGTTTTCTATTTTGCTTTATTTTTCATTTTGTTTTCAGTATTTGTTAGCACACAGGTGCTTTGCATTGGTTTTTATCACAGGTCAGCTGAGTTAGCAGGTAATAGGACTTTGGGCTTACTAGCTTGAAAAAAACCCCATAGTCACACCTTTGGTCGATTGTTTCCATCCGTTCTACAAAAGCACTTCTTAAGATGACAAGATAAATCCATCCTCCAAACACTCAGTCCTATCCAATCTGCTATAATTACATCCTATAATGCTTAGCTAGGAAATTCAAAGAGATTGCTGCAAAAAGTGGGGACTACCAGAATCCCTGGTGAAGATACAGCCCATGAACAGCAATGGGCTTTGAGTGATGTTGCTTTTTTGTTTTAGTTTCTTTTGGTTTTGGGTTTTTTTTTTGTGGTTTTTTTTTTTGTTGTTGTTGTTTGGTTGGTTGGTTGGGGTTTTTTTTTTGTTTGTTTGCGGTTTTTTTTATTATTTTTGGGGTTTTTTGGGGTTTTTTGGGGTTTTTTTGCAAGTTAACAGGTGTAGCATCCCTGTCAGAAATTATCGCGTCAGTACGACTTCTTATCCTGAAGATTTTCGTTTCATATTTATGTCCTGTGGCCATTCAAGCAAAGAACAGAGAGATCTTCTGAGGGAGAGCATAAGACAGCAGCATGTACAGCCGTGGTTTCCCCCAGAGCTTTTTGTTGTGTTTTATTCACATATTGACTATGATGGCAAAATTAGCCCTGAAGTCAGCCAGCTCCCGTGTGGGTGTGTGGTGGCAGCCCTGAGTGTGACATGAAGATACCAAAAGGGTTTGGGAGCAAGAGGAAATTTGTAAGAAAACCTTCAGAGCACTCTGCCCTTGCTGTGATGCTTCTCTGAGTTGCATTTTCTGGCAGTACACATGAACTGTTGAAAAAATAAAACCGAAGAAGGATACCCTGGTGTGGAGTTATGTACTGAAGTTTCTAGAAGCCAACATGTTTGATTGTTTTGCATGATCAATTGGAGTAAAGATACTCATCCTGTGTAGAGATGTAAAATGTGGAATTATGGCAGCACTGGTAAACTTCATGTTAATATTACTGTGTTTTATTCAACAGCAAATATCAAGTCTGGTTGGTTTGTTTAAACTGTTTTTAACAACACACTTAAAAACAAACTAACGAACCCCACAAGATGACAACAGAATTTGCATCTTTTGTTGTAGCTTCTAAGTTATGCATTAAATAAGAAATCTTTTGCTGCAAATTTTTAGAATGTTGACCCTTGTCAGTGATGGCAGCTGACAGATCCTGGTGTAGATGGAGCCTCTCCTGGCTAAGCCACTTTCCTAATTGAAAATTGTTTTGAAGAATGTGGTTGTCAAATGTACTATCAGTGTGAAAATTGCTGGACATCTATTGGTTAAAGGGTTGTATAGGCTTTCAGATGAATTTGAATTTATTTTTAATAAAAGTCTTCTAAATATTAGAAAAAGAAGTAAATATTGTTGGCAAACTTCTGGGAGTTTGTGCTGTCCTTGACCTTGTAAGAGCTTGTCAGAAACACAGGGTTGGCTTTTTTTTTTTTTTAATATAGAAGGAAATAAAATGAGAACATCCTAAATAATGCATTAGAATGACAAAACCAAGTAGCATCAACAAAATTACAGTAGCTGTAAATTCATGGTTTTCACATAATTTTCTAGTGTTCATATAAATGGTATATGTAGAAATTCTTTCTCTGCAAAAATAACCAACAAAGAAAAAAGAAAAACAAACTTAACATCCTGTTAATTGTTCTCAGTAGCTTTCTGGGTAGGAAACAACTTATCATACTGTAATTAAATCAGTGAGGCATGGAATAATTAAAGCAAATAATTTTGATAGCTAGAAGGGTAGGACAAGGTTAACTCACAAGTAATATAGAGCAGGAAAAGTGTCTTATCTGCAACTCAGTAGATTATTATTATTATTTCTCAACATCCAAGTAAAACTTGGAGTATCCTCACCAGCTCTGACAAAACCTTTTTATTCAAATGTAACTCTAATATTGTACTTAATGGTTTTGATGTAAGCTTTAAAAGTGTCATAGGAACAATTCTTACAAATCCTCTTCCTTACTTCCTTTGTCACATCACTACACCCACAGAGGTAATTTAAAATAAGACTATTTCTTTTCATGCTAGGATTTGAAAAAAGGAGTGAGGAAAACAATATAAAGCTGTTTCTATGGAGAAAAAAAAATTAAAAAAAAAATAAAAAAGAAAGAAAAAACCCCAAACTGACTCTGACTCTGGTATGAACTGGAGCGTTCCCAAGGCTGGCCTGAATTTTTATGGTTTTCGACATTTCCTGTTTCATAATATCCCAAATGCAATTTCTGTGTCTTTGGCAGAGCTTTTCCCAGCAGGATGGTACAATTGTTGTGGAGCTGGGCTGCAGAGGGAATTTCTTATCCCACAGAAGTCCTTCAAGACACTTTTTTCCCACTGCCCTCAGACGTAGTCTGACCAAACAAAGCCAGGACAGGGACATTCCAAAGTGGCATTGCCAAAGCAAATATTACAGAAGTAACCAGATATTCTTTCCTTTTCGAGTGAGAACTAAAATACAGAAATAATGACACTTTTTGGACAATTCATTTGGTTGGTTTTCTTTAATAAAGCAGGTGCTGGCAGGTGTAGAAATGCCTGTACCTGACAGTTTTGCTCCTTATTTTGGTGATGGAAAAGCTTTAGCAAAAATCCAGAAGCCTTGCCTTGAAGAAAAAGAGAAAACAGGTTTCTTTTAGTCAAATTTATTTCCTTTTTCCTTTATCCATCATTTTCTGATAGTCAGAGAGAAAAAAGTCAACAAGAAAACCAAGAAATTGAAGATCCACTGATATGTATTAATATGGGAGGGGAAAGCAATTGGATTGCTCCTTTCCCATGAAGTTCAGACAGCACTGGACATTTGAAGTGGTGGGAAGGGTTTATGTAAATTAAACAGATGTGTATCTTGTGTAAATTCTTTAAAGCTTTCTTGCCTCTCTCTAGAAGTTCACCATTCCATTTTTAGCTGTTTTCTGTAAGCCTCAAAACCAAAGGAAAGAATCCTTAGTCCCAAGATCAGAACTTTTATGGAATAATAAAAATTATTGAAAAAAAAAATAAACAGGGGAACAAAAGTAGCTATAAAAGGCAGCAAATACACTGAGCAGATGTTTTGGTCGATGTTCAGTCTAGAAGCTGATTATTAAAACAGTTAATATTTTAAAATTATTTATGATTGAGTATTTGCAGAGTTCTGTGCCTGCTTTTGATATTTATGCAGCCATATAATGTGCCCTTCCTGATGCACTTGGAATCAGTGCAAAACCTCCCATTTAAATTACTGGCTCACCATATAGTTTCAAATCCAGCTGAAGAGACAATGGTTTAGAAAGCCGTGAAGCTTTTGTTATTAGAAAAGGAACTGTTCCCTTGACATTTTACAGTGACAAGCTAACTGCAGCAAAAAGAATAATACAAGTACACTTCAGGCTTCAAACAATCTTTCTCTATTTTCTTTTTTTTTCTTAAATAACTGCTTCTCAAAAAGCCATAATACCTTTGTTACCTGCAGAATTGAGATCTTTATCAAACGGCTGATTTTGTATTTGTGTGAATTAAGATAATAGAATAATTTAGATTGGAAGGGACTTCTGGAAGTCATTTAGTCCAGTCTCCTGCTTGAAGTAGGTGTTGAACATCAGTTTGCTTGTTCCCTCAGTGGGTTGCCAAGGCATGGATCTGATCAAGTTTTGAATATTTACAGAGATGGGTGTCCCACAAACTGTCTAGGCAACACATTCCAGGGTTAAGTCTTTGACTATTCTCATGGTGAGAGAGGTTTTCCTTGTACCTGCACAGCATTTCCAAGTACAGATTGTGCCTCCACATTCTGTCTCCTTGCAGTGCAGCATCCAAAACATCTTTCAATTTGTCTTTGGCTTTCAGTTTGAAGGCTGGGAATGTTAAAGACCATGCCACTGTCACAGGGTGGCCACTGGGCTCTTGTTCTTCCTAGCAGTAGCTCTGCTAGTTGTGTTTGTTTCTTTTTTTTGCCATTTATTTTTTCTTAGAAACCCTTAAAGAGATTCCTTCAGGAAGGATTAAGATTAATTTTGCACCCTTTTCAGGTTGATGTAGCTTTAAGATGTTTGCAAAACCCGGTTTTTCTCCCGGGTGCTTTGTAAGGTGAAAAGAAGGATTCCTTCCTCTCCTGCGCTGGCCTTGCATTTGGCAAAGAAAGGACAGCAAAACTGCATCTTATTTTTGATCATTTTATGGGTGGGATGTTGTCTAAGGAGGGTTACATGACTGCAACAACACATCTAAGCACATACAGTCTCACTTTTCCTCTCACTTTTTCATTCCTCGCCTGTCATGAGTAAGGAGTAGTTCTAGAAAGATTAAGGTAATTATTTGGCTAATAGTTAAGGAAGACAAGGAATTGGCCCTTGCTGTTTAGAGTGTTAAATACAAGTGATGGTACAAAATGTTGCTGGAAGAATGTGTACTTGTGCTGGTAAACAAGGAAGAGTGCCAGCTCCCAAAGTGTGCTGTCCTCAGGAGGCTCTCTGTCCATAGATTGGATTTGAATTGAACCAAAATCTGTTTTTCTTATGGAAAGAAGAGAAAGTTTGCATGTGAATTAAATTGATATAGTTAGAAATGGGCAAAGAAGGTAGTTAAAGTTTATTTGGCACTAAATATATCCAGCCACCTCAACTGAGGAACTGAGGCACCGAGGCTTAGTAATTTACATTTGTTTTGAACTATAAGCCTCAATAAAATATTCCAGATTTAATTAATTTTAAAGCAGCTTGTCTTTTGGAACCTGTGAATTGCTTTCCAAGACTTTACCTTATGCCAGCTTTTTTCCTAACTTCTGTTTTATGTGATATTTGCACTGAGTTGCTGTCATATATCAGAAGTACTTATCTCTTTAGAATGTCATGCAATTTCCTATGAACAGCTGCTCACTATAGCTGTGCTATTTTTTGACTGAAATTGAATACAACTTCAGTATTTTAATATAAGATTTGATTGAAATATTGAATGCTCAGTTTTCTGTCATGGATTTCAAGAGCACAGGTCCTCTTTATATGCCTATGACCACTTCTTTAGAGGTAAATATATTTCAGGTTTCTGTAAAATGTGATGAAATTAAAATGCGAGTTGAAATAAAAATATCTTATCTGTAATCCCATATTGTATTGTCAGTACAGGGAAGTATAACCATGTCTTAGCAGTCATTTATCACTCATTTTCTTTTTTCTTTGAGAAATAAACTTATTTCAAACTTTTTTTTTCTCCCCTTTGTAGAGCCAGTATTGTGCAGAAGCGCATAATTTATTTTCAAGATGAAGGCTCTCTCACCAAAAAAATTTGTGAACAAGGTAAGGTAAAGCAAAATATCTCTTTGACCTCCCCATTGTGTTTTGCATTTTTCTCTTAACAAATGGTCTCAAACTAAAATTTGGAGGTCTTGGATAGTTTGGAGTTCAGATTTAGGATCTTCCATTCAGTTATGTTCTTTATTATTACATATATTCCAGCTCAGAAAATTCTCCTTGCCTCCCCCTAAATGTGCTACTTGCAATTTTTTACCTGATCTTTGCGTGATACCCATGGGTTTCCAGGGCACTCTGCTGTTGAATCCTGGGCTAAACCTAAATGTTGCACTTGGTTATTGCATCCCACTGGAGAATTAATTTACTTTGTCTGTTCAGAAATTTCAATTTTGAGATCAGGTTTGTCCTTATCAGATAGAAACCAGAAACAAACCCCTTCTGAATCTGAAAATAACTGAAGTATTAATGCCTTCTAATTGAAAATTGTGGATTTAAGTAATTCCATCCACTTATAAATATGGTGCAGATATTTCAGGCTTGTCATTTAGACTAACAGCAAACTTTAAATTTTAAAATACAAACCCATATTTAACTCAGATTTATTTCCTGGAGTATTTATTACGGCAGCTTCACTGTCCTCACTGGTTTGGAGTTGTAGCCATTTTCAACGGGTGCTTTGATGCTTTTTCAGACTCAGCCTCGGAAGGTGTGACTGACAAACCAATTTTAGACTGTTGTGCCTGTGGCACCGCCAAGTACAGGCTGACTTTTTATGGAAACTGGTCAGAAAAAACACATCCCAAAGATTTTCCACGTGAGTATCACCCTTCTGCTTGTACCACACCGGGGCCCTGAGGAGGGCTGGAGCAGGCTGTGTGACACAGCATCACTTATTTACAGCTCAGCAGTGTAAATTATGGCGTATATGGAATCCTGCTGGCACTCAGCACTGAAAATCAATGGATCTTTCTGCACTGTACATTACCTGCACATTCTATTGATTTGCCTGACATTTTGAGCAAAGATGTGTGTGAGGTTGTATTTGCAAGATGTCTTTGTGGGGAGGAAGGTTCCCTTCTTTTTTTCTGATTGAAAGCTTAAAATGGTTTATAATGTAGAGGTAGGGAATGAGATTTTAAGAAAAAGTCAACAAAGGACAGGCAGCCCACTAATATTTTGATTGTTCAGCCATGCAAATCTACCTAGCTTGTTTTACTTCAAAGTATTTTGCATTATTTCAGTTAAGTTTGGTGAGTTTTGAATCTTGATACCCAAGGATATTAATTGTGTGTGTGTATGTATACAAAATATATATCTATAAAAATATATCATTATATACTATTATAGAAATATATTAATTCTATCTATCTATCTGTCTGTCTATCTATCTATCTATCTATCTATCTATCTATCTATCTATCTATCTATCCATCCATCCATGCATCTAAGAATACTCTGTCTTCTTTGTCTTTGTTGGTTGAATACCCAGATAAAAAAACACCTTTTGAACTTGGCCTCTCTGGGCTTTTAAGTGTCTGAACTACAGTATCAGTATTTTTCTTGCAAGTTTGCTTGCTGCAGTTACCCAAGTATCTGCAAAAAGCTGAAGTTACAAAATTGTGTGTTATGCATGTGGTCTTGCATTACTGACTCCACACTCTGTGGGAAAAAAAGACCAGGAAAGTGTTTAAGAAAATGAGCAATATTTACAGGTCTTTACACTCTGTTATGTTTTCTATGGCTGATCTTTATTACAAAGGCTTTTTATGTTGATTGAAAAATAGTACTATTATTGCCACAGCATCAGAATATCCTCATATAACTCAAATATGGTTTGTATCAGCTCAAATTTTAAAAGCCTAAGCAATGTTGCTTGTGTTGAGCTTGAAGCACAGCATTGTTCAAATCCTATTGGTCAGCATAACATGGGGGAGATAAAATAAGCAGAGCCAGTAATTGCAGGAATGCTCTTTTAGGCTATTGGATGATTTAAATAAGTGCTGAGTGTGAACTTTATGTGCACTGTTTGCATGGATTCAGCTGGTGGTTAGAAATAGGCCATGAGAAAAGGACTGAAAGCTAAGAAGCTACTGTGGCTTTTTCTTTTTCTTTTTCTTTTTCTTTTTTTCTTTTTCTTTTCCTTTTTCTTTTTTTCCTTTTCCCTTTCCTTTTTTTCCATTTTTTTTCCTTCCAAGTTGGTGAACTCATGAAAGGTATGGCTGCATGATGGAAAATAAGCAAGTTGCAATAGTTTGCCTGCTATCTCTCCCCAGTTACAAAGTGATGAATTAAATCAATATTTTACTTAAACTGGAAAAGTGAAAAAATAACCATTTGGTACTTACACAATTAATCACAGCAATAACAGATAAAAAGATTAAAATTTCTGAAAGTTGAAGAAAAGACCTCATCCAAATATAGTGGTATAAAAAAGGAAATCTAGTCATTGGCATTATTCTTAAATATCTTGTGTGGTAATTAAAATAAAATGATATTCATTGTAGACTGTGGCAAATCACTAATTATTTGCCAAGCCACCACACAAAAAATTTTGCTCTATTCTTGTACCACCAGTAAGGTCGGAATAGAAAGCAGACAATAAACTTTGTATTTCACAACTGTTCTTTCTCTTCCAATTTGCTTTAAAAAACCCTAAAGAGCATGCACTTTGTGCAAAGCATTTATTTTCTCTGGGTATCACCCATTTTTGATAACAGAAATCCATATGCTCACCATCATGGTATGGTATGGGCACATCTATGAGATGTGCCACAGGATAAATTCTCATGTTGTGATGTCACCTTGATTTTCCTGGAAAAAAAAAATACACATGTAAGTGTATTGAGAAATTGAGGAACTACTCAGAACTACAAGAATGAAGTGAAACAACAGCACTGGAAAGCTGTCAGCTTTCTGCTTGCTGTCTTAAGACCTGGAGAGTGTCATTGGATGCAGAACAGCTCTGACCTCATGCTGCTCAGATTGTGTCATGCAGAGGAGATTTTTGATGGTGAGAAGAGAAAGCTTAGGAAATATCAAGTTTTCTCCTTCTTCTCACAAGAAATGGACAGTTTGAGGTGAGGAATTAAACATTTGCAAATGTAGCAGAGTTTGGTGACAAGTTTTGGGTGGGTTTGGTAGGACTTTGAGCAGCTCATTGGGCAGGTGGGTGGGTTAGGGTTTCTCAGGAGCTTTCTCTGCAGAGTCAGGGTCTTTGCTGTTGGGTGGAACAGGCTGTGCCATCATTGCACAGGCATCAGGTGTTCCTGTCCTGGTCAGGACAGGGAGGGAGAGAAGCTTTGGAACACAGGGAGCAATCCCTTCTCCTTTTGACCGAAGACTTCCAGGTGCTCAGGTTCCGCTCTGTAGTGACACATTTTTGTTCTGTAGGGACAATTCTCTTTCAAAAAACTTCAGTGTCACTGGCTGTGATGGCTGTGATGGCTGTAACAGAAGCTAGATGGAGTTAAGAGGAAAAAAGTGGATATTTATTGAAGGGTCTTCAAAGCCCACACCATGGCTCTAGATGGAAGCAAAAGAGGGCTTGGTCACAAGATCTTACATTTTTATAAGTTTTAGTCCATTGGCATATTGGAGCTAATTGTCCAATTCCAGCTGCAGCCCCTGCAGTCCCATCCTGCTTGTTTTTCTCTCTCCAGCCCACGCTGTTTGTGCTCTTGGGGCTGAGATTTGGATCATTTGTCCTTGGTGCCCAGCTGGAGCAGGAATTGTTTTGTCTCCCTGCTCTGTGCACAGAGCTCACCATCCCCTCATGTGAAGCCCAGACCCACAAACTGAAGCAGCACAGAATGTGAAAAATAGAAAAGCCAAACCTGAGGCATCAGCTGTGTTTCAGGGTGAGCTGCTGGTGCCTGGTGGGGCAGCCAGATACCTGTGCCAGGAGCAGATGATGGAGTTCCCATCACTGGTGCTGAGGGACAGCATCTCCCTGGGCTTTGGCACATGCCACTGTGGATTTAAGGAACAACTGCTAGATCTTAGATCAAAAAACCAGCTCCTGACATTGCAGTCTCTTTGGCTGTGGAGGAGAGAAGGTTTAGTTTTGGTTTTTTCCACACATCTTACTTATTCATTGTAGTTGATTCTGAAGACATCAGAACTGCTACATTCAGAGCTCTATAAGTGTATTTTGGTCCAGGTTTAGGACTAGGGAAGAAAGGAAGGCTCTGTTTGCTGCTCTGTTTGCCATCTCTCTCATCTATCTATTCTGCTTCCTACATTTTTCTGTCTTTTTTCCCCTGCTGTTGGTGTTCATTTTTTATTTCTAATCTATTTTCTACTCTCCCATGATTAGGTTCCTGCATCTGACTTTATACAATTCTCTGCACTGTCCTTTTCAATTTCATTGTGCCACCTCTCACATCTTAAATTTGCATTCCTTTTATTTACTTCATTATTCATTTTTCATTCATTTATTCAGTTTGCAGCTGTTTTTACTGCTGCTCTCTACCTTTTGCATTGTGAAGAAAAACGTTAAATATTGTCTCACTCCATCATTCTGACTCCCTCCTCTCCTATAGTCTTTGTCTTGTTACCAGGCTGTCTGCTTATGTTAGCAGTTCATTTTCTCACCCTTTTCCTTTAAGCCCATATATCTGCAGAAGGTTACTTGACACTTAAGTGAATTCATTTCTATTTCCAGGTGTGTGGGACTTCTGTGACTCCTTATTTCTGCTCAATT